>NW_026000026.1:61855741-61950346 GCF_001458135.2 Marmota marmota marmota | reverse complement strand
CCCCCCGACACATTCATTTTAGTGAGTGTGTTCACTTGACATGCAGACTAGCTGATAATTAGCAGTGCCTCTAAATAAAAGGAAGGTGGAGAAGAAGAATCATATTACAAATAGGATAATTTAAAAATATCGATGAGTAAGGATGGGAATGTGTGTTGTGTATGTGTGAGTATGTATCTATGTGGGTAAAGAGAAGGATGAATTAGTACTCTGGAAGCTTCCATATTCATACTGAAAATATTGTATTACTAATGATCACTGCAGCAAGGGATCCTTGGCAAACGTGTATTCAGTCACAACCATGGCTGACAGTGTGCAGGTCTGCTAAATGTAGTAATCACTGCTTTAGGAACAAAGCCACCCATGTAAGATTATAGCTCTTCTTTTGGAATCAAAAAGGCAATGGAGGACATGACAAATTTCCTCATCTTTCTCATTTCAAACAAAACAATAGAACTAAAACTTAAAAATAACCTGGCTTTCTTAACACAAAATGCTTAAACAAGGTTTTCAGACATCCATTAGAATACAATATTTGTTTTAATATTATCTTAAGCAAAATTCATGATTATTTGCCATAATTAGAATCTCCGAGTTATTTTTACAGATTGTTATTCTGTAATTATTTCAGACAGCAAATCCCTGTGTCTGTGAATATATGTAGTAGTTGTGTGTGCATTTGTGTATGCATATGTCTATAGGCATTTATATGTGATGACATGATGCAGAATATCTTACATCATTTTTTGGGGGGAGGGGTATTGGGGATTGAACTCAGAGGCACTCAACCACTGAATCACATCCCCAGCCATAGTTTGTATTTTAGCTAGAGACAGGGTCTCACTGACTTGCTTAAACTTTGCTTTTTTGCAGAGGCTGGCTTTGAACTTGTGATCCTCTTGACTCAGCTTCCTAGGCCACTGGGATAACAGGCATGTGCCACTGTGCCTGGCCCCTTACATCATTGTTTTTAGATAACTCTGTTTTGATGAAATAAAACAAATGTCCAATCTTTACTTGAGTTGGTATGTGTAATTTTTCAGGAAATATTTGTTATATTCTCCTTTGTATACTACTACTAATGGTGTCTTTAGGTAGTAATTTGGAGTTCCAAACCATTTTCTTTGTGTCTAGAATCACCAATATATAATAAAGTAACTGATAGTTCTTTCAGAATCAGTATTTTTTGCTACACCCAAATTTATTAGAGGATTACTATTGTTGATTACAACGGTTATAGTAAACAAATGAACTAACTTTACTGTAACTGGTCATTTGGTAAGAGTAGGTATGACATTATTAAACAAAAACAAAATTTTTGCATGTGATTGATGAAAATATGTTTCTTTATGATCATTATGCAATATATTTATCACTCAAATGAAGAAATTATATCTATTCAGCTCTATAAAAAATGAAAGGAATATCCTTGCTAGTTTATATTTTTACATTGCTATAAATGTTGGAGACATTTATTTGAATGTGCTATCACAGAATGACATAAATCCACTCAGTGCATTTATTTGATTGATTGCACATCACACATTCAAATAAACATGTACAGCATGATCTCTGATTCAGATAAACACACTGCATTTATTTAAATGTCTTCACATTCATATCGGATTCAACATTCAAATGTTTTTAAATCAGTCTCAGAAGTGACTCACTGACGCATTGTTAAAAGGTGAACATGATGTTTGCTAATCCTTGTCTATTAGAATCTTTTAGCCTGAACATTTGCCCAAGTCTATTCCAAATGCAAAGGACCCAATCTATACTCAAGATAAGTGTGGGAAGAAAGTGTCATATCTTAGTAGAAGTAGGTTTGAAATTGGTTATAATGCAGAGCAATACATCCTTTATTTCCAAAGAAACTAAAATAAATTTTATTAAAATTCCTTCAGAGAAGCAGATTAGGTATTACAATATGAGTCAGGTTTTGTAAAAGCATGTACTTCCTCAAGACATACCTCACAAGCTTAGCTAACTGTACATTGAAATTCTCACCTATAACACCTAAAGCATGAGGCTGCTAATTTAATACCTCCCCCAGTGTTTCCTCCCACAGACATGTAAAAAGACTATCTGAGTGGATAACAAAAATGTAGACTAAAATAAAAAATGTAGTGACATGCCTGATATATTGCCTTAGCTTTTAATAGCTTTGGGAATTTGTTTCAACAGTTAGATGTTGTTATGGTAGATAATAAGTTACATACAGACTTTTTTGAAAATGTAAACATTTTATTTAATATTCTAACAGGATGAGCACCCTTAATCTGGAAATACAAAATGCTCCAAATTCTGAAACTTTTCAAGTACTGACATGAAGCCACAGAGAAAATTTTATCACAAAGAAACTTTCTTTTTGGTACAAAGTTATTATTTTTTTTTACATAAATTTAACTTTAGGCTATGTTTATAAAGTACATATGAAACATAAATTAATTTTTTATTTGAACTTGGGTCCTAAAGTGAAGTTATCCCATTATTTTATGTGTTATAAAATATGAAAAAAAAAATCTGAAATACCTGTTGTCCCAAGAAGTTTGGACAAGAGATAACCTGTATAATCAAAAGAAAAAAGTTTGGTCTATGACTTTTATTTAAAATAAGCCCTATTAAAAGTAAGATTCAGGATTAAATTCTATATAGTAAATGTGGGAGACCAACCTTACACGTGACTGAGTCACACTCCCTGGCTGGGTGCTGAGGTGCTCAGTCACAGAAATGTGGGCGGTGTCTCGTGCATGGGTGTGTCTTGCTACAGCCCCCTGGGTGAAGCTATGCTCATCTGTTCCTTTGTAATATAACCCCTTGCCCTGTTTAGGATAGAATCTTCCATGGAAGTGCCTTGTGTGTGTCCCCTTTTCTTACTGTGCCCTTGGGTGTGGCCTACCCAGGTGTCAGTCAACCTGCTGACAGTGGACATCATGAAGATAGACTCAGCCCCCTGAAACCTGACCCCTTGCCTCATTTAAATAACTTCTCCTCAATAAAAGGGGTCAGCGTGCGTGCTCTCTGTCTCTCTCTCTTTCTGCAGACCCTTAAGGTCAGAGGAGCTGTCACAGTGACCCCAAAGAAAAAGGTATTTATGTCTCTTGTGTGGTTATTTTGTGCAGCCCAGTTAGCCCAGTTTGACTGGAGTCACCCCTGAGCATTTTAGTCGTGAGAACAGAAAACCCAGCAAGTATTAATTATTTTTCTTGATTCTAATAAAAGTACTTTGGATGCACAGCCATTCTCTACTATTTTGTAGACACAGTCACTTGAAGGAATGGTCAAGTAGCCCTCCAAATGCATTAGCTTCCAGTGGGAAAAGTTCTGCCTTCTTAGGAAGTGGTACCATATTACAGTTTGACAAATGTAATTCACAGGTATCTTTTGTGTCTGTCAGTTTTCTGTTTCAATAACAAAATGAGAAAATCAGCTTCAAAAGATGAAAAGTTTATTTCAGCTCACACACAATTTCTGAGTCAGTCTGGTCAATGGGCCTCCTTGCTTTGGACCTATAGTAAGATAATATATCATGGTGAGAACATGTGGAGGAGCAAAGCCAAACGCCTCATGATGACCAGGAAGCAAAAATTGAGAGTGGAAGAGACCAGGTTCCCACCAGTCCCTTTGAAGGTATATCCCCAAAGTCCTAAGACCTCCCTCTAAGCCCCACGTCCTAGGGTAATCAGTGCCTCCCAATAGTGCCAGAGACTGGTCCCAAGTCTCACACAAAGACCTTCTGGGGACAAATAAGCTTCAAACTGTAGCATCACTACACTCTTCTTCCCAATCAGGAAAGGTAAAATTTTCTCTCTTATGTGATAGAGATATCAAGTATCAGCATATATCTAAGTAAAACAAAACAAAACAAAAAAAATCTCAGAAATTTCCTGAGTTAAGGTTGACAGGAAACCTTTTTGGGTAATTTTTTTTCATGACATCTTCCCCTCTCCAAGGTTTTATAAGTATATTGAGATTTCAAGTGTACTTTAGGCAATCATTCAGTGATGTTCTTGGGGATCAATCTTCTTGTGCTCTGGAATTTTCTGAAACAGTTTTATGGCCCAATGTCTATTTGGGCTAGCATCTTTATGATTGTGAGCAAGACCAAAGAAAGCCACAAAGTCTATTCACAGATTAAAAGCAGTAGGCTTTCTTAGTACCCATTGGTTGTTGGGCCTCTTCTTCCACCTTATCCAGTTTAGGGAATATATTCCTTTTTTGTTGTTGTTGTTCTGATTTGCACAATTTGTATCACACATAGCTAATACCATTACATTTTTTAAAAAGCCTCACCTAAGATAGTAAACTGTAATTCTTCTCGAAAGATGTGAATCAAAGTAAGTACTAATTCCCAATGTCTTCTTTTTAATTTGGGTCCTGTAAATCTTAGATGGAAAAAATAGGCTATCTCTATTCTAGTGCGTTGCCAGATTTATCAAATGAATACAATACAGAGTGCTCAGTTAAATTTGAATTTCAGATAAGCAAAGATTGACTTTTTATCATGTGTCATTTAATATTTTTAAAATATACAAAAAGTTACTTGTTATTCCTTTCATGTTAAAGTTAAATGTTCCTGGGTAACCTTTATTTTATCTGGAAACTCCACCATAAGTGAAAAAGAAGACAATTGTTAATTTAATCATTTATTTATAATTTTACAGGAGAGAGAGAGAGAGAGAGAGAGAGAGAGAGAGAGCATGCGCGCTAGCTATAGAGGTGACATGAAAATAATTTTTCAACTATTTATCTTTTTATAATTGATGATGAAATGAGTTGCTTATTTGTCTCATATTCTTCTTCCTTTTCTTCATTTTGGTGATTGCAAATGGAATTTATACTCTAAGGTATCAATGTGCAAAAAGTCATGAGTGTTGAGAGTGTGGGAAACTCATTTTAAGTATTCTCAAAAAAAGTTTTTCCTCAGCCATGATCATATTAGGTCTACACCCCACACTCCCGAATGAAACCCAGGTCATTGTGCACATTAGACAAGGGCTCTGCTGTGACCTATATCTCCAGCCATGATCAAAATTAGAAGAGGAACATGGATGATTATGACATCTAAGAAAAAGCCTGTGTCTTGACATCAATAGGTTGATGCTAGTGTTCTATTTTTCACTTGTTCTATGATAGAGAAGAAAGATTCAGTAACACTTACATTCCTATGAACAAGGTAAAGAACAGTACTAATCTGATGAGGAAAGATCTTTCTTACCAAATCATCTGATTATTAAAGAAGGGTCTTTCTGAATGACTGCATAGAAGACTGAAACAGCTCTAGAAGATATTGTACTTTTAACTCTATTTTTTAAAAAATATCCCAGAAATAAGACCATTGATTGCAAATTCTGTAAAAAATAAGAAGCACATGTTCACCATGGATTGCACCCAGTTGCACTCTAGCACTGAGCTACACACATTCTCAGTCTTTTTATTTATTTATTTATTTTTTAATTTTGTGACAGGGTCTCACTAATTTGCCCATGTTGACTTTGAACTTGTTATCCTCCTGCCTCAGCCTCCAGAGTAGGTGGAATTAAAGGCATGTGCCACTGCATCTGTCAGGAAACATATAGTTTTCATCTGAATGATAGAATATACATATTAAAGAAAATAGAATCTTCATGCTTATGCTATAGTTGAGTTCAATAAGTTTCCATTACTTAATCAATATTATGTTTGTGTGTTTTCAGAAGCCAGAACGGTTTATATTCTGTTTCATTCACTTGAAAAAACTGCTCAAAATAATGGATGACTATTTCAATTCAGATTTCTACACAATAGTATTTGCCCATCAGATAACACTGACAGACCTTAGAATATGTATTTATATTTTGTAGGAAACTCGCATAGTTGCTTATTGTTAATTTAAATTAATAAATAATTGACATTCACGTCCGACCTTGCCATCCTTGCATCCATTTATTCTGCACTCCTTTTTTTCTTGCTAAACAATATGATAGATGCCATAAAATTTAATGTTAAATTTCTAAAAACTCTTCTTTTAGCTAGGAATATAAATATCATCATACCTGGAAAAGTAAACATATACATATAAACAACACCATGTGTGGTATTGTGTGTGTGTGTGCACATGTGCATGCGTGTGTGTATGTATAAATCAGGCATGAGACGCTGTAAAATATGACCAAAAAAACAAGCTTTGCTGAAACTTCCTTTCTTCTTTTAACTCAAAGTGAACATGGTGTCCACGAAGAGGCCTCCACTGACTGTGTAGAAGTAATGAACCTCTCTAAACAACTGAGTGAAATTTTTAAAACCTAGCATTCCTAGATGATAAAGCATCTACTTATTTTATACTTATAAAGTATGATAATATACAATTTGTGTGGTGTATTTTATAATATTATTGATCTTGTTATCTTTAGACTCACTACTACTCACATCAAAACTGATGTATTCTGAGATATCAAATTACAATTTTCTGCTTTATTCTCTTAATCCCATCTCAGTTGCTTTCCAATGAACCCAAAAGACTCTTCCTCTTCCCCTCACATTATCAGTACCTCAGATTTCAACCAGTTCTCTTTTTCTCTTTTATTCACCATAATCTTCCAGCCTTAGGTTGAATATATTCTCTACTTTTCTTCATTTACAAGAAAAAACATGCAGTGTAATTCTATATATTTTTCAAAATTCTAACCTCTAAAATTTGATTAATCATTGCTTCTGTAGTGAATATCTTGGAACAACATCTATACTGTAAATTTGCAGGTGTACTGATATTCTAACTGCTGAGGATGGGAAGAAGACATAGGGACAAGAACTGGATGCTTATGAACAACGGTTGCTCATCTAACTGAGAGTCCCTATTCTAAGCAATCTATAATTAAGCTTTCAGAACACATAAATGAGTGAGATAAAACTCATCATATGGGGCTTGTGAGAGTGTTCTAGAATGCAAAATGTAGAGAGAAGTTAAATACAGAAAACTATACATGGTCGATCTTTCATATACTTCTACTGACATTAATGATTTCATCTCATCCTTAGCAGCCTATGACACATTTCTAGACAGAAGATGTTTTAATCAAATAAATACATCAGATAATTTCATTGCCAGAGAAGCTATAGAAAATTAGAGTATAGTGATGTTTTTCTTTTGTGTGATCTGACAATAGCTATGTAAATTGAAATAGATGAGTTTGATATTCCTATATTATTTCACAATAACTCTTCAAAGAGAATAGATGAGGCACTGGCACATGGGTGCAGTAAGGATGCAGAAGGTGCTTTTGAAGGCCTTGAGCAGCTGTTTAGAGAGCATCCTAGTGGCAGTCCACGGGTTACCAAGGACTGCCAGTTTTCAGTCATTCTAGAAAACCTCTAAACAAGAGAAAACATGCTTCAAGATTGGGATTCCAATGACTGATGCTGGTGACCAGGCAGAGCCATGGATATCATTTTGTGATTGTTATTGTGATCACTCTCTTCTATCATGGTCTAGGAAGGAGAAATGCTATGTGTCATACTCAGTATTGTGCTGTAGTACACAATTATTGTGAGGACCACTAAAGCTGTTTTTTAACATTCTATACACATCAGTTTATGCAGTCCTTACAACAATCCTGTGTATAAGCTAGGCTTCATATAGCTTCCCATGTTATAGATATAGAAACCAAGCTAAAAACAACTTAGAAATTCCACGTAACTCAAGGAAAATTCTCTCTTTCTTAAACACACACACACACACACACACACACACACCTCTGATATCACTAAGGTATCTATTAAATCAGCTTGTGGAAACCTGGGTGATCTATGTCTTCTAACCCATGATTTGATTCATCATTTCCATTTTTTCCCTTCCCCAGTGTATCTGCACATTATCTATTAAGAAGTAGGCATACAGTACTATGTTACTTTTTTTCCGTAATGCCAAAAGAATGTGAATCTATTATAATTATCACATATTTGAGAGGCTGAAACATTTGTTAAAATATGAATATACATATATACAAGAATATTCCTATAAAATCTAGGTTATTTAGTACTAAGTCTTTAAATGTGTTCAATATTTCCCTTGTTTTTACTGATATTTTTCTCTAAGATGATTTTTACAATGATTAATACTTTTTATCAACATTTGCTATTCAAACTTTAAATAACTTGCACATTTTTACGCAGATAGACTACCACCCAAACCCATACTATCATAAATAAAGTGAATGGAAATAGGATGTAAGTACATTTGTATTAGTTACCAGGCAAAGCTACTTATGCAATGGGATTTCAAAATTGAGAACCAATTGTTCAAAACTCAGTTTCCTTCAAGTATAATGTGCTAAAAACCACAAAGCACTTTGATGTTGTAAGCTGATTTTTTCTGTTTCCAGCATGGACATAAATAAATACAGAGAAGGATTAATGATATCTCTTTTAGTTATTATCTATAAAGATTCCAAACTAAGAAAGCACTGAATTTCTGATAAGCACTGAATTACAATACCTCCACTACTCATTTTAACAAGGAAAAATGTGGAAAATGGGATAAAAGATACATATAATCCAACTATACTAAATTTTTATAACTAAAGCTAAAATAATATCATTAGTTTTAAATCACTGAATTTGACATAAAATGAATACAATCAAATTTGAGTTAATTTGCTACAGTACACACTTCTATCAATTTATCTTATATTTTATCTCATCATCATCTCAGTCTTTTTAAAATCTTATTTTATTTTAAGTTATTTGTAGTGCTGGAGATTGAGTCCAGGGTTTCATGCATGTCAGGAGAGCAGTCTATCACTGAACCACATCCTTAGCTCACCTCATCCCTATTTCTGCATCAGGATTGACTAGAAAATTCTTCTTGGCATGACTGCAGCCTAAAATATACCACAGCATATTTCTCATGCCAGTGGATATTTACAGTGTGTATGCTTGTGTGTGTGTGTGTGTGTGTGTGTGCGCATGCGCACACACGAGCAACTTGATTTTATTGTTTTGATGTATTATAGGACTTAATGGTTCCATGAAGCTTTGGTCAAAGTGACAATAAATAAATAAAAGGTGAAAATATATATTTTCAGAAATCTCAAAGTAAAAAATTTTAATAATGAGGCTCACTTTGCTTTTAAAAAGAAAGATGGGCCAAGCATGGTGGCACACTCCTGTAATCCCAGTGGCTCCGGAGGTTGAGGCAGGAGGATCATGAGTTCAAAGTCAGCCTAAGCAACTTAGTGAGGCTCTAAGCAACTAAGCAAAACCCTGTCTCTAAATAAAATATAAAAAAGGCGTGGAGGGCTGGGGTTGTCGCTCAACAGTAGAGCACTCCCCTAGTGCGTATGAGGCCCTGGGTTCAATTCTCAGCACCACAAATAAACAAATAAATAAAAAGAATGGTGTTGTGTTCAACTCCAACTAAAAAATAAATATTAAAAAAAGGGGGCCTAGAGATGTGCCCCAGTGGTTAAACACTCTTGGGTTCAGTGATCCCCAGTACCAAAAAAAAAAAGGAAGCAAGCAAACTGGACCACAACATATAATGTAAATGTAAAAACTATGGATAGAAATTGAAAAAAAAATTGCCTTTTGTGTACTAGAATTTACTATGGAACAAAAAGGCTTCAAATTTATTGCATTTGACACTGTTTCTATGCTTCATATGTGTATATGCTGAGCAACTTTCATTAATTCTGAAGCTAACCAAATAGAGATGATATTATAAGTCCTGTATGCTCTCACCATTGCCCAAATTTGTGACATAGAAATATTTCTTCTTCTCTCTGCCTATCTAAGACAAAGACCTTTTTATAAACTTGTGTGATTGCTGTAAACGTATTTCTCAGAAACCTCATTTATAGCAATTCAGAAAGTCTAACATTGTTGGAATCATTCTTCCTTATTAGATAACAGCAACATTTCAGAAAGATAATCAGGACTGGGGTTGGTATACACAGTTTGGAATTACCTTGCCTATGTAATTCACAAAAGGATCTTCTAACAGTAACTTGATGAAAAGCTGATTTTTTTTTTTACTTACCCAATGAAACTCAGATTTAGAAATTAAAGAGTTGACAAAATTCATAACATTTACATACATGAAGGTAAGTTATTATCTACAATATTGTGACCAAAAATTGTAAAACTGAAGTTATTGATAGAATGTATTTTGATCAGATCCTATGTAACTTGTCTGTTGTTAGAGTCTGTAAACAAGTCAAAATAACACCTGGCATTTTGCCAGGGGAATGTTAGAGTTCATAAACAAGTCTGGATGGTGCCTGGCAAAATGCCAGAGGGAGTGGTTTGAGAAGTAACAAAAGCGAGCCATTAAGTGTGGAGATTCCTGATTGGTTGACTGATGTATCTAGTTTATGCTAATTAGATAAGCTGTGTGGAATGTATAAATACTGCTCCTGTCCTGCAATAAACGGCTCCCACTCCTGCTGTATCAACGTACACAAGTTGTTCGTCACCCCCCGGTTATTTTGCTGCAGCCGGGCTCCGGCAGGCTGTATAATTGTTCAGCTTAGCATATTTAAGTAAAACACCTGTTCTTTAATTTCAATGAATATGTAATGCACACTCTACTTTTAATTTCAAGGATGTTTGGAGCATATTCTATGAAGGGAAGAAGAGTATTCTGTACAAAAGCCATTCAGAATATAGGTTAGACTATAAAAATACTACAAATTACATGATGTCTTAAACTTGGTAATAGCAACTTCCATGTAGCTCTCTTTGCCTTTATTAAGTTGCTTGATCATAAAAGAACTTTCAAAGATAGGAACTATTACAATTATTTTGAAAATGAAGATATAGATACTCGGAAAATCTCAAACTTGTTCAAGCTCATACAGCAAGTGATGTGAAGAGTTGAGATTTGAATCTCTGAAGATTGGTACATAAACCTCCTATGGAGGATATTATCACCATGACTAAGAATCATTTACAAGAGGTAACTTCTATGTGTCATTACATTTGGATCAAACCTTGCACCATACAAATAGGAAAAGAAGGAATAGGAATCACCTTTTGTTCTAGATAGATATTAGCAAAATAATTAACTTAGGCTTCTTTTTTTTTAGTTGTGTTTAAATAATTTGTAGAAAGCAACCTTATCAAGGTTGTTGTTTTAGTCACCTATTTCATTGCTGTGACCAAAAGACCTGAAAAGAACAATTAGAGGGGAAAAAGTTTATTGGGGGGCTCCCAGTTTCAGAGGTCTCAGTCCCTATGGCCAACTCCATTGTTCTATATGTGAGATGTGACAGAACATCATGACAGAAGAGTGTGATAGAGGAAAGTGTCTCAGGACATATTCACTAAGAAGCAGAGAGAGAGAGAGCAGTGAGAGAGCATGTGAGAGAGTGCTCCACTCTTCAGGGACAAACTATATACCCTAAAGACAAGCCCTGCAATGACCACCTCTTCTAGCCATACCTGCCTGCCTACAGTTACCACCCACCAAGTTAATCCCTATCAGGGGATTAATGCACTATTAGGTTAATACTTTCATAACCCAATCATTTCACATCTATACTTTCCTGCATTCTCTTACACATGAGCTTTTGGGGATACCTGATGTCTAAACTGTAATGTTGTCATAACTATACTTGTTACCCTCAAGCAAACTGAAAAACTATGTAGTAAGTATGCCCCAAATAAGATTCCCATAAAATACTAGCCAAGGAATTTTGCCATGATTCTCATCCATCTTAAATACTAGGAGTCATTATTGTGACAATTGCTAATGGTTTATATCTCAATATTTGCCCTGGTTGTCTCCACTGAGGCACTTTACAGAGAAAAATGATGAAGCAGAATTTTTAGGGCAAAAGGAGTATCGTTGCCATATTATTTAGCTTCGTAGTTGTTCTTACAGATACATGACAACAGCAGGATTTGTGAAAATATATGCTGGCCTGACAGCCTCCTTCTCTACTTTCTCCTTCTCTTCTTCTCTTTTTTCTTTTCTTGTTTTTTCTTACTGTAATCATTATTATAACTATCACACTTTATTATACCTCCAGTGAATAGGAGAATGAATCACAAAAGAAGAATCACAAAGAATCTTTCTGGATCTCTACTTGCTAAAGAGGAACCACCTAGTGTTTATCCCCTCAACCTGGGACATTATGCTGCTGCAAGAGTACACCCTTCACATCATGACAAGACCTCATACACTGCATCAGATACCAGTCTTCCTAAAGTAGTGACTTTTATAGTATTTAGAAACCTTTATATCAATTTGACATTTCTGTGACATCCGAGTATAAGTTCACTTTTCTAGTCATTCATTTCAATTTAATTTTATAAAAATATTAGTCTCTGAGGATAGAAATGAAATGAAGAGTTCCTTTAATGCAGGTGGTTTGAGAAGCCCTGATCTAGAGCCTCAAAGCCAAGTACTGACTTGTAAAGTTCGCCCTTCACAGCTGTTAACTTCAGTACATCCCGTGGGAATGCAGGGACCCTCAAGAAAGAACTGCTTTTAATATTTTTCAGTTGGCAGGGAAACTCTGAAGTTTAAATGATTTCTGTATCTAGTTAACAGTAGCTTTCTATGGGAAAGTGTAATGCAGGGCAAAATAAACTTGCCTTCTAAAAGCAGATAATAAGTTCTTTTTTTTCAAATAATATTTATTGGTGCATTATAATTGTACATAGTGATAGGATTTGTTGTTAAATATTCACACATGCACACAATATAAAAATACAATTAGTCAATATCATTCCCCAGTATTTCCCCACTCTCCTTCCCTCCTCCCTCCCCCTAGTCCCTTTCCTCTATTCTACTGATCTACTTTGAGTTTTATGAGATCTACCCAACTTTCTTTTGTTTTTTTTCCTGTCTAATTTTACATATGAAAGAAAGCACATGCTACTTGACCTTCTGAGTTTGATTTATTTTGCTTAACATAATGGCCTTAAATTGGCCAGGAGCAGTGGACTGTAATTCCAGCGTCTTGGGAAGTTGAGGCAGGAGGGTCACAAGTTCAAAACTAGCCTTGGTAAAAGCTAGGCATTAAGCAACTCAGTGAGACCCTATTTCTAAATAAAATACAAAATAAGGCTGGGGATGTAGCTCAGTGGTCAAGTGCTCCTGAGTTCAATCTCTGGTACCACCCTCCCCCCAAAAGTTCTCAATTCTATCAATTTTCCTGCAAATGATATGATTTCATTTTTTCTTATGGCCTAATAAATTTCTTTGTGTATACATTCTACATTTTCTTTATCCATTATCCATTGATGGATACCTAGGCTGGTTCCATAGTTAGTTGGGTTATTATTGTGAATTGTGCTGCTATAAATATGGGTATACATATATTGCCGTAGTATAATGACTTTAATTCCCTAAGATAAATACCAAGGAGTGGTATAGCTGGGACATAGAATGGTTCTCCGTGTTTACTTAGAGTGATGGAAAACTTGCCTTTTAATCCTTGTTTAGCTCAAACTATTAGACTCTTTAGTCTTATAGTGTGTCTAATTTTGTCTTGCAGATTGTAAATTCTTAATGATTTAAGGTAAAAGAGCATGATGGGACAGGCTGCAGATAACAGGAGATAGGGAACATTTATATATAGAAATGAAGTGATGTACATTTTAGAGTCAGTTCTTGAAATTTGAAAAGATTTATCTGTTTAAAGGTTTAACTATCTCACTAAAAACACTTCCTTCAGAATGGGTGAGAGTAGTAGGAGGATATGGCATACAAGGAGTTCTAAAAGAATGTAAACTAGGTATGATTTGTATAGGATTTTGCTTAAAGATTGTTAGGTATGCAAAGAAAATTCAGTAATTGGTATCATGTAACTACCAATCAACACTAGAGTGACTCTTAGAAAATAAAAATAAATATTTCAAAATTTATTTTAGAATAAAGTTTTCACAGTATTGAACACTTTGTCATGTGGAATCATGACACATTCCTTTACTTTGGTTTCAATAGAATCCAGTGTAAATTAAAAAAACAAAAAGTGTAGCTATACATCTCTATATATGTAGACATAGATCTACAGACACATACACACATGAGAGAGACTAGCTGCAAAATTTGACATCTGACACCTGTTTGGAGTAGAATACAAAGAGTAAATAGTGTACAGTCAAAAGACAGCTGCTGTTAACATGTTCTCAAAAAACTTTGTTTCAAAAGTTTTTGTTCTTTTTTCCACGTTAGAGATGATAAGCTTTTCTTAGAAATCCTTTTAATAAAGAAAAGAATTAAAATCAATAGGTGTTTAATTTCTCATAGGAAACGCTTTTAAAACTACAGGGTCAGCTCAGAGGATTAGGTCAACCAAATATAAAAGCATATAAATTCCTGGAATGAAAGAAGAAAAAGCCCCATGAAATAGAAGTGTTTGTTAGGTTCCCTGAGTCTAATGTAGTGATGGAACAGATCCTCAGAACTGAGGCTGAGCGTGAATTCTTAAAAGCAAACTCTTGTGCTTAACAAAGAGCAATTTTAAAAGAACATTCAGTTCTGTAATTCTTGACAAATGTGACTCATTTCCAGTTTCTTTAGATGGATGTCTTATGGGTTACAAATGATTTTACTCCTGAGAGAATTTTCAAAAAACATGTGGACTCTATTACGCTATGATCCTCCTCTCCATTCCATTAAAATAAAAGAAGAAAAAGAACAACTAAAATGTAACAGGGGTACATGAAAAGGAAAGATTAATTCTGACCCATTTTTTTTAAGATGATCAAAAATAGCTGGTCAGCCCTCAATGGTAGAAAACTTTGGTTGCTTCGTGTTTTTTCTTGAGCGAGGCATCTTCACAAGCAGAGCATTAATATTCAAGTACAAGCACATTAGTAAGCAATCCTCAGTCTCAACTTGCAAATCTCAGTATAAGTTAGATTTTCAGAGGAAACAGTACAATTGACAAGACCTGTTCAGTGCTGGGTCACTAAGTCTTTTAAAATGAATATGGATATATTTATGCAAAAAGATCAATTTTCAAAGAAAATTTTAGGATCATGCTATTTGAATGTGAGTCTAACTTCAAGCATCATTATGTTATTAAAAAGCTCAAATTTATTCATATTAATAAGTAAATCTCATGCCCAAAATGGATTTTTGATCTTGTTTTGAACCTTATTTTTGATAAGCTTTACACCTTCATAATCCCTTCTTTTCAATTCCACTTGTTTTACCAGGAATTTAGGGGCTTATGACATCAAAACAAATAGCCCACAGACTTGAATAAAACTAAATAAAAATTGGACTCTGCTAAGGGCAGACAATTCCACAATATAGAGAGATGATCCAATAGAATTTCGATAAAGAGGAATAATTTACCACCAAAATTAGTTTGAGATGTATTGCTTAAAGCCTAACTAAACAAAAATGTTACCTATTTTAAACAAAAAGACTTTGAGTCATTGTATGCAAATACTCATTGTTTCAAGAGCTTCTGATACTCTTCTTTTGGTTCCACCAGTTAAGCTTCCTCTTCTCAAACTATCTGGTACTACAGAGCCTCTCTTAGTTTCCTTCATGTCCATTTTAGAGTAGAAGCAATAGGGAAAGATACTACAGTTAAGACGAAGGATATGGTTGGAAAATGACAGTGCTCTTGGAGAATAAAGCAGTTTGGCATATGCTTGGTATGAATGAAGAATAAATTATATCCTTACCTTTAGGAAAGATCCAGAGCAAGGTCTCAGAGATGAACTAGTCACCCTGGAATTCCAGCTCATAGTGGGATGGGTATGCTATCAT
The DNA here is from genome assembly GCF_001458135.2 of Marmota marmota marmota. NCBI lineage: Eukaryota > Metazoa > Chordata > Mammalia > Rodentia > Sciuridae > Marmota > Marmota marmota. Next base: position 61,934,628 of record NW_026000026.1, on the reverse strand, counting down.
TGAGGATGAGAGGGTTTGGAAGTAAAGGGAAGAGAGCAGAGCCACCCATGTGGGTGCAGGTTGAAATACTCAGGTTTGGACTCACAGTGTAATTCATCCAATTAATGTGATACAAGTGGTTAAAACAATTCCCACAGTTCTGGCTTTAAGGTCTCTAAGAGATTTAAATAGCAGGTCACTCTAGTTGGAGAATGTAATTTTTTTTTTTTTTTTGTCAGAGCTGCTGTGATTTCTTTTAGTAAGCAGACACAGTTGGGTTTCTGCAAATTCATGTTAAAGATCTATCTCGTTTAATATAGAAAGAAATGGACAAGAGGGGTTTAAAATACATCAATCTGATCAATGCTGAACAAAAACTACTGCAAAAATTCCTATCTGATCAGATTTCTCTACAAAAAGAATTATACACACTACATTTTAAAATAAAAGAGCCATCATGGTGCCCAGCCAAATATGTTGGTCTTTTTTTTTTTAACCTCTTTTCACTGCTATTGTCAAAAGTGGCTGTAATCTCATGCAGATGAGATATTGATCTGTTGCTGATGTTCACTGAGCAGCCAAAGGGGAATCACATTACCAGCTACAAACTCCATCAATCATAGTCTCCTTAATAACCGCACTTAAACGATCTCTCTTGGCATTAACTTATATTGCACTCAGAGCTGGCATCCAGACTTCAAAAGAAAAAAGGTTCATGTTGAAGGGAAGGTTTGAAGCCAGGATAGATAATTTAAATAAAAGTTATCAGTCTTTCTCTAGTACAATAGGGCTTATTAAATTAGTTAATTTAATTCAATTAATTTTTCAGATCCATAGAAATAAAGCCAAAGATGCTTGGGTTTGTAACTAAAGGATTATGTCCTTTGTCCTGAACTTAAAATACTTACAAGTAAAGCTAAAATATGTGCATGGGACCTAAGGACAGATATTTGTATTGCAACCTGCTTACTGAATGTGCTTTTGATTTTTTTTATCTCTCTCCCTCACCTACATGTCCATAGTTAAAAAGTTAACACAAAGTAAAAATAGGGAAGATGAGGAGGGATAAAAAAGGCAGGGGTGTGTTAAAACAAAAGGAAAAGCTTTTAAAATATTTAAAATCTAGATTTTAAATCTTGTTCATTATTGCTGCTGGGGAACTAATGAACTGTGGCTTCTGTCATGTTATCAGCTGAGCTGTTGCTTCACTATTGACAACCATGACAGAAAGGAAAATCAAAGGGAAGATGTAGCAAGACTAAAAAGGCAACTCCTTTTGGCTATATTTTTTTTCCATCTGACTTTCTTGTATTCTAAGAATACAACCAATTTGGAACTAAGCCCAAGAGATATCACTATTCTTCCTGTTTGATCTCACCTATATTTTCATTTTAACTACTTTACTGCATTTGTTCTCTCCCAGAATACTTAATTGAGTTCACATCTCCATCCTAAACCTTACATGGATAAGAAAACTTTTGAATACCTTAGGTCTCAGGATAAAGAATGTTACAAGTTCAAGAGTAGGTGGTGGTGATTTATAGAAAACTTTATGATCAATTTGGGTCAAGGATATGAATATTGAATTTTTTATGTTAATGTGACTTCATTTTTATCCAGAAGCTGCCGATTAATTGATCAGCTGAAAAGGAAGAAAATGGTCTATATTTCTCCATGCAAAATCTGGTGGCAGTAATTGTAATTTGATAAAAATTGAGGTTAGAACCAATAAAAAATATGAATCAATGAGTAAAAACTGATCAAATCACTAATTCTATCCTAAACTATAATTCCCCATTATATATGTGTATGTGTTGGGGGACAATGGTATATTAAGTTAGCCAAGTCAAATGATGAGCAATATAGAATTTTATTTCTCAAACAATTCCCTCTTATAAAATATACAAAATACTTATGTATTTTTAAAACAATCATACAAAAATATCAAATATGTTAAAACGCAATGTTCCAAATTATACTCCATAAAATATCAATCTATAAAAAGTTGCAATGATTAAGTTCCTTTGTTCAAATTAGTGTAGGGAATACAACATTCTACATTTACAAACACATCAGTATATTGGAAACCAAGAAATACCTAATATAGCCTTTATAACCTTATGTTTATCTTAAATTCAATATCACAAGAAATATTTTCTTTGGAAGAAAAAAAAAGACGTGTTTTTCTGACTTACTGATGTTTATTCATTGCAAAACTTTGGTTAAACAATATTTCTTTGTGGAAAGAGGAAGGATGGGAAAGATGAGGAACAAGGGGATGAAAGAAACCAAACTATGTGCATGTGTGAATATATCCACAATGAATTCTACTTTTATGTAAAACTCTCATGCACCAATTAAAGACAAATTTTAAAAAGATTTCAAGGAAATATTTCTTTAGGAGAAAAAAAAGACACATTTCCATGTGTGTAACAATAGTATAATGGAATTCACAAATTAGAAGAGCATGTATTAATGAAATTATATAAGTGATATATATCAAATATCATTTATATGATAAAACAGCATATTTCTAAGTTATTACTCATTATATTTTTAATAAATGAATGAAAGACTAATATTAATTGCTCAAAAATATTTAATAAACTTAACTGTAAAGAGGTTTAAAGACATGCTTGCCTTGTTGGATTTGATGTATAACATAATTCATTATAGAAAATAAGAAGGGGAAAAATAGTGAAAGTATTTCTGCAGCCACTTCATCATTTGTCTACGGTGATGGAGCATATTTGGCCACACACATTCCTCCATGTAGATGTTAATATGGAACTTAATGCTCTTCTCTTCTGGTTGACATGTCCATCATCATGTATAATAATACATGGGCACATGCACACACCCCTATATATAGGCATGATTGTGTGAGTGTTCATGTCTTTGTATATATTTATTTACCTTCTTTGTGTAACATTGCTTGCAAATGCCAGTACTCTTGATACTGGATTCTATTTTCCCACATATTGGCACATTAAAAATCCCTCCTACATTCTCTATTCTGTTTGCATTCTACTGATTCTTCAAATATTTTATTAATTCCATTCTATTTCATGAAATTTTCTTCACCAATTCTAACTTCCATTCAGTTTTACTAGTTACAGTAATAATTGGTTTCATTTTGAAAGTGTTATTTAGTATTTTTATTAAGACAAAATTAATTTTATTTACATTAGCTTATGTGCAGATCAGAGTGTGTAATTCAGTCATAAATGGTATCTTAATACAGCAAGATGAAACATTTTTAGATCCATAATGAATACTTCCCTCAATGTATTTAATATTTGTTACATAACATGCATTTGACCTTTTAAGACATAAGTCAGCATTATATATTTAGTGAATACAAATTAAATTGGAATATATAGAATATAATAAACTTAATAAGTTGATATTTGGTATATACTGGTGCTTAAGAGCATAAATTCCAAAATAAGAATTTTGGGTTTGTCAACTATGTCTCTGGCTTATAGGCTGCATGAATTTAGATTAGCTACTTATCATCTCTGCTCTTCAGTTTTCTCATCTAGAAACCCAGATGATAATTGGGAAGAGGAGAATATATGCCTAATACAGGTAAAGCACAAAGTAACTTTTCATGTATTAGGAACTGAACAAATGTTAACCCTTATTAAGGCTAGCTTTCCTGGGGGACAGATTCTACAGACAGACTGTGATGTTGTCTCAGCTGACTGCACAGGGAATTCTAGGATAGCATGGGCTTTCAGAATTGTCTTATCCTGCAACTAGAGAACTGTGCGTTTTCACCCTCACATTGATCATTTATTATATACAGGCAGCCCTGTAAAGAGAACATGACTTTGCAGTTGGCAACTCTCTTTTGCCTACAGCAGAATGTTGTAGGGTGAACATTTGGCTGTACTCCCAGGAGCAGGAAGAGTATGTCCTTCAGGCCTGAAGAGGACTCTGGTGAAACAGGTGGCAAGAAAAAAAAAAAAAAAAGGTATTGCAGCATTCACTTCAGCTATTATTATCTTTGGTGCTGTCCAAATAAAAATAAATCATGTTGTGATAAGTTTTCTTTTTACTAAACCTAAATTCTATAAAAAAATTTAGAGGCAACTATGAACAGAAAAAATAAGAACAAAAGAGGAGATTGAATTCTCCTTCCCTGTTTTCATATCTCTTCTGCTCAGTAGTGTTTTGGCTCTGTTTTCTCTTTCTGCAAATGTTTTAGGTACATAACCTATCAGATATGTTTTAGTCTAGACTATGGTTTCAGTGTATTTAGTCAGCAGGGACCTGTTGTTTTAAGTACCATTTAGAATCTCTTTCCTGTAATCATAAAAATTATAGTTTGGGGAGCTATTTCTGAGATATTCATATTATTCATATGAAAAGATGGCCATAATTTGTATAAGACCAAAGTCAACATTTTCAGTGCAAACCAACTGATTTGGGGAGGAGTCCAAACATTCAGTAAACTTATTAACAAAAAATGTATCAATTCATTTTTAATAATTATGTCATTGTAATGTTCTATTTTATTTTTTTTTAGAATTTTTAATATTTATTTTTTTTTAGTATTTGGCGGACACAACATCTTTGTTTGTATGTGGTGCTGAGGATCCAACACAGGCCGCACGCATGCCAGACGAGCGCGCTACCGCTTGAGCCACATCCCCAGCCCATAATGTTCTATTTTAATATACTATATGATTACAGAATTATTTTATTTTAAAAATAAGAAAGAGTTTGAAGATACAATATTTTAAGGAGTAAGTAATTAAAAGTTGAATCAAGGCATTTTTGGCTATATACACGTTAGCATCAAATATCTCATACTGCTTAATATTAAAATTGACAACCACTATTCAAATCTGGAACTATATTATATGAACAATGCATTCATGGTATTGAAAATTGCACCTTTTACTTGCTTCTTGTTTTAATTTTTTTTTTTAAGTACTGGGGAGTGAACTCAGGAGCACTCAACCACTGAGCAACATCCCCAGTCCTCTTTCGTATTTTATTTGGAGACAGGGTCTCACTGAGTTCCTTAGCACCTTGCTTTTCCTGAGGGATGGCTTTGAACTTGTGATCCTCCTGCTTCAGCCTCCCAAGCCACTGGGATTATAGACATGCACCCGGCTTCTAGTTCTTCTTTAAATAATATTATTTGCACATTCACTCATACATACATACATACATTTGTATGCATTTTAATATTTGCATACAGAACTAGAACAGTAAATATCTCTTCATTTTTACAGTTAATCAATCCAATGAGTAGATTCACTTAATTCTGTTCTTTTTGAACCTATGAAAACAATTTAATATACATGACAAATGAAGTGAAGACTGAAGCCATTTTATAAATAATTCAGTCCTTTCCTCAAATTACCTCACTCCAAAAATGTTCACTGAAAAGTTAGGTCTACATAATAAAGATTCCCTCGTGGAAAACTTTTTGCTTAAATATACTTAGGGAATGGTTTTTAAAGAAACAAAGACATCAGATAAAATCTCAACTATCTCTTCTCAGCCTTTTTTCTTGAGACAGTTAATTCTATTTGGCATTTCTTTCTTTGTCTGTAAGATGAGAACAATTTTCAGTTTACCAATCTCAGAGGGTTAATAATAAACTTGAATAAAATGATGTCTCTGAAGAACTTGGCTCATTTGTGCTGTAGAAATTTCAGAGTAAATTGTAAAGTGTTTTCCATTTTATTAATGGTGACATAGAATATTAACACAACTTGAACTAATACAACTGTGTGTATTCTCTCTATTAAAAATGATATTGATACTAATTTTTGTGTATATATGTTTCATTCTTAGAGACAAAGAATAAAATTTATCAGTAAATATGGAAGGAAGAATAAAAGTTTTGTGTGATAAAAATTGAACTTATATTTACCTTTGTCAAATAAATTAAACAGATCTGAAATACTTAAGTCTATGTAGACAATGAAATTCATTGGATTACAAATGTATGTGTCTGATGTGCAGTCATAGACATTAGCTTTAGATGTATAATTATATCAGTAAATTAAGACATCTATAGTCACATGTTAAAATAGATGAATGACATGAAATTGCATTGCATGAATACAAAAACATTTTGCTGAAGAAGAGCATTCCGTGGAATAATTGACAATTTATTCTAGCTTTCTACCTAAGAGGACCCCGTGTTTTATCTCTCATGAAACTATCAAATCATAAAACCTTATTGTATAACTCTAAACCATTTTGAACCCTAAAAAATTGAATAACCCACTATACTTTTTTTTTAATTTTCATACCTATTCAACACTCTTTCTTATTTTAATGTATTGATCTGGCATAATGAAGTTGCCCAGTCATCATTATTTATATTTTATACTTTAAACATCTTCATATTGTATGACAGAAATAGTCAGGTATTGTTTGAATTCACTTTTCCCTTTCCTTTGCTGGTGAACATTTTAAATAACATTTTCCACAGCGGTTCTACAGCAGGAAACTTAATAGAGATGCTGTTTCCATAACAACAAATAGGATTTGAGCAAAAACACAATGCTCAGTGGTTACTGTTCCTCACAGCAGGTAAAAGCAGTTATTCAAAATTACAAGCAGCATGACATTGAAAAAAATAAATTAAAGCAAGGAGTGCTAAGAGTTCTGTTCCATATTTAGTAAATGTTTAACTCATAAATGCTCGAGGGGGCAGCTGTAGGATCCCACTCTAGGCAGTATTTCCCCTCACATCATGACCTAACAGTGAAAACTAGGTTTGGACATCCTATTTCAGATAACTGAGTCTTCTGAGGCAGAGAGGTGCTAATGATGACAAAATATAATATTTGTTAAATTGGCTTGCTGATTGTATTAGATAATCATTTATGTATAATTTCTAGTTTCTGAAGATAAAATGCCAATTCCATAATCACCCTTTATTTGTTTTTCTTAGTTTAACTTATTTAAAAATAAACATGTATCTATTAATTTATTCCAATTTAATAGATAAATTGAAGTATTTCTTGAAGAAGTTTCAGGGTGGTAGGGATTACAGCAAGAAATTAAATGTGACCTAAATCTAAAGGGTTTTCTTGGATTGCTTCAAGGGACCCTCTCTCTTTCCTGATGCCATGTCTTGGTTCTTGTGGTTTTTCTTTTTTCTTTCTTTTTTTTTTTTAATTGTGTTCTTTGAGTATTTGTAGATTATTTTGCTGTGATAGAAAATAATATTTGTTTTAAATATAAAGGGGTATTAGATCTGAACAATTATGAAGTTATAGTATATTGAAACTGGGATAGAATATTTTACAATACCAAATTCACAAGAAAGACTTCACAAAATGTACAGCAAATTGCAATACCATCTCCATTAAGGAATTTCTTTGTTTGTGATTCTTGAGGAGTGGGGTTTCCACCCAGTAAAATTAGTGATACTAATTTCAAGAAATCAGACTTCCTGCTCTTCCGTATGAGCCTTTTAAATAATGGGAAGCTATAATTGGTAGTTCTTTCTCACTCTACATAAGATTGGTAATAAAGATCTGAAATCTTCCTTCTAATTTTAGATATTCATTAGGAATAGACAGTGATTTTAAAGTCTGTACTCTATCCCTGTTCTGCCTAATGATGGAAGTTTAACAATTGTTCTATGTAATTTATGACATGATCCATGAATTTAGTCTGATATTATCTCACTCTTTACTATTTCCATGGTATTTATTTCCATGATAATAATGCACAGGCTTTTGTGAATTTGTTTGTAGTAATAGCTACAATTTACTGAGCAATTACATATCAGGCACTGTTCAGCAGTTTTATGAACAGTATGTCACTTGCACTTATTGACCATCCTGATGTTAAACACCACAAGTGGGGCCCAAGTGGTTATGCAATGCATCCAAGGCCACCCAGTTGAAAGCCATTAGGTCTGGAGTTTAAGTCACATATGACTGAATTTTGAACCTTACCTTTCCACCCCCTATTGCTGACTATTTCTGTTTGTAATGAAGGATAGAATTTGTTCTCTCCCTCTCCTTAACTAAAATAATTTCTCATGAATAATGGATTAGGATCTTTTCATCTTTGTATCCCCGGAGCACCCAGCACACCTTGCTTAAATATTGCACGTGATGATTGACTAGATTTTTAATGCAATGGGTAGAAAGTGATAAGGAATGAGATCAGAACTCAAGATGAATGGAGGAATGGTTCAACTGTGGTTTGTAAAAGTTTTACTATGGCTTCTATAATTTCTGTCCACCCACTTTCTGCATCTCTGCATACCTCTTTAACCTTAAATGTGGGCAAAACGAGTGACTTATTTCTAACTAATGGCGATGTAAAAGATCTTTGCAGAAATAATTCAGTTCTCTAATTTGTTGACTTTGAGCTAATAAAAAAGAATGAGCTAATCCAAAAAATTACTGTGGGTCAGTTTAGCCCAAACATATGAGTTCTCTAATAGAAGAAAGACCCAGAATTTCTCTAAAGAAAGAAAATCAAAGCACCATAAATGCTCTACCACTAGCCTTGAAAAAGTAAACAGCTATGGCATGCACTCATTATTGAAAGAACCACATAGTAACATAAGAGGGCAGCAGCTATATGCTGAGGGTCTCAGTCCTATACCCCCAAATAACTGAATTTTGCCAAAATTCATGCAAACTTTGACAAGGATTTAATGCTCCAGGTAGCAACACACCTTGTAAAACACTGAGCACAGGACCCAGCTAAACCAAACCCAGAGTACTGACCCATGGAATTTTGCCATTGTATGTAGAGGGTTCATTATAGCTTTCCATCTGATTAAACTCTCATGTATTTTATAGTTGCTCAGTAAAAGGAATGAAGAGTTTTAAATTGATTAGTTACTATGAGGCACTTTGAGAAAAAAAAAGCCATTATATAATGTAAGGGGTTGCTATCTCAAATTACTATTAAATCCTGCTATCAATTATACACAGGACTTATAACAAAAAATGTACTTGTTCCATCCTCCTGTTTCTTAATTTGTTATTGTACAATTGTCAAAAATATATTAAGTAAATAATATATATTTTTGAAATGTGCTGTGCAATCAAAATGTGTTTTAAAACAGTTAACAAGTAACATTTCTATTGCATTTAATTAGATTAAATAGTATAAGTGTATAATTGTTCAAAGAACAATACTCAATCTGAAAATGCATTCATAATCAAGGAGACCCAGACTAAATGAATTATTAGAGCAGTTATCTAAGTATTCATTCTAGTCTATTACACTTTGAAAAAAGTTAGAAATTTATTTTCATATCTCTAATCAGTATACATTTCTAATAAATTCTGTAGCTGTGTGACTGAGAAATCATGTTACCAACAATAACATTTGATAAAGTACAATTTTGTAGAAGTCAGCTTATTGGAATTTAAAAATAAGGTTTAAATACATTTTAGATAAAGAGGGAAATTCAATCTCTGTTCTTCTGAATAAATGTGTATTAACATGAGTTTTGTTAAATAATGTATTTGTATTACCTATTTTTACTTATTTTTAATGTAGACAATGTATTCATACTAATTTTTTTATAGATAGAATATTTGAGAATACTGTGAGAAAGAGACACATTGCCAGAGCTCAAACAGGTTCACAGAATCAAAATAAAAATATAAATCCTTGGGCAGGGGATGTGGCTCAAGTGTTAACATGTTCGCCTGGCATATGCGGGACACTGGGTTCGATCCTCAGCACCACATAAAATAAAATAAAGATGTTGTGATGTTGTGTCTGCCGAAAACTGAAAAATAAATATTAAAAAATCTCTCTCTCTTTAAAAAATATGTAAATCCTTAAAGCTAATTTACAATGAATTTTTTGATTGATCAATTCTACCATTTTTTCACTGTGAGAAGACATACACTTTCTCCAAAAGCAAAGAACAGTGCAGCATTCGGTGGATATTATCACTGATGCATTCTCTGTTCCTTGTTTATGAAGCAAAGTGCTGTATGTTCAAGCAATATAACAGTGTGCAAACCCCTGAAAACAAGCTCAGTATGGAGGTTTCATAATTGCACCAGAGCAGATAATTAGGCAATTAGAGCTATTAAAAGTTGACAAAGCACCAAGCCTGGATGAATTATATTCCTGATTTCTAAAAAGAGAAGTAAGGGAAAATAAAAAGACCTACACTCAATCTGTTAGGTAGCCTTCTGAGAAAGAAAGTTATGCCCAGAGGGCAAAAAGTGGGAGGTGTGACTTCTCTACTGCTATCCCTGGGATTCAAGAAAAGATGAGGAGATTTGCTGGAGATGTGAAAGTATAATATCATTTGTGCAGATTATATTGAACACATTAATAAGGTGAAATTAACTTTGCAAGATATATAATTGGGTAAAACATGAGATGAAAATAAAACAATGGAACTAATGATTTAATTTCTGAAAAGCAGCTGATGCCTTGGCTTACATCAAACATGCATCTAAAACAAACTAAGAAGCATAGCAAGGAATGTTAGTAAGAAGATTTTGTTTGAAATGTGGGGAAAATACAACAGATTGAATTGAATTTTATAAGTAAATTATACAATGAGAAGAGGGGCAACCTTTGTAGCCCCTGTTTCCCTGATCTACTTGTTAAATTTATGATGATCATATACGGCTTAAAATTATTGCTGTTTCCCAAATTGACAAATGTAATTGCTGAGAGTGATGAAAGAGAACACTGGGCTGCTGCTTTGGACTCAGTTGGAAAGTACTTAGGAGTTAACAGATGGCGCATACATTTCAAGGTGGAGAAGGGTAAGAAGGTAATGAGATTGGGGCCCAAAAACAATTACAGTGTCTTAAGCCTCAAATGCAGCATAATTGTGGTTGTAGAGTAGGCAAAACAATTGAGTTTAATATATTCATAATGTTTGTCAGAAGTTCAAGAAACAAACCTGGAGGGGTAGAGGCTGAAAGCGCTAAGTCAAATGACTGCAGAACACTATCCTCATTCAGTCCCTAGAAAATTTAGGGGATAAATATTTATTGATGTAAAATGAGTGGAAAAATGCCACTGGGAACTTTGCAGACAAGAAATCAACAAACATCAGCATGTATTGAACAGAAGAAAGTAGAAATCACCAACTTTTCATTTCTATTTATGGTTATAGAATATAATAAAATCAACATAAAAATAGTAAAAGTTTGGTGATGGGATTAGAAATGAAAGTGTCCTGCATTTAGCTGTGGGTCACTTTTGAAGGATTATGAGAAAGAAGTATCAGTAAAACTTATTGATTGATGAGAACTTGATTTGATACTGAAGAACTATTAAAAGGGTGTAGTAAGCTCTAAAACAATATTTGAGCCAATATTGAAAGTCAGGAAATTGAAAGTAGAGGAAGATGAAATAATCTGATCTTGACTTATTACATTTCATTTGTTGGTAAGTAGTTTATATTAAGAGAATCATTCATGTCTGAGCTCTTTGAGAATGGGGTACATATCTAACCTCCCTTTACATTACCACAAATGCTTATCAAAAGGCCTGGCATACATCATGCACTCAACACATGTACAACAAAAATAGTTCACATAGACTAAAACAATTATTACAGGACTGAGGTTGTAGTTCCGTGGTAGAACACTGGCCTAGCACATGTGAGGCACTGGGTTCAATCCTAAGCATCACCTACAAATAAATAAATTAAATAAAGGCATTGTGTCCATCTACAATTAAAAAAAATAAAAAAACAATGATTACAATTCAATAAATATAACAAATATGATAAAAATTCATAGGATGTAGAAGGAATTAAAAGAAACAAATGAAAAATCTCCTCTAATTTTGCTTTGCCAAAGTAAAACCATATCACCAACTAAATATATATGCTTTCTGGTTGTCTTTCTCTATAGAATCATGTGTCCAGACTTCTTTAAGATTGATCTTGTTTAATTGTAATAATAAGTTACAACATATTTTCATGCCATCACATAAGAACCATCATCTCATTTTTATTGACAGGCACGTATATCTCTATTGTTGGATACTTACGGTTTTTTGATGCAAATTTACCTATAATAAACAGAAATACAATGAATATTACATATAGCTTTATCTGAGACTTGTATCTTTTTCTTTTCACTTGTCACATTGCAAGAAATTTCTTAAGATAAAATTTTAAAAGTGAGTTCTAATCTGTCATCCTTTTCTGAACTACATTATTTCTCAAACCACCAGCCAGAGTAATTCTACAGAAAAGGTCAGACCACATCTGTCTTTTTCCAAAATTCTCTGTTGCTTCTCCGTATCACCCAGAGAAAAGCTAACACACTTACAGTGTCATAGAATGTACAACATAATCTTGGATGAAGCATATACCCTCTTGAGAACTGTTACCTGTAACACTTCCCCTGTAATATTTACATGATTTATGCATACACGCACTCACACACACACACACACACACACACACATTCTTCCTTCACAGGAATATAAGATCAGATAGTATGTGTGTCTTGTTTTACTGGATATCATGTAAAAAATTTGTATCAAGAGTAAATGCCTAGATTGAAGAGATTTAGTTTTTTTTAATAGATAATAATATGGACACTCATTCATTCAGCAAGTATTTTTTGAGTGCTTACCATATAATAAGTTAGTGCACCAAGCCATGTGATTGGTACAAGACACAAAAAAATGAATATAATTGGCATAGCCCTCGCCAGGATTTTCACTTTAACTTGCATGGGTAAGAGTTCAGTTGTGTTTTACAAAGATCACTAGTAAGAGGAAGTTGAAGGAATGGATGCAGGATCACCAGCCTAGAGCCTTTTGTTAATGGAAGTCTTAGTTAGGGTAATAACAAGGATAGGGACAAAAGGATTATCACAGGTACATTTATTGTACCTAACACTAGTCAGTAACCAAAGATTCTTATTGTAAGTGAACTAGCTCATTATCTTGAACATTCTGCAAATGAAGGGTAAAGTGAACAAATATTGATTCAGGTTTTGGCAATTTAATTAAAGGCTAGTTAGTAAAAATGTCAGTAGCCTGAAGATTCCCTAAAACCCTGTTTGTTAGTAGATTAAAACAACAGCCCTGGGCTTTGCTGGATTTCTACATGATTTCCTGAGGAATCCAAGGTGCGTCATCTCTGGATGTTCACAGCAATAAGGGAGATGCTTCTGCTGTTAGGATGTGATGCTTAGAAGATGTGCCAATTCAAACTTGAAACACACAAGTTTAGTTTATCTTTCTCACATCCAGCCTCTCATGCCTGACTGTGTAGCCTATTTCTCTCCATCTGCATTTCCCTTTCTCCTCTGATATTACTGTCTTATGAACCTTAAATCAATTACACAACAACCCTCTATATTTCCATTCTTCTGGTTTCAATAAGTAAGTTTCTGGTCTAAATCTGATGCTGTTGTCATATACTTACTTCTCCTCATGATGGAGTACTTGAATGGGGGTTATCAGTTCATTCCTGAGCTAGATGTGCTTAATCTATATATAAGATATTCAGTGTGAGAAACCCTGTCTCACACTTCCCTCTCTACATACTGGACCATTGTGATGTTTCCATTGATGCTGGGTAAGAGGATCTGTGCTTATATTTAAAGTAACACTTGGATGAGATATTTTAAGGCCAAAGCCCATGGCCTAGGAAGATCTGGTTTTACTAGTTGGTTGTCACATAAAACATATTATTCAATATTATCACTACAGTCAAAGTGAAAGTGGTTTTAAAGAGTTCTAGCTGCTTAATTTCTGTTTTTACAAATGGAAAGAAGAAAAAAACCCTCATGACAAAACAAAAACAAAAACAAAAAAAATAAACAAACAAACAGACAAAAAACAACAACAAAAAAAAGTTTGAGGCTGATGGCTTCAAACTTGAATACTGACCAAAACAATATAAAAAATTCCCTAGACCCTCTGAATTGGAATTAAAGTTATATACTCAACAAATAACAAAGGCCATCACTCATTTTGCATATATCCATATCACAGAAATTCACCTTCTTTCTATTATCTTATAGAGGGCTCCCTATTTCTATTCTTCACCACTGTCATTATCATAGCTCTCCCTATTTCACTCTTCCAATTCAACCTCTAAAAAACATGATGGCAATGTTATGTTCCAAGTCTGTGCCAGCCTGGAATTTAAATGTCCACAGGAATGTAGTAGCAGACCTTGTAAGAAAGGCAACAAGTGAACCCAGGTTTTTAAAATGGATCTTTAAGACAAATTTATCAAAGTTCCAAAGGCAATTGAAATTCCAATTATATTGAAGCTGCATAATTGTTTTTGAGTTGATTCAATGAATAAGAAATGGGACTTCCTCCATTGGGAATATAAGGGAAGAAGGGAGCAGAAAATATTAATAGGGTTCATAACTGTGCAAACTACTGTGTTTACCACTTTGTGTAGTTTAAATAATATAAAGTACATAGGATATGCTGTGGGATTTTGGCCTATTAATTTACTAATAGCTTGCCTCTTTCCATGTGGGATTCTGAAGTGGTTTACATTAATGTATGCTGTAAAGCTGGAACAAAACTAATACATGAAGAGAAAAGTGAATATAAAATAAACCTAAATAGTGTGAAAGTAATATTTTGGGTAAAGCTGGTACTTAATAAAGTATAAATGAGAGTTCAGAGTAATGTATAGTTGGACTGAAAATTTGACTTTGAGCTACTTAGCAGTCAAGTCAAAGGGTGGGACAGGTTCAGTCACATGGTGGTTTTTAGAAGAGAAGGAAGAAAGAAAATAAAGAAGGAAGGAAGAAAGGAAGGAAAAAGAAGGAAGAAGGAAGGAAGGAAGAAGAAAGGAAGGAAAGAAGAAATGAAGGAAAGAAGAAAGGAAAAGATAAGGGAAAGAAAAAGCATAAAAGAAACACTGTAGCTTTTCCTGGCATTGAAAACAGAAAACAATATTCTAATGGATCCTACTAAGATGATAAAGCATTTTATTTTATTTTATTTTTTGTTGCTTGGTGCACAGTGGAAAAGAGTGGAAGTTGTATAGTCACCAATTTGTGAAAGTAACAAAGGTTAAAATTAGGCTTTTGTGCAAGTTTTATTGATTTAAAAAATGATGTAAATTCTACCATGCCACTTATTTGTTCAGATTCATTTATCAGGCAGGAAATAAATTAACTAGGTTTAAATGTAAAATACATTTCAAAACTAAGTTTCACTCTTCAAGCCACTAACAGAACCAACAGCATCTAGTTACTGCAAACTCTTTGCATCTTTACTGAACAAGAGTCCATGGAAATGCATATTCTGCTTCAATCCTGGTATGATCATATGATTAAAGGAGTCTGGTACCAAAAAGGGACTTGGGGAAAACCTGCTGATGAGGAACAATTCAGAAGGTGAAAACATCAAAAGCCCAGCAGATCTGCAATGACTAAACGGAAGCAGTGATAAGTTTCCAAAAACAACAGAATTTTCTTTTAAAAGCGATGATTTCTTGTATCTGAAGATTGCACATTCGATAAACCTATTGCTGAATGACAAAAATGTTACTTTGTAACTTGTTTTTAAAATACCATTTTGAGTAAATTTTATGTAAGGAAAAGGTTTGTTTTGATTACTGTACAGAATGTTAAATTTTCACTTTGGCAAGTACTGATTTCAAACCAAAAAAAAAAAAAAAACCTTAATATTTTAATTTTAATTGGGTGCTAGTTTTCCAAGAAAATGGGGAAAAATACATAATTTATAAACAACTACATGTTATAGCATAATAATACCAATTCATTCACTATGAGGAAGACATGGTTACAATATGACTAACATGTTCTCTTTACTGTAATCGCTGATTTTCAAACTTCTGAAGTTGCCTACATTCCTTCTCGTAAACTGTGGTGCTCTTGTGGTGCACTAGGCACCCCAAGGAAGCTAAGAAGAGTGAAGAGTATGATCTACAAGGAGTTATATCCTACCTTTGCTTCAAGTTTTCTCTCTGACCTTAAACATAATTGTAATACCTTTTTAGTTAAAATTATTACTATTTTCAGAAGGAATAAAATTTTTAGAAAGGAATAATACTTTTAGGAGGAAATAATAATTTATTTTTCAAAGAATAATGAGGTAGAAGGTAATAATGCTCAGGTAAAATGAGGTAATATAAAATAATGCTCTGTGGTCACAATGAAATGAAGAAAATGGCAACAGGAAAGTAAGAGATTCCAGAAGAAAACACATGACTTTCTGGAAAGGCAGAGAAGGAAACCCTCAATTAGAAAAAAATAATCCTCATTTTTACAAGGGTTAGGGCTTCATCCTTTCATTAAACAGACACAGGCAACATATTTCACCTGCTTTCTCAGTAATGGGTCTGGCTTCCTGATTTTTCAGGGCTTTAATTGTCAGGTTGTGGTTTAGTGATGCAAAATTACTGTAATTCTACTCTTTCATTATTGAACGGTATGAATTGTAAGGTTTCTATTAAATAATTATTAACTAAGCATTTAAAACAGGCAGGCCAGGAAGAAGAGAGGAAATATTCATTCTCAAAAATTTCGTATGGTTTATAAAATGGAGTCTAGATGACCTTTATTTCTGGTAATACCAAATATACAAAATTTATATATTATTGACGTTTTATAGATATTGATTTAGCTCTTTTTATTCTCTTGGTATATAAGCATTGCCCCCAAGACAATTTGCATTACCAACAATTGATGCATAATGCAACAGAAGTTTAAATGATCTAAGAGTAATTTATGAGTTTGTAGTAAATGTTTTAATAATATTAAAATTTTCTTTTTTTTTCAAATACTCTAAATAATTGATGAATAACAGATGTAATGTTCTTGTATGGTTCCCCTGGAAAACATATTTTTTTCATACAATCTAGTTTAGTTGCTTCTATCTCTAATTCCTTAAGCATTTGACTTCAGCACTGTAAAACAACTACTATATTCAGCCACATATTCTCTAATCATTAATTAAAATGCCCTATTTTCATTAAACATATTTATTTATATGTTTCCTTGTGAACACTGTCAAGTATTTATTATATGTCATAGACTTCCTAGTGTACTCCCATGACGCAGGCCCTAATATTTTGATTTTGCATTTTGGGTTACCAAGACACAGAGAGGCTCCTGAAGTAACTCAAAGTTGCATACCAACAACAGAGTTGGAACTCTAGTAAGAAAGTTTAGTTCAGAGCATTGCTTTTTAACAATGTCATGCAAAATTTAATACATCATTCAACAGTGATAACCAACATGATACTCCCTGAGGTAATTCACTACTTTGCCATCCTTATGATCAAGAGATTGAGAGTTAGAACAACATTCACTCTGCAGTACATGAATATTAACACCCTAGTGTTCTCTGGTTTTCAACTTATTTGAGTGATTTTTACAATTAAGTCTGTCATATCTCCAAATGCTGCACAACGCCTATGGGTGGCTAAATGGCACAAAATTCGACAACTCTCTGTAAATTGTACTAAACCAGCAGTTACAAAAAGCCCTAAATAGCCCACTTGATCCACAGGTACCCTACTTCTTTTTTACATTTAGCTATCAGGTAATTTAATTTAACTTTATGTAGAAGAGTAAAAAGTAGAGAAATAATATGTAGGACAAAAAAAAATCCATTTTCATAGAAATATGAGGAATTTTTTTCAACAACAACATGAGATAGGCAGTTTAAGAATAAACTCATTTGTTTATGGCTGTCCCCTAAGAAAGAATAGATGAGGTGGAGGAAACACTGAAGTGGAAACCAGATCTATTTTTGACACAGGCCCATCATCAAGATGTTGAGCATTGTGCAAGTAAATGTGTCTCTCCAAGCTGCAGCTTCTTAGTAAGTAAAATAAAATTCTAGAGGACATATGAGCACTTTTATAATCCATATGTCTTTGCTTATATTCCCAAACATATGATGAACTTCTTAATATGAAGAATATTGCAGAACATTTGCATCTCCAGTAACCAGAACAATTTTCTTTACACATTAGATAATCAATGTTTATTTTTTCTTTTTGATATTGAACAAGAATAGACTTGGCAAAATGGAAAAAGTAAAAATAACTAGGCAAACTTTCATCAACTCTTCATTTCCTGATTCTGTAATATGCTACTGAAAATAGGAGTTGTGTGATTTGCACATGGAAATAAGACATTCATTTATCTTATCCTGGCTTTACTACATACTTGAATCGACCTCAGATAAACTTTCTCTGCATTTTTTGAATGATAGGATTATAGTTGACAGACAAATTTGCCTAAATTTAATTTAATTTTCATTAGGAAAAAAAGGTGTCTATCAGCATCTCTTTCCTCAACAACTGTATTGATATTTTCCAAATCACTACTGCCAAATTGATCTTTCTTCTTCTTCTTCCTCTTCTTCTTTTTCTTCTTTTTTTCTGGTACTGGGGAGGGAACTCAGGGGCACTCAACCATTGAACCACATCCCCAGCCCCCCCACCTTTAAATTTAGCAACAGGGTCTCACTGAGTTGCTTAGTGTCTTGCCTTTCCTGAGGCTGGTTTTGAACTCATGATTGCCCTGCCTCAGCCTCTCAAGACCCTGGGAATACAGGAATGACCTATAGTGCCTGGTTGAAAAGTCAGCATCCAGCTGACTTTTCTAATAAAAGCAAATATTTATAATTCTTAACACCTCTCTGCAAACATTGTTCTAATATTTTAGAAAACATTCCTTGTTTTTTGTTTTTTGTTTTTTTGCAAGATTCTTTATTGGCTCTCCACTACCTAAAGGAGAAAAAATATCTATATAATTTTTTAAAAATTTCTTTATGGTGTACTCTGTCTTCGTAATCTGGCCCTTGAATTTCTTTCCATCGGTAATTAGCAAAAATGTACTTCATTTGTTGTTTATATTCTCACAGATCTTTTATATCTACTGTCAGTAGACATAAAAGAGAATCACACCATAATCTAAGAGGATTTAATCCAGTATGTAAGGCAGGGCTGGATCGAAATTCAAAAATCATGCAATATAATCTATAATGTTAGTAAGATAAAACCTTCCAAGATTCATATAGTCATATCAACGATACAGAAGTATTTGAAACAAAATACAACAAACACTTATCCTAGAACTATCAGCAAACTGAAAATACGGAAAAACTTCTCCAGCTTGAGAAATAACATGTAAAATCTCTCCATGTGATACTCTTAATTATAAGGCAGTGGACATTTCCCTTTTAATAGTAGGAATATGGTAAAGATGTTCTTTTTCATCATTATCATCAACTTATCCTGGAAAACTTGGTCAGTAAAATAATATAAGAAAAGGAAATAAAGATTTTTCATACATTTATATATAAATGGGAAAGAAGGGAATAAGCTGTCTTATTTATAGTTGAAATAATTATATATGGAAGAAATCCCAAACATATAAAAATATCTTCCTGACAGTATTAAATAATGGTGAGACTTCAGTATTCAAAATCCATATGTGGAACTCAGTTGTTCTCTTATTCTGTATTCCAATTATAGACCAATTTAAAATTTTAAAATACAAATTATAGTAACACCACAAATAAAATTCTTAGCTGTAAATCTAACAAAATATGCATAAGTATATAGAAAACTATAAAAATAAAAAAATGTATAAAAGTCAATACAAATGAGGAGAAAGACATTCGGCAATCATGGATGATAAAACTTAGTATCTTCATCTTCTATAGATCTAAACCAATGTCAGGAAAAAAGTATGATAGATATTGACAAATTGCTTTTTTTTTTTTTTTTTTTTTTTTTTACAGAAAGGCAAAAGACCTAGAATAAACAGCCAATGCAATACTGAAGAAATAAAACAATGTTAAACTGTTTGAGTACCCAGTGTGAAAGAATAGAGAGTCTAAAAATAGACCCATACAATTAGGACATTCTAGAAAAGTCAAAGTCATATAGATGATAAATGGACCAGCTGTTTCCAAGAATTCAAGTTAGGGGTTTGTATAGATCAACTACAGGTTTCCAGTTTGGTGAAACCACTCTGTATGGTTATGTAACATACCATGTATGAATCTGTCAAAGCCCATGTAAACTTTCAATGGAAAGAATGAATTTTAATATATGATAACCAAAAATAAAACACATATGCAATTCCAGAATTCCAGTATAAAAAGAAGAATATAGCCAAAATGCCTAACTGTATTACAGATACAGTATATAATCACATTGAAGGGCATTACAAAAAGAGCATTAGTTTTTAGGATTGACTATTTCACTTAGCATGATAACCACTAGATTCAGCCATTTACCAGCAAGTCATAAAATAATTCCATTTTATGGATGATTAATATTTCATTGTGAACATATACCATATTTTGTTTATCCATTCATCTATTGAAGGGCACTTTAATTGGTTTCACAACTTAGTTATTGTGAGTTTAGCTGCTAAGTGAAATAAATAAATCCCCCAAAAAACAAAGGTCAGTGTTCTCTTTGATATACAAATGCTAACACACAACAAGGTGGGGAGGGGAAGAATAGAATTTCAGTGTATTAGACAAAGGAGAATGATAGAAAGGGAGGGTGATGGGAATAGGAAAGACAGTGGAATGAATCAGACATAACTTTACTATGTTCATATATGAACACACCACCATTGAAATTTCACATTATGTATGGAATCCTAATTAGAACATAAGAAAAAAATAAACAAACAAAAAGCAAAATAGGCTCTTATTAGAGTTCATAGACTAAAAAAATGGTAAAGTTTCATTAATAATAATGATAAATTGAAAATCTGGTAGAAAAACATTTCAGTTACCACTAGCAATAAATATAAAACATCCATATGAAGTTTTACAAGAAATATGTGCAAATAAAGTTACAAAACTTTACATATTAAATAAAGAAATTTGGACATTTTGCTTAGAAGGAAAATAAAAAGGGCTTTAGCAGTTTGAGAAATTATTAGAGCCTACCAGACTAAAAATAAAGGTAACTGTACATAAATATCAAAATCTAGTTGGTGAAGTTATTTCTTACAAGCTTAAGGTTTAAAAATATTTAAGATGCTTTACAGGTATAGTAAATTTTATAATTAAGTGAAAAGATGGAGTTGGTACGAACAAAATGTCCTTCTACTAAGTTGATAGTTTGTAGATAAGCATATGGAGAAGGCAAGGATTTCTATGTGGCAAAGGAATAGATTTGGAAAAAAAAAAGTATTGAATCATTTTTATTCATGTACACACATTCATATTCAGATGGTTACATGTAGAAATATTTATAGATGTGTGTTTGTGATGTATAGCTGTGATACACAGCTTTTCTCTGTCATTTCAGAAGGCTAAGTCACAGTGGCAAAAAGTACAACTTAGTGTTCTACCTTGGTTCTCCATATCATTCTCTAATAAAAGAGACCAGATTTCCCTGGATATATGACTGACTCTAGGAATAAAACAAAAAGTATATAAGATGAGCTTGCAGAATCTTATAGTCTAGAAACTAAGATACTATTTGAAATTCAAACCACAGTACAATATAAAATATAATGATGTGCATGTATCAAAGGAACACAGGAGACAATTTATATAGTTCCCAATGGCTAAAGCTAGAAGAATTTGAGTAATAAAATATACAACATAATATTGGATTATAACACAAGAAGAATCAATGTATCCCCGAGTACACACTGGTAAATTTAGTGAATATATTCATAAATAGAAATAAGAGACAGACGTACCTTTCAAGAAGAATAACAAATTATGGAGAACTGTCCTCTCTTCATTTATGGACTTTATGCATTGAACTCCTTCCAGGAAATAGGATATGGGAAAGGGGGATAGAAACTTTACAATGCAGACCTCTGACAAATTGTCAGTTGACCTTGGCAAACATCAACAGTTATGTTATGTTGATAGTATATACACTTGATTTGATGAGAATGGCTGTTTATTTCTGTGTGCTTTCTTCCAAAATGTACCTCTAATTATGAGATAAGAAATCAGACAAAACCCAAATAAAGGAGAATTCTACAAAATACCTGATCAGTATTCTGAAAAACTTTCAAGGTCTTCAAGAATAAGGAAAATCTGAAAAAATGTCACAATATAGGGGAGCCTCAGGACATGGTGACCAAGTGTTCAAAGTTAGCCTGGTTAAGACCATAGAAGAGAAAGAAAATTAGGCGGAAATTAAGGAACTCTATAAAGCAAGAAATTTAGTTGGGAACTATATAAATAATGTATTGCTATTGGTTCAAAAATTGTAAAAATACAGCATTTAATAAAATATGTTGATAGTATAGAAAACCATTGGGGAGAGTAGGAAACTTCTCTTTATTTCTTTAAATTTAAACTCATAATATTGCTAGAACTTGAAAAAAGTTCTTTGTTTGTTTTCTATGTGGTACTGGGACTCTAACCCAGGCCCTAACATCTGCTGGTGACAACTCTAACACTGAGCTACATCCCAGGCTTTGTGTAAAAGTTTTGACTGGACTTTGTGGACACAGTAACTTCTTCCCTCTTTCCTAGTGCCATCATAAACATACTGCACATGCATATTGCTGAACATACACTTCAAAATAACTGAACTTTAAAAAATGTTGGATTTGGGTGAGAGGTGTTTTCACGTAAGAATGGGAATTGGAAGAATAAGGGGAAGATGTGAGAAACCATTTGATGTTTTCTATGTAAGAGTATGTAACTAAAAAGAATTTTTTAAAAGAATCAGTAGGTCATTTGGATTAAAGAACCACAGGTTCATCTAAATTGTCAAAAGGGGTCAGAGAAATTTGGGGCATTAACAGAACTGCTTTGGAGTTGAAGTGAAAAAAAAAACTCCCACCTTCTACCATACCCCTGAATAGAAGTAGACCTGCTCAAGAAAATTTTAAAAACATGTAGAAATAGTTGTGTTGGGATTTACACTTCCAGAAATTCAGATTCATACTTTTTTATGATTGTTGTTGTTTTTCCCACTCAGCATCAGAGTAGGAGCAGTATGAGAAAAGCAATGGAGAGAGAAGAGACAGATACTAGTGAAATGTCAATTATATTAATGTTTCAAAATGCTTGGGAAAGGAGATGGGGGTGGAATCCCATCTGGTGTGCAAAAACACTTATTAAAAAATTTAAAAATCATATTATTATACAAAAAAAAACTGTTTTATAGGAATAGTCTCATAAGAATTGAAAGGAGGCTGAGGTCCTATAAGTGCATAAAGATGTTTACATAGAGTTTCTCTTGGTCAAACTCCATGTTCCAACAACACCAACAAACAAA
Organism: Marmota marmota marmota; assembly: GCF_001458135.2. Taxonomy (NCBI): domain Eukaryota; kingdom Metazoa; phylum Chordata; class Mammalia; order Rodentia; family Sciuridae; genus Marmota; species Marmota marmota. The sequence continues at coordinate 61,911,455 of NW_026000026.1, read as the reverse complement.
AATACAAAACTAGTCTGACTTCCTCCTCCTATGCCTCAGATAAAAGAAAGCATTTTCAGAATGAAATTGTCTGTCCTTGTTTTCCATCTGTCTAATAATGATTTGCATTTCGATTCATTGTAAATAATGAACATTATAACAATTTTTATCTTGAATTCCTTGTTTGTAGTTGCCCTCATTTCTGACAGGACACAGACAATACCGTATTGTTCACGTTACAGGTACTAATATAGTTTCCTTAGTTCTTCTTATCATATCTGAGTCAATTTGGACTAATTCAATCTATAAAATTAAAAAAAAAAACTAAAAAATTTCTACAAGATTTTTCTTCCCAAATTAATATCTGCCCTTTAACAAAATTGTTACTATGAATGCTAAATTAATATCTACCCTTTAAAGAAATTGTCACTATTAATGCTAACATGTAACAGATTATATTTTTAATATTTTGCAAACCAAAATGAAAATAATAAACTTACTTTCCATATTTCCTCCAGTGAAATTCTAGTCTCTTTTACCTTTATATCTTAAAAGCTATGGGCCAACTAATGATGGAAAAGTTTAGGTAAGACACAATATTTATCTGAATTTTCTTTTCTAAACTACAAAAAAAGATGAAATTATTGAAATGCATTAAAAAGTTGAATTCTTAAATATTTTACTTTCTGTGCCTCATTCCAAAAATGTATACAATTAAAAGGTGTTTTTTGTGTATTTAAATAACCCTTAGTAAAAAAAGTACAAGAACTGGTTACAATGAATTTAAACAGTTTTGTAGATTATCTGTATGCTACTGACTTCAAATTAAATTATTACTTTTTTGTAAGTACAGCATTTACTATGAAAATAGAACTTAGGCAATGTTGAATCTTGTTAAAATTACATTAGGTCTTCGATTTTCCAGTAGGATTGTCTCAAACTTTAAATTTCTGAGATATTTTTTTTTTTCTGAAAAGAAGGTTGTAGTTGTATTCCCTTACTAAATATATTTCTTATGTAATTCAAGGTATCTCTGATCATTTTTCTTTAATGTACACTATTGTTCAGGTTGATCTTGGAATGCAAGCATTCATAAAGGTATTTTCTCATCACTCACTATGAAACTTTATCAGTATCCTTCACTAATACAAAGAATTTTCTTTAACGTACAGTACTAATTTAAATTCTTACCTACTTCATGAATCATTGCTACTTGCCATTCTAAATTAGCATGGAGTTCAAAAAATACTTCAATGAGTGAATGGTGCTGCTTGTTCTTAATGTGAAATTAATTGTTAGTGGAATTAATATTAATTGGATTCATTGGTTTCACCTAAAAAATTAAATAAAAATGAAACAGCTTGCAAATCAATACAAAGTTGCAGCATAAGGAACACAACTATTTTGTAACTGATGAACATTAGTAAAATAATCTCAGAAAATTTTATTAAAGCAGTCCCAGATATTGTTCTTATATGCTCCTTTTCATTTTATAGAGTATTAATATTTCAAAATGTTTTGAAAATAAAAACCAAATGAGAATAAGAAATTAAAATTTTTCATTCATGAGATTCCTAAGAACTAATTGAGAGTGACTCGAACCAGGTTTAAAATTTGATAGAGTGTGCCTGTGAATATTTATTTCCAGGATGTATGAATATTTCTGATGCATCTCATCAAGGAGTCAGAGGTCAGAGTGTTTTTGAATAACACCCTGAATGACCAAAGCCTTAAGTAAGAGATACCATCTGGAACCAATTTCTTACAATTTAACACAGATGAAAAGAATGTTTTCTCCACCTAAGAACTATCTGCAATTGAGTAACAATTGTGTTACTGGATTGGCTGATGAAAGTAAGCTTATTAAATGCTAGAGGAAGGTGATAAAAAGTTAAGAAGGGTGCCTCAGAAAGTTTTTACAGATTTCTTGTTTGATTTTAAAAGAAATCTGCATCTGTGAACTTTGTACATCACAGTCTTTGGCATTACCAACTTCTAAATTTATGTAAAGTATATTCATCAGACAGTACAGTTTTTTGCATAGAAAATTTTTCCACGCCAGGATTTGAGACACGTGTATTTACATATAAGTTTGCTGACTTCCTCTAAAAACACTACTGTCTTCTATTTTTCTATTTGCCAATTCTGTACTTAGCCTTGAGTATATAGTAGTGAATGGGGGGTGTGGGATTTGATTTCATGGTGCTTATAGTTTGAGGCAGAATAAATCTGGAAGAAAGAAAAACTTGGTCAGTTTTAAAGAAAAACCTATTGCATCACAACTTAAGTTCAAATTTATTCATGAAAATAAATTTATGAATAACACCACAGCTAGTCAGAGGTATCTAAGTAAAACTTATGAAAGGAGAAAAGAATGTGCAGGATACTGTTAGAGAATGGAGGTGGTGTGTCTGCTCATGACAGTGGACAAGGAACATGATCAGCATGTTGACCTTCCGGGAAAAGAAAGCCAGGTGCAGAGTAAAAGGTTGTCAGGGGTAGAAAACCACTGGTATAATTCAGTTATTCCTCATTTTCTGTTTTGCTTAGAGACAAAAATAGAGTATCTGTCTCATAAATAGCTTATATTTTGGTTCTTCCTATAAAAGGCTAAAGAGATATAAACACATGTCATTTTTAGCTATTCTAATAAGCTAATTTCCTCTTGCCACCTTCTGTTGAAAAAAATCACTATTTGGATTATTAATTTAGTGAGGTATGTAATAGTATTGAGGTACAAGTTATAAAATTCTTCCTATAACCTTGATAATTTGACTCACTTGAAGCTAAACATCACTGGACCCTTATGGAGGTTTTGATTGAATATTGTGTTGGTCAACTTTTTTTCATCACTGTGATCAAAACACTTGACAAGAAAAACTTAGAAGAGGAGAAGATTATTTGGAGCTCATGGTTTTGGAGGTCTTGGTTCAGAAATAGCTGATTCCATTGCTCTGGGCCCAGGTTGAGTCAATGCATCATGGTGGAAGGGTCTGCAGAGTAAATTTGCTCTCCTCATGGCAGCAATGAAGCACAGAGAGAGATGGGAGGGTTTGAAAGGAAATGAACCCTCACAGGGCACATGCCCAGTGACCAGACTCCTCCAGTCACACCCCACCTGCCTACAGTTACCACCCAGTCCATTCAAACTAGGATGGACTGATTAAGTGACAGCTTTCACAATCCAGTCACTTTACTTCTGAACATTTCTGCAATAACACAGGACCAATGGGTAGACACCTCATATTCAAACCATAGCAAATTCTCATATTGAATATTTAAGCAAATGATTCAAAAAGGGAGCAAGTTTGAAATTAGAGGAAACAGTAATACATGTGTATAGAGGTGATCATGTGATTCAGAAGATGCAAGTATTATGGGCAGAGAACTCTAGTGGTCCTAGGGAAACTTCTGTATAGTGGGGAAAATGTGGGAATGGTAAAGGCTGAATAAAAGGAAATACAGAGTACTCTCATGAAATCAAAGTCATTATAGTATTTGGAATATGGGTCTTGTTAATCATATATCTGGCTCTTCAAAAGATTTGAAATCATAGGTCATTATATCTAAAAGTATGAAACTAAGAGCATGTGAAAACAAGGTGGGCAGGTGGGCAGTGTGGGCACTATAATGCTGAGTTTCCCTGAACTCCAGGAAGGGTTGTGGATGTCTGTGTGGTTTCCAGGTCTGCCAAATGTAAGAAAAAACAATAAAATTAGAGAGTGAAGTGTATGAGACACAAAAATATAGGATATATATTCAAGTCATGGAAGACCAAGTAGATGACATCATGAACTCAGACTTTCAAAATAACAGAATTCTCTAATATTATCAATGTGCTCACAACTGATGTATACAATTTGTGAGTGACTGGAGTTAAATAACTTAGGGGACAGAAGAAGGTCACAGGAGGGAATCAGAAGTACAACCTAGGGCCAGTAAAATTTTGAAACTGCAAGCTTCCATCCCCCTGTAGTATGTGTTCTTGAACTTTAATGAAGTGACAATAACTAGGGTATAGGGGTCATGGTTTCCCTAAATCTGAGAAGTGCAAAGGTTATTGTAGCTATAAGGTTATGGGATCTAGAAATTTAAAATTGATCATTAAATTACTTGCTATCCTTATCTCTTATTCTGAGTCTTTCTCACTGTAAAATTTACATAAATAATATAGAAAACATTATTTTAAATATTCTGAGGCATTCACACAAATACATATATGGGAAAATACCTGTGTGGAGTGAGTGAAAATGAATTAATTTTACAGTTCCACAGTTTCAATACTTATGACAGACTGAAAATCTTTCCATCTTCTCCCCATCATTAAAGTCATTGATACTAAATTTGGAAGCTAAATGAACTGATTTTTCTGTGAAATCATTCTAATGCACTATTGGTCTTTAAGGTGTGATGCATCACAGATGCAGATAGCACCAACTGTATTGGATTAGCTCCTAATTTTATTTTTAGTTTTCCTACAACAATATTTATTTATTTCAGATAAAATAAAAAATTAAACATTTTTAAATAGAAAAATTACTTTGATTCTCTAATCATATGTGAAAATTTCACAATGCTTTTAGTTTTGCCATATAATTCAAATAACTATCATTCATATAATTATTATATTTTATATGGTCCTGATTCTCAGAGTAAAAATCTTCTTTGGTAGATAAATGATTAAATAATCCAATTAAATTAGCTAAATTATTTTTAAAGATATGCTTTTAAAATTGTTGGACTACTTTATTTATTTATTTATTTATTTATTTGAGAACTGATTTAACCTCTGTGAATGACAAGTGAAATTTTGTTTTCAAGCTGACTATAACCAAAGTGCACACATCTTTGAGCTTTGTGAAATTCGAACAATTTCTCTCTTTAATTAAAATATCATTTCACTGCTTTATTTTCCTCATTTTTCACTGAGTATTTGAAACAAGTATAAGTGGTGAATTTCAAAAGAACAGGAACACTTGGCCATATTTCTAGCTGATCAAGAAGCAGAAAATGCAGGAAATCTAATGAGAAAGCTTATTATTATGATTTGCACAGCTCAGCTTTTGCATAATCAAGCATGTCAATACGCTCACACATTTGTGAATGCCTCTTAGAACCACACATCTGAATCTTTTTAGTGTTTCTCCATTACCATTGCTTTTGCTGCCCCACTCAGGAAGCCATCATCCGTGACCCCAATTTTCAAAATGGGCCAGCTAAAAACAAAGACTGGATGTGTTTCCTAATCCCATCAAGCCCTATTTAAAAAACAAAAGAAAAGAAAAGAAAGAAAGAAAACAGGTGGTGTTCTCAATTTTTATAAAAGAGAAACTGAACTGTAATCTGAATATGGCTGTGATTATTCAGGTAGAATTTTTCACATGGAATTTGCTAGAATTTTATAAGAAGCTATGTGATATTTAGGTGACTTTTGTTAGCATCTGTAGTATTAGTGGTTTCTTAGTATCATGCAATAGTTTAGGTAATGTTATGGGAACATACGTTTCTATTTCTCAGAGTGATAGAGTGATACATATGTATGAAGGAGGGTGTCATGCCAAGGAAATTGCATCTACATCCTCCCAAAAGAAATGATGTGAATAGAAAATACCCCTCATTCCCTTTCTCATCTTTTCCCATTCTTTATTTAATACTCAGATTAAAACATGGTGAAATGGTGAGGTATGGTCTAATTTAGTTAATCTTTAGGGAGGCCAGAAATATTTTTAAATTTTGGGCCAGTAGATAAAGATAATTATATGAGTATTCATTTTATAGTGATATGTTTTTCTCTTATTATAATTATTGCTATTTTATTGTATTTATGACTATTAAGCAAATGTTTAGAACAAAAATTCTCAATAAGAGAAAGATGAATTTCACAATTAATGTGAGTTTATCATATTTATTTTGTCTAATAGGAATGGAGTAAAATTTGAGAATTAGCAATCAGTATTTCATAAAAAAATTATAAACAAAAAGCTCATGACATATATGTAAAATTCAGCATACTGCATTTCATTAAAGAATCCCTTAAAATGGTTGCTGTTTACTGGATTCTTGGTGACCTATAGAGGCTGTGAGCGGTGAGGTGACATAGACACAGGATCTATAATTAATATTCAGGTGAGGCCATTCAAGGCCTTTCCCATCATCTGCATAGATGAGACAAAAGCCATGAAAGTTAAGCTGTATTTTAAAGAAAAAAAGAAAACAAAATGTTACAAACAAAAGGAAAAGAGAAGTAACAGTGAGGTGGTACTTAAAAGCATTAAATAAAAGGATGACATTGGTCTGGAGTTATTCACAGAGCATTGGTGTCTCAGTCAGTTTGGGCTGATACAACATATACCATGGGCTGGATTCAGTAGGTAAGAAACACTTATTTGTCTTAGTCTGGAATTGGAAGTCCAGGATCAATGTTTTTGCTCACAGAATCCCTCCTGAGGGTCCTTTTCAGACTTGTAAATGAAGGCCTCTGGGCATATGTTCACAAGTCAGAGAGAGAAATCATCTCTCTTGTGTCTGTCCTTATAAGAGAACTAATCCCATGTATGAAAGCTTTACCTTCTTGATCTAATCACCTCTCAAGTATCCCCACTTCCAAATATCATCACATAGCCTATTAGGGCCTCAGTAAAAGATTCAGGGGAACACAAAGTTTCAGTGCATACAAATGGTGGAGACAGACATAAAAATACCATGTGTTAGGGATTTTAATTTGTAGAAAAATTAAAATGAGACAATTGCATGAGAAAAAAAAAGGCTTTGGAACATTTTGAAAGCATCATCTTTTAGATGATGAGTTCTAAGTGTTCTAAGAGTTCTCTCCACAATCTAATATTTCTATACCTAATTTTGACAGCAAATTAATATATTAGATTTTAAAATTCTTTCAGTGTCCTGAAAGAGGAAAGAATAAATGTTTTTCAACCATCTGTCTCTTAAGATGTGATCAAAATTATGACTAATACCATTGATATTATCTACTAAGAACAGATATAGGAAAATTACTCTATATTCGGACACAAACCCAAACATTTATTTAAGATTTATAATTGTGACATTATTATGGGCCAGTAAATGTACATGAAGGACAAATGTTAATCTGTCCCTGAAGGAAATAATCTTCAAATATTACAAGATCTATCTATACAAATATATTTCTACATCTATATAAATATAATATAAAATATATATAGTTATATCTTGCTTACACAATCCCTCCTGAGGGTCCTTTTCAGGCTTGTAGATAATAAATATAGATATAAAAATAAACATAGATATAATATAAAATATATTTATATAAATGTATTTCTCATTGAATTATTTATTTTAGATAAAGTAAAAATTAAATTTAGTGAACACAAATAGAAGAACTGAAGGGAAATGATGTACTGTTTATGTGACAGGATTTTCTCAACAATTAAAATAATATTTCAGAGGATTTTAAAGCATGAATTTACTCTTGTCAATAAAGAAATTGAGGTTTATATATTTATATAAATTGAGGTTTATATAATTGTGTGAAGTGTTTTAAAGATAAAGACTATCAAAATGAATTGAAATGTTTCTAGTTGGACATCTTAAAAAACTGAACTAGAAATTTAGTAAGTGGATGAATGTAAGCAATGTACATGAAAGAATAGTGCAGAAATATAGAATCATAGCTGGTAAATAAATAACCAAACATCCTTAACTTTTTATAAGAATCAAGGGCACATCAATAAAAACTCCTAAGGCAAGTTTATTTTTGGATAAGTTAAAATCATTTTGTATCTTAAAATAATTTTGTATCTTTGATAAGGTGAAAATTGCAACAAAGTATATATTTTCACCATTCTTGTGGAATATTTTGTTTGTCAAAAGCTATTAAATCACATATTTGGCCTGATGTGGTGGTATATGCTAATAATTTCAGAGGCTCTGGAGTCAGAAGTAGGAGGATTGTGAATGCAAAGCTAGCCTCAGCAAAAGCAAGGTTCTAAGCAACTCAGTGAGACCCTGTCTCTAAATAAAATACAAAATAGGTAGGTCTGGGACCAGTACAAAAAAAAAATTACATATTTGACCCTATATATCCTGTATTCCAGTTCTGATTTGAGATATTTTCTTATGCAAAAATAAAAGCAAATTAAAAAAAAAATCTGTGCAATAATCCCTGACATGAAATATGAAACTTCAGAAGGCAGAAGTAGCCAACAATAAAGGTATGGCCAATGGGATATCATGTTTGAATTCATCACATTTTTGAAATAGGTATGATGTATTGTGAAATAAATGTGGGTTACCAATTGCAAATGCCTTATTACCTATGGTCATACAAAATGAATAGTAATATGTAAAAAGATGAAAAGGAACTTTCAAACATTGATAAGTAATTTTGTTTGATATATGCAATGTTTTCCTTATTAAATAACTTAAAACCACATTTTGCAGATTAAAAAAAGTGCTAATATTTACAATGCTCTGATATAAATGTTAATCATGATATGAATAACACATCACATCACCAATAAGTTGGAATCTTACCCATGTGTAAGGGGGAGGATAGACCAACGCAGAAAATAAAGGAGGTATCCTTCAAAGAGTCTAGGAAAGGGCAGAAAGTCTCCTCAGAAATTGCTAGCTATTATTAGGAAAAGCACACACAAAGCAGACTCCCTAAAGAATTAGTCATCAAAATTCCATTGATTTTGCTGATGCTCTTGCTGCTATAAAGACAGTGTGATGAAGAATGCTGAGATGTGAGACCTTTACTAGAGCCCAATGGGAAGTCAATTGGAATATGTGTTGGAAAGGGAGAACTGAATTAGGATGGTATTTCTGGAGTCTGTGTAAGTAATTTATTTGAGAGATGCTGGAATCCTAAAAGTAGTGAATGAGAATGGGAATGAGAGGAAAAAGAGAGCACTAGATTTTAAAGGTAATTTGCAAATGGAATTCACAGAACCTTCCCTGATAAGGAGTAGCTATCTGCATGCATAATCATTTCTTTAACTGAGATGATGTTAGAGTATTTTTATTAGAATGTATGCTTCCAGCTAAAGCTTAGACTTATTTTATGCTGGATTCCCATAAAAGTAGACCCTGAAATGGGGAGAGGATAAAAACACTTTACTTGGTAGTTCTTAGCAAAAAAACACTGGTAACAGAGCAGATATAAGGAAAAAAAGACCTGTGGGGGGTGGGGGGTATGGATCAATGCAGTCTCAAGAGTGAGCAAGTTACCATTGTGAGTTACTAAAAGCTTAGTTGCACTGGGACAAGCTTCTAGGTAATTCCTCCTTAACTGTGGTTCCCATTCCTCAATTCTATTCATCAAGTGGTTGTATAACACTCGTGGGAGCATTAAATCATTTCCACTTTTGTCTTAACCTTTGCCCACAGGTTGAGAATATTTTTATAGCCAAAGAATGCCCTGAGACAGAGCCACAGGTGTTCGCAGTGAGAAGCTGCTGAATTGAGTGCAGAGGTGATTGGGTGGGATCACAAAGCATCTGCTACACTCATTTAACTGATACTTCTCAGGCTTAAGTTTAGGTATGAATTTCTACACCAAATTTTAAGGTTTCTTTTTAAACAACATTTTATCTTTCTAAACATGATCTTACTTGGAAAAAACCAGAAACCATATTCAATCAAGTTAAGATGAAGTTGTTTAGCTTAGGAGCTAATTCAATTTAACTTGTATACTTACAAAAAGAAGAAATTAGGACAAAGACATAGCTGTAAGGAAAACATCAGGTGAAGATGAAGTCAGAGCTCCAAGCCAAAGAACACTAAAGATTGGCAGTAACTACTAGCAGCTAGAGAAAAGGCACAGGACAGATTCTTCCTTACAACTCCCAGAAAGAATCAACCCTAAGAACACCTTTATTTTAGGCTTCTAGCCTCAAGAGTTGTGAGGAAAAAATTCAGTTGCTTAAGCCACTTAATTTGTGATGCTTTGTTATGACAGCCTGAAAAACAAATACATGAAATAAAACCTGTGTCCTCACTGGTAATATCAAACATCACAGTCATAGTTTGATAAGAATATCCAATTAATCATTGTGTATTTTATTGGGTTAATTTTAATTTTATCTTAATTGGTTTTGTGGTATTATTTGCATTTAGTTTTGTATTACCATGGTTGTGTAATAGCTATAACCACAAATAAAGTATAATTATATGATAATCTATTTTATTTTTATTGACACGTGGTAAATTGTGTTCTTTTGATACACATGTATATTGTTTATTGATCAAAGAATGATATTTCAAATATCCATCACATCAAATGAACATTTAAATTAAATCATTTAATAAAAATATCTTAAATCATTGATGGTTAGTCAGTGAAAATATTGTCCTTTAAATGAGTTTCATTTAAAAGAAAATTTGAAAAACACTGTGGTAAACTACTGATAACATTTTCTTAACAGTATAGCTTGGATGCTCAGATTCAGAATCTAGGAATTCAGAGAGTTCAAGTGAATGATGCTATTATAGAAGTTTAATATAGCATATTCGTGTAGGTGAAGGAAGTAGAAATTTGATAAATGGTCGAAAAGTCATTGATGTTAGAAGGATTTCAAAGAAAAATCCAAGTCCTCAATGTCATGATTCCAGATTTCATCATGAATGAAGGGCCAACAATAGTGTAACTCTTTTAGCATTTTCTTACACTCTAATCCTTTTGGAAATTAGCTGATGATACTAAATAATAAAGAATTTTTATTTACTAATCTAAAAAAGCCTGATGTGTGCTTTCAATGGCAGGGAGATAGGAAATGGTAATGCATTATTGATGTAATTTTAGTACTCATTTTTCCCTAAGCACATACTCTATCAGAAGGTCTTTAATTTCCCTTTCTCTAAGCCATTTGCACTTACCTCCACTACTTAATCAGTCATGTATCCAAAACTAAAATAATTTTAGCAAAAAATAAAAGATTCATTTGCTCACCTAATTCAATAATTGTGAAATATTCAAGTATTTGGGTTCCTTGAATGACTAGAGGGAAGACTCTTACCAGTTTTTATGTTTAATTTGGGCAGTGATATTGTTGTTGTTGTTGTTGTTATTATTATTATTATTACTACTACTACTACTACTACTGCTGCTGCTGCTGCTGCTGCTGCTGCTGCTGCTGTTACTATTGTTATTTTGCTTCAGAATGCCTTACCCATACATCTAAAAAGTGTGGCAGATAGAAACTTCCATACTAACATCTCTCATCTTTGACATCTGAGAAGGATTAAGCTATTCCTAGAACTAGGTTCCATGATCAGTCTGACTAGTACAGTTTCACAAAGGTATCTATGATGATTGATTTTATGTGTCAACTTGGCTGGGTTGTGGGATTCAGTTATTTAAACAAACACTATTGTTAATGTTTCTGTGGTGCTATTTCTTGATGAGTTTAGTATGTAAATCAGAGGATTTGAGAAAAACAGATTGCCCACTAGAATGTGTGTGAATTTCACCTAATCACATGAGTACTTAATAGAACAAAGGTTAACATACCTTAAAGAAGAAGAAATTCTGCCAGCAAAGAGACTCAAGCCATGAACTGAGTTTAAGGGCATTTCCTGCTGTTATAACTGAGTGCCACAGACTAGGTAATTTATAAAGAATAAAGATTTATTCAACTCAAGGTTCTGGAGGTATGAGGTTGATGTGCTGCCTCTATGAATGCCTTCTCACTTGTAGGGATGCTTCAGAGTCCTGAGGTATGTCAGGACACCAAATGGATGGACAGAGAGCACCTGTCTGTTCTGTTCTCTCTTTTTATAAACCAGTAATAAAAGTGGTACCTTCATGATCTCATCTAATCCTCTAATCTAATCTTTCCAATGTTCACACTTCCAATAATATTAATATAAGACTTTGAAGACTGACTTTCCAATAAATGGAATTTGGGGGACATATTCAAATCACAGAAAACTGGATCAGCTCCTTGCTGAGTCTCGCCTGCTAGCTTACCCTTATAGATTTCAGACATGCTGGCCTCCATGATCAACTGAGCAATTTCCTTAAAATAAATACCTATACATACATATCCTATTTATTCTGTTTCTCTGCAGATAACTGACTAATATGGTACCTGTCCTTAAACAAGTCACTTAGTTACATGGGATGGAAATGGTGTCATTTGTCCAAGTACTCATCTTTAGACCAATATATGGTAGGAGAAGAGTGGAATATGTAAAACATAGCAGTTCCCAAATAATCACTTGATCTTACAATTAGAGTAATAAAAAATATTATTTTATGTGAATACAGAATTTGGAGTGTATCTAAAGAATACCTCACATGTATAAAAACATTTGCTGAATCAGATACTAAAAACATGAGTACAAAAGATGTGAAGCTGATGTTTGGACCTGACTTTTTTTTTGTTTTTATATAACAGAACAAAAGAGTTTAATTCATTCTATTTTGCAAAAAAGTAACATGTGGTGAAACTTAATTAAACTGGTGATTTTCAAAGCACACCACCAACTGGCTTCATACATCTGTTATTTTTCTTAAAATGACATTTACAGAGTATCTTAAAAGTACCTTGGACCTAGTTTATTTTAATTATTTAATTTAACCTATATTTTAAATGTTGTATTACAGATTACATGTTATGTGAAATATATGATTCTAATGATTTCTTAATTAATCTGAATTTAACCTAAACAAAAGTCATATTGAAGTCTGCTTAAAACAAAACAAATATTTAACATTGCTGAAGTCTTTGGTACCATAACATTGTATGACTGCACAATTAAGATTTATAATGCAAAGTACATATTTGTAGCCTGATAATCATATAAAAATCCATATATGAGACAAAGACTCAAATGTCTTTCCCATGATTCCATTGCAAGCACTTTCACACAGATTTTTGTCACAGAGATGCTTAGTGGATGAGATCAGGTCTACACAATGGATAGATTCTTTGGGAAGGCACAGAACTCTTTTTCCATTTTATGTTCTTTTTTTATTTGTAGTATGCAACTGAAGAACAACTTTTTCATTTTATTTAAGTGATGAGAGACTCCCCTTGTTTAATTTAGCTCCTGACATAAAGTACTACCACTTCCACAGAGATTTACCAATGCATCCATTTACTAGGGATGAAGTATTTTTTGAGTGAGTTCATATCCATGCAGAACTGGAAGGGAGCTAACTCTCCTTGCAAGTACGATTACATAGTATCCCATTGCTAACTCTGCCATCCACTAATTGTCACTGAGAAAAGGTGAAATCTTTGGACATCATTTTCCTCTGCTGGATATTGTGGGAAGTGAAATAAAATTTCTACCCTTCAATTAAATGAAATTTTGATTTTACTACAAATGTTATTTTAAGAAAAATATCAACAATGGGGGATAGACAATGTTTTATTTGATCACAGAAAAACCAGATCTGCTTTTCCAAGCATATATGATATCTTTTTACACTGTCAACAAAGCTTACTTGGGAATCTAAAGTTGTGAATTTTAATATATCTATTTCACCAATCTTCAAACTTTCAAATTTGTAAGCATAATGGGATATTTTTCAGAAAAAAAGAAAAATCCTTCTTGCTGTGTGTCTAATATCAAACTTGCAGATTAAATATTTTATTTTATTTTTTTAAAGAGAAAGAGAGAGAGAGATTTTTTTAATATTTCTTTTTTAGTTTTTGGTGGATACAACCTCTTTATTTTATTTTAATTTTCATGCGGTGCTGAGGATCGAACCCCTGGCCCCAAGAATGCCAGACAAGTGTGCTACTGCTTGAGCCACATCCCCAGCCCCAGATTAAATATTTTAATTTATATTTTTGTTCTCTGGATAAAAATTTTACTCAAATACTATAGCAGATTCCAGACACTTGTTTCAAATCTGTTATCTTAAGTTTAATTTCCAAAAAGTACAGTTTTTAAAATAGCAATGCATACTCTCTATTCCATAAAATGTAACACTTAAACTAACATTTAGGTTTGCACTTTGCTCTCTCTCGAGATTCTCCTTTCACATATCATCTTGGCTTGCTTCCATCCTTTTTGATTTAGTACCTAGTTTACTTAACCAATTATTATCAGTTCAGCAGCTGAGAACTACAGGATATATTGCCTTAATATTGTTGTTGCACTCCAAATGTTATTCCTGGTGCCCACAACAAATGATCCTTCAAGTACTACCACAGAACAAGAGTAGTAGGTATAAAGGAACTGCTTCCAGGAACATTCAGTCTCCATATTGATTGAAACCCCAGGGACATTGTATAATTGTTATGACAAAAGAACATGAATAGGTTTATTTATTTTGCTGGTTGATTTGTTTTAAATGTATTTATTAATTGGTCCCTTTATTCATTTGTATTGATGTTATTGACTTTTACTTTTTATATTGTTTTGTTTCAGAGCAATTGAGATGGAAATTAAAGTCTCATTTTTAGTCAAATGTTAAAAAATGGCTAACATTGTATAGGTACAGTTGCAAAAACTATGACTAAATGTCACTTCATTGTTTAAGGAAACATTGTAATATGGTTATTGCACAAATACTTATGCCAATGTTTCCTGTAGCTTCTGATTTTTCTACCAAGCTTATTCCCACCCACCACACTATTTTGGGTAATTTTTAAATCAGCATGCCTACTCTTTGATTTTATTATTTTGGTTGTTTCTTATTTGATTGGCTTAATTTGTCCAGCTACTTAATTAGTTGAGATTGCTATGCCTATTAAAATATAACAATGCATATAATGCAAAGCCTAGTAAGTTTTCTTGCCATAGACAATGTGAGATAACAGAGAAGACAACTATGAAGCTTAAAATGAAAGATAGATTTTTAAAAATCATTTACTTTTGAAGAAAAATAATAATGTATGTTCAACTTTGGTGAGTTGGATACTCTGAAAACATTCACTGAAATAGAATTGAAGCAACACCTATGGAAAAATGAGAAAGAGGGATTCAAAAGTAAACCGAATAATTAAGTTATGATACAGGTCCAACCAAACTCACCCAAAACCATAGAGACTAAAGGGAATATTTCCTTGCAGAACATTTTGCTCCTGGTTGCAATGTCCTGGTTTTCCCCCCACTTGCTCACTCATTACCAGATTCAAACCTGCTCCAAGGAGAGCATGAACTTGGGCAAGGAAGCTCACTGAACAATGAGGCAAGCCCTGATGGAGGTTTCCTAGTGAATGCATTCTTACAGATAATTATAAATTATGAAACAGGACCCTGGGAGGTGTCCCATTGTGTAGACCAGTGAGGAATTATTTGGAGTATATCACAGGCAAATGTTATAGTGATGCTATTAGCCTCAGTCCCAGGATATTTTGCAAATTTCATGATGGAGGAAGCTGTGAAACAGAGTGCAAATTAACTTGGAAAATTTAAAATAAATTTTGTTGTCTCTAAGGTCAGAATATCCCACTGCATGCAAATGTTCTTGGAAAGAAACTGAACTTTAGTTTGAGTAGAAATAGACCATTAACACTCATAAGCACAGTGGTAGAGAAAAATGCTTTCCATTCAACAAGAATCTCTGCATGTTTATTACAATGTTAGAGGCGATGCTGGTGATTGAAATAGTGATAGAAACTTAAGTTGTCTCAGCCCCAGATTATAATTTTGCATAAATTAACAAACCTAATATAATTGATTTTACAAACGAAATTTCAGTGGCTCTCATCATGAGAGCTTATCTTTAATACCTACTAGAATAGGGGGAGCATGCCATACTTGGAGTTCATTCAGGGACCTACATTTCTACCACTACATTATGTGAGTCCATTAAAATATTCCAGCTGCTAGTAAAAGGGAAAGGATAGAGAATAAAACAATTCTAAACATTTGGTTTAGAAGGAGGGCTAACATTTTTTTTTCTCAAATTCCCTTGAATATAATTCAATCAAAGATATACTCCAAAATATAAAACGAAGTCGGGCAGGGTGTGAGAAAAAATAGGAGTTAATGGGCATTGGCAAGCATTCATGGCCTCTGTAAAAGTTCCAGAGATGAGTGGGAACATGATAGAAAAGGAAGAATTTACAGAGGTAGAAATGATGGGAAGGCAATTATAGTGACTGAGAGTTAAAAAAGTAAAAGCATAATGTCACTCCTAGTATCTGTGGAAGTTTGTGGAAGAAAGACTACAAAATAAGAATAATGGGTTGCACTTTTGCTCTGTTAAGCAATTATCCTAGAAATAATTTGAAAGTTACATAAAGGAAAATCCAACAATTCATCACTTGGGATTTTTTCTTTCTTTTAAAGTACAAAATGAAGAACTATTGTTAAGAAGTTGGAATATTTCTACTTGTTGAATTATAAACTTAAACTTATTTTACTTAGAGACAATTAGTGTGCATATGATACAATATTCTATGCAGATCCAACAATTATTGAAGTGTGGGATGATGGATTAAAATCATTATTTTATTTGAGGCACAAATAATTGCTTCCAAACTATTTTAAGTGTCAAAAAAGTAATAAAATATGTTGATAGATTGTGGTTCAATGGCATTTAAATTTTTATTGGAGTCAAGAGAGTGAAGTAGGAAAGCATCCAAATTATCTACATAATTTTAGTATGAAACTACTTGAAAAAAATATGAACTTAAAAATATAGTGAGGAAAGAAAATGGCAGGTTGACAACAATCAATCTCCTCAAATTTCCTGACTGAATGATATGAGATTACTTTACCACTTAGGTACTTTTATGCAGAACTATACCATTTCCATTTATCAAAGACAAAAAATGCTAAAATATAAAAAAAAATAACTGAGATTAAAACTAGAAGAATTCCTAGTCTCTGTTTCCAAATATTCCCCTCTTTCTCCCATTGTTTGATCATACAATTCGGGATAACAGAAAAAAACAACTAAGAAGCTTAGAATATAGAAGAGAGTTTTTAAAGTTATTTTTTGTTGAAAGAAAACAATATGTGCTCAAGTATGGTGAATAGGATACTCTGGAAACATTCACTGAATAGAATTAGGGATATAAGAGTTTTATACGAGGCTGAGTGCAGTGGCACATTCCTGTAATCCCAGCAGCTCAAGAGGCTGAGGTAGGAGGATCACAAGTTCAAAGCCAGCCTTCAGCAACAGCAAGGCACTAAGCAACTCTGTGAGATCCTGTCTCTAAATAAACTCAGTGGTTGAGTGCCCTGAGTTCAATTCCCGGTACAAGAAAGAAAGAAAGAAAGAAAGAAAGAAAAGATGTATATGAGAATCTACACCTAGGGAAAAAGAAGAGAGAGGGTTACAGAACTAAGCAGATAAACCCAGTTATGATGCAAGTCCAAAAAACCATGCTGCTGTACAACAATGCTGTAGTGAATGTGGTGAACAAAATCTTAAGAAAAATTACACATGGAAAATAGGGTGGGTTTTAGTGAGAGGAATGATATTTAGAATTGCATCAAGAAAGGCTAAGTTCATTATAAATCTGAAAACACAAAGTTAGTAACCAAAGAGACAAAGCATGGACCCCAGAGATGGAGTTAGGAATGAAGGGTAATATGATGGGTCAGACATGCTATTTAAAGGTATAGGTTGGCTTAAATGGACAAGCATTATTTAAATGCACAAAATTCCAGACAGTGTTTCTCATTTGAAAAAAAAAAAAACAAGGAAAAAGACAGAAATATAGTTGGCAACTTGCTGATTAAAGGAAAAAGAAGTGGGGATCTTAGAGTCTTGAAAGGTAAGAAAACTAGTCACAAGACTCACAATCACTCCACTATCAGCAACAAATAAATACAAAATAACTTTATTATATACTCAGACTTTTGTAGGCTAGCAGAAAAGGATGGTCTTAAATAAAAATCCAGGACACCCTAATAGGTAAAAAGCAAACAAAAGTGAAGAAATATTTGTACAGTAGTTGGGAAACAAAATTTCATAAAGTCAACTGGGGGAACTTTTCCCAAGAAAAATAAAATAGAGCATAAATAAATAGTACTTCTGTATTCAAAATAGTAGTAAATATACTTAAATAAACAGTTAGATTATGAGTAAGAATTTGAAAAACTATAAATAGAAATATACAAGAAAACAGAGAAATTAAAAGTTGATTGAACTCAGAAAAATAATGGAAAGACAAGACAAAATTATTTCAGAAATAATATAAAATTACAGGTGGTCAAGCAATAAGACTTTATTAAGGAACACTGAATAAGAGCAAAACATAAGCCAAGAGAAAAAAAAGAGAACATAATAAAAGAACAGGGCAAAAAAATGTAGAAATGGAAGAGACAAAAAGGAATAATATCTGTATTACCAGAGTTCATGACATAGAACAAGAAAATACTGGAAGGAGACATCTGAAATATAATCCAAAGCAATATCCAATATTGAAAATATTCTGGACCTACACATGGAAAGAGCTTACTAGAAAACCTGTGATAAACTATAACTTAGGAAAAAAAAGTATATTTCAAAGACCCAGATTAAACTCTCAAGGTTACAAAGTAGAAGAATAAAATAGCTTAAAAACTAAAAACCAAACACAAAACTAGCATCAGGTTTTTCCAAATCTATCTAAAATCAAGCAACAACCAATTAGCGTTTTTTAAAAAAAAATCAATGAAAGTGTGAAATATGAATTTTATATTTTGGTGAAAATATGACTTTCAACTATCAAGTCAATAGGAAGTAAAAATAAAAACAAACATACAAACAAATACAGCTTCAACATCCTGGAAGGTATGCAGTTCTGCACCCAAGTGCTCTTCTTGAAGATTCTAATAACAAATGAGCTTTACTAAATTTACTTAAGATATAGCAAAAAGACTGATTGTAATTTCCTCTTTAACCTTGATATAAAGACTTCCTAACTCTAAATAAAAATATAAAAACAAATAAAAATGTTTATATTCACATTTTCATGCTTCTGTTGATAATACAAATTAGGAAAATTCTTCTGTTCAGATATCTGTCAATATTTAACAACACCAATTATGAATGTATGTGATTTCAATTAGAACACCACCCTGAATATATAGTTCCAATTGTTTGCATATATTTGTAAGGTTATTTGATATAATATCGTTGAACTATAAAATATTGTATACAATCACATCACCTGTATATTACAAAGTGGTGGAAAAAGTGTGGTATATCTACACGTTGGATCCCTATGCACTTACAGAAAATAATAAGAGACATCTATTAGTTGATGATGAGATGATTTCTAGTACATACTGTGAAGTAAAAGGCAAAAGATCCAAAATACCTATATCATGTTACTCTTCACATGGAAAAGAGGAAATATAAGACTATTCAAATGCCATTTGCTCACTGGTTATATGCAGGTAAACTGGAAGAGTGCTGGTGAGAGGGAAAGGAACAGGGCAGCAGAAACAAAGAGACAGTGATGCTTCTCCAAGCATAATTTTCATAGCTCTTACTCACAGAAACATAGTAATGTTTTATATACCCATTGCACCCCTAAAAGTAGACTATTACAAACAAGCAGTATGTTCAGGAAAGCCAAGAAGATTTTCTATAATAAATGAATTTAACAACGTTACATCTAACAGTAGCTGGTAATGGAAAAAAAAAAAAAAACTAACTTAGGTAACTTTGGGAAACTTTTTTTCTTTTCTTTTCTTTTTCTTTCTTTCTTTTTTCTTTTCTTTTCTTTTTTTTTTTTTTTTTTTTTTTTGTACCAGGGATTGAATTTGGAGAAACCTGACCACTGAGACACATACCCAGCCCTATTTTAAATTTTATTTAGAATAAATAAAATTTATTTATTTTAAATGAAGGGTCTCATTGAATTGCTTAGTGCTTTCCTGTTGCTGAGGTTGGTTTTGAACTTCTGATCCTCCTATATCCTCCTCCCAAGCTGCTGGGATTACAGGTGTGTGCCACCACACCCAGGGAGAAACTGGATCTTGATTGGAAACTGGCGAAAGACAGAAAGTACTATATATACATGTTGCACTTTAGTTAGTAAACATATACCTCCCAGGCATATGGGTTATCAATCATGAAGCTACCTTCTGTATATACCAGAATTGAAGAAACAACTAAATATGCTGTAAATAAAAAGTGTGGTTCCTATGTTAAGGAAAGAATAAACTAAAATAAATCCCACTGTGTTGGTCCAGAAAAAATTATTAACATGAAAGCACATATATGCTGGTTGTGGTGCTCATGCCTGTAATCCCAGTGGCTTGGGAGCCTGAAGCAGGAGGATCACAAGTTAAAAGCAGCGTCAGCAACTTACTGAGGGTCTAACCAACTCATGAAGACTCTGTCTCTAAATAAAATACAAAAAAAGACAGGGGATGTGGCTAAGTGATTGTATGCCCATGGGTTCCATCCCTGGTACCAAACAAACAAAAAGCACATATACATATAGTCCTATATATATGTTCATTTACATACATACACATACATCCATATCTGTGTAGTGCCTATTTTTTATTTTGGTGTAAATAATATTTATACATGAAAAACTTAATTTATATAATATGTGTATACACAGCAATAGACACAGAAATACAGATGTGAGTATTGCATAGGTAGGCTAATATATATTTCCTATGTCTCCTATCTCTGTCTACTGGGAGGGTCTAGAAACAATGACAACTAGTATCAGTGGGGCACCTATCTTGATTTAGGCCACTCCAAAGAAACTAGGGATTCTTACAAACATGTTTTATCTCCAGGTTTCAGAAGCAACAATATTAAATGAATCTGGAGTCAGAACAAAAGACAGTTCTCAAAACTGATGGGGTCTTTCAGAAGGACACTGGAATTAACCTGAAAAAGTCCCTGTTGGCCAAGCTAAAATAATTTAAACACTGAATTTTCACCCATAGAAGGAAAGAAATATGCAGGTATACAAACTAATATAAACGGTAACTAAATGAACAAATCGATAAATAAGGGGAGGGGAAAAAAAAGAACTCTTCCTCACAGAACATCCATAGTAACTAACTGGAAGAAAATGAGAGGAAAGGAAAATGGTCATTAGGCAAACACTGTGGTAACCATTGTTGTAGACAAGATCTCCTGATGAGTACTAAAGTAGTTGGAAAATTATAAAATAATAGCACTACATATTTTCAAAAGAAATAGCACTACATATTTTTGAAATATTTCCCAAAGACATCATTTAAATACAAAGAGAACAATAATAATAGGCAGTGCCATAATAGAAAGGTCTAAATGAACACCAATGGTTAGACAGATCAACATCAGGAATGTCTTGATATGACACACCAAGAATGAAGTTATATGGTGTCAAATGCATGGAATTATTTCAATCATGGCGAAACATCAGACAAATCGAAACTAAAATAAATTCTATCAAATAATAGATCAGAAATTTTTCAAAGTATCTATGTCTTTAAAGACAAGGCAAACACTGAGGAAATGTTAAGGATCAATGTAATCTAAGAAGAAATACCGAGAAAAATGAGTACTTGACTAGGAGTGGAGGAAAGCAACCACAACAAGAAAATATTAGTGAAGTTGAGTAAGATTTGTGAGTATTAAATTAATATACATCATCTGGTTTTAATAATTATACTATGATTACATAAAGGTTTATATTAAGGAAAGATAGTTGAAGAGTACACAGGAATCCACATACTATTTTTATAATTTTGCTGTAGGTTTAAGGTACTTTACAATTACTACCTAAAAGAAAAAAGAGATTGATTGTCTGAGATATGAAAGTTGAATTTCATTTTATTAACAAAATAGTTGCAATAGATTTTTAAATTTTATAAACAAATTATTCATAATTTTTATATTATATGAAGGAGAATATTATTAATAAAGTCTAGGGGTCAGAGTTGATAAATTCCCAGAAATGCAAAGAAAATCTGATCATCATTCATTATTTGTATACCTCCAAATCAAATAAGATGAAGTTGAATTGAGATTATGATTTGTTGTAAATAATTATTCATCATATATCTTTACAGATGACCTGCCAGTGTTAAAATCTTTTCAATAAGTGACATAATATTAGTTTAAATATTAATCCTAATTTATGTAGTAGAAATAAAATAAATAAAATCAGCTAAACATATTTGAATGGTTCCATCGTATCTGTAATAAGAAAATATCAAAGGACTTTAATTTTATTCGTATAAAGGCTCAGATCCAGTTAAAACATGATGAAGTTTATAAGAATAGTATATTATTCAAATCAGTTGTTTAAACACAAAATTATTTGACTATTTTACTTTAAAAACGTAATTCTCCCTTTCTTGTACAAAGATTTACAGGTCATGTTTCTGTGTGAATTGAAAATTCTGTGTGAATTTCTGTGTGGTTAATAAAATTATTCAATATTTATTTTATATAAAACATCACAGAGCCTCCATATTGAAAAACATTGTTTAAAAAAGTACATTTATATGGAGATACAGAAAGAGAAATTCTAATTAACAGAGAGGCAATAAGAATGTCTCAAATCATTTTGCAACTTGATTTTACTGAAATATAACCAAGACAGTAGAAGGAATTTTCAAATATAATTTGCTTTACACAATTAAACTTCTACCTACTAGTTCCAACAGCTATAATACACAAACTGATTACTAACCAGAACATGCAAACTCTGTGTGTGTATGTGTGTTTGTGTGCGTGTGTGTGTGTGTGTGTGTGTGTGTGTGTTAAGAGCTGATTTAGGCTCACAGAAAAATTGATTGGAAGTCCCTTATAGTTCCTGCCAACCCCCAAACAATCTCTCCCATTAATAGCATTCCACACAGAATGGCACATTTGTTGTCTTTTGTTAACATTGGTGATATAACACTGACATATCATTATCATTCAAGTTCTTTAGTTTTATTGGGAATTACTTTTGGCAGTGTACATTCTATGAGCTCAGATAAATGTATATGGAATGATGTATAGAATATCATAATAGCAAAAGGGTATGTTCACTGCCCTAAAAAATCCTCTGTCAGTCCATCCTTCCCTCTAGCTCTTGACCATCAATGACTTCCTAAGAAATCCATAGTTTTTTTTTTTTCTCCTCTTAAAAAATTTCATACAATTAAAACCATACAATATAAAACCTTCACAGACTGGCATACTTCATTAAGCATTTAAGTTTCCTTCATTTATTTTCCTGGATTAGTAGTCCATTTATTTTCTGTGCTGAATAATATTATACCATGTCTGGAAGTATCAGATTACTTAACCCTTTATTGAGCAATAGACATCTTGGTTGCTACAAAATTTAACAATGATGACTAAAGTAACTGTAAACATTTTTGTGTAGGTTTTGGGGGAAGTAAGTTTTCAGTTCCTTTGAGGAGATACCAGATACCAAGGAGGAGTATAATTGCTGAATTCTTTAAGGGTATGTTTAGTTTTATAAGAAACTGCCAAATAAAAAAGAAAGAAGAAAGAAAGAAAGAAAGAAAGAGAGAAAGAAAGAAAGAAAGAAAGAAAGAAAGAAAGAAAGAAAGAAAGAAAGAAGAAAGACTCTGATTTATTTTTTAATTAAATTTATTTAAACTGATACACAAAAAGAAAAAATACACATTACTAAAGTAATGTACCTTTTTATTCTCTTGACAGTGTCTTCCATATTACATATTTTTTCAATTACAATGAAGACCAGAATATCAATTATTATTTTTTTTCTTTTTTTCATGGATTTTACCATTGGTGTTTTATCTAAAAAGTCATCATCAAACCCAAGATCATTCAGATATTCACTTATGTTATCCTGTAAGATATTTTATGTTCATCTTACATTTAGGCATTTGAGTCAATTTTTGTGAAGGGTGTAAGGTTTTCTTTGTCCAGATTCACTGTTGAGCATGTGATTGTATAGTTGTTCCTGCAGCATGGCTGGAAGTACATTGTATTAATTCTGGTCCTCTGATAAAGATCAGATGACTATATTTAGGTGGCTCTATTCATGAATTCTCTTATTCCAGTGATCTATTTATATTTTTACTACTTCCAAATCACTTGTTTGTAAGAAGAAAACAAAAGTGAATTTTGAGCTGCCACATTTAAGAGAGATGAGGAAAATTGAGAGGACATTTTTTTTTCTTTCATCAATACCTAAAAGCTAACTATGACCCCTTTGAGTACATAGTAATGGAAAGTAAAACCATGTTATTAATACAGAAACTTACCCAGTACAGTGCCAGAAATGTTTAATATCCCATGTATACCCAACGTGAAGATTTTATAAGATATATACATCTTAATAAAATATTCAAGAATATGACATTTATCAGCTTAATAGCATGGATTTCAACTTCATAATTTTTGTCAGTACCTGTGATTGACAATATTATCACATCTTGTTTTTGGAATATTTCATATCCTTAAATCAAAAAATTCTCTTTCTCCATGAAGTTTTTAATTTCTGTAGCTAAAATTTTTTTCCAACAGTATCATTGAGGCTTGGCGTCTTGTAGAGGTCCTTTCTTTGTTTTAAGGTAGATCATGTCTCTTCTCCTGAAGAACAGACCTTTGCTTCTGTTTAACTTTCTTCCTCAAGTATTCTCACTCCTGCATAGAGACATCATATAGTCTGAAGCTGCTGTGCAGAATAAAAGGTTTCTTGGTGCTCTCAGAGTACCCCTCCCTCCTTTAGACACTGATTTTATCTTTAGAAAAATCTCAAACACACAAATTTTATGGTATCATCTTCATAAATCCTAAATATTACACAAAGCAATCAAGCACAAAATACCTAATAAATGTGGTCCTCCTTAATGTATGGAAGTCTAAGTTTTATCACTGACACCACTTTTGATTTCAGGTACTTTATTTCTTTTTTTATTGTTATTATACTCTAAGTAATATCATAAGGGAAATAAGACTGGGTATTGAAATACTAAACCTTCAAACTCTTATAACTAATTGTATTATGGACTTCTATTACTTTTTGTAATGTTGGACAAAAGATTATCTTGATGAGTTTGCAAATTGTCATTCTGAAGAGTAAAATGACAAAATGCAGATATAACATTGCATTTCTTGGTGTAGTTAAACACCTGAAGATTTATAGTAAGTCAAATTTATTCTGATCCCCTAATTAGAATAAGATGTTAAATTTCTAGTAGTTTAAACAGGACACTTGAATGACATTTTTGTTTAAAAAGCATCAGTTTTGGTTGCAAAGATGACAGTCATTTGTCCTTCTATACAAAATTGAAGGCCAGATGTAAGATGGAAAGAATTAAATAAAAAAGACCAAAAGACACATGAACTGAAATACGTTTCCATGTACTGAAATACATTTATTGGATTAAATATTGAGCTTCTTTACTTTAGGTAATCTACTTCATATTTGTTAATCCTCCAGCTTAATTCTCAATAAGTAAATTTGTCAGGCAGTTATATAAAGTTGGTTTAATTTTCTGCTTACCAAAAAGAATTTATTCTTAGATTTATACTACATCTAAGTTTGTAGAACTGATTCTTTTTTTTCACTTTATTGGATAATATATTAAAATATCTTGTTTGCTATAAATATTTCTAAATATTTATCAAATATAAAGCTATCAGTAAGGAAATGAAATGGTTTATCAATATTTTTATTTTATTTAGTTTGATAAATATGAGAAAAACTTATGACTATAAGGGCTAATATATATTTTATTTTTAAAAAACCAGACAGGAGTTGAAAACTTAACACTTTCATTATTCCAACTTGAAACATTCATCAAACTCCACCCTCTAAACTTACTCTGCCCATAAGTCAGGATAATGACTTTCACATTTTCACATGAAGAACTTGGAGAAAATAAAATGGAACTAACTATAGAGGTCTCCAAGCTTCTTTCTTCTCTTTCGTTTGTTTCTCCTTTTGCTCTTCCGGACATGTCATGATTGATGTGTTTTCTATTCTCGTTTACAAAATGAACTCTTCGCTTGGCTGCACAGGTTTTCTTTTTTTTTTTTTTTTTCAGGTGATTGAATTGGAATTCATTTTTGATACAATCATTGTCCCTTAGCACATAAAAATGTAAGTATTCTGGAGTACAAGGTATAAGTTATTAAAGTTGATGTATTTTGGATAAAGTAAATCTCATTTTAAGAACATTAAAGAAGCATGTCATAAATTTCCCTAAGTCTTCCTTAAAATCAATATAGCAAACTATACTTAGGCTTCAACCACATCCAAAGAGCTAGAACTATGCAGTTATTGAGATAATTATTGAGAGTTACTAGAAACAAAGTGTAAAACCCAAGTTACATTTCTGCTTCAAAAAAAATTAAAAATACAGAAAACCAGGTAATTTTAAAAATATAATCCATTAATATCTTGCTGACTTAAAAGGTAAGGGTATAGTATCAGGATTCCTTCTTATGAATAATTGATATTCTAAAACCAATACTAAAGATAATATCGGGGAACTGAGAATAGCAAAATGGAATACGTGACCTCCCTTTGTAAAATTATCTCAATGATATTTTTCCTTAAAATATAGGTAAAATACAAATGTTTAGTATACCCTAAAAATAAAACTATAGGAAAAACATTAAACAAAATTTGGTACATGGATACAATATAATATCATTCAGATATTAAAATCATGTTGTAAGAAATTACTTATTAACTTAAAAATGGTGATAATATAAAATGTGAAAAAATTACAAAAATATTTACCATACTATTTCAGTGATTTTAAAAGGAATATGTATAGAAAAAAATGTTGATACTATGTTACAAATATATGACTACTCTCAATATTATTTTGAGAAAATTTTACTTTATTATTTTAATTTTAACATTTAAGATGGTTTAGTTTTGAATTGATATTGTTTTGAATTTAGGAAAAGAGAATTACAAAACAATCACGGTTGCTATTTTATAACTTTTTTCCTATGATTTTTGGAAATATTTCCATACACAAGGCTCTTAGTGGGGCAGGACAAGTAAAGCAAAGACCTCTAAAGTAATTTTCCCCAAACAAATAGAATTTATTCATTTCAACTACATAGGGAGTTTTAGAATAAGACTTCTAGTATTTAAAACAGCTGCATGACATAACCTGTCTTTGGAGTAGGAGAAAAACAACCTGAAAGAGAAGTGGTCACCTTTTCCTCACTTGAGCAATGGTTCTAATTAGGGATACTTTTCAGGTTTTCTTGTCTCTGTCACCAAAAGAAAGCTTACTTTTTTTTTTTTAAGTCTAGTTTTTCACACCTTCCCCACACACTCTCAGGAGTTTTCTCCGAGGATTGTCTTAGTGAAAGACATTTGGATCACTTTTTTTTTTTTGTCAGTGTCTTTTTGATCTACATTTTTAAAGCATGCAATCCTCATCATAAAATCAACATTTAACAAATTGAAGTTCTTTTCTGTTACCTCCTTGCCACACAAGAAACCATGTCAAGCTCCACACTGAGAAGCCCTGGGGATTTGTCCTGGGATTTGGAACAGTACTGGGAAAATCACTAGTACTCAATAACCGTATGTTAAATGAAAGAATATTTAAATATCTTTCCTTGGAAGAATCACTATTTTGAGATGTGGTTTCTTGATTTATAAAGTGAGAAAATCATTTTTAAGTGCCCTTTCCAAAACTAAAATTTCTGTAATTCTAACAGGAGCCTATGTTATATATAGTACCCTGGATGAAATTACATATCCAACAGTGAGTAAAATTTTTTGGTAGGGGGGAATAAAATACCTTCCTCTGAATTTTCAAAAGAACTCTTCTAAATGAAGAATGACTTCTTCAGCATAAAGTATGGGGCCCAAAACCAGGGGAGATAAATTTCCTTAATATGAGGAACTTTATTTAGAAGTTTCAAGTTTTTGTGAGCTCAATCTTAATTTATTTGTGATAGATTGCTCTTTTATTTTTATAAAAAATAACTTTGGAATTGTGATAAGTGATTGCATTAAATCTGTAGATCACTTTGGTCAGGGTAGATGTTTTGCACTATTAATTTTTTTCAATCCATGATCTCAATATATTTTTCCATTTAGCTGTGTCAAATTCAGTATATTTAACAACATTTTGGGGTTTTCAGTGTACATATATTTGACCATCTTGATTAAATTTATTCATGATTGTTTTATATTTTTGTAGCTATAGTAAATGGGGTTGTTCCAGGTTTCTTTCTCAGGTAGTGTGTAGAAATGATTTTTGTAAGTTAATTTTATATTCTGCAAATTTAATGTATTTATTTGTTCTAAAAGTGAGTATTTGTTCCAAAAGGGAGTAACTTATTTTCCTCATATTTCCAGTGTGTGTGTGTGTAGCCTTTAGTATTTTTACATTTAATTATGTCATCACCAAAAAATAACAATTACATTTTATTCTTTCCTATTTCAATGCCTTTTTTTCTCTCTTATTTAATTGCTCTAGTAAGGACTTGTTATCCTTCATTTTTCTGTGTTTTAGAGCTTCTCAAATTTCTGTGATGGATTAATATTCAATTTTTTTCATTAATAAGTACTAACACTAAATATTAATAACAAAATACTCCCCACACAAATACATACACACACACACACAAATGGTCTACAAAAGGACTTTTGTACTATGTTTGAGGAAGTGTAAAGAGTTGGCACACTTGTCTTGTCCCAGAACTTAGAGGACTGACTTTCAGTTTTTTACCACTCAGTATATTATTAAATGTGGACTTTTTTGTACATGGCCTTTATTTTATTGCAGCGCTTTCCTGCTATAAATATATATACTTCATTTGGTGATAGCTTTTGTAATTAAAGGAAGTTAAATTTTGTCATATCATTTCCTCTGCATCAAATAAAATAATCAAGTTTTTTGTACTTTATTCTCTGAATGTTATCTGTTCCATTTCTTGATTTGTATATGCTGAACCATTTTTTGTGTACAAGAAATAAATATTACTTTTTATGGTAGAAGATTCTTTCAATCTGTTATAAATTTGGGTTGACTGATATGGTATTGAAAATTTTGTGTCTATATTTGTTAATGATATTGGCCTATAATCTTATTTTATTATGTCCTTGTCTGTCTTTGATATATAGGGTAATGCTGACCTTCTAAAAGGAAGCATTTGAGAAAGCTGTATATGAAATTTTGTGTATAAATTGGTAAATCCCTCTTCCTAGCAATAATATTTTTTTAAACTGGCCATTATTACAAAACCTAATTTTGCTTGTGACAAGAAAATTTTCAAAAGATTTCTTACATTTCTATATTTCACATGCAAAGACAATGCCAACTTTTGCAGGGGTTGGTATTTTAAAGACGACTATTATAGAGACAATCAAATATGTGAATTCATCCTTTAGTACTCTTGTATCTTTTTTATGGAGTAGAAAATATACTAGTAATTCAGGTTAAATAGAATTACCCAGTTTTTTCTGGAGTATAAGCATTTGGAGCAATTGGAATGTCTACCTTTTAGTAAAGATGACACAGATTTAGCCAAAAATTTTTGCTTATCTAGAGATAAACCAGATAGAGGGAAAATTAAAAAAAATAAAATTAAAAAAAAGATGGATTAGCACCTCATTTAACACAGAATAAATTATACTGAATGTTCTTTATTTTCATTCATTGACATGTGTTGAAGTTACTCTGCAGGCAGATTATTCTTTGAGGTTAGATTTCCAGTTGTCTTAGCCCCCTGTCTAGAAGAGCAGCAATGACTCTCAAAGGATTATATGAGGGTAGTCTAATTTTGGAAGGTGGGAAAACAGTCTACATCATATGAACTACAATTTAATATGATGCTGTTTCTCTTCATTGAAGATTAAGTATATGAATGTAAAATTTAATTTGGAGGGAGTAACTTATTTTCCTCATATTTCCAGTTTACCCATAACCCTTCTATTTAAACACTCATAACTTATCATTTTTTTTCTTTATACTAGACCTATTATACCAAAAAATATAAAAAGATATAAGTGACAACATTTTGGGTTTCCACATTTTGAAAATCTTGGAGGAAAAAAAGAAAGGTAAAAATATGTAGATATGATATAGAAGATTCAATTGAAATCCCAGTTAAGGAATCCAAAGACAAAGAAATACTGAACCCCATTTCCCATGTAATGCATAGAAAATGAGTTCTTCCCTGTGGTGTCTTAGTACAATAAAGAAATAGTCCCTAAACTTGAGCCAGCATCTGTGAATTTCTACTTACTCAAACATGGTGTTAAGAGGTAGAATGCCTTTGCTTTTACATACACTGGCACAAAAACGGCAAAGTGCATTACAGTCTACTCTATCACCATAGCCATTAAGCAGTACACAAAGGGGCTCAGAAACAGGAGAGTCAGACTTCAATCTTTTCTAAAGTCATCCAGGAACTATGTCAAAGATCCCTAAAAGGACTGGCACTTGAGAACAAAGTAGAAAGATGTACATCCCAAAGAATACTATTTGTCATATCTGGAGACCAATGGTGATGTAGACCTATTAACTCATGCAAGCTAAGTTATTAAATCACTCCAAAAGATCTTAATTACAACAGCAGGCAAATGAAATTAGAAGTGAATTATCTGAGATTTATTTGTATCATAATATAATAGCAACTCCACAATAAACATTAAGTCTAATTATTGAAAAAAATAAATATTATGTTATACATTACAGATTATAACCTAAAATTTTTAAATGTTACATTATAAAAGTTCTCTCTAATCTATGGCAAGACTAAGGGTAAACAAGATCCCATTATTTTATGCAATATCTCTTAACCCCCAATTTTTTATCATTTAACTTCAGTAAAACGTATCTTTTAAATAAGTTTTCAGATACAACATATTTACCTTTTGGTTGCAGGTGCTAGAAAACTAAGACAGATTATGGCTCTAGAGGATAAATATCCTTTAACTCTAGTCTCTTATTATTAATGAAAGTGAAATGCTACATATTAAAATTTCCCAGGAAGATTTTCAAACACCACCCACTTTTGATGTTGAATATTAAGTATAGTTTAAGTGAACTTCTACTCATTACTCAAACATATACATGAAATTGGGATCCAATGAAGCAATGTTACAATCTAAGGCATCTCATATATTCTTGGAATAAAAAAATAAGTATATTGTCAAATATAAATATAAATCACCACCAAGAGAAATGGAATTCCTTTAATATAACCCCCCAAGCTTTCTTTTTTGGCCTCTTTCCTTCTAAATATCAGTCCTTGATGTTAATTTCAGCCCAAATTAAATTGTCAAAGTATGTCTTTAAAAAGAACTTGAGCATATTAGTACTGACATTGCGTACGTGCATATGTGATTTCTATAAAAGCAAATAAAAAAATGAAACAAATTCTGTCTTCAAGCTACACAAGACTTCATTTAATTTGACCTTTAACTTTTTCCATAAAGAAAAAGTCATTCATAAACATGCAGTCCTTTATGCATAAAGGCTCCAGTGGAGAGATATTTGTACAACTGCAGTCTCTGAACTGAAATAGCAGGAAGGTGTTCATGCATTCATTATGTTTTGTATAATTTTGTTGGGTTGTTTCCTTAGGACTATGGTAATTATCTGTTCTTTAATATAAAAGTTACATATTTTTAGCTAAGCATGGTGACACACATCCCAGCTACTTGGGAGGTTGTGGCAACAGGATTGCTTGAAACCATTAGTTCAAAACCATCATGACTCTCTCTCAAAAAAAAAAAAAAAAGTGTGTGTGTGTGTGTGTGTGTGTGTAGATGCAGATAGATATTTTTAAAATGTTGGTTTAAAATTATGTTTCTGAAAAATGTATCAATTACCAATGTATACTGATATAAGAATATGGTCTCAAACTCATAAGTTAGACATGGCTTTGATTCATGTTGATGTTTTTGCTGTTTATGTTTTTTTCATAATCAGAATGGTCGGAGAACAATTAACTTTTTTTTGCTACCAGGAATAATATAAGACTCATTTACTGGAAATCATCTTTTTTAAAATTATTTCAATACTTCACATCAATATTTGACCATGCAGCTATGAAAATCTAACATTTTGTTTCAAACTTATCTTCAAAATATTCATATATAGTCCACATTTCATGGAATGAATTTTAAAAAGAGAAAATTCAAATGCATGTATTAATGTTATCCTAGACTGAAAAAAAACACACAAAGAAATTATTGTCTACACAAAATACAATGCAAATAGGACTTCCCAACAAAACACACATTGCCCCTAACTGACCAGCTAGTTTTTTTAGCGGCTAAGTCCAAAGGACAAGCTTTCCAACATATTGCATAACATCATCCCTAACTTACATAGACATTATGTTTTGGATATCATATAATAATATTACAAGTTCATGGGCAAGACATGTGGGAAAGGCATATTTCCCAAAATAGAAAGCAATGAATTTAGTATTTTGGATCCTAAGCAGAATCTCAAAAGTATCTATTGAAAGTATTAGTTATTATATTAAAAATAATTGATATATTATTACTAAGAGTAAATTTTATCAAATGTGAGCATATTTTTAATTCTCCAATTTTAAGTAGTTTGACTGTAGTTCAGCAAGACATTGTGCATTCCATGTTATCCTTGTTACCTTGTTAACTGTGATATTTTACTGGACTTTTATATCGCCTTCAGATTGAGTCTTCTATTATCAGAATTTTTAATTCATCCCAGAATTGATATTTTTAATTTGTTCTTTTTAGTTATAAATGACAATAAATGTATTTTGACATACCTTGTATACATGGAATATAACTTCCAATTTTTGTGGTTGTACATGATGTGGAGTTACACTGGTTGTGTATTCATAGATGAACATAAGAAAATTATGTCTGATGATTCTTTCTACTATCTTTCCCACTCCATTAACTCTTCCCTCCCTGCTCCCCCCATCAAATCTGGTGAACCTTCCCTCTTCCTCTAATCCCCTCTATTGTGAGTCAGTATCTGAATATCACAGAGAACATACAGCCTTTGGTTTTTGTGGGATTGGCTTATTTCAATAGCTTATTTCAATAGTTTCCAGTTTCATCCATTTACTGGCAAATACCATAAATTTATTCTTCTTTATGGATGAGTAATATTCCATTGTGTATATGTACCACATTTTATTTATCCATTAATCTGTTGAAGGGCACCAAGGGTGGTGCCCTTAATTAATTGAGCTCCAGCATAGATATTCTTAAATGAGATGGATATTCTTAAATATCCATGTGGCCACATCTGTCTGTTTTTCAAATACTTCCACTACTTCTCTGATCCCCAGGAAAACTTTAGCATTTTTACTCAGTTTATCACAATTCATCCTTATATTGTTCTTTTATATTTTTTATGATTTTTATGTCATACATATTTTAATTATTTCAGACACATGCTGTGGACTCCTCTCCTGGGCATTTGTTTATGATAATTTCTCTGTCCAGAATGTCTTTCTCAGCCCTTGATGACTATGATTCTTTCACTCTTCTCTTTGTATGTTATTTCTTTCATAAGAAATTCCTATGTTTCTGTAATCTTCTGAAGGGAAAAAACGTACCTTTTTTACTATGAACTCTTATAACAGGTAACCTGATTCTTTCTAATGTCTAATTTTTCTAAAATACCCATTATAATTTTATAGAAAAGAATAACCATTAGAATCATTATAAAACTAATACCTAACAGTTACTGAATAATTGTCTACTATGTGAATGGCTTATTCTTTACCTTAAAGCATGTATTTGATCTTTTAAGTTTCCTTATTAGACTTATATTCTAGTTTATCTTCACTTTAGATAAACAAACTAAAAACTTTTAAGTTTCTAGATCAAATCCTCCCAATACTAGGTGGTAAACATGGCTTCTAAACCTAAGCTAATGACTCCAATACTTAGTGCCTTATTAACCAGGCTCTATTTCATAGAAGTTGAAGGAGAAACATACTAGCTTTAAAGAAGGGAGAAGGGGAATAGCATGGATGGTGAAAGGAGCCCCTAATCACTATACAAAATACATGTATGAAGATGTGAATTTGGTGTCAAAATACCTTACATATAATCAGGGATATGATAAATTATGATATAATGGTGTATTAAGAATTGTAATGCAAAATAAATAAATAAATAATAAATTGAAAGGAGACAGTCTTTCTGATATCATACCAGTAACTACAAATGACTACAACAAATCAGAGCTTAATAAATATTAGAAAAATAGGAATGTATGTTAAGGAATAAAAGTGGTGAAGTTTTTTTCAAAATTATAGTAAATTATAGTGAGTCTCCAACTGTTTGAGTAATTATATTCAAAGAGTGCTGATTCAGAATCTTTTGAAAGGGGAGATTCTATCACTTTCCTCTAGAATCATTTTCTTAGCTTCATCCTATTCACTTTTTCACTGATGAGTGTATAAGATACAGAAAATTGTTACTAAATTCTCAGATAATAACAACTGAAAGAATAGTAAGAATGTCAAATGATATCATCAGAATGTGAAGTCCTAAGAGGATGAGATAATAATACATATCTTGCAGAATATTTGTAATTTTGTGTTTTATATAAAGGGTGTGTAAAATTAAATAAGCTTCTGATAAACTTGAATCTACCTTGATACAAGGCTCTACAATATAGCTGATGCTTCATTTATAGAATTTATAAAACAAACACATGGGAGATAAAAAGTTACTATCAATTCTTGTCACAAATTGCTGATATCATGACAGTCTTTAAGATGTTTCAATGGACTGGGCTCCATTTCTTATTTAATTAGAACCTAATCCAGAAAAAGCATTGTATAGATGTTATTAAAGTCTGTAATCAGTAAAGTTTAAGTGATGGAGATCATTCTAGTTCATTTGGGGGTGGGGTAGTTAAATCAGGTGAAAAGCATTAAGAAGAGGAATGGAGATATCTTTGGAGAAGAAAAGAACTCCAGCTGTGGACAGCAGCTTCAGCTGTCCTTGGGAGTTCTTGCCTGGCCTTCTCTAAGAGCCAGTCCCCATCATCATGTAGACAATTCTATGCAATAAACCTATAAATAACTATATTTCCTACTGGGTATATTGCTGTGTTTAAACCCTGGTTAATTAAGAAACGTTCGTTAACAATTAGCTTGAGAGCCTCAGTAAAGTAATGAGGTTATACCAAAAACAAATTCTACCTTGGACTGCTGATGAATGTATGCCACTAGGAGATGGATGATTTTCAGAACACACTAGAATGTAGATTTCTGGCCTCTGGAATTTATTTCTTATGATTCTGGACAGGTAGTCTAAAAGTAGAGATATTCAGTTGAAAGTACACACTAGGCATACTAAGCATGACGGTTATTTTAAAATATTTAAGTGGCTGTCAAGTGGCAAAGAAATTTTATGGCCTCTCCACAACTGCTCAGATCCTCTCAGAGAAACCACCTTGTATTCATTTCACAATTTCTCAGGAAGAGTTATACACCCCTCCCCATCTACAGTATAGCACTTTTATCACTGAACTGTTAAAAGCTTATCTATAAAATAAATCATGAGTGAATCTGAGATAGAAAGATTTCATTCTATAGGACCCAAACCATCTGGAATTTGGGAAAACTTACAAATGTTACAAAATCCATGGTTGATTATAGGCAAGTACATGATAGGTGGGCAGAAAGTCCAGTAATATTATCAAACTAACACATATGAGGAGTCATTATATGAACATATGAATCTATATTTTGTCTTTGATGTACTGAAGGGTCATATAGAGAAGCCTTGGGAATTGAATACAGAAGAAATTACAAGACTTTCTTATTTTATCTGTGTGGTCTGGAGTTTCCACTCTACGCCTACAGGAAGTTATCTTGGTGGTAATAGCAGTGCCCACCAACAATAGTATTTTGAAGACATAGCAACCAGCTGTCAGTCCTCAAAGCAGTTTTGTTTTCAATATACATTCTTAGAAATAGTATTGCTGGATCACTATTTTAAAAGATGCGGATTCTAAGACTTCAAGCAGGTATCTTAGGTAAAAATTGTACTGAGTATTATTTCTAATTCATAGGAGATACTCAGTTTATATTTGTTTAATTAATAAGTAAAATTAAATGACTGGCAATGCTGTGACAAATTATAATAATCTGTAAAATAAAATCATTGTACTAATTCAAGGATTTTATTTTACAGATTAGTATAATTAGTGGTATGGTGGCAGGCCCCCTCAAAAGACTATGTCACAAGTTTAAAGTACCAGACTTATTTGATGAGAAAAAAATCAAAAGTTTGTGGTCTATAATTTTTCTTTTTTAATTTATTTTAATTAGTTACACATGACAGTACAATGACCTTGACATATCATACACTTGAATCAGATGGGATATAATATCTCATTTTTCTGAGTATATTCTACCAAATTATATTATCTAAATACCTTTGACAAGAGGGAAATAGTGGCACAATTGGATGATTAAAGAAATGAATTGTCAGCCATACAATAGATATGTATCTTTGTTCTTCTACTCACAAAAATAGAAACCGGACAAGTTTCTTTTTAAATATTTTATTTTACTTATTCAAATTAGTTATACAAGACCGCAGAATGCAAGTTAATTTATATTTTGCAAATAGAGCACATTTTTTCATATCTCTGGTTGAACTCACACCATTCATGTTTTCATACATGTGCTTAGGGTAATGATATTCATCTCATTCCATCATCTTTCTTACTTCCATACCCCCCTTCCCTTCCCTCCCCTCTGGGCAAGTTTATTAAAAACTCTCTGTGTTCCTTGTTTTACTATGGTAATCACTATGTTCTTACAGTACTGTTGTTGAAGATTAAATAAGTTAATACATGCAAAGACTCTAAGGCCCTGGTGGTCCACAGGAAAAAAAAATAAATATTATTATTGTAAGTACTCAACACAGTGTTTCTCTCAAGTCAAATATGATACATAGAAATTATCACTAATAAATGTAATGTATATTAGCTAATTACTGGGCATTGAGAACTTGCAGATATTATGTAAAATTTTACATATCTATATAGGGTAGCATTAAGAAGAGGCAATGTCCAGAGAATGTTATAGTGGTAGGGTGGGAGGACCCTTAATTTATACTCAGTAGGTGAGAATCTATGTTCCACCAATTACTGGTTCTGTAGTTGATCAGTCTTATTTAATTTATTTTATTTAAAAATAAGTTGTTACTCTGCACCAGGCTATGCTCTAAATATTTTACAACTATTGAGTCATGTAATATTTGTAAAAACGTAGAGATTTTATTATACCCATTTTACAGATGTAGAAACAGATGTTAACAAACAGCAGCATAGTGCAATGAATATGCACATTGTCACTTGGTGGGGGGTTATGATTCTGTCCACATTACTTTGTAGTTATTTAAGCTACCTCTGCATCAACTTCTTCATGTATACCTGTCTCAAAGAGTTTCTATTATATTTAAATTAGACAACACTTCAAGAAATTAGAACAATGACTGGTACATAGTGAATATTGAAAATATGTTAAATATTAATATTATTGTTGCTATTTTTATTGTTTTTATAAAAATTATTGTTGTTACAAATGAGAAAACCAAGTTTCCAGAAAGCCTAGGTATTGAAACCAATGAATGACCTCGAATACTTCCTCAAATTATCTGACCCCAAATCCTGGGCTCTTCCAATTATGATCCACTTCCTCATGGATTACAATTGCCTATCTACATTCCTGACAGGATCATAGTCAGTCTGATTTATTTTATTAGATGTAATGAGAAGAAGAATGACTTTAAGTGTTTGAAAAGTACTGTAGATGAGTTTAAGCCTTGTTCAAGTCTTGCAACAGATATCTCTATTATGTAATTTTAGAGCAACAAAGTCATGTCACATACAAATGTTCCAACTCTGCCCCAATCTAATGTAAGGTTAGTTAGTTTTATATGTGTATACCTAGTCTGTTCCCATTGTCTAATCAATACCAAATTAAAAATAATGATGACGATGTACTTTGAGTCATGATGTCAGTGAAGTGAATTTTGGAGATAGAATACAGAACTCCATTGTATATACACACCACTTTCTCAATCCATTCATCTATTGACAGGCATCTGAGTTGTTTCTAAAACTTAGATATTGTAAATTGTACTGCTATAAACATTGAGGTGGCTGTAATATTGATTTTAGATCTTTTGAGAATAGCAAGGAGTTCTACTCAGCCATTAAAAAATAATGAAATTATGGCATTTAGCAGTAAATGGATCGAAATGGAGAATATCATGCTAAGTGAAATAAGCCAAGCTCAGAAAATGAAAGGTTGTTTTTTTTGTTTTGTTTTGTTTTTGTTTTTTCATGTGCAGAAGCTAGAGTATAACAAGGGAAAGGGTAAATATAAAGGTAATATAAAGGTAAATATAAAGAATTAAACAAATATAAATTAACAGATGAGCAAAGGAAGTCCAGTAGAGGAAGGAGAATGGTGGAGAGGGAGGGAGAGGATGGGAGGGAAAACAGGGAATCATGAACTGCAATCCATTTCCAAGCATGTGTGAGTCTGTTGGGATTGACCCCACTGCTATGTAACTATGAAGCTCTAACAAGAGAAAAAAAAAAAAGAATTTAGATAACCTTATCCTCAGCCTAGCTGAGTTTCTATGTGTCACATTGTTTTATCACATTTTAAAATCTCTTCAAAATGTTCACACAATTTTATGTTGATCATTTCCAGGTTCGGTTGTCTGTTCTTTATTCTCCTACTTTTTTTTTTTAAACAATATCCTGTGTCTATGTGTTGACAAAAGATGATAGTGTGGTACATTTTTCACTTGCACATAACTACATCTGTGACTGTTTCAAAATAAAATTTTCTCTAAATATTTTCTGTTCACAGAGAAAATTGTCCTTCTGGGAATGATAAAATAAGAAAATAAGTAGGAAATGGATCAAACAGAAACAAAATTAACCCTAATCAGTGTGCTTTGCAAAGTTGCAGCAACTTCTTACTTGATTTCAGAAACTTCATTCTTGATTTCAAAATAGAGTATTAACTATGTGATGAAGTGACTACCACTCACAGTATCCCTTCAGAAAAGCTTCCCAAGACCATTCCTTTCCCAGCTGAATAAAAACCTCTAGTGTCATCTTTCAGGGAAAAAGTCTCAGAATAAGAAATGTGCCCCCTGGAATCACAGTTACTAAGTCTGCCCTTCTCCTGTAGGACCTACCCACTTCATCATGTTCTTGATCTCATGCAATGTTATTAAACTACAAATACAAATATGAATTATCAATTTACAAATATACATGATCCAGCCATAGGCATCTCTTTTCCAGTGTTCAGTTCAGGTTGGCATATTTCCACACATAATGAAAGGGGTGTTGGAAGAAGATCAAAAGCTTTTGGCGTAAATCCCAGTGCTAGCAGTTTCTAGTTTTGTGACCTTGGGCAAGTCATTTGACCTCACTGTTTTATAGTTTCCATATCTTTAAATGTGGATGATAATTCCTACTATGGCTGATGTGAAGATCAACTGTAATATCAGTATCTGTGCACCTTGGAAATGATCACATTCCATAGAAAAGGGAGGCATGGTTTCAGTTGCCTCCCTTTCTCCTTCATTTTCAAAGGATGAAAGCACAATTTAACATTGGGGTATGGAGCAGATGAACACATGGTTGTGCATTTGTCCCCACTAAAACTGATTGGTTTGGTCCCCAATGTGTCTGGTGGCGGCATTGAGAAGTAGTAACTTTAAGAGGAATGGATGATTTTCCTCCAGAGGGAGTCCTCTCCCCAGAAAGTAGACTTCTTGCCAGGAGAGTGAATTAACATTAGGCGACTCCCACTCTTCCTGGACTCTGCTTACACAAGATTTTCTGCCTGATAGGATGCATTCAAGAGCCCTTGTCAGACACTGGCCCCATCCATATGGATTTCTAACTCTAAGGTTATGGATCAAATAAACTAATTTTCTTTATATACTACCCAGCTTTAGTAATTCTGCTATAGAAATAAAAATCTAGAGCATAAGTGAAGAGATGATTGGGGGATGACTTTTCTTGTTGTTGTTCTTAATATTATTATTATTATTATTATTATTATTATTATTAATTTGGCACTTGGGGTTTGAACTCAAATGGGGTTTTACTACTGAGCCATATTCCCAGCCCTATTTATTTGTTTGTTTATGAGATAAGGTCTCATTAACTTGCTTGAGGCATCACTAAGTTGCCAAGGCTGGCCTCAAACTTATGATCCTCCTGCCTCAGCCTTCTGAGTAACTGGGATTACAGGTGTGTACCACCATGCCTGCCTGTTTTTGTTTTTTAAGTTAATTAACTAATCTAAGCAATAGCTATCAAACCCCTACTGTGTTATTATTATTATAAGAACATTGGGCTTTGAGAAGACAAGAGGTCACAGAATTAAGTAAATTAACAAAGTCAAATCAACATACGTACTAGATGCCATGAAAAAAGAATGGTACAGGATACAGCTGAAGCATTTGGGCTCTGAGGTGAGAAAATGAAGTCAGAAGGGAAGGAGTGAGGGATGATGTGATTGGCTCGGTTCATTTTACAGAATATTTTATGCCTCTCTCAAGTTTTTATGGTGTTTTTTAAATGCAAATATATTTGGCAAATCATTCTCTTCTGAATTCTCCAGTGATCATGATGTCTCTCAATGAGTTTATGTAATTCATCTACAAAGATTCAGCAAACAAGTATGGTTCAAGCTAGGTAGTTAGAAGACATTTTTAATATTTGAACATCCTCAAAACTTGGAATTTTCTTACTAATATCATCACATGGTTTATTGGTATGTATATTGTTTTCTAGTTGGTCCAGGTAGGATAAATGCTGAACTGCTTTTGGGCTTATTAATCACAGATCTGTGTATCCAACTTCTGGTAGAGCTAGATTTTTATTGTGTTCACTGTAACTACTTGTTACCACCAGCAGAACATTGGTAAGTTCACGTGTATTTATGATACACTAAAAGTCCCAAATGCTTGTATTTGCATCAATAAGCAGAGAAAACTTATTTTCTTTTTCTTTCAATATTTAGATAGCTTATCATTTAATTGCTTGGCAATAATTTTCTATTTGTTTTATTCATTACATTTTATTGTGCTGATATGAATCTTTCAAAAACTGAGATTTTTGAAGTTTTGATCAATGATCCAAGTCTTCATCAATGACCACCTGACCTTCCATGTGAAAGTTTCAAGGATTGTTAATATTAGATCACATTTGAGTTCTAATCTCAGATGGAGAGTAAAGCCCACAGTCTGGGCAGAATCAGGAAATTAAGTTCCCCAAAACCCTTGACAATGCATCACAGCATCTGAGAATTACAGATTGGCTTGGTAGGATCAGTCCCATGCCCTCTGGTTCTAGGCAAACGAATTTTTAACATTACCTGAAATTTTGATCTATAGGGAGACCTGGGTGTGCCATTATGAGTAGTTAGTATCTCTAGGTTCAAACAACTTTTCGTGGTTCACAGCTATCCTGATGCCACAAATATACGGAACAGAAACTCATTGGTTCCATTTTTCACTTTGCTGTACAGCAGAGGTCAGAAACTGTTTTGTTAAGTGCAGGTTTTTTTATTATTATTATTTTAATAGAAAACTTTTTCTGTATAGGAGGAGATAGTAAATATTTTAGGTTTTGTTAGGCAGTTCTATCAGGCACAATTCCTCACTCTGCTGCTGTGGCACCTAACAGGCAATAACTAAATGGAAATTTCAGCAACTTGAGTAGGTTTAGAACCGACAGCCAATACTGAAAAATGTAAGCTCAGCACAAGTATTTGCTCAGCGCATGTATCTAGTGCCTACTTGTGCCAAGAACTGTCAGAATATATATAGACAACATAAAAATGCCCCCCCCCCGCCTTATGCCACTTATACTTAAAAATAAATAAATAAATAAGCGTCTTCTAAGTTGAAATATTACTTACAAGCTCAAATAAAAATCCTTATCATTTAGAACCCTCATCTAAATCCCCAAGATAGACTCTTTTTACTAAATTTCATTTAGAGCTTCAGTTAGCCACCTCTGTTAACACTGAATACGGTTTCATGTCTCTGCCATGAATGGTGTGATGTAGCAAGTTTCTCTACTAAAGATGAAGTTATTTTCATTTGTTGCTGGTTTTTTTTGTTTTATATCCTATTTTTTCAGTGAACGTTTACTTTAATATTACTGAAGTTTTCGTAATTATAGCTTGTTCTTTAATAGTGGTTTGAAGTTTTGTAATCAGTTTCTGTTCAAAACTAAAGAAACATATCATTGTTACTTTTATAAATAAGGGTTGGTACAAATTCAGAAGCTACTGTACCACTTATTATCTCTACAAGAGTAACAAAATGTTCCAGTGAGTTCTCATTTATTAAAAAACAGTCAACAATCTTTATTCCTCCTATTCCTTTATTCTTGCTACAGCATTATTATGTAAAAATTTTCTGAATATTCAATTTGAACTGAATGAAGGGTACTAATATTTTAAACTGAAAATATGTAAATATGCTGACAAAAGCAGTACACATTTTAGAAAAGCTTTGCATATGGCCCTGATACTATAGAAGTGATAAGTATAAAAATATTTATATAGAAATATAAATATATAGAACCTATATTTCAAAAGGATTTATATCAAATTTTTGTTATTTCCAAGCTTTATTTCTCATCATTTGAAAAAATTAATATGCTGAATATAGTCACTTTGTGTGAATGGATTAGGAATAAAAATAACCAAAAATATAACTCACTTTGTTCACAATTTAGAAGCAGATTCAATTTTCAAAGGCTAGGAATGTAGTAACAGTAATTATGACAGCTCTTGGTCTAACAACATCTTACTATTTCAGCATATTTTTTCAATGAAAATAGATTAAAAAAATGAGGCCTGTGATATAAATAATGGCTTATATAAATGACCCTAATTGAAGATTTGTGTTGTCTTATTTAGTTTTGTTTTTGAGTTCTATTATTATTCTATTTTGAGTTTGTCCTTTCATCTTTACATTTCATGGAGAAGGGGCCCTCTGAAGCCATGGTGATTACCTCGTTACATTTTCTATCCTGTCTAGAATAACAAGTAGTCTTCTACTTTATGGTATAAATGCATAATTTTATTTATAACTGCTTTGCAGAATACTTCATGATTTATTTTTTTTTCTCT
This sequence comes from Marmota marmota marmota, assembly GCF_001458135.2. NCBI lineage: Eukaryota > Metazoa > Chordata > Mammalia > Rodentia > Sciuridae > Marmota > Marmota marmota. Next base: position 61,868,464 of record NW_026000026.1, on the reverse strand, counting down.
GTGAGAAATTAATGATAAAATTGTCTTTTTCTGTATAATCTACAAGCATTATCTTGGTTAAAATTTGAAATTGATCAAGATTTTCTTAAAAATTTAATTGCATGCTTATACACTATTTCTATGAAAGATGTAATTTTAAGAATGAGCAAGTATTAAAAATCAATTCTTTAAGAAAATATGAAATAAATGACATTAACTATTCTCACTGTACAATTCAATAGATTGGTACAACTTATTATTTCTAATCTGAAACTTTTTACTGTCTATCTTTCTGTTTCCCATCCTGTCCATCCTCAGATTCTGGTAACCACCTTTCTACTCTATTTATATGAGATTAACTTTTTTTAGATTCCACATATAAATGAGACCATTCAGCATTTATCTTTCTGTGCCTAGCTTATATTAATTAATATAACCATCGCATGGTTCTGGAATGACAGAACTTCTTTTTTTTTTCCCAAGCCTGTTGTTTTAGTCAGCTTTTTGGCTTCTGTGACTAAATGACCCAAACAGCATAACTGTAAAGGAGGAAAAGCTTATTTGAGGGCTCATGATTTCAGAGGTCTTAGTCCATAGAATGCTGGCTCCACTCTTTGGGGCGCAAGGTGAGGCAGAACATCATGACAGAAGAGAGTGACAGAGAAAAAACAGCTCACATGGTGATTAGAGAGAAAGAGATCTCCACTTGGCTGATACAAATATATACCCCAAAGCCATGACCCGAATTCCAACTCCTCCAGCCACACCACTTCAGTTACCACTCACTGAATTAGTAATTTGCTGATTAGGTTAAGATTTACAGAACCCAATCATTCCTCTTTTGAACCTTCTTGCATTGTCTTACATGTGAGCTTTTGGGGGTCACAGCTCACTTAAACCATAACAGCTGTGTAATCTTTCATTCTGCACATATACCACTTATCTTAATTAGCTTGAGTGACTCTTTCTACAATGTATATAGAGATCAAGAACTTTGACCCATATAAGTGTACAGAATTATGATTTGTCAATTAAAAATACATAAAATATTAAAAAGAAAAAAATATATAACTACTCATTTTAGCTCAATAGCTAATAGTTGTCTCATAGTGCTTTTGTAGTTTGATTAAGATACATTTTATAAGCATTTATATGTCAATTCTTACAAGATAACATTTTGAAGATATCAAGTTCCTTATATTTGAAGAAAAGTTACTTTTACCTAAACACTATATTTCTCACTACAATGCCATCTTCAAACATACATTTCACTAAAATTTGTAATATCATGAATTTACCACATTTAACACAGGGGTTTGAAAAAGTCTGTTGTATTTTCTATCACAACACTATTACTATTCTATTATATATGCTTGAAACAATAACAAGGTGAACAAAAGTTTTTAAAGAAAATGGCTATAAATAAGTGAGTGTCAAGGACTTAATTTAGAAATATAACACTGCAGTGCATTTCTTGACTTTTCACCTGCCAGTACTAATTTTCTTAGGACCCAAGAAGAGGACACAGAGAATAGAGGAGTAAAGGGATGGACTCATTGTTGCTGTGTAATCTTTCATTCTGCACATGAAGTGAAGTTACACTGGTTGTGTATTCATCACATGTTAACATAGGAAGGTTATATCCATTTTTTTATACTGTCTTTCCTATTCCATTCCCCATTCCATTTCCTTTATTACCCTTTGTCTAATCTAGTGAACTTCTATTCCCCTATACTACCACTTATTGTGAGTTAGCATCCACATATCAGAGAGAATAGCCTTTCTCTTTAACAAAAACTTCCATACATTTCTTCCCCAAAGGAAAGCATTTAAATTCCAGTACCTTAGTATGCACATATAACCTTATAATAATACTCCCCACAAATATTTTAAAAATCAATCAATAAATCAATATTACTCTGGAGTCTGCCAGAGTTATAAAATACATTGATGACTTCCCTTTTATGTGTTGGATAAATGGATTTCAATTGACTGTTTACTGATTTTTAGGCTCATTATGATTTTTGTTTCTTAATTTTTTTTATTTTTTGAGACTCCTCAGGGATACAATATTATTAATTAAAATTCAGACTGTGTTTCAGAATTCAGTGTTCTTTTTAAGAAGAAGATGGGTTATTTTCATTGCTTTCCTGGTCAATTAGACACCAAAAGAGAGAGAGAGAGAGAGAGAGAGAGAGAGAGAGAGAGAGAGAGAGAGAGAATACCATAGTATTATCATGCGAACAGAAAAATAGTACCTTTGTAATAAAGCAAGCAAGTGGAATTTAAATATATTCTTACATTTTCAGTATTTTATTAAAAAATAAAAATATTTCTAGTTTTCTTTTTATGACTTTTTGTTGATTCATAAATTTTGTTTTTCTTTTAAAATTGATTTTCAATTGATATATAAAAAAGAAAAGTTTTAAATAATTTTGCAAATGAAAAGTAAATTTTCTCTTGACTCCATTTTTACTTGTATTTCTTGCTTCATTTCTTTGCTCACCTTTGCAATAAACTTAATGAAAAAATTGTCTGTAATGTAATTTCCAATTCCTCTCCATTTTTTTTCTCTGAAACTGACTCCTATCGTTCCACAGAAACTCATTTGACTAGATCCCCAGTGACCTCCAGTTTGATAAAAACAGTGCTCAATTTTAATCATTGTTTTAAGGATATCTGGGACAGAAGGAACCCCTGAAGCAAATTTTAAATTGGGAAAAAATTTTGAAGTTTTTAAGAAACAGAAAGACCAGAGACATTTGGATAAACTTCATAAGGAGAAAAAGTAAGAAATACAGTCCCAAGGTTAATGGAGGCAAATCATAAAGGGACTTTTATATTCTTATAAGGTGTGGATTGTTCTTTTCATGATAGGCATAACTATTGAAAGCGGAGGATTGACATGAACTGACTCATGCTTTGAAAAGACACATTTTACTGTTGTATAGATAATAAATATGGGTGGTAATGAGGGTAGCAGGTCAGACAAATGCACCATGGAAAGCTAGGAGACATAATAGTGTGAAATCTGTACAGAGAATGAAATGACCAACTCAGTCAAATAATGTGCTGATCAATATTTAAAATACTCATCACCAGATGTTTGTAAACTTCTGCTTGTTTAAAAAAAATGTAGTATGCTATTTAGTGATTTAAAAAAATAATAAAATTCTAACACACTGAATAGGATTTATCCTTTGAAACACTATATTAAACAAAATTAACCAGTTCAAAAAAAAAAAAAGGAGTGTTGTGTAATTCAATTTGTTTAACATGTTCAGAATACACAAGTCTATAGATAGACATCCTGAATGCAGTAGTTGTGGGGTTACTTTTGTTATGATAAAAATATTCTAAACGATATTACCAATGATTTAACAACTCTGAGCATATTAAACCCAGCAAATTGGTTGATTTCAGAGTATGTGAATTACTTCTTAATAAATATGTTAAAATAAACAAAGGTTATTAATAAATGAAATGGAGAAGTTATGGTACATCCTGCTAATGACCCAAGTTTCATGTATAGCTGAAATTCTGAAATTTTCTAGTAAATTTGGAAAGGTCAGAGGCAATGTGGAGTTTTTGAACACCGATTCCCATATTTATATGATTTTAACATTATTTTTATTTGTGCATTATAAGTATACATAATGGTGGGATGCATTTTGTTGTTTGTACATGCAAATAATTTGATCAGTATCATTCCCTGATAACTTCTCTTTCCCTCCCTTCCTCCCTTCTCCTGATATACTATCTTTACTCCATAGACCTCCATTCTAATACTATTACACACACTCAACTCACTGTGTGCCCTGCCATACATGGGCATAGCATTATTTGGTAGATTTCATAACCCTTACTTACCCAAGCCTTCCTCCCTTCCCTTCATCTTGTTACCCTTCCTCTACTCTATTGGTCTCTCTTCTATTTTCATGAGATTCCTCTTTTATTCATTTTTTATTGCATAAGTTTTAATTTAATGTTTTAGTAACTTGTATAGGAGATGTATGCAGAAGTGAAAAATCTGTGTGATTTTCCATATTTTTCAGATCATATGATTTTGTCTGGTTAAAAATGTTTATGCCATTTAATAACCAATCCCAGAGAATATTACAAACATATATCTTTGCTTTATTCAGCTTGATGAACTTCATGTTGATGAAGGGTAATAATAATAAGGAGAAGAAGAATCATTTATGTTTGCATTTAAAAGAGTATACCTTCTGTTCTAAGAATTTCCAGTATCATGAACCAGCTGTTCAAACTTCCCAAACCTGCCTGTTCAGAATCTCCTGCATACCTGATAGTTTGACTCGCCAGTTCTCATTCCAGGCATAATTAAGGAGGCTTAACAAATCTGAGATTACTTAAAGAAGCTCAATTTATAATCCATAAAATTTATTTCATTTCATGATCCTTCTATCTAATTAATTTATATTACCTTTATCTATCATTGACCTTGGAAGCATAAAGCAACAGTTGCAGGTTCAATATCTATGCTTCTCTGGTAAGAAGTTACTCAGGAACTACTGTGTAAAGCTAGACTGTTTTGTTTGCCAAAAGGAAACATAACTATTTTCCAAATAGAGTGATATTTTTAATTAATTAGTTTTAGACAAAAATAATGTTTCTTTTATATCCAGGTAGACGTTCAGATTTTTCAGTTGTGGGCTTTCAGTGGCTCCAGTGCCCTGTTAAAATGTGTCCTTTTGCCCAAGTGCAAAGCTCATACCATTTATACTCCCCGAGCAAATCTTTACTGTTCATAATACTTTTTTGAACTTGAGGAGAAGGCAAATACTATGGTCAAAAAAGAAAAGAGAGGTTCTGAGAAGCCCAATGGTTCTACAGATAGGCTGACAATTTCTGTCCCTGATTCCTGTCTCACAGTCTCATTCTCTTTCATCTGCCTCCTCCAAGCTTAAATCAGATACTGGGTTCTATTGGGTTCTGTCAAGTATTCTATTTCAGATCTCCGTGGTAGCAATATTCCTTGAAGGGTTTTCTAAGACTTTCCTTTATTCTGGTTTATCAATATCATCTTGATTCTTCTGGGTCTTTAAGAAATCCACAAAAATATTCTCTTTGCAGCACTGCAAATGACCTTCTTCTCCTCCTTCTTTAGCAGGGGAGTTTTTTTGTTTTGTTTTGTTTTGTTTTTCTAGTAGAAATGGGCTTTTGTTTTACACCTTAAAGTGGATTTTGATAGCATCCTCTATATAGATATATATCTTAGTTCATTTATACTTTCTCAACGTTGATGCACACATCAAAAGAACTGTCAAATGATTTCTGCCTACATTTCCCTCTTTCAATGGCTGTATACCATAACAGCTCCATACTCCTCTCTCATTAAATCTGAGCATTTGATTCCACCCTTAGTTTAATTGTGAGTTGCAATTGGAGAGATTAGTTATCTACATTTTTATTATTTCTTTAGAAAGATTATGTGGTTTAATATGACCATCTTGAAAACAAATTTTCTATTAAAAATAATAGTATAAGGCTGGGGCTGGAGCTCAGAGGTCGCACACTCGCCTGTCATGTGTGAGGCTCTGGGTTTGATTCTCAGCAGTTTATGTTAACTAAATAAAATAAAGATATATCAATAACTAAAATATATTTTAAAAAAGAATAATATAATGCATAAATTGTATGCAATATATTCCCCATTTTTCTCAAATGGGTAAGACCTTATTTTATATGTAGGCATTATTCTTATTCTTGTATAACCTGTGTATTCTGTTTCATTTTTAATTATCAAAATTCAATTATTCTTTCTCTTTTAGGCTCTATTTTTTTTCACAAATGATATAATAAAACATGTCCCTGCATAAATTGCCTGTGAAACTATTACACAGAATTTCAGATCTTAGGGCTAATTGTATGTCCATATGTTATTAATTAAATCAAAAATGATATTTGTTTCCATATTTACATTCTGTATATTTCTTTTCCCTTTTCTGATTCTATACTCTATGTCCATATACATTCACATAACAAAATAGGAGTAAATAAGGAGCACGTTCCTTTCATATTTATGCACAAGATAATGATATGATTCCTGACCAATGTTCATGTGTACCTAATTAGAAAAAATGATAGATCACAATATTTTTATTATTTCCTTATTCTCTCCCTGCTTTCTTTTCTTTTTCCTTTTTTGGTACTAAGAATTGAACTCAGTGACACTCGACTACTGAGTCACATCCCCAGCCCTATTTTTTATTTTATTTAGAGACAGGGTGTCACTGAGTTGCTTAGTATCTCACTATTTCTGACTCTCCCCCACTTTCTGTCATGCTGCCTAGTAGATATCTATCAGTAAAGAAATGAATGAAATAAAATTATGGAGTATTCATAATTATACTTGATGTCATTCCAGATATAAGACACTGAGGAAATTTGTTTCAGTTTTTATCCATAGTCTTGCATATTTTTTGTCTGCAATCTATTATCCATTTGAACACAAGCCTGGGAGAGGAGATTGACATAGTTTAAAGAAAGATTCGCTTTATAACTATGAATGGGAATGATGAAATAAACACAATATAGTTCATATAAACTAAAAACTTACCTATATATTGAATGAGTGAGAAAGGAAAATCATTAATTATTTTATTTGCATGCCTACAGAAGCTTTGGTACTTTACTGGATTTGTGTTTACCTAGAGACATTTGCATTGCAAGAAGATACAGAAAAGTGCAGAGACATGATTTTAGCTGCCTTTCCTCTGAGCACCTAAACATGTAAAAATTTTGTTTTATTTGTTATTTCAGTAACAAAAGACTTTTCTAGTTAAAGCTAACCAAGGTGTTATAAAAATCTTAGAAGGCATTGACAATGTGATCTTTTAAAAGTATTATGCTTGGCAGTTTCTTAGGAGTGTTTAATAGAGAAATCATATTCTTTTTTTTTTTAAAGAGAGAGTGAGAGAGAGAATTTTTAACATTTATTTTTTAGTTTTTCGTCAGACACATCTTCATTTGTATGTGGTGCTGAGTATCAAACCCGGGCCACACGCATGCCAGGCAAGTGCGCTACCACTTGAGCCACATCCCCAGACCGAAAAATCATATTCTTGAGAAACAAATACAAGTAAACATTAATTATAGTTTGCATTACATTTTGAAACATATCAAGATGGTATAAGATAGGAACTGAATACCCGATCATGCATAAATTTTTCCATATACCTGTGTTTAATTTTAATTATAAACATTATTTAAGCAAAATTTAAATAAATTTTCTATTTATAAACATCTTTGTGGCTCTAGTTAGCATACTACATATAATAGTATATAGTCAAAAATAAACATTATTAAATATTATCAGCAGAATTTCAAATCTTGTCTTTATTATTTTGACAAGGCATAAATCCCAATTTTTCAGAGCATTAATTTGTATCATTCTTGAAAACCTGATTACATTGGGAAAACAATTTATTTTTATTATTATTTTGCATGTTTTTATAATAGAACTAATAAAATCTCATTGTAGGTAAAGCAGAAAATTCAAAAAAATAATGATAATAAAAATATTGCCACACCTTTTATCTACAAATACCAGTTGATGCCCCAATTTTGTTAGTATACATTAATATATCATATCTCTTAATATTTGTTCATTTGCATGAGATTGGCCATGTGATTTACTTTGTTCCAAGGCCATCAGCAAAAATAACATATGCTTTCATGAGAACTTTACATTGGTGACAACTGTCTTGAAACATTTCCACCACTGTGTGAAAAATATGGATTACTATTCGGATGAGACTTGTGAAGGAAAACTAAAGTGCCCTGAACTATAGTCCCAGCTAAACTCTATACATGTGGACTTGGACCACTTAGACCAAAGAGTGGCCTTTTGCATAAGTATCCCCCAGACAGACCAGCAGAAAACTGTACAAAATGAACTCATTACAGATTGTGGAATAGTTAGCAAATAAATAAGTGGTAGTTGCAGAGATATTTTATTTTTTTCTTTTTTGTGCTAGGATAGAATGCAAGGGTACTTTACTACTGAGCTATATCCCCAGTCTTTTTATTACTTGTTTGTTCATTTATTTGGAGATAGGTTTCTCCTAAGTTGCCAGGGCTGGTCTTAAGTTTAATTTAGTACATAAATGTCCAACTGTATTTTTTTGTCTTTCCTTTTGAAATCGTGAATACCATGAAAAATTTGTATTGAATAAACTTCTGTGCTTTTATTTCATTTATCTATCTCATTTAATTTCATTCTTAGGCCCACCTTTGAAACCCTGAAACAGTTGAGGCAAAATTTGGCCTCCCCTATGAGACATCATCAAACATAATTCATGCACAAATTTAATAAATATTCGAGCAATGAGACTTGTCTTCCTGCAGTGCTGTCATTGCTCTGAGATACATTCTAGAATGTGGAGATGGAACCAGATGTCCCAGACAAGCATCCAGAATGATCATGAGATACGGTTTATCTGGCCCCAGTCAAACTATCAGACAACCACTGCTATATATATGAATATAGGGGAAACTAACAGTAGAAAGATATATGAGGCCAGGCAAAATTGCTGAATTGTGGGTAAACTCATACCCAACATTAAGTTTTATTGGTAATTCATTGGAGACTTATTACTATAACAAAGGGAATCACTTTGTAAATATGCATTTGTGGCCACTTTTTTGTTCCACATAGCATGATGACAATTACTTGTAAGTAGGAAAACTGGCATGTAAGTAAGTGGTATGGGTTCCACTCTACAAAGGACCATTCTTCATTTTTTTTAAATGAAATACTATGAAATTTTCTAAACAGACATTAGTGTAATTATCCTTTTTTAATAATATTGAACTAAAAGTGTTTGAAGGCAGAATATTATATTGTTATGAGTTTGAAATTGTTTCTTAGATGACTGTGTGAAAGTTGAGGCCATTGAACACCCTTCTAAGGAAATGATACTTTGTAGGATACAGAAATGAGAAACTCACATGTGCAGAAATATACAGACTGTAGGCCTATTAGATACTTCTTTAACCCCACTCAGATTTTACCTTATTGATAAAATTTCAATGGAACATTACTATCCAATTGAGACTTAGTATCTCTGACATGGAGTTTATATTCAATAATCTTCTATATGATTTGCATGCTGCTTGACCTTGAAGAAAAAGAAATTATTTCCCTTTTTAATAAGTAAAGACACTAGATAACATTAAATAAATATACTAGAAAAAAAATAGTATCCATTTGGAAAAACAATACAATTGAATGCTAACTTCAGACCATTAACAACCCTAAAAATATGGATGGATTAAAGACTTAAACAACTAAAGCAAATTTTACAACATTAGTAAAGACATCTGTTTTACAATTTTTCAAAACTTTGGGTAGAGAAAAATTTCTTACATGTGACACAGACTTACTGTGATTTTATATATATATATATATATATATATATATATACACACACACACACACACACACACATATATACGTATATATATAATACATATACATATATATGTATAACTTTGACTACATATAAAACTTAAATATCTCTATTCATCAAATAATATATAGTACTAAGACACTTACACATATATAATAAATGATTCCAATATTAAAATGGGCAGAAGACTTTATCAGGTTTTTATGGAAGAAGAATCTCACATGGTCCAGGGAGCTTTGGAAGAAATAACCTCATTGAAGAAATGCAGAATGTGGATTTAGAAGCAGAAAGATAATTGTAATCAGTGAACAAAAATCAATCTCACATTGGGGGCTGGGGATGTGGCTCAAGTGGTAGCACGCTCGTCTGGCATGCGTGCGGCCCGGGTTCGATCCTCAGCACCACATACCAACAAAGATGTTGTGTCTGCCGATAACTAAAAAAATAAATAAATATTTAAAAAAAAATCAATATCACAAATATATGGATTATTTGAATTTTAGTTTTTGAATAACCTTTATTTAATTATAACTTCAAACAATATAATTGACTTATTTTAAATAAAATGTTCAATAATTTTTGACAAATAGTGATCTAAAAGCATTCATGGTCCCCTACCCTTATATTTCTCTTGACCTTTAAAATTACAAATCCTTTAATCAGTCTTGTTGATTCAGGACAAATCATATACTAGGCTATCTTCCTTGAGTCAGAATGACTAAGACTTTATCAAGATTTAATTAGATTTTTCCTGCTTATAACCAATGACTCAATATCACTTTCATGAAACAATGCTGAAAGAATTTGTCCATACAGCCTCAAGGGGGAGGAGGTTACCTAAGCCATTTACTGACACTGTGGAATCAAAGAAAAACTATTCAAAGATAGGGCAGAGAAGCTGATTTTACATGGGGTAGATAGTGTTTCATTTGCAACACAACATTTGATGTACAGATTTGTGACTTTATGTTTTTATCTTGTAATACTGACACTGCTGACAGCTCAAACTGCTACTCCATTAGAACATCCCATAGGAATTTTGGAATTTATCAGCTGCCCATGTAAAAAGAGATAAAGCTAAGGAAAAAAATAAATATTAAAGTTTATTTTTATCACTAAAAAAAGACTGCATATCCAGAATCAAAGCTTTAAACCTCTATCATAAGCAGTCTGAAAAGAGTAAGGGTCAATGGCAAAGAAATAAGTGTGTGTGTGTGTTTGTGTGTGTGTGTATATACATGCAGTATCTCTTTATCTCTTTTAAGTGGCAGAGACATTCTATTCAGCTTAATATTTTCACTTCAAAAACATAAAATAGCAAAGAGTTCCACTTTCTTCTTCAACCCAAATTCATAACTATAACAATATTTTTCCTAGAAGGTGATAAATATATAAGTGGGAGGATATCCAAAGCTAATCCTCTGAGATACTGGAAAAAGAGAACATAAGAAGGTAAAGAAATGCACTTCTACTTGGGAGGCTGAGGCAGGAGGATCGAGAGATCAAAGCCAGCCTCAGCAAATGTGAGGTGCTAAGCAATTAAGTGAGACCTTGTCTCTAAATAAAATACAAAATACGGCTAGGAATGTGGCCCAGTGGTTGAGTGCTCCTGGGTTCAATCCCTGGTATCCCAACCCCCAGAAAAAAAAAAGGAAAAAAAATGAATTCACTTCTAGATGACACATGCAGAACTTTAGATCCTATATGGCCAATAGCATCTTGATGAAGAGCCACACTGATATTCTAAAATGAAGAAGAAAAAGTTTATCTAAATATCCCAAACCTGAACAACTAAAGTCTAGAGAATTGTATAATAAAAATCCATGAGAAGTTGGAAATATTCTATATTTACATTACTCATAAAAGTACCACAAACCAAGAGCAGCAATGGATCACTTGATATACGGCAAGTGGGACTAAAGCTCTAAATTTAAAATTGTATTTAAATTTAAAGTAAATACATCTAAAAATTTTTAGTTTGTGAAACTGAAGAGGAGAAAATGCTAATAATACAGAGTTGATATATGTATTTTCCAATGCATCCCTTTTCAGTTTTACCATATGATGTTTTGTGCCTTTAAGCATCACTATCTGAAACATTTTGATGATGCAAAGTCTTTTTTAAATTCTATTTAAGCAGAGTCAGATGATGTTGAAGAAATTGACTGAACTATTTCCTAAGATCTCGAAATAAGTATTCCCCTTATCCCAATTGCATGGTAGCAGTTGTAGAAGGATTAGTGACTCTTATAGACCAAGCTGCTAAAATGGCAGTGCTTTATGTTCAGTTTTCTATATGTGAAAGTGACATATCAAGCATGAAGTTGAAAGAAAAAAATTCAAGAAGGGAAAAAAGACTGAAATTTAAATTGAAACTAGTTGTATGAATTGAAGTCATGCAAAAAAAGATCACATTTATTTCTGTTGTCAAAATACTGTGAGCTTTGTGGAATAACAAAGGGAGAGATAACTTTATTGGTAACATGATCACATTTTAACATGATGAAGCATATTTTTGATTTCTATAGTTCCATTTAGATGTGTCCAGGAATGGCTTTGATTCAAAGAAAGAAAGTTATTTGAATTTCTTCCTTCCTTCCTTTCCCTTTTCTCCACACCCTCTTCATTTTTTTTATTAAAAGCCTTATGTTAAACAGGTTTCATATTATGCACTAAATTGAAAGAGACTCCTGCTTATCAAAAGATTTGTGCAGAAGAACATGTATTCCACTGATTCTATAAAATGCACTTTCTATTCTGAGAAACAATACACATTGAAATAACAATATAAACATGCCTTTTTATAAGTACACTAAATTTCTTAATAGTTGTTAAATGTTCTTATGTCTATTACTTGAATAAAATTAAAAGTATACATTGGAAAAGATAAATAGGAGGCTAATAATTATTTTTCTAAAGGAACTGAAAAATTCCTTGAAACACAACTTGTAGGAATAACTTAGGATGAATGAGAAAACTGAATAGACTGATAACTAATAGGGAGAGTAAATCAATAACCAAAGCCTCCCATAAAGAAAAGTCTAGAACCAGCATGTTTTTTTTTTTTTTTTTGGTGAATTCTACCAAATGTATAAAAAATTACCACAAATATATCTCAAATTCTTCTAACAGAATTGAAGGTGGATTTGCCCTGCTAAAGAAACAAAACACACAAAAAAACTAACATGGCGGCGAGAGGGGAGGCAGCGCTTTCAGTACCTCCTCAACTACGGGGTCAGAGAGACGCATGGATACGCTTAGATTCGACCTGCTGAGAAACTCCTAGCAAAATTCCACTAAAGAGAGA
>NW_026000026.1:61792705-61853509 GCF_001458135.2 Marmota marmota marmota | reverse complement strand
ACATACAAGAGGAAATGAGGGGAAAGGGAAAAATAATACAAGGGGGAGAAATGAAGGTCAGTATAGGGGGTAGAGAGAGAAGGGGGGTGGGGAGGTGAGGGGAGGGGGGATAGTAGAGGATAGGAAAGGTAGAAGAACATGACAGTCACTAGTATGGCAATATGTAAATCAATGGATGTGTAATTGATGTGATTCTGCAATCTGTATATGGGCTAAAAATGGGAGTTCATAACCCACTTGAAGCAAAGTGTGAAAGATGATATATCAAGAAATTTGTAATGTTTTGAACAACCAACAATAAAAAAAAAGAAACAAAACACTACAAGAAACTAAAATATTTCTTATATTATTAACACAAAAATGCTCAATTAAATGCTAAAAAACCAAATCCAATGGAATATTAAATGAATTGTACACCAAAACCAAGTAGAATTTCCTGCAGTTCAAGGGATATTCACTATACAAAAATCAATTGATGTAATAGACACACTGTTTTACAGTGATTCAAACTACCACTTTTTAATGGTTCAAAAGTGATATACATTCAGGAGAAATTATAATTCTAATTATGAATATCTGTTTTTTCCCAAGCTAGCAATATGTGGTCAGATATTCTCTCACAATGCTTGGCCACAGCAGTGAGTCCCAGCCCAGTTATAAAAAGGGGAAGTAACTGAAAGCCTACACTGTATTCCTGTGCTTCACAGCATATGTGTATTAAATGAATCTTGAAAGGGGGATTACTGGGGATTGAACTCATGGTTACTCCAACACCGAGCCACATACCCATCCCTATTTTGTATTTTATTTAGAGACAGGGTCTCACTGAGTCGCTTAGCGCCTCACTGTTGCTGAAGCTAGTTTTGAACTAGAGATCCTGCCGCCTCAGCCTCTGGAGACACTGAGATTAGAAGCGTGGGCCACCAAGCTTGGCTTAAATGAATTTTTATTAGAATATTTTCAATTTAGGATGGTTTCTTTTGGAATGTAAGCACATCATAAATGGAGGAGAATCTGTATACTACATTAACAGAGTGATGTGTAAAAGGATAATTTCAATTGAGACACAGAAAGAGTTGGATAAAACTCAACATACTTTCAGAGTAAAAATACCCAACAAACAAATGATAGAAATATCTTTACATAATACAGCCTATGTATAAAGACATTTACAGCATACTCAATGGTGAGAGACTGAAAATTTTTCTGTTAAGATGGAGAACAAGGCAACTACTTTTACTTTCAACACTTTTATTCAACATATTATTGGAAGTTTAGCCAGAAAAAAAAATATGTAAGAAAAGGAAGCAAATGTTATCCAAATTGGAAAGCAAAAAATAATGTTATTTCAATTTCAGATGGCATGATCTTATAAGTAGAAAATTTTCTGCATCAAAACAATCACCTGTTAGGACTAATAAAACAATTCAGCCAAATCATACAAAACAAAATTAACAAGTAAAAATTAGTTGTATTTCCACAAATGAACAATTAGCAATATGAAAGAGAAATTAAGAAAACAATTTATTTACAAAAGCATCAATAAGAGTAAACTGCTTATTAATATACTGAGACAACAAGTGAAAACTTATATATTAAAGATTACAAAATGTTGCTAAAAACATTGAAGGCCCAGATGCAAAACCACCAATATTTATGGCTTAGAATTATTAACATGACTATACTACTTGAAGCGATCTACAGATTCATCATAAACCCTATCAAAATTCCAATGACTTACTTTGCAGAAAGAAAAATCCATCTTAAATTCATATGCAATCTTAGTGGACCCTGAGTGCATAAAAAATCTTTCAAAAAATTGTTGAGAGAACATGCAGAAGTTGGAACTCTAATGCACTGTTAATGGGAGTATAAAATAGTGTGATTGCTGTATGGAGGTTTCTCAAAAAAAATTAAACATGAATAACAGGATCTAGTTCTGCTTCTGAGTATACAAAGAATTGAAAGCAGGGATTCAAACTGATGATTGTTTTTGCGTATACAACAGTGGTATTATTAACAATAACTTAAAGGAAAACCACCAAAAAATTCAACAGTCGATAAATTAAACTTGTTATATACATAAAATAATCTTCCATTTTGAGAAGGAAGGAAATTCTGACACAAGCCATAACATGGATGAATGTGGAAGACATTATGCCATGTGAAAGAAGCCAGACAGAAAAGGGCACATATTGTATAAATATAGTTACATGAAGTACCTAGAATAGTTTATTTCATAGGAACAGGAATTGGAATATTCGTTTTAGGGCCTGGAGTTAAGGGGGTAATGAAAGAATGGGGAATTATTGTTTAATGCATACAGAGTTTCGGATTAGGAAGACAAAATATTCTGGAGAGGAAGATGGTGATGTTTGTACAAAAATGTGAAGATGTTTAATACCTGAACCTTACGTACCTAATGAAAATGGTTAACGTGTAAAATTTTATGTTAAGTTTCTTTATCATAACAAAACAAGAACATTAAAGAATGCAATGAAATATTGTAAATTGGATATAGTCAGCTGTTCTCTAGAACAGAATAAAGAGATTGGCAGAAAAACTGGTAAAATTGCAATAGAGTTTGTGGTTTGATTAATATTACTGAGTTTGATTAATATTACTAATGTTAATATTTTGGTTTTGACCAAAGTGTGATAGTTGGGAATTGTTAATTATAACTGGTTAACATTATGGGGAAGTTGAATAAGAGGTGCTCTCTAATTCTATATTTAGATTTCAATGTATCAAAATCATTCTAAATTAAAAACTCATTATTTCTTTAAATAAAAGAAAATTAGGGGCTGGGGTTGTAGCTCAGTGGTAGAGTACTTGCCTCTCAGGTGTGAGGCCCTGGGTTCGATCCTCAGCACCACATAAAAATAAAATAAAGATATTTTAAAAAAGAAAGAAAATTAGAAGGAATTTTTCTATGTGTTTGCAATAAATTTAATATGAACCAAGAGTTATATTCAATGAGCCTAAATATTTGAATCTAAGCATTTCTCAAGAACTTAAAAATGTTTGAAATCCAATCACTTCTGCTTATGATAAATTATTATTTTCCAATACTTTTACTCTATACTGATTTTAACAGTGAATATTAAATATGATTTTTTGATTTATATTAAATTATATTATTGTTTAGATTTACCTACCTTATAATTTTAAAAAATTTGCTACTTACATATTATATTTTATCATTAGGATATTTAATTTCTCCCCAAGGTTCATCTTGGGAATTTCCTTCTCTGAGAGTCTGTTACTAGTGTTCTTTCTTGCATTTTTTGGACAGTCTGCCTCCCATCTAAACTGTAATCATTTTTTGAGAAACTTTTTGTGTTTCTCAGTTTCTTTGACATGCATTTAGATATTTATTTGTTTTATATGATATGGTAGCTACTTTTGTGTTTATTGATCAGATTTGTGTTGATGATAAATTCAGTTCCTCTCTGAACAACAGCATCTCATTATACTCTAAATTAACAAAATGTTTACTATGTGTATATTTTTAAATAACAATCATGACCCTTTCCTATATCTTCAGCATCCTATGCCTTGTTGAGTTCCTTTGATAAAATTGCATATTTTTTATCATATATTTTCTTTTCTATGCCATTGCATGCATATATATATATATATATATATATATATATATATATATATATATATATAATCATCAAAGGACCACAATCAAGTGTTAGAGGTGGTCTTATATTAATGCATATTTTGAAAAAATATCTGAGGTTTTGAATAAAAAGTGTTTCCTATTCATTTTTTTAACTGACAGCTTAACAGAGAGATAATATCTAAATTCACAGAATTCATATAGCATACTACAGGAAAAAATTCATGTGTAAATCCTAATCAGTGAAATTTTACCTATAAATGCTAAACATTTAAAAAGGGACAGATAAATTGAAGTTGTATGTTAAATAACTAATGGGAATATCTATTTCTAGCTAACGTTGGGTAAGAAGGATTAGAATTATCATTTCATGTGGGAAAGAATTGAAATAATTGCTGGATAACTATGAAACAATAGTTTTCAAGACACCAGATATTTTGCAAAATACAGTAGTCCATGAAAGATGTGAAAAACTTGAAGTGAGCCTCATAATTGCCCAGCTTACTACTAAGAAAATGTCTATAATGAAATGTAGGGAAAAGGACATGTGGAACATAAAAGATTCTGGAGATTTTGGAGACAGGATGAAATGTCCTGGAAGGGACAAGTTATCATCAGTTAGGAGAACAGAAATCTAAACAAGAAAAAGTTGCATCAAAAGAAAATTCCAAAGATTACTGGGCACCTTTCGAAAATATTCAGTAGAGTACTGGTCATCACATATGTGTGAACTAAACCTCTGAGTTCTGGAAATGAACCAGCTGAAAGGATTAATGATAACTATCTTAGCACTCACACAGAAAGAGGAATAATATCAGTACTTACCCACACTGTTAACTCCATCACAGGGCACTCAATAGTGGGAAAATATTGGGCCTAAATATAACTATGGCCCCTGGACCCAGCCAAGACCATAAAGTGTTAAACCATTTTTGAATAATAATTTTGTCCAAAAATAAAACACAAGAAAAATTTTAAGAATCAGAAGTATGCAATGTGCAATAGTTAAAACGTACAATATCTGAAGTCCAATCAAATAACAAAAACATAAAGAAGGAGGAAAGCAAAATTTTTAATAAAGAAAAAAGTAAGTTTTAACCCCCGCCCCCAAGGGGACTGGGGTTGTGGCTCAGTGGTAGAGCGCTTGCCTAGCATGTGTGAAGCATTGGGTTCGATCCCTGACACCATATAAAAAATAAATAAATAAAATAAAAAGTATTGTGTTCATCTACAACTAAAAAATATTAAAAAAACAAATAAATAAACAAAGACACTGTGTCCGTGTATAACTAAAAAAAATTAATGAAAACAACCTAAAACTGACATAGATGTTAGAGTTTTGAAAATGAACATTGTAACACTCATTATAAATGTATTCTGCAAATACAAGAAGTAGAGACATAAAAGTATTCTTAAAATCAAAAGCAAACCTCTAAGAAATACCTACAAGGTTTGAAATGAGAAGTACACTGATGGGGTCAATGGCAGATTTGGTGTTGTAGAAGAAAGCAAAAATTGTATTTGAAGATGTAGCAATGAACTACCCAAATTGAAGCACAAGGAGAATAAAAAATTTTGAGGGTTTTTTTTTTTTTTTTGATACTGGGAGTTGAACCAAGGGGTACTTAATGACTGAGCCACACCCCAGCCCTTTTTAAAATAATTTTATTTAGTGACAGGATTCCATTGAGTTGTGAAGTGCGTCCCCAAGTTGCTGAAACTAGCTTTGAATTTGAGATCCTCTTGCCTCAGCCACCAAAGCCACTGGAATTACAGGCATACATCACTACACCTGGCTTATGTAAAATAATTTTTAAAGAATTAACAAAACATCAGTGAGAAAGAAACAATTCTAGGGATCATATAGTCTGTATATATCCAGAGAAGAAGATAAAAAATGCTCTCAGAAAAAAAATTGTAGTCAAAATACTCAACAAATTTCAAAATACTAAACAAATTTCCAGATGAATGAAAACCATTAAACCATGTACTCAAAAAGCTCAAAAGTCCCAAGTCAAAAAAAAAAAAAAAAAGGAAAATTACACCAACATAAATAATTGTTGAAAGAAGGAAAAATCTCAAAGCAGCTTTAAAAAGAAGTATATGTATATGGCAAAATAGTGAAAGAAAGTTTTAAAGGTGGAAATTTAAAATTTAAAATTCTGAAAGAAAATAAATGTTAATTTAATGTTCTATGCCCAGTAAAAATATAATTCATATAACATTCTGGAAAAGTCAAAACTAATAAATGACAAACATAACAATGATTGCCTGCCCTTTCAAGTGAGGGGGAAGATGAACAGGAGGTCACCTTCCTCCTCACAAAATATTTTACCGAAGTGAAAATATTCTGTGGGATATGGCCATAGCAAATATATGACTCAGAATTTGTCAAAAATATTCTAACTTTAGAGCAAGCAGATACTTTACTTAAAGATATTAAAAGAAAAAAATTTAAGACAATCATGAAGGCCAGGCTACAATGTAGAATATACCATATCAACTATAATATAATGGTACTGAACAATCTCACTAAAAGAGGTAGGAAGGGTGAAGATGCTGAACTAAACAACACTGGAAATAAAGAGGGTGTGCAAAACAAAAGACTAAACACCCCACTCTAGTTGGTAAAACTTTTCCAACAATTTCAATCACGAAATTGTTCTGCATGCATTCCAGAAATAAGTAAATGAATGGCAGATGATGACAGCTCTACCTGTTTTGTAGTTATACTTACAGGCAAGCAAAAGAAGGCTAAAATTGTACCTGTGGGAACAGATTAGAATTTTTTTTTAAAGAAGAAGATTTTTTTGAGAAAGAGAGAGAGAATTTTTTAATATTTATTTTTTAGTATTTGGCGGACACAACATCTTAGTTTGTATGTGGTGCTGAGGATCGAACCCGGGCCGCACGCATGCCAGGCGAGCGAGCTACCGCTTGAGCCACATCTCCAGCCCCCAGATTAGAATTTGAGACACCAGTGTGAAGTCCAGTTTAACTCTGTACTCATGTACATATATGTATATGTGTGTAAATATTTGTAACTTTGCATATATACATGAAATATTATATGCAATTATATTCCTTTACAGCTAAGAGGGCCTAGAAGTAGAGACTCGACAGTAGCAATGAGGACATCTAGTGTTTCAATAGCCAAAACTGTTGGCTAGGTTACTAGAAGAGATTAATAAAATAGGCAGGCTTTAGGGCTAGTAGATTAAGGGAAAAAATAAAGAATAAAGAATTAAATATAGCCAAGGGTGTTAGCACACACCTGTAATCTCATTAACCAAGGAGGCTATATCAGGAGGATAACTATATGAAATAATAGTTTTCAAGACAACAGATATTGGGCAAAATACAGTAGTCCATGAAAGATGTGAAAAAGTTGAAGTGAGCCTCATAATTGAATCCAAGTTTAGGCCAGCCTCAGTAAATTGGTAAGACCGTGTCTCAAAAAAAAAAAAATTAATAAAATCTGGGAATATAACTCAGTGGTAGTGACCCATGGTGTGTGTGTGTGTGTGTGTGTGTGTGTGTACACACAAAATGCAGAGAAACTTTATGCCAATACTTTTATAACATTGGGAAAATGGCAGCTTCCACAGAATAGAGATTACTTAAATGAACAAAAGAAACATGAGTGAATCACTGTATTAAATACATTGAATTAATATTCAAAGTCTTTCTTTGGATTTTAAGTTAGTTCCACCACATTAGACAATTGTTTGATTGTATGTATGTTCCAGCAATTCATATATATGTATATATGCTATATATACATATAAAGTTTCTGATATATATTTATAACAGAAACAAAAGTTAATTTATAGGAGAATAATTAATAATAATTAGAAAATGGAACAATCTATGTACACATCTCCAGGAAAATAGACAATGTTATGCCAAGTTACATAATGCATTTTTATTGACCTAAGAAAACTATTGTCAAACACAACACAGATGACTGTTGAAAACCGAATAGAGTTTCAATACCAGAAAATACATTGTTAATTTATATAAGGTTTTCAAAAGAAAAACACAAAAAAATGAAAACATAGCTACAAATACTGTACATTGTTTTAGGTCAAAATAGCCAATATCCTTTTCTGAAGACTGGATGATGGAGGAATGGGGTGAAGAGAGTTCTTGATGAAGGTAATGGTGGTGGCTATATGGATTTATTCACTTTGTGAAAATATAAGCAGCTACACTCTCATAAATGAACTCATACTCAAGAAAGATGTTCCTCTCTTCCAAATGTGAGATTCCTTACTCACTATACAAAATCTAAATAAAGATGTCATGAAAGGACATTTAAAGGCCAATTCCTTTTTGAACATAGATCTAAGAAGCATAAGCAAAATATTAATAAATAAACCCAATATTTTTTCTTTTGTTTATTTATACAGTAAAACTTTTAAATATAGTGCTTAACTCATCAAGGAACAAGGAAAAATAATTGCATTTTTAACCCAAAATGATTTTGTTTATTAATATGAATGGTACACATGTTAAATGACATTTTAGACAATACTATAGGTAAAGATTGATCACAAAGGAAAACCACCTAAAAACCAAACCAGGATATAGGAGTGTCTAAGGAGATTAAAATAAAGAACTCAAGAGACATAGAGGATAAAATGAGAAAGTCAAAATTCATCTCTTAAAAGATAATATACAGAGTTAGAGATATGTCATATGAAGAATTTATTAGCATACTTTTTTTTCTATTTTATCTCAATCTCTTGCAAGTTTCTTTCTTTAATATAAAAACTGGCTTTGTAGGTCTTTAGAAGTGGGAGGACACATTGATTCAATTGCTGGGCTAATGTGGAATGAATGGTAAGTCATGCTTGCAGGACCTAGGAGCCCAAAGGTGACTAATGCTTCCATGAACCTATAAAAATAAAAGAATTATTGGTGTCTTTATTTGTGCATGGGAAGAATATGCTGGGAATCATGAAAATAATTGGATAAAATGAAGAGAGTTAATGTTACATGTTTTTTTAATATCACAATAGTATTTTTATTCTTGATTTAGTTTGTTCTAACAATTACTTTATATTTTATGAAGAAAACTTTAGTTCCTCACTCACAGTTTTTTTTCCACATTGTGTTAGACATTTTTAGAGTGTGAAACAAATAACACCCTGCTTGAAAACAGATTTTCTGATATTTTAACCAGAAAGAGCAAAATAATTATCACTATTCAAATATAATGATCCTTAAAAAATGTGGTTTTCTTTAGTTTTTGCCAATATTAGGACAAGAAAATCAGTCTAGTGGAATTGTAGTAGGATGAATATTAATTAAAGGAAATTTAATAGTCAAGTGTTGGAAGTCAAGTTATACCCATTGTTTAATGAACTACAAATAAACCTATTGAAAAAAGTGAAGTCAATATCATATTCAGAGTAAAGTTTGTCCTGCCTGAGTATCATGAATGTTTCAATTAGGAATTTAAGCAGCAATATATCCACACAGTCATTCCTAGCAATACAAAAAATAAAATAAAGGAAATGTTGTCTCATTTGGTGATTAAAATTATTAAATACCAGCCATCTGCAATAATATTAAATAAACATTGTCATTCATTAATGTCAGCAATAACAGGCTTGTTAGTCCAAAACAATTCTTTGTTCTTTGGAGCAAAAGGTTTCACAAACTATGCTTTCTATTCATGGAATTTCTGCATGGCACAATTTGGAAATTTGGAAAACTGTCTTTTGTGTATAAATAGTTAAATATACGTGTGTGTGTGTGTGTGTGTGTGTGTGTTTGTACATGTGAAAAGGAAGACAGGAAGACAGAGGGAGGGAAAGGAAGGAGAGGGGAAGAAGGGACACTGTCAATATAAAACACTTAGTGATTTGTAGGTAAAAAGAACATTTTAGAGTACATCATGTTGTTAATTTCACATTTTACTTTGTCAACTGCAACTTCCACTAGTAGAAACATGACAAATTGAAAATGAGCATTTTCAATTATTTTCAATCATGTTTCTCTCAGAATTTAATAAGTTTTTGGGAGCAAACAACCTACACTATCACACGTTTCTTTCCTGTTGAGTTCTCATTTTTGGTTCCCCAAAGGTGAGATAAAGGAAGAATTGCACTTCAGTTGAAAACACGGATATTAGGGAAAAACATACATTTTCTTTTCAAGAGTCCTTATTGTCTTAGTACTTAAGAATTCTTTCATTTCCAAACCACCAACAATTGATTTATTAACAGTAGGATGATTTTCATTTTATATGGATAAATCTGAAATTATTAACATCAAAATTAGCTATCTGGTAAACAACTTTGGTTACATACATTAAAATAGCTTTTTTAATTAAATGTTCAGCAAATTGTTGTATTTACTAGTTTATGAAGTGAAACAACAGAAAACCTATGAGGTTTCCCAATCTAACCAAAAGCATAATAGCAATTTGTGATTAAATATTTTTCATAATATGACATTTCAGGTAACTATGTGCACATGCATTTAATTACACAGATCAATTATTTCTTCATCAAAAACAATGCGCACATAAAAAGTAAAAATCTCAGAATGGTAAGTGCTATGAAGTAACCCCAAAGCAATATAACACAGCGTGGAGTGGGATGAAGATTTGGTAGAAGGAGACGAACGCTCTGAGGAAGAGACCATGAGCCAAAACTCCATGGAGTTAGAAGTTTGTCTCAGAGGTAAGCAGCCTTGTAGTGAAGAGAATTGTATGTGCAAAGCTCTGAAGCTAGAGACTGACTCCATAGTGTACAAAAGGAAGCCAGGGTGCCTAATGAATACTGAGAAAAAGTGAGGATGATGATATATATTTTTTGGAGAGATAGCTAGGGACTAGATATTGCTAGATTATATGAACATTCGTTCATAAAGAATTTAGATACTATCTTAGGTGTAATAGTACCTGGAGGATGAATCCTAGACGATGATTGCATACAAGTTTGGAGAATAGTTAAGTTCAATTCCTCTGACCTTACCTGGGGAAAGAGACTAGGCTGATAAATAAAAATCTGAAAATGAGAAATCACAATTTGTTTATATCTGAGGATTATACACTATTCCCTAACACACATTTTTTATCTGTAAGGTTTGAATATTAACTAAGGCTAGACAACTGAATAAAGGTATATGCCCTACAAGATTCATGATGGACTATGTCTGCATCATACAGTTTTGGGTCCTAATGGAGACAGACTTCTAGGAGTTGTGATATGACTCTCACTCATTCATTAACATTTCTAATTTTATCTTAAGATTTTATGACCCTAAACTCACAGTAGGATATCTTACAATATGGTTGTGTTCTTTCTGCTGTAAATCATGACTCTATCAATTTCTCTGCATATCTTTCAAAAGAGAAAAAACTTATTTAACTTAGCAAAATTATTCTTGCGTCTGATCTGTCCATCAACGTACACTTAGTACTGACACTCACCAATACAGTCATTCAGAATGAAACCATTGCAGGATTTTGAACCAGGAAGAAATTTAATCTGGCTCATATTTTAGAAGAATTGTAAAAAATAAAGTGATGAGAGCAAGAATGGAAGCATAGAGACAAATACAGTCTTTATTGTAATAATAAGCAAGATAATGGAGACGAGATAAAGGAAAATTATAGATGAGTAGGGATGAGAAGGGATTTGTTTTGTTGTTGTTGTTGGCTTGCATGTTGGTTTTGTGGTACTGAGGATTTAACCCAGGGCCACTTTACCACTGTGGTACACCATCATACCTTTTTAAATTTTATTTTCACATAGAGTCTCTCTAGTTGCTGAGGCTGGGCTCCAACTTGTGATCCTCTTGCCTCAGCTTCCTGATTCACTGGGATCACAGTTATACCACCACACTGTGCTCAGGATTTCTTTCTATGGTAGAACTAATATAATTTCTAGCAATTAATATAATGCTTATAAAAGAGAAGTAAAGAATAACACAAATGTTTTTAACCTTAAAAACTGAGTGAACATTTGTTCTCTTTACTAAGAAATGGTATACTGCAGAAAGAATGAGCTTGGGTGATCAAATGTTTAGTTTAGGTCACTTTATGATTGAGGTGCCTAGAAATACCCAAGTAGAAACCACATTAAGCCAGATTTATGTGGGAAAAGTGAATCTGTAATCATAAATGTGTGTATTATGTTATATATAATATCTTAAGTCAGACAATACAGTTGTTAACATAGAAAGATAGGAGATTATTCAATGAAAATCAGATATTTCAACTTTTAGACATGGAGAAAGAAGATTCTTCCATCTGATCTATCCATCAACATGCACTTAGTACTGACACTCACCAATACAGTCACTCAGAATGAAACCATTTAGGGGTTTTGAACCAGGAAAAAAATTTAATCTGGCTCATGTTTTAGAAGAATGTGTAAAAAAATAAAGGGATGAGAGCAAGAATGGAAACATGGAGACAAATACAGTCTTTATTGTAATAATAAGCAAGATTATAGAACCAAGATAAAAGGGAATTGAAAACCTCCAATGAGGTTAAAATACACCAGTGTCTCAGAAACTAAAGGAAAAGGGTGTTTCAGGAAAGAGTGATCTATTTTTTCATATGTTTCTGAGAGACCAAAATGTCCAAAGGACAAAACAAATTGAAATAAGGTAAGAATTGAGAAATTACCTTTGAATATATCAGTTGGGGTGGGTATTAATGACACTGACAGGAGTAATTTTCATTAAAATCAAATTGGTTGAAAGTCAAATGTTCTCTCTGACATGTGGATGCTAACATACAACATGGGTGGGGAGAGGATTAGACAAAGGACAAGGAAGGGAAGTGGGGGGGACTGGAAAGATAGTGAAATTAATCTGACATGATTTTCTTACATATATGAATACACCAGAGCAAATCTCAACATTGTGTAGCCTCATAAGACTGGGATCCTACTTGGAATAATATATGTTCTATGTTTGTATAAATATGTTATAAAATAGACCCCATTGTCATGTATAACTAAAAAGAACAAATAAAAACTCGAAAAAATTAAAGAATCAAATCAGTTGTCTTACAAAAAAGGAACATAGTAATAAAGTCAGTTCACTAAATTTAATTTTATGTAGCCTAGAACCAAACGCAATTCTAAGTACTATTGAGACACCACAGTGTATTTGAGGATAAAGAAGGAAGCCAGGGCACCTGATAGACACTGAAAAAAAAGTGAGAATGTTAATAAATATGTTTTGAGAGGTAGCCATGGGCTACATATTGTTAGATCATATGCACATTAATACAAATTTTAGAACCTTGAGTGTGATGTGCCTGCCGGATGAATCTTAGAAGATGATTGCAAACAAGTTTTAAGAGCATCCAAATTCAATTCCTCAACCCTTACTAGGGAAAGGTAGGTTAAACTACAAGATAAAAATTGGTTACAGGGAGGAGATAGCAAAAGAGGAGAAGAATAAATATACAATCAAGGGAAATGCAGTAGAATTAATTGTAGCTGTCCTGAAAACTCTCTTGGAAGTTGTGGTCATATTTAAAGTGAGAGCAATGAGATTGTTTGACTTTTCCCCAGCACAATTCAGCTTTTCTGGTGGATAAGAGGATAATAGGATTTATCCAACATTATGGTTTAGCTAGTCTAGTCAAAAAGATCAGGAAAAAAGAAAAGGAAATTGAGGATGTGTACAAAGAGATAGTTTTAATGACAGCTCAAGAGAATCTAATCTTTGTAAGAAGGGCAGTTAATTATCAAAGTAAGGAGATTAACAGTGAATTATTTGGTTTAGTGCATGGAGAACTTTGTAGAGTCAAAGAATTTGGGGAATGGGATTCTAGAAGAATTTATATTTTAATAGAAAAAATAAAGGTCACATACAGGGTGTTTATAATTAAGATTTTGGAAGTGTTCCAGATATTGGTAATGGCAGTATCTGGAGAAAATAGTGATAGAGATGAGTCACTAAGGTGAAGTGTAAAATATTACTGCAGGTAAGGAAAGTATGAAACACAGAATATAATGTATTACACGGATTGTCAACAGAGATAGTGACCAAGAAAAATATTATACATACCTATGGGAAAACCATTAAACAGCAAGGTAATAAAGTACTAATAATATTTTGGGAGTGGTTTATAAGAACAAGGAAAATATACACACATTTCCTGGTATACTTTAAACAGGCTTTTTTCCCCCTTGCTTTAGGATGTTCATTTATTTTATTTGAGGAGAAATGGAAACTGGTCCTAACTCCAGGATCATTGTTTCTTATAGAGTTCATGAAAGACTAAGAACACTAGGGCGGAAACAGCTTCTTTTGCAGTACAGGTGTGTTCCATGACTTAAAATGGGGATATCCTGAAATTACCATAAGTTAGATATGTGCTTAATATTCCCAACCCACTGAACATTATAGCTTAGCAACACAATGCACTGTAGAATATCTCGTTTATTCTCTTGGTGATGTGGCTGACTGGGAAGTGAAGCAACATGACACAGTTATCATACCACATATTGCTTGTTAGGGAAAAGAACATATGCCAAGTTTGAAGTATGGTTTTTATTATATGCATATCACTTTTGCACCAATATATTGTTAAAAGTGATAAACTGGACTATCTGAAACTTGGAATTTTTGGATATAGATTTCAGAATAAGAAATGAAAGAAACATTGACACATGGATGATATAGAAGATTTGATATATTCAATGGTTACTCACAGGAAGAGTGTATTTACATTGTGGAAGAATGAGTCACTTTGATGAGTGTCTAGAGCCTGAATCTTCAAGAACCCAGATGATTCAGGAAAAAAAAGGAGTAGCTTAAATTACTTAAGACACTGACATAATATGAATATACTACCAGTGAAAGTCTACATCATGTAAAATCCCAAGAATGGGATGTTACTTAGAATAAATTATACTTTATGTATTTATGTCAAAATAAATTTTATTGTCATGTATATCTAAAAAAGAACAAATTTAAAACAATGCTGACATAAACAAGTATACAAAAGTGTTCAGATTGATTGTCTTGATTTCTTATGAGAAGGTGATAATAATTTCTGATTAAGCTAGATTCTTGCCTAGCATCTGTGAGGTTCCATTCCCCAGCACATACACACACAAAAATTATATGTACTTGTAAGAATATAAATAAGATGTGGTTTCAAACTGCTATCTGTATTTAGTGACAAAAAAGTATGTGTTTGTGTGTGTGTGTGTGTGTGTGTGTGTGTTTAGGATTCCTAGGGAATCATCTCCCTTTGTATATGCATGAAACATGATTTCTATGGTGAATTCACATTGGAATATCCTACCTATTCTTTGATCTTTAGAATTTAAGTAGTTCTGGGCAGAGAGGGTTGGGGATCTGGAGTGGTGATTTCACCCTATGAATGGGGAATCTTCAGATTTCCACCTTCCATCTAGATGTAATTACAATCAGGAAAGTGTTTTCACCAGGAACATGAGTTCTCTGTGGAGCTTTTTGAAATTTAAAAAATTAAACTCCAGCTTTCAACAGAGTATCTCTCTTTAGATTCCCTCCATATTATGTTAGACATCAAACTTAAATAAAAAGCCCTTTTTGTAAAAGGATAAGAAAGAGAACTTTGCCTCATAGTATGAGGCCAAAGAATGGTAAAGGAAGAAGTCATCATGATGAACTTGCTTTTTAGTAGATGCCTAGAAAATGGTCACATGGTTTTTCTCTGAGAATGGAGTAACTCAAACGAGAAGCAAAGCAAAATATCCTATAAGCCAATAATCATAAATGATTAGCATATGATGGGGATGAGCTCAGTGGTAGAACCTTGCCTAGCATCTCTGAGGTTCCATCCCCAGCACCACATACACACAAAATTATATGCAGTAGTAAGAATATAAGTAATATTTGGTTTAAAATGCTGGTTGTATTTAGTGACAACAAAAAGTATGTGTGGTGTGTGTGTGTGTGTGTGTGTGTGTGTGTATTTAGGATTCCCAGGGATTGATACACCTTTGTATATCCATGAAACATGATTTCTAGGATGAACTCACATTAGAACACCTTACCTCCTATATGAATATCTTGGATTTAGCCAGTATAAATATTGTAGTAATGTCTCCAAAAATTCTTACAGCAAAGAGACTTGTTTACTTTTGTTTAGTATATTTTTGTAACATAAAACTGTATTTTGTCTGTGCATGTGTATGTGGGGTGGGAGGTATTTTAATACCTATTAAAATTCTGCAGAAATATTGTTTCTATAACTAACTTCTGAGAAATAGTGATCTGTGAGGTTGTTGTATCTCTACTTACAACCAAATTTCAAGTATGGGGTAGGACATGCACTTTAATTATGCCTACCTAGCACAGTGTCTCTTCATTGGCCCCTGTAAGTAAATATATGTGAATTAGTCTAAGGAAAATTGAGTTCAAACGTGAGTTCAGTTAAACTTGAATTACCTGTGTAAGAGAACACAACTAGTTGACTTCTGACAATCTAAATATATAATTAGAGTATGAAATATATGAATACTCATATATTAATAATATATGAGTTAAGATTTTTAAATCAAAGATCATTAACCTCCCTTCTGAATTAAGGATAAATACATAATGTGTCTTTATAATTGGCATAGCATTGTGTTACTCATTTCCAAGGTTTTAGCCTTTGGAATGGAAGTATTGAATCATCAGCACATATGTTGTTGCTTTATTTATCTTCTGACACTGAAGAATAAAGCCACTGGTTTTTGAATGGTCTACTAATCACAACACATATCTATTAATGTAGTTATATATTTTACTTTACTTTTGAAAATTGTTTTTCTTTTGAGATCAAAATAGATCCCCAATATAGCAAAAGCAAGACACAATTTTATACATCAGTGATATCTATCACTTGGGAATGGAAGTCCTTTTGCATTTCCTTCAAACAAAAATAACCAAACTTTCTTTAGATTACCCATTGGAAAATGCTCATAATGATATCCTCCATTCAGGGACGAAAATGATAGGATAATATGCACTTATTATAATATTGTCTTTCAACAAGATAGCATTCACAAAACTTAATGGCTCAAGCAAACAATAAATGTATAATTTTTATAACCAACTATATGGAATCAGAAGAACATGCATATACAAATTGCCCAGGATAACTACTGAATTTACAGCACAGAAGACAAAGAATTAGTTCTTTAATAACCCATAAAACATGAACAATAACACAGCATAGTGAAACAAATAAAATGTATACATGATATAAAATAAGCATTAAATCTTATCATGAGACTTATTATTGTCCAGATATTTCAAGTGGTCAATTATTATACAAATGTATTTTATTACTATATATACAGCCTATATACAGATATATGTGTATGGTTATGTGTGTGTGTACTATATGGTTTATATGTAAATAATAGATATGTAAATTATATATTACATACATATTTAATTATTCAATTTTTAACCAAATGACAAAAATTATTACATTATAAATGCTTTAATTGAGTGTATTGAATCTCCTATGGTTAATAGATTTGAATTCAATTAGAAGGCCTCTCACCTCAATATATTATAAATTTAATGATCAAATGATCACACCATTTTTTTCACTTTTTAAAAATGTAAGTGATCCCCTAAGCTGTATATTTGATTACTCACAAAAATACAACCTGCATCAAATTTGATCTAAATGTATAATTGCCAACCAGAGATAAGAATTCAGTATATTTTGAAGGTTTTTAGTCTTTACTATTTTGTAATGGCCTTCAAGTTAAATAAACACGAGAACTAAACTGTACTACAGTTTCTATGCACGTATTTAATATGAAATTCAACTATTTTCACCAAAAGATATATTCATAGTTTTGGAGTCTAACTAAATATCAATTTGAAATGTTATACATAAGAAAATATAGGTATTCTTTCCTTCAACTTATAGTAAGGTTTTTATTTCTTGAAAACATATTCATTGGAGCTAAATTCCTATTGCAGCTATCCCTTTAACCCATATAATACAAAATTTTATATTTAGTCAGTATTAAACAAAACACAGTAAAACTATTAGATTGAATTAATTCTGAGAAATATATATTCTACAAATTTTGCTGTTAAGTTCCTTTTGACAGCTTTCAAATCAGAAAAGACGAATGCATACCACGAAAGTCAACAGAAAATAATTTCTCTGTCTCAAATCTGACATGAATCAAAACTCAAAATTCTCAATCTGACATGAAGTGCTAACATAAAACTACTACTGCTTGATAAGAATACCTTTATTAATATGTACAATACATATTACAGAATCATAAGATATAAAATTGAGCAATCTTCTTAAGTATCAATATTAATACCTATATATGGTATAAAATTTGATAAAAACTGCCTATATATTGTCCTAAATAGTCTTGTACTTGAAAATGAAAAGATCTATATTTTTAATAGCATAAATCCTCTCCTAACATAATAATATCAGTTTTCACTCATATTACAGTTTTTCCCTCAGGTGTTCAAGATCCACACAAATCCTATTGTGTTGTCAACACCTGCAGGGAGGAGAGAAGGATGTCTGGACAAAAACTCCATGTTAAAGATTTATATCTGGAAATAAGAGACAAACTGATACAAAATACAGAGGTTTGCTGATAAAGCATCTGCTCTCTGCCATCACTCTTTGAAAGTGTAATTGATTTGCAGAACTTGATTATTGCCTCCAGTGCTGAGTAAATGATCGAGCATAGCCACTTTAATTTCCATGGCTCACACTTAGAAAAGTAAAAATTGCTCCTCCCAGGACCCTTTACTCTTTCCGATAGGGTATCTTGGTTGAATTACTTTTAAAATACTTCAAGTATTTAAAATATCCTAATCATTTAAGACATATTTGGAACACAATTGAGAAAATTATCCCAGTTGCCCTTTTATCTTTTTAATCATTTCTCAAACCATGTCATTTTTTTCAAATAAGTACAGAATCACAAAACAAGAAGTGATGTTGAGAGGTCTTTGGCTTTACCAGTCTATTCCACATTATAGCTACAGAAAACAGACAAGTCACTTACCAATTCTATTTAAAATAAATTGGGTTCACAATCAAAACCAAATAATAGAAAAAGATCAATAAAATAAGTTACATTGGGGAAAGAAGTAAAAAAAATGTAATTCCTCAGCATAACAGGGCATTGTCAAAAAGGTTCACATTTCATCATAAAAATACTGTGACCATTTTATGTCTCAGGTTTGAATGTAACATACAATTTATATTTCCTCCCCAATATTTAAAGTTAGAGCACTTGGTTCTATCTATAGGGTATGAAAACAAATCTACACATTTACACTCTAATGTTTATGAGTCAATAAAAATGAAAGCGTTTTCATCAATATTACTTTCACTTTATTTGATTGAATTACTTCAATAGCATCTTACAATTTTACAACATAACTGACTGAGATAAAATATGATGCAATCTGTGGCACAATAATGTCCTTTCATTTTCAGGTGTAGTTACACCTGCTTTTGTAGGAAATCTTCCTGCTTGCATTGTTTTGATTTTGCTTCTGCATTTCTATAAAAATAAGACAGGCACATATTTCAGAAGGCAGGATGTATCTAATTCTGCAAAGGCTTTCCATTCATATTCAGTTTAGTTGAAATGCATGCTCAATTAGTTTATATGGCCAAACTGAGGGTTGCATATTCTGATTAAGTTAGTTCTCTAGTTTTAAAAGATTGAAATTGAACAGAATGCCTTTTCCTTTGTGTGTCCTGAATTTGTTCCACCTTTCTACAATAGAAGAATCTCATTTTGCCCTTTATTTCAACCTAGAGGGTAGTAAGTCACTCCCTTAGGTATAATAACCAAGGCACTAACTGTGATTCAGTTAGCAAGATGGTGATAATGATAACAATATCTCAGAGTCTTTTTCCCTAGAGACTCTCAAAGACACCACCAGTACTCACTCTCCTACATTATGAGTTTCATGAACTGTACCTGAAGGTTTAAATGTAGCCTTAAGCTGAAAAGTATTTTTTTAAAGTGGCACCTTGTTATTATTATAGCACACATCTGTTCCCTATGTGCCTTCGGAGTTGTCTCTGCTTATGACAACAACAAGATTTTACAACTGTCAGCAAGTGGCAGTACAACTGGAAAGGGCAAGTGAGAATGTCTTGTACTTGGTGTATCAGAAACATTACTACCCACATTTTTTTTTTTTTTTGCTGTGTATACTTACAGAGCAAATATATAGCTAATGGTGTCAAATATTGCCAAGAAAAATGATCAGGTCATGAAAGGGAGAGAGGGATGTTTGCTACCAAGTTGTTTCATTTTATAGGAAAAATCTAGCCTCTTTTATGCTCAGAGAAATATGTCCCTTTACTGTAGAAAAGGCATTTCTGCATTTCTTTTTTCACTGGATATATTTGTGTTTGGTTACAGTTAATTGTATCCTTCTAAATTTCCTCCCTTATTCATGTACTACATGGAATAAACTAAAGAAGTATGACTAAAATGGAAAGATGTAAATCTGAGTTATGAAATGGTGCACTTTTGATCAAATATTGTTTCGAGAATGAATGAACATGTGATGGACAGGAAGAGAGAAGCAGAGGTTAATATGGAATATTTAGGTTCTGACCAAACATTTCTGACTTCAGAGATCTTGGCTGACTATAATAATGAATAAAGATGTATTTGGGAATATTAAAATTGAAAAGTGGTAGGTGTCATGTTGAATAGTAATTATGACATAATTAGAATGCTTTCAATTTTAGTTAACTGTCACTATAAACATTTTTTAAATGAAAGTAGTGAAAATATATTTTACTTTTAATATAATGATTTTCCTTTAAAGCAGAATTTGAGCTTGATACCTTGTATATGCCTCGATACAAGCAGGCACCTGTGTGCAACATAGATGTTCATACACTCATGATTACATGTATGGAAATAAGGCACAATCTAAAAGATATCAAGGTAATAAATAATGACAATTACTAACATGTTATTTTCCCTGAAATTGTTCCACATAGTTCATCCTAAATATTTGATTCCTATTAAGCAAGGAGAAATGTCTACGTCCATTTTTGACAAGGTCAGTGCTTTTGTTTTCTATAGTAATGGAACTGCAGGTGCAAGACAGCATTCTATATGGCTATCCAGCTCTCCTTCACAGACCGGGGAGCACAATAATGAATGTGCCAATGTTTTTATTACTTCAGATCATCTCAGCTATTCATGATCAATTTTCCCCCCCATGAACTTTATCTTCCATCTTCTTTACAAAATGCCTTATCAAGCTTTTTTCAACAAATTGGCTCTAAAATCATTTCTAGATTTTTACCACAAATAAGAGATGCTATAAATTAGATATAGATATAGATATATACATGCACCTTTTCTTTAGAAACAAAACATGGAGTAGCATACAAAGATGTTGTATTAAATTATTAGAAGTTAATGTTTTTCCTCTCACAGTTCCTTAAATTTATGCTCCAACAATTGTTACTATTATAGAAGATAATATACAGGAAACAGTAATTTGCATAAACTGTTGCGCAGAAAGCCCTCTGTGGTATAATTTAGTCACATTCTAAACAAGAAAGAAACTTCAACCTGAGAATGACTGGAAACATAGACAACTTTACACAATCATATCGCAATTTTAAAACTAGTTGATCATAGTGACCAAAGTATACCTATAAGAATTGCTGTCTTGGTTCAAGAGATAAAACTTATGAAATTGAAGATTTCTGAAAGACAGAGTGTATTTGTTCCAAGTTATATTTCCATGAATATAGTTCCAAATAAAATAGCATGCCTTACTGTCAACTGTTGAACCTGATTGAAGTCTGTGGTTTGTGGCTACTAAACGACAGCACATCTTTAGCAAGACATTTCCTTTCATCTGATTTGTCCTACCATATGTAAGCCTGTGTTTAAACAGAGATTTTAAGCTAACTGTCTGTAACAACTCCAAATGAGTCATTATGAACTAGCATTGAAGTCCACCTTAGTTCACAGATTACTGACATGGAGAACTAGAAGTACTTGAAATGTTCACATCTATTCTTCTGTGGTTATTACTCAGATCATCTTTCTCACATGACTGAAGTCCATATGTAATCTTCAATAAGTAGTTAGTGCTTATGCCTTATGCAACACTCATTTATAAACCGCTTCCCCAGACATTTTTTAAAGGTTGCTGAATTTATGAGTGACTTCATACTTTTATAAGATAGATTCCTTAGAAATTTTATTCTATCAAGATTAGCTCATAAAACTCCATCTAATGATTACATTATTTGAAAAGTCAACACTTTTTAAATCCTGAAGTGAATTGAAACCTGGTTGGTGAAGCTATGGTGCCTTATGCAGTCTTTCCAAAGGCTGATCTGCCAAAAATTGTCTAAAACACTAAGACTATATGTAAGGTTTTCCTTTAAAAAAAAAAAAAATGTCACAAAATGTCTTAAAATCTTGTTCCAAAACATGAATCTGTAACTATGCATTCAGTAGTTTCTTGAATTGTGAGTACCCTTGTAAAAAGAAAGGAATGTCTTACCTTCACAATTTTTACATGGAGATGAGTTTAGTTATCATGTAATTCAATAGATAACTATATAAGAATAGGAAATGATAGCAACAAGGAACTACGTTATTTTTTCTAAATTTAATCTTAATTTAAAAATGGTTTTATTTGCTACTACTTGGGGAGGTTATTGTCAGATAAGTCTATAAAGACCATGTACAAAACAGTCAGAGAAAGAATGTAAGTTTCCTAAAATATTTCACGTGTCTTACCTTAAGTGCCCTTGTAGACTTTGGGAATTAGAACTATATTCATGTAAATACAAATAATAAGTAATAATTTATTTCTTAAGAATCAATTAAGTGCCATAGAGACAACATGTTCTAATAAAAACTTAAAGATACAGATATCCATTCTCAACCTGGATTTAGAGGCAACAGAGTCATTTTGGGGGTCTAAGAGAAAAAACTGGGAAATATTTATTGAATACTAAAATATAAAGCTTTTCCTGTATCCTTTAACCTTTCTTTTTTATTTTGTCATGACATTTAGTTTTACTATATAATTTTCTTCTAAATAAAGGGAAATAACATTTCAAATTATTAATGTGAATTTTATGTTTGTATGTTGTAATGCCAATTTAAAATGCAAATATTAAGATCACTTAAAGTATAGATGGAGCCACTGAACTTACACAATTTTTATTTCATTGTTTATACCTACTTATGCACTTTGTTCTAGTAAAAACAGAAATAAACTATAAAATAACCATAAATGAATAACCCACTGATAAAACTAACTCGGTTTTTATTTCACTTATTCATATGCACAACATCCCACCACCACTTTATACCATGGGCTTACTGATGGGAAAGGGCAGACAGAAAGGGGGGACAAAAACTGGGCAGTTTTAACTTTTGTTTTTCTATCACCATTTTCAGAGTAAATGGTCAGCTAATGCAGGGGAGTGACATGAATAAATAAAGGATCTAATAGGATTCCTTAGTTGTTCATTTATTTCAGAATGCTATTGCTTTCTTTATACTTGAAGCTAATTTCAGTTTGATAAACACTTGGAAAATCCCCTCCCAAGAATATATGTTCTTCTGCTTATTCAGTTGTGGATGTAACATACTAATCTGACTTTCCTCCCAAACATTATGGTTGCACCCAAAATTCTGTGATCACTGAGCATGACAAGTGCTATATATAAATTGGGGTGGTAAGCAATAGTGTCAAAAATGTTGTGTAGATCTCCTTGCCTCATATGAATGATAGATGGTCCCGCTGGAATTCCCTTATGAAACATTGGTTCAGAAATAAATAAGAATTTCAAGACAAAGTTTGAAAGATAATTGGCAAAAACCAGATAATCAAACAAGCATGGGAAGTCCTGCTTAGCTTGGGACCCTTATTACTGCACACGTTGCACACCGGAGATGTCATCCCTGAATGGGGTCCAGGATTATGCTTTTTCACACAAGCACTCCAGGAGATTTAGTCTAAACTGAGAAACATGGCTAGTGGAATTCAGAGTTAGAAGAGTTTTCTTCTGCCTGGCTAGGGAAAAGTCTCATAGATTGAATGGACTTGACTCTGCCTGAGAAATTTTTTTTTCCGTTCTTGCCATCGTTTTTATGCATCTCTACCCCAAACATCCAGGTGCTAGAATTTAAACATTTAACTTCTACTTTCAAAAAGTGCCAGTGATGGGAAAAAAAAATACTTGGAGACTTGAACTGGCCATTGATTTTCACAGAAAAACACCAAATTATCAAAATTTAATGGCATCCATATGATTCATATGATATTTTCTTGCTTCACAGACATTTCAAAGGCTGCATGTGACATTCCATAGACATGCATGTGTCCTAGAATATTCAGTTTACTGCTTTTGCATTGTGCTTTTTTTTAATCACTTCTCAAATAAAAATTTCAACATTTAAAGCATTTAGTTAATGCATAGGAAGCATATTTGAAAACCAGATATAAGACTAAATATTTTTCAATATTATATATAAAAAATTGTTTGTCATTTCATATTAAACAATTGTTGGTAAGCAATAATTTTATAGTTTTTAAAAATACAGCACTCCGGGATTTTCATGCACAGTAAAGGCATCAATGTATATGCCCTTTCCACTATAAATATATCAATAAAAATAAAGATGTGAATATAATATTTTAATCTGCTTCTCTTCTAAAAAATATTTTCATAAGCTAGAAAATATGCTTAGAAGTAAACAGAGAGATAAAGTGTCACCAGGTATATGTTTGAAGTAGACATGTGGATGAGGATTTTCACTCAATCAATGGAAGGAGATATAAAATTCCAGCTAAAAATGGAACATGTTTCTTCATAAATAAGCAGAATATCTTAATGGAAAACATTTAAGCTGAGGCTAAATAAATATTCCTTCTAACTTCTTTCTGCACAAGTTAAGGCTAGATGATCTCTAAGGGTGTTCGTGTTACTTTCAACATATTTTGGAAAACATTTTACTGTCCAGGCTTTCTCTTTGGACCTCTGAATCTCTTTTCTATGCCCAGATAAAACGCCCGTGACCCTTTTTCTGTCTTTGGAATAGGCACCTTTGTGTCATAGCACAATATGCAAAGTCTGTCTCTCAATTCCAGTCTCTCTTCAGTTGAAATGTGCTATTACTGCAATGAAGAAAGAATTTAGTAGGTTAGTTTTGCTAATTTAACTTTTACTCGGAAGTCCTCATTAAAATATAATTTACCAAAAAGCATTACTTACCACTCACATTGAGTCATTTGGTTTTCAAGTTAACCTACACTTTAAAAGAATTATGAAACAGGAATCTTGATATTTTAATCTATTGTAGTCCTCATAGTTATTTAAAGTCAGTCTAAATGAACTTGATAAACTATATTGGTTATGAATCCAATTGTGATAGAAATTCTTGGTAGAGTCAACATTCACTCAATTGTGATCTACCTGAGACCTTTATTTTTCACAGAAAATTACTTGTAAAACTTTTGGGTTAAAGCCACTGCCACATTCTCTAGATATGAAAGAAGACTGGCAACATGACATATTTAGAAACAGCAAATTACTACTTACTTTGTGGTTAAAAACTCTGCGCAGTGAGTGCTTATTGATAAAGCTGTTTCTGCTTAATTCAGCTGTCATATCAGAATACTCCTTGGTATCTGAGCAAAGTTAGATGAGAGGAGAAATTAAGGAAATGAGGGAGAGCAGCCCCAATGCAAGTGCAATGTTGCCTTATGTTGCTGAAAGACTGGAGACAGAAATACCACTTTCTCTTTCTCGTCATTTCTATATCTTTGACTGTGACCATGGACAAATAACCTACTCATTTTAGGCCCCAAGTTCCTGACTCTATAAATAAGGGGGTTGGACTATTTGACCTTTTAAGGTGTCCTTTAGCCCCCTAATACCATGGTGCTGTAAAGTTCAGAGATGGACCATACAGAGAGAGGAACACCTTTGGGACAATTCTCACAGCCAACAGGCCAATGATGACACAGATGCTGATGTTTTTAAGGAGGTGATAGAAGATATTTGATCCCATTGGTTTGGAGTCCACCAACTGAGATAAAGGAAAAGAGCTGAGAAGCCTTGTAACATTACTGTTCTTTGTCTCTTTGTGGATGACCCTTTCACATTAATATCAACATCAGAAACTGAATTCAAGAAAAGAAAGAGAGAGTCACACATTCTTTCAATAATCCTTTGTCAGTGAACATTTGAGCACCTCAGGAAGCCAAATCAGACATCACTTAAAATAGTTTTTGGGTCAAGATTACAAAAAAAGGAAGACAGGAAAGAACAGTGGAATCAGCAGGAGTGTGTCCCCTAAAGTCCCTTAAACTAAGTTGGAACACAACCTAGAGCAAGTTAGCTAGAGCACTTCTCAGTGGGATTGTACCCACTGAAAGCATTAACCACAAATTGTTCTCAGAAAGCGTTTTCCTTCAAAACTGAAAATCATTGGGGAAAAAAGGAAGTTATTTGCTAAGGAAAGTTTAAATGAAGCAGGAATACCAAATATCTTCTCTGATTACAAATTTCACAAACAAACCCTAAAATGGACATATTAAATTTTGTGAGATCACTTTTTGAGTGTGATCTTTATACTACAGTCTCAGAAAATGTCATACGTTTAGTATATGTAAAGCTGCTTTATAACTGTCAACTAATATTACAGGTTTTACTAATGTATTAGGATCAAAAAGGAATATTAGCAAAAATGTACTTCTTTGTTCTTAGGATTCGGTATTTTCTAGTTGTACATAAGAGTTAATTTTTAGAGCCACAAATATGACTCGCTATCAAAAACAAACCACAGAGCTATTTATATGCAGTGAGCAATTGAATTCACAGAATGAAAAGGAAAATGAAACTTAGGCACCACATGAATTTTGACACATCTTTGGTAGACTGTTCAGTATAATTCACATACGCAGCAGACCACAATATTTACTATTTTCCTTCAGAGTCATTCCTATTCACTTGCCGGCTGTTCATTTTGAATACTCAGGCTGTTTATTTTTCAAAATATCTGTCCAAACTAAGAGCTATATTATGAAAACACAGAATATTTTATCAGCTAATTCCAATTTTACTGTTTTAAGACTTAATTGTTCCAACAGCTATATTATTTGTTTTCTTCAGAACTATTAAAA
This sequence comes from Marmota marmota marmota, assembly GCF_001458135.2. Classification (NCBI taxonomy): domain Eukaryota; kingdom Metazoa; phylum Chordata; class Mammalia; order Rodentia; family Sciuridae; genus Marmota; species Marmota marmota. The sequence continues at coordinate 61,826,706 of NW_026000026.1, read as the reverse complement.
GAGTATTAAAATAAATATCAATTTATAAAACTGTTTGATTAGAACTTATACAAATTCACAGAATTAAGAAAAGAAAATATGAAAATTTGGTTCATCTTAACTTATTTTTCAATTGTGTGTTTTTACTTAGTTTTCTGTTAAATCAAAGTTTAAATTGAACACTTTGGATAAGTAATTGAATTAGTTACTATTATTGCTACTTTATTAGTTTTGGTATTTGTAGTCTCAAAATTTAAGTTTTAATATTTTGCACAATGTATAATGTTTAAAAAAAATAAAGAAAACTTTAAAACTGTGTACTTACTACAATCTGTAAGAAATATGGTTTAATTTCATTGAATGTCTCAAAAGTGTAGAGATTATTGAATGTTTTCTTTGTCACATTTCAAAAGCCATAAGGGGCATGGCATAGTGCTACATGACTAAAATCCCAGGAAAGATAGAGGTTGAGACAGGAAGATCATAAGTTGGAGGCCATCCTGCATAATTCAGAGAGTCCTTTTCTCAAAAAGATTAGAAAACAAAAAATAATGGACTGGGCTGGGGTTGTGGCTCAGTGGTAGCATGCTTGCCTTGCATGCATAGGGCACTGGGTTTGATCCTCAGCATTACATAAATATATAAAATAAAGATATTGTGTCCTACTACTAAAAAACTAAACAAGCAAAGAACTAGGGATGTACCTTAATGGTAGAGCAACCCAGGTTTAATCCCAAGTAACCTTTTCCCTCAAAAAAATTTCCATAAGAAATAGTGTCTAAATTTAATACATCAAAAAATAATGCAATCCTAGTGATTGAACAAGAATGCAGTTTCTTTTCAAGTTAGCATTTTTTTAAGGTGAGGGTACTGGAGATTGAACTCAGGGACCCTCAACCACTGAGCCACATCCCCAGCCCTATGTTGTATTTTATTGAGAGACAGGGTCTCACTTAGTTGCTTAGCACCTCACTTTTGCTGAGACTCACTTTGAACTTGTGATCCTCCTGCCTCAGCCTCCTGAGCCACTGGGATTACAGGCATGCATCACCATGCCTGGCATCAAGTTGGCATTTTTATGTGGTTATAAATTATATTTATTTTTTTCTTTTTCCATCTGCAGAAACATATCTTAGTTTCAAGATTTTGATCTGCCTTATCACCTTCTCAGAATTAACTTCAATGAAAATCTCCTCTAAAATTACTTAGCTGTTTTCTATATTACATCACCTGCAGCCTCCATTTTAGCAAGTGCCATTCTCTTGGTTTGATTAAGTCTTATTGTTTTCAATATAATTTTGCTTTCAAGTGAAATATTCTTATATATGTTCTGGAACTTATATTAGTGGATATCACTCGTCTACAAATTGTTTATAGTTCCATATCTTGAATATTCACAAGGGACATATATACTTTAGCAGTGGGATAAATATGTAGTGTTAACACAGTGATTTTATTGCCTAAAGATGAGTTGGTCCACTTGGTTGTGTTAGATGTGCTCACAGACTGTGTTCAAACACATTCATATTTTTATGTTAATATGGATAAGGAAGTGAGAACTGATTTTAAAAATTATCAATGCAAATAAGAAGTCTAAAAAATTCACGTTTTTTTTTAAAGAAACTAAAGCAGAAAAATTTGAAGACTTATTTATTCAGGTAATTTTGAACCACTCAATCTGATATATATTATCAAGAGATGGTGAAAGAATAGCAAAACTGTAGTCTATTTTGCTAACAATTTTCGAACAACCATTCCAAAGCAAACAAACTGCTAATTATATTTTAACAATAAAACAGGCTTGCTGTTTTTATCAATAAACTGCCTTGGTATTAGGTTGATGAAAATTATCAAATTGTTTTACTTAAATTTGATGGTTTGATATCATTACTTAAACTTAAAAATAAGACTTAAACTTTTAAAAATAAGAATTTGGTTTTATCATTATATCCAAGGTATCTCAAACTTAGCAATCAAATATTCTGAATCATAAAACATAATATATATTCAAAAGATAATGGAAACATGCAGACTTCTGGAAAGGCATTGTGACACACTTTGAAGGCCTTCTCTTTCTTTACTAGAGAAAGTGACTTTTGTAAATCAAATCAATTAAAATCTCTAGAAATTGTCATAGGGTATACTGCAAGTGCATAAATATTCCTTAAAAATTATCTAATAAATCCTAGTATAAAGAGTCAACTTTTGAACTAAGATGTGCTTCTTGATGACCTTCCCCATCCCATAGTCATGAAAACTTCACTTGGCAACCTTCCCAGGCAGCTGTAATCAAGAAGATTGGCTTTGCTTTGCCTATAAATCCAAATTTGGGCCTTATCATTTCACCCTGAAGGGAAGAACTCTGGTGCTTTTTACCCTATTAATCCCATTCTGCAGAAATTTATTCTGCTTGGGAATGGCGTGAGAACTCCCTCCAGTCAGTCATCCCATACTCTGTGAACGAAAGCTTTCTTTACTCGAGGATTAGAAGATAAGGATATTGGCATAGGATCGCCCCTGTCCCAGCTTGCTTAAAAAGGTAGAGAGTCCATGCAGACAAGAGTAAGCCAAGAAGAACATGGCCATTACTGCATCAGGGACTGCTCACATAGCAGGTATATCACTAGAAAAGATACCACCTGCCTTCCCAACCCTGTGTCATGGTGCAGAGTTCTTAGAAAAAGAGACAGACAACAAGGATAAAGAACTTTGCCCTGAAGATTAAGAGCAATATTTCATGTATAAAAGTCAAAACTTCGGAATGAGTTGAAATTTTTTTAAAAAATTGTGTCTCACTGAACACTTACTTAGTTCTATTGTATATATTTTAGTATGTGGTATTTTAATTTTAATCATCTTAAAGTATGCACATGAATACAATTGTCCCCAAATATATGAAGTGAATATTGATAGCTGTATCATTGAAGTAGCTAGAAAGTTTACAACCTCATTTTAAATGATGGAAAGAATAGGCAGAAATTCAATGAGTAAATAGAAAACTCCAATAATACTATAAATAAACTAAGAATAAAAGATAGCTAAAAGTATTTACCCAATGCCAATAGATTATTCTTCTCAAGTACATATAGAACATGTCAATGTTGACATAATATGTTAGATCATAAGTAAATCAAAAGGTTTAAATCACAGAATGTATGTTTCAAATGCAATGAAATTAAGAACTTGATAAAGAAGAAAATTTAGGAGATATATATATATATATATATATAAAATGAGTGAAAATTATTTAACACAAACTCCAGAATAATCAATGGGTAAAACAAAAAATCACATGGGAAATTAGAAAATAGTTTTAATGAATGAAGGACAAGACATTTTAAGATGAATGAAAATATAAACACAACACAGCAAAATGTACATAAAATTGCTAAAAAATGTGATCAAAAGAATAGCTAGAGCTGAAAACACATTGAAAAATAAAAATTCTCAAATCAATAATCAAAACTACAACCTTAAAAATTCTTAAAAAATGAAAACTAAACTCAAATCAAGTTTTGGAAGACAGTATTAAAGTGCAATAGAGACAAATAAGACTTTAGAAAAGCAATAAAGAAAAGCAACAAAACAAAAAAATTGGTGTGTTGAAAGTATCAACAAAATTGGCAGTTTTGGTTAGATTTATCAAGAAAAGAAACTCAAAATAATGATAAGAAGGCAAATTATTATTTTAAATTTAGAAAAAATAAACAAAAAGATGATAAAGAAATACCATGAACTGTTGACACCTAACTAAGCAGGTAAACTAGACGAACTGGACAATTCTCTAGAAAGCCACAACCAACCAAAAATGGTTCAAGAGGAAGTACGATATATGAATGAAACTTTAAGAAGTAAAAGTTTGAAGTGGTAATAAATTGTTCTCTACCAACACAACCAAAACAATTTAAGCCTAGTGGCTTCACTGGTAAATCCTAGTAAACATTTTAAGTGAATTAATTCTGGCTTTTAAAAGATCTTCAAAATAAATTAAATAGAAAGAATCAGTTCCCAACTCTTTCCATAAGGCCCAAACTGATATTGAAAGCTACAATAAGAAAGTACAAGGAATAAATATACTAATAATTATGCCCTGAATATATGGATGTAACAAATCCTCAACAAAAGCCTAGAAAACCAACTCTAGCAACATATAAATCAGATTATGCAAATATGACAAAATGTGATTTATCTGAGGAAGGAAAGATTGGTTCAACGTAAGAAAACCAATCAGTGTAATATACTATATTAACAGTAAAAGGAATTTAAAATCACATAATCATTTTCATACATTTAGAGAAAGCATTTGACAAAATACAACGTTTTCATTATAATAATACACAACAAACTAGAAGTAGAAGGTAACAGCTTCAAAAATTAGAAAAAAATACAAGGCTGTTTGATCTTATAACTTCCTTTTCTTATTCTTTTATTTTTGTTTTTGTGGTACTGGGGATTGAACCCAGGACCTCTGCATGTAAGGAAGCACTCTACCAACTGAGCTATATTATGCAACATTGTAACAGATATTATAGCAGGAGAATTTGTTAAGGAAAGTAAACAAAAATCAAAGTACAAAATAAAATATAAAATTGTCACTATTTGTAGATAAAATGGTTTTGTATATAGAAAATCTACATTAATAAAATTTAAAATATTAATACTGATAACCACTTTCATAAAAGTTGTAGGATACAGTATCAAAATTTAAAAATCAAGTTCTATGTATTAGCAATAGAAAATACATAAATGAAGGAATCAATCCTATTTCTAACAGCATCAACAAGAATACTTGAGAGTAAACTTAACAAAATAATAAAAAATATATGCTAATAACTAGTAAACATTGTTGGAAAAAATTAAAAAGATATAATTAAATAGAAAGACATGTCTTTTCATGGATTGGAAAACTAAGTATTGCCAAGAAGGCATTATTCACCTACATTTTCCATAAAGTCAACAAAATGTCTATAAATATGCCAGTGCCATTTTGCAGAAAAGTTCAAATTGATTCTAAAATTCATATGAAAAATCAAGAGATACATAATAGCTAGTATAATCTTGAAAAAAGAATTAAGTCAAAGGACTTATATATTCCAATATCAAAACATATCTCAAAGCTATAGTAGTTCACTGCGTGTGTTACTATTTTAAGGATGAACATGTAAATCAAAGGAATAGAATTGGAGGTCTAGAAAAAGAGCCTTTCATTTATGATCTATGAATTTTCAACGAGAGTGATTATGCAATTCAGTTGAGGACAAATCATCTTCTCAACAAACTGTGTTGGAATAATTGTGCTAAATATCTTTTAAGAAAAAATAGACCCTGATTTCATACCATACACTAAAAGTTACCTCAAATGTATCGTAGACCTAAATGTCAGACTCAAAATTCTAAACATTTAAGAAGAAAACATCAAATCCTGATGATATTGCACTAGGCAATATTTTCATGGTTATGACACCAAAATTACAAGCAACAAAGGAAAAACCATTGGAGTAAATCATCAAGAAAGTAATATAAAAGGAAAACTACACAATACTTACATGCCAAATCATACACTGGACAGGAACTTATCTGCAGAAGATACAAGAAAATTTACAATTCAATAATAAAAGGACAGTCAGATGCAATGGAGTGCATCTATAGTCCCAGCTATTCAGGAGGCTGAGCAAAATCCCAGAATCAATTGAGCCCAGGAGTTGAAACCAGTCTGGGTAAAATAAGTATATCTTGTATTAATAATAGTAATAATAATAATATAATATAATAATAATAACTAATTGAAAACTGGGTAAAAGATTTGAATAAAATGTATTCAACACTACATATAAAAAGCAAAAGTACACCAAAAATGCTACTTTTAATCATCAGTCATTAGGAAAATGTAAGTCAAAACCCCAATGAGATATCACTTTAAACTTACTAGAAGAACTATAAACAAAAACAGGAAAAAGAACTGGAGGATGTCAATTAATTAGAACTCTCATCCATTACTAGTAGAACATAAAATGGTATGGCCATTTTGGAAACATGTTTGGCTGTTCCTGAAAATGTAAAATATATATTTAGCATACCAATTTCTGGTTTACATACAGGTAGCAGACACTAAAATATTCATCTATACCTAAACGTATACATAAGTGTCATAGCCATATTATTAATAATAATCCAAAATTGACATAATCTGAAGTCCTGTTAAGTATTAAATGAATACAACAAATGTGATGTATAGTCACATGACATTTGTATCCTGCAATAAAGAAAATTGAAGTAATTATACAATTTATAACAAGGATAACTCTTGAAAATATCTTACTAGATTAAAAAATCTACTTACAAAGACAACATAATAAATTATCCCATTTTTATGAGATTTCCAAAATCAGCAAATATATAGGGTTAGAAAGTAGATTACTGCTTGCCTGGATATAGGTGTGGGATGATGGGTGACAATGGGTTAACTGATAATGGATAACAGATGAATTTTGAGGATGATAAAAATGTTCCTTAATTAAATTGTAATAATGGTTGTGTAATTCCAAATGTACTAACCACTGAGTTTTATATTTTAGATGGGTAAATTGTTAGATATAGAATTATATCTATTTTATATATATATATATATATATATATATATATATATATATATACACACACACACACACACACACACACACACACACATACACGTGTGTGTGTTTTCGTGCACGCACGTGGGCCAGGAAACACTGATTTTCATTTGAACGTTGTTAATCTTTACTGTTTGTTTCTCTTTCTTTTTCTATCTTTTTTTAGGAGATGAGAAAGCTTTGTCCATGACTAAATTTTCTGCCTTCCTAGAAACTACAACCAAGACCAGCATTATACACACATTTAGCTAAAATTTCATTACTTTTTGTGAATGATTTAATAGAAGTCATTCTGGAATAGAATTATGTACTAGTTGACGAAAGATGCTTAAAACTGCTATTAACATGAAAAATAAATATTACAGAAATAGTATAGGTTTCAGATACCAGACACCATTCTAATCATCTAGTAGAATTCCCTTCTTTCAGTGTCTGAAAAAAGGTTGTGTATGTGTTTGTGTGTATGTGACAATATAGTAATTAATTCCTTGAAATATAAATTGTACATTATATCTTATTCCAAATACCCTCTGCAAGTCCTTCCCTTTACTTACTGATACAAGCCTCCTCAATCCTCATCCAGAAAAAGATAATATTTCATATTTTAAAGAAAGCTAAAATTTAAGATTGCAAAAACAGTTTATCTCACTTCTACTGTATTTTTAACAATATGAATACCATACTTCTGGGAGCAACAGGGGCTCAAAAAAATCACAATGTAGACCACAAATCTCTAGAACACATCATGTGGCTATTTCTTTTATTAATATCTTTTGGCAGGGAAACTGCCTCTCTTCTTACTTTAAACTATAGAGCCAGGCACTGTCCTAACTCTTTAAAGATTATCTTTACCTACTTTTTTTCCCCCTCAATGCTTTCCTTTCATCATCCTTTTTACCAAACTATAAAGTTTTTGCTGACTCTTCTCCTGCTCAGGGAGTGTTTATTTTGGGACTTTCATATCTCTCATTCAATTTAAAAATGTTTCAGTCTCTTCCACCTTTTCTACGATAATTACAAATCTATAGAGCTAAGCCAGAAAACACTGATTTTCATTTGATTTTTTTTTTAGTCTTTACATTTTCTCTCTTTCTCTTTCTTTCTTTCTTTCTTTTTTTCTTTTTTAAGAGATGAGAAGGCTTTGTCCATGACTAAATTTGCTGCCCTCCTAGAAACTACAACCAAGATCAGCATTATGAGACTAAAGCTCAAATATCCTGAGAACGCAACTAAAAATACTACATAATGGCCACTATTATTTCTTCTTTCCTGTCTACTGATGTCAGTCCTATTAAGATTTTGTCTACTTCCCCTCCCATAATTCTGGTCCAGCCTTGAGATTTTTCTTTGTACAGTAGAATGTAGTGAAATTGACAGTACACTAATACCCCATGCTTAATCTTTACAAAGCCTGGGTGTTTTATCCATCAGTCTCTTAGAGGTCCTAGGTAGCATATAAAACGTTCTGGCTTCTATGCTATAGAAAACAAGCAGAGAAAGAAGAGCTGCTGCCTGATATTCTAATTCTGTAATTCAGCTGCTGCATGAACACCTGTAATTCCAGCAGCTTTGTAGGCTTGATTGCAGGTTCAAAACCAGACTCAGCAACTTAACAAGAGCCTGTCTCAAAACAAAAACAAGAACAACAACAAAACCCAGCTGCTACTGTCCTATCCATAGCTGTTCTAGGTATAACAACTATCATGTAGAAAAAGGCAATTTGGATATTTTGGTTCCTGTCAAACTCCTATCCAAATGAACTACATGAATGTCCTCACTCAATCACATGGAACAAAAATGGTCTTACACAAATAGCAGTTTCATGGACAAGTAAAAAGTTGACAGTTTTGACATTAAACTTTTGGATATTTTGTTAAACAGAAGTACGTAAACAAAATAAAGAAAGAAATAACCCACAAAAGAAGAAAATATGAACTCTTTACTATCAGAAAGAGCTACTGTATTTAAAATGCAGAAAGTTAGCAATCTTCATGTTGACCAAACAATCTGTTTAAATGATTCTATACACTTAAACAGATATTAAAATCTGTTTTAAATGATTCTATACATTTAAACAGATATTTTGTAGAAAATCATTAAAATTAATGTTATGCAGACTGAAAGATCATGCTGGTGTTTTCCCTTAAAAGTTGAAATCATTACAATAAAGAAAAAAATTGAAGTTAAGAAAACCAGCATAGGGCTGGATTTGGGGCTCAGTGGTAGAGTGCTTGCACAGCATGTGTGAGGGACTGGGTTCAATTCTTAGTACTGCATATAAATAAATAAGATAAAAATTAAATTCCATCAAAAATTTTAAAGAAAACCAATATAATATATGATAGATCATTATGTATTGCTCATATATGTCACAATAATCTTTCGTTCTGTTTTAGAATAGCAATGAGGAGTTATAGGTTTTTAATTTGATGATTACAAGGCAAATACAAATGAGAGATGAGAAAAGTGGGAATCTTGCCTTTATTATTTTTCTAGAATTGACAACTAGGCAATTTTGTGACTTTTAACTCACTTTTGTAATTTTCAACAATAAAATTGACAATTTTGATTATATTAGTTATGTATTGATGTATAAAAATTACTCAATATTTAGTGGCATAAATCAATGGAGATTTTTCACTTCACAGTTTCATTGGATCAGGATTCCCAGTATGGCTTATCTTTGCCCCTGTGCTTTCTACATAAGGTTGTAATGAAAGTATCAACCAAGAATTGTTCCCATACAAAGGCTTGGTGGTGGTAAGGTTCACTTCCAAACTCATCCACAAATTTTGTGGCAATGTCCAATCCCTTATGGGCTGTTGCATTGAGGAGCTCAACTCAATTGTTGGTCAGAGATTTTATTCTCAGTTTCATGCCCTATGTGCCTTTGCAATGCAACTACATTTATTCAGAGCTAATGAATAATAGTGTGGGCAGCACAAAAACAATAACAACAAAAAACAGTCAAACTTTCATAGTAATATGCTAGGAAGTAGTATTCCATCATTTTTGCCATATTCTATTTGTTAGAAGAAATTCAGGAAGTCTAAACCACATTGACAGGGAAGAGAACAGCAAGACAGCATGAGTATCAGCAGGTGAGAATCTCTAAGTCTAACCCAGTGGTTGACAACACTTTCTCAAAAGTAAATTATGCCTTCTACTAGCCTATCACAAATTGCATAAAATTTTTAGTTCAATTTTGCGAATATATTAAAACAAATTACTACTTAAAATTTACTTTATATCATAATAATAATAGTTGTCATGCTTTAATGGTATTAAGTATTACATTTTTTTCTTTTTTTTTAGGGGAGAGGGTACTGGGAATTTAACCCAGGAGCAATTTACTACTGAGCCACATTCCTACCCCTTTATATTTATTAGTATTAAATTTTGAAACAGGGTCTCACTAAATTGCTTAGGGCCTTGTTAAGTTGCTGGCCTCAAACTCAGGATCCCTCTTGCTTCAGCCTCTACACCAATGGGATTAGAGTCATGTGTCACAATTCCCAGCCATTTATCTCTTTTTAAACTAATCCAAGTAAAAACAACTATATATTCCTCTACAGGAGTTATAGAGTCATATCATAATAAGTATTCCAAAATATATCATATATGATTTTTTAAGTATAGAAATTATGATCATAAAACATCCACACAAGCAGAAGGAAATAATTATGTTTTAGGTATGATTTAATCCTTGATATTTCTTACTTTTAATGTGGTAAGTATGGATGGTTAAATAAAAATAATACTCATGTTGTATTTAGAGAGATTTGGTTGTAAAGAACAGAAACATACTGAAGTTATTTTCAACAATGAGAAACTTAATTTTAAAATGTTCATTGAAATGTCCATATTGTTAAATTTGACTATTCTTGTTTTCATTTGTTTCTCATTACATGTGAAAGTTTCTAACCACCCAGAAAACACACATTATTACAAGTATATTCTGAAACCTCACTAGAGTGTAAGTTGGATGAAGTCCAAAAGCAAATGTTTGAATGGTCTGTCAGGTGATGGAAATATACCACCTGAATTTTTAGTGTATTTTCATAAATATGGCTTTGATAAGCCAAACATTATTATAAACCATTTAACAACCTCAGAACAATCACCTCGCAATGTTAACTTTTTCTCCCCCTCCCTTTCTCTCCTCCTTCTCTTCCTCCTCCTTTTCCTTTTCCCATGCTGGGCATCATACCCACAAAGCAAACACTGTAGCACTGGGGTATACTCTCTGCTCCAAATTGCATATTTTTAAAAATTCAGTAACAGTAAATCATTCTCTTGATACTTAATTCTTGTTCTGCTCTATGTTATGATAGCATTTTAAAGCATGCCATCTATTTCTCCATGAGATTTCTGATAATTTTTACCTAGTCCAATGATATAAGATTTCTGCAATTCTAATCATCAATATGCTTTTAAAATTAGTGACCAATCTCCTAGAAGAAACTTAATGATTCTCTTCTAATCTTAACCATTTTGTTCAAGTGTAAAGTTCATGTCATATCATGCATCTTCTAAAACCTTCTGCAACTTTATCATCTATTCAGTTCTTTTCCCATCCTAGGATAATCTGGTTGTTCAGCTGAACACAAAACTCCTTTTTCCTCAACAAAACAGCAAAAACAACAATAACAACAACAACAACAAAACTTACTAATATTATTGACTGTACTTTATCAAAGGTACACCTTACCTCCCCCTAATAATTGTAAGTAGAATTTTTCTTATTATTTGTAGTAGTATTGATTACATGTATTAATTAAAATTCTTAACTCTTAGTTATCTTAATGTCCAGTAAACATCAGGAAACAGGAATGTATTCACTACCACACCAACAATCTACAGACTGGAAAATCTGTGAATCATAATTTCTAGAAACAAGTGTTTTCTCATATTAAAAATTCCAAATAGAGCATTTTTATTTATGGTATATTTGGTTTCTCTGTAATAAGAAACTGCAGAGGAGACAAAATTTTATCTTTATCCTTTAGGTTTTTACATGGTCATGAAATCCAATTCTTGTTTATACAGATTTACTTTCCCCTCAATTTTTTTTTTTTTTACTTCTTTCTTTCATGAATTCTCTAAGATTGATTTTTGAAGGAATAGCAATCTGGTCCTAGAGAAGATACATTAGCCAGGCATAATGGTACATGCTTTTAATTCTAGCTAGTTAGAAGGCTGAGGCAGGAGGATTGTGAATTTGAGGACAGCCTGAGCAATCTAGGAATACCTTTCCTCAAAATAAAAACCACAACAAAAGCGTTGGGGATGCAGCCCAGTGGCGGAGCATCCCTGAGTTTAACCCCAGTACAATGCAAAACAAACAAACAAACAAAACAGAAGAAGTAGAATAAGAAGAAGACAAAATAGAATATTAACACCTCACATTCACACATTTGAAACTTTGGGGTTAAATATAATTACTCATGTAAACCAGTAAGGGAAGATATAAGTGAAAATCCAGTTAAGATAGGAAAGCATCTTAAGGAAAAGTAAGGAATGCTATGAGTTCAAACAGCACACGTAGACTGCTCAGTGTATTACTTTGGAGATTTGGTTATAAGGTTCATTAATAGAAATTATTAACTTTCTGTTATCCAATGGAGTATCATTTAAATCAACACAAGGAGCACTAAGTTTGATACTACAAGAAAATTTTTTTTGTTTGTTTTCACTGCCATCTGGTAGAGGTAGTAGAATAAAAGAATTTGGTAAGCCACACATAGATGGAGACTGAAAAAAAGACACAAGAAGAATTGTGTAGGAATTTCTTACAAAATTCTTCTTGAAAGATGCTGAGTTTGATTAAAATTCAATAGATCTTCCACAGAATGTGTAACCTGCAAGAAAAGCTCTTTCCCATAAAGCTAACTCAGGTTAAGACCTCCATCAATTTGATTGCTATTGCCACTGGTTTTAAACAACTAAGCTATACCTTAGCTACTGGATCTATTCACAGGCTGTAAGTTGATACTAGTTCACTCCCTGTAGGATATAATCCTTGTTGCAATTGTTTCCTCAGAATGCTCTACAAGGAATATTTGCAAATAACCTTTGCAATCTAAAACTACCTCATTTTTCTTTTATCTGCAAGATTGTATAACAGACCAATTTTCTACTGAAATACAACAGGAATTGGGGAATGAGTTTAGATGGTTTTCAGTAATTATTAGGAGTTGGGGGCATAGCAAAGGCGATGACACTAAAAGAGAGAGGCAGCAAGGGTTTGTGATGAGGTGTGTCGGTAGACTGAGAGGTTCCTATCAAAGAAGACAGACAAATAGAAAAGGAGGAAAAAAAGAAACAGTAAGGACTATTAGATTAGTTTGTTATTATTACTGAAGTGAAGCTTTGTGGGGCTTCCTTTCCATAGGAAAACAATTCTGATGTAAAAGTGAACAATTATTTTTCTAATGGTTTAATTGCTTGCAATAAAGAGCTACCTGTTAAGACAAGTTTGAGATTATTGGTTTAGGTCCAAAATCTGTGCAAGAAGTTTCTTTTGAAAACTATTAAGGAAGTAATTCCTACAGTTGTAGCTGCAAAGACATGTGCATTTTCTTTTGTAAGAAGGGAATTTTAAACTGTTTAAGTTTTTAAATGTCTTTTGTGCTAATAAAAGAAAAAGTCATACTGTTGTTCTTGTGGGACTCTTTACACTTGTCATTCTAATATGCTGTAATGAGCAATTTTTTATTCCAAATAAGCAATTTTATCCAGATTAAAACTTAACTTATTGTAGCCACTAAAATCCTAAATTATTTTTGATAAGGTTTGTCCATTTTTTTTCCCCAGAAAATTGGGTTCTGGGTTCATAGTTCTTATACACAAATTTTGCTGGAGTCCCAAATGGAGAAGTTCTAGATTCCCTAGATGCAGATGAACCTATCTTATCCTGAATCTGTCTGCTGAACCGAATCCAGTTTTGTCTGACCCAGTCATACTGAGGCCTCTTTAACTGAATCCATTCAGATGATCACTGGAATATAATCTGACCCTTGATCCAGTTCAGTCTTGACAATGACTCACCAGCTACAGAAAAACCCAAGGTCATATGCTGTCTCATATCACAATACATCAGTTTCAAAAGCCAAAGCGGAGGAAATAAAATTGAAAAATACCTTCCTGAGGACTTCATTGGATCCAATGCAGTTAACTGTTGAATGTAATTAGACTTTGAACCCAGTTCAGTTTCTGTCTGGTCCAATCAGACTGAGGCTTCTTAACTAAATACAATTCAGTGAGTAGGAAAAAAATAAAAATAAAGAAAAAGAGAAGCCTAAAAAATCTTTATTCAAATGAACTCAGAAATCTCAGACCAGAAACTGAGCAAACTCGGCATCGAAAACAGAGCCTTTCCTAACACCCTTCAGTAGCTGGGTGACATCACTGAGCTAAAGGAGTCCTGGGAGGTGTCTCCCTGTTTGCTCACTGCTTCTGGGGTCCCTAGATGCTCTGTTTCCAATCTTCCAAACTACCTTTAAAGTATTATAAGAAAACTTAGATCATTTAAATGTAACAAAGAAAAAAGATTATAGAATCAAGTAGCATTCCAGACTGAAAGTTTCAGAATAGTTCCCCACCTTTATATAAGTTATAGATCATATTTATAGCCCATAAAAGGAAGTGACATACTGAAAGAAGCTGAGAGTCTTCTGTTGGTGTCTGCCTTATATAGATGTGGTCTGAACTATCAGTAGTCCGTAGTTAACTGAAGGTCACATGCTTGGTTATAAGGTCACATGCTTGGTTATAAATTAAGTTTGCATATCAAGCTAAAGTCTGGTTTTGGTTCAAACTTTATCGCCAATGTATACAAATAGATTTATGTCAAACTTATTTCAATTTAACAGTATTATCAATGTATGTGTAAGAACAAGGAGAGTAAGACCACAGTACAGAACTATGAGAAAAAACACTAGGTTCCATGAGAACTGTCTTTTTGAACCTGGAAGGATTCATTATTGTTTCAGAAACTTCAATCCTTCCCCACTAGTGTTCTTCCCTCTAATGTTTGACCATGGGTCTCTACCATTCTCCAGTTCCTTATTTTCATTTTCTCTAATGTAAAAGTGTTCCCTACGACATAATTTTAGCTAATTTTTCTCATGGTTTTGGCTTCTTCATAAATTTAACATTTTTTTTACAGGTATAATTATATCATGCCCTCTTTCATTCTCAACTTCCACTGCTAACTGACTTGATTTCCTACTTCAATCACCAAGTGAGAAAGATTCTGATTAGTTCTAGCTATCTTTCTAATCTAGCTCAAGATGCGACCACAGGTTTCCAGAACCTGAGTGAGATATCCAATATATATACAAAGAGCTGTGACTAAGGATAGTAAAGCTGGTGTTACAAAACTTTGGCTCTGATGGAAACTGTTTCTAGGAATGGGCCCTAGACACTTTAGGTGATCTAGTTAGCAAAATAAGTATAGTTTATTGTTAATTCTCAGGTACTTTTTCTAGTTCATCTTAGAGTTCTTGAAAATTAAAAAGCAAGAGTGGGACCTAAGATACTCCCTATTTATATAATTCGAGAGGGTCTTTCACATTCAATTTTATCTTAAAGAGGCATACCTCTTATCAATGTGGATATTAATTATCAAGTATATTCTAGCAAACATGAACATTAACAGTGTTTAAAACAAACACGAGAGAGTCCACAAGGAGTACAAAAGGCATTAGAACAGTGACCCGTGAAGTAAATAAATGATGAGCAGACAATTTTTAAGCCAAATATATGAGGCAAGAAATATGTATATGTTTGGTGCACAGAGAAATATACAAGTAAGGCATGGTAAAATTGTTAAACTCCACAAATCTCATAGAGAAGGCAAAAGTGAATATATATGTGGATACAGTAAATTTTGTGGTATAAAAGAAAGAGATGAATTTCAACAGCTGAAAATTACACTCTCAGTCAGAAGGCAGTAGTTTGGGTTATATGCCGTGAATCTGCTCACTGAAAGATTAGGATATGAAGTCAGAATCTAACAAACGTTAGGAGTTGCTATAAGACTGAGCAGATGCTGACGTTGTTATTAAGTTGATTAGCTGTAACCCACAGCTCAATTTACTTTTATATACATAAAACTATGGCTATCTGGGCTGGAATCAATCCACAATAGCCTTTATACCAGTGTCAGTTCCAAATTAGAAGGATAGAGAAACGCCTCTCAGTTTATTCTGGATATATCCTTAGTAAGCTCAATCTTTTACTTCTAGCTCAATTTAGCTCCCATAATACTATTTTTAGAATTAGGGCAAGGGATAGTTTCATATCAGATTTAGACCAATTACTTTGGACATGTGTGGAAAGCACAGGAGACTTTCTGCACTGTGCACATCTGAATTACAGGAAAAGCTGCTTAAAATCACAGCAAATATATTTGCATATTGTTGTCCAGTTGTCAGATGGTGTCTCAGTTTATAAATGTGAAAATCAGAGCAGCTTAAATTTTTATCAGGATTTTCGACTTACCATTGAAACACAGCATATCAACAAGCATCTGAGTTTTCATGATCATAGTTGCATAGCAATCATTCAAATATACATAAAATAAGTTGGGTAACAGTCTTCCTACCTGAGAAGAGTTGCCAATATGACATTTTTTTAACAAATTATTTTAAGGTGCACACTCAACAAAACTATTAATTTAAGAGAAGAACTAAAAACAATTTCAAGAAAGCAGTATTGGGGATAACATTTTATGGTTTAAGAACAGCTGTAATTTTCAGCTGTTGTGCATACTAGTTAAGCTCTCTACCACTAAGCTACATCCCCAGGCCTCAAAAAGTAGTTTTCAGAACTTTTTCCTTACCAACTGAGTGCCTATTCTCTATTGACTGTCTCCCGCATACACACATCCCATATAAATTCTTGCCCATAATTACTTCCATTAATGTTATAATATGGCATAGACTTCACTCGACCAACTGCTAAGGTTATAGCCCCAGAGCCTACAAAATTTATAGTCTGGTTGGAAATATAAGTAATTGAAAAATATAACCATTTGAGTGTAAAATATCCACATGCTTGATCAGTGATATGTGAGAGGTATAAATTATTATGTGAACACACAAAAGGAATTGTAACTTCTACAGAAGAGAACTTAAAGATAAACCTAGAAAAATTGAGTGGAGAGAGTATAGAAGGCTTTGCCTTGCTGATGGTAAAAAAGACCATGCTAAGGAAGATTTAAAAAAAAAATTAGCTTGTCTGTAACTATGTTAGAATAACACTTCACAGAATCTATAAGGAATGTACATTTCTGTGGTGATGACATTAAGGTGGTCTGCAGCAGCATAAACAATCACAAAATTACACATGGATATGAACAGCATTAAGAGTTCATGTACATTCCATAGAAATATTATATATACATGTATATAATTTTTCATACAAAATTAAAAAAATTTACTCAAAATTATTTTTAAAAAATTGTATTACAATATGATAGACATTTTTTAAAATTTTATTTCTGCTCAGAAGAGATCATTTTAATTCGGCTTCATTCTCATACATTGGGGAATTTAAATAGGGCAATACCAACCTGGGCCATGTTAGAACTACTGGTTTAGAAATGAACATTGGGCAGAAGTCATTAGAAATGGATAGCTGTTTAGTGGTGTGTGGGAAATGATTCGATGGTCACAATCCAGTTCCTACTTAACAGGTGTCTACCTCATAAAGACCACCATCATAATCGGCACTTATTGGCACCCTTATCATCAGCATAAGGAAAGAAGCCAAGATTTAAGATTGCTTTCTCTGTCAGTCAGGACTGGAGGGGGGGGGGACTTCCGCTCAACTTTTTATAATGGTTCCATGTTTGCCTTTTAACAATATTAACTTCTAAAATAAATTTAGTGTCTAAGAAGTCGTCTCTAAAGACCATCATGATTTCTTAAGCAGACACTAACTTTATTTTAGAAATAATATTGTTAGAAGAAAAATCTGGAACCATTATAAAAGATTGTTTATAATAAGAACATTTGAAGAGGTGCCATTTCAAATCAGCAGTTTTAAAGACAGACATATGTTCCCACCACAGGGACCTGTCCTACTGCTTGAACACCAGAAGAAGATTCATTACTTCAGATCATTAAAGCACCACACTCAAACCTAATCATGATTTACTGGGTGAAATCCACAGCTTCACTCAGTTTTGCCTGATTATGGTATTGGATGCAACTCAGTTGAAGGAGAATCTGTTTTTCTATGCTTGCTAACATGTCCTCTTTCATATTTCATGATTTGTAAAATCAAATTATTTAAAACAATTATTGAAAACTTTCATTTTCTGAATAAATGTGGGTGAAAACTCATCACTTGCACAAAACTATAAATATGATATTATATAAACTTTGTGATTCTGGATTGCTCTTGACATAGAGAAGATATTTACTATAGTGATGATAAAAAACAATTGGTGATCTTTTAATGGCAGTCATTCCACATAATCTATAATTCTTTAAGGAGTGACTGGGCAATAGACTTCAATGCATAACAATGACTATTATCTTAAAATTGCATTGGCCTTTCATTTATAAGACAGAAGCAGCAAAACTCCTATTATACAAGAAAAACATTCAGATATATTTGTATTTATTACATAGAAAATAAGAATTAAAAAATTTACAAACATCTATATTTACAAGGAATCTATCACATAGAAATTCACATAGAAAATATAAACATGAGGACTTCAATATAACCAAAAATTTAAATCATTCATAGTTCTTCCAATAAAGTCCATATAACTGAACTTTAGTAGTGAGAATTTTTCACAAAGGAAATATTGAAAATGTCACATATTAAAATAAAAGCATCTTTGATGAGATATGTAGAAAATAGACACACAAGTGTGGGGACTGAAGTATACTCATACTCTGAAATACCTAACAGCTTTCCATAACTCTTTCATTTGTTTTATATTATTTGGTATTTGCTCAGTCTTTGTCCACACATATAATTTTTTAAAGACTTGGATACTTTAAAATAAAACCTAAAATTAAGTTTTAACATTGTCTTAAATTTTTTACATCATTGTACTTCCATGAAAAGAAAATAAACATATTTTAAGATATGAGAAATTTGAAATATCTCATTTGAAAGTGAGAAATTAGCCAAGACCCCAAAACTTCTTAATATAAGAGTCAAGATGAGTATCCATATGTAGTATTTCCATTGATTAATGAAAACGTAGATCTTTCAAATTACATTGTTATATTTTGTGCTTATTTGAACATAACCATAGACAATAAATTCTTCCTCATAAATTCAATTGTTCAGTCTGTGACTGCTGATTTTTCCACCTTTTCTAAAAACCAGTATCTCCTTTACCTAAGACACAGGCAACATATCTGGAAGCTTAAAAATCTAGAAAATAGATTTGGTGATGGGAGTACTGTTTAGTGTAGGGTATTGCCTAGCATGCACAGGAATTTGGGTTCAATCTCCAGCACTGCAAAATAAGTAGATAAATAAATAAAAAATTGTACTATTTAAATTTTATGTTCTGATTTTGATGTGTATAATTTTTTTAACTAAAATCTTTCTTAATTGAGGACCTGAGGACTAAGGCAGTAACCTACATAGCCTTGAGAAAACCTTTCACTGAGCATCATTCTAATTTTAAATAGAAACATGATAAATGTATGTTAGCTTTATATTGGTTTGAGACATTTAAAAACATGAGTTTTCTTTTCAAAGTCACTGGAGGTATTCCACATGAAAGCAAACAGAAACAAACTTCACTTGACTTTAAAATTATTTCTATACACAAAAATAGAAGCACATTTATCAATTTCATTCTTAAATAATTTGATAATGTTATTTATAGATTAATTTCCTTGTTCTAAAAATTAAAAGCAAGAAACTCATATATAGCCACTCATTTTGTGATAGGTGCAGATTATGTTTTAAATTCACAATTCTCCTTTTCTTTTTTTTTTCTGGGTAATTAACTGGAAATATTTCTGTCAAATTTTTAAATTCATTTTAGGAAGCATGTTTTGACATTTAGTATTCTTCTACATGTAAGGGTTAATACACAAAATACTTCCTAAAATGACATCATTATTCTGATTTTCACAAAACTGTCCACTGCACAGTGCATTTATAACTCTAAAAATGACACGTTTTATCTTATTTTACATGCCAAAGAATATAGCATTAAAAACCCTTCAATGTGAGTCCTGACAAGTGGAGTTCTCTTAATACACACAAAGACAATGTGACACTCTGTAAGTTAGGATAAGTTAGAAATATGTTACATTACAAAATTTCACAAAACTGGTAAGGTAATAAAATTTATTTTAAAAAATCTTCATTCGTGCAGAATTTTATTCTTTTCAAACTCTTAATTTTGTACAATTATTGTCCGTATTTTTCATCTGAATATGATTTTATGCATTGCTGATATCTGAACCTTTCCAAAAGTGGTAAATATTTCAAGGTTTTTTAAAGGCAGCTTAGCAAAGTGATGTGTTATGAAACACTTCAATTTAACTTCTTCAAGCTTGTTTCACTGTCTACCCAAGCACACCTCAAATACTGCACCATTCATTGCTATCGCTGCAGTATATCCTATGACTCCTCAAACATTATCACCACCTGTCAAACCTGGCATGAAATAGCTTGCAAGGTTTTTATGTTGATTTTAAGGAATTAGAAGCATCAAGCATGTTATTTATTCTCGGTTTATCTACAGTGATGTACACTGTTACCACCAGCACTGGGTTGCATCCTGAATAATCTTTTCAGGATTGGCTGCTGAAATATTATACTGTTGTCTGGATTAAGGTCATCTATATACTGCACCAAAATTTACTTTTATTTAAAAAGACTTAAGGCGGATAAATTCAGTCAATAAGAAATTTTGGTACTAAAAATTAAAATTCACAAAGTCACCTCCAAAGTTAATAAAGAATATTTAGTTTTTAGTATTTTCTAAATGTATTTGCAAATTTAAACTCCCATCTGTATCCTTCTTCCAAGAAAAAAAGTACTGAAGATTTGTTTTCATTATTATTGAAAAAATGAGAGGCAATTATGCAAGTACATAATATTATTAGTGTAGAATTTTGCAAAATAACATTTGGCAGTGTAAATTTGAGAGATGGAGTTTTAAAATCTTGAACATAAAAGTGTAAAACAAAATCTGGAGTGGGGATAGGATGATAACTGGGGGAATAAAAGAGACAAAACCGACATCTGGAAAACCAGTGGAAACCTGAGTTCATAATGATTCTCCTCACATGCTCAGTACTTTTTCTCTAGGGGCACCGACTCTTTCTGCCAGCAGAGGGCGAAATAGTGTCCAAGGTTTGCCATACTGTGCATTCACAAATCTTGCAAGAAATCTAGGTCTTGTTTTTCTCACAGGTAAATTAAGGTGTTGGGATTAGATCAATTGTTCATATACATTTTTGGACAAATATCTAAATGAGAATTATAAAACATTTTGGAACTTTTCTCCATACACAAAGAAACACTCAAATAAAGCATGTGGGGTGAGATTTAAACCTATGCTTAGCTTGTAATTCACGAATCCAGAAATTAAAAATTACATTTATTTCCATGCTACACATGCACAGTGAACTTTTGATTAGTATTAACTTTTTTAGCTTTGCTTTCTTGTAACTGCAAGCCATCTACATTGAACATTCATTTAAGAATACAGCCTTAGAAGGTAGACCACCTAAGCAGAAACCTTTGTTTAACCATGAATTGATTGTTGTTCCATTGGGCAAGTTACATTTCCTTTCCTTCACTTTAATCATTGGTAAACTGGAGATAATAGCATTTACATACACTGCATATGGTCAATGTGGGGTGCCTATGTGTGTGTATATATGTGTGTGTACTACCATGGCCTAGAATTGACATACATCATACTTAGGAAAGAGCCTGGCCAATTAATCAATATATCTTAAACACTTCTTGCATAATTTTAAAATAATTCTATAAACACATTTAAATATTAAAAATATTGTTTAACTTAGGTGACGTTTTCCCTAGAATTGCAAGATCTTGATTCTTACATATGAAAATTAATCATGTTATTTAATTTGCAATGTGAAATTTTCTGCACTTTCTGTACTCTTCTATGTGAATGCTTTCTAAATAAATGTAAAAGGAAACAAAGAGTGCTTTTATATCTCCACAGCAAAAGAATCTTCGCCTGCTTCCCAATGAAAAAAAAATCACTGAAAGAAATATATAATCAATAATGCTTACTGTCTATGGAGTGGTGTCATTTATACCATTTGCACTTTGCATTTTGCACTGTATTAAGTGACTGGGGATCATGCCTCTCTTTCCCTATTTCTTCTCAATAATGTATACTAGGCTTCCTTCTTCATGTATTAGCATACTTACATTTATATTACTTACATTTATATATATTCATTGTTCAGTGTCTTTTAATTTTTTTTCTTACTGAGTTAATTTGTCACCACCCTAAAAATGAATTTGAAAGTAAGTTTTCCTAAACTGAATATACAAAATTAATATCAATGGACTTCTAATCTATTTCTTTCTCTACCTATAGTTTTCACAGTTGAAAATAAGATAATAGTTTAGATAAGATTTGGTTCAAAATTGTCACACTAGATGCAATTTACTTTTTAACCTTGAGTCCTTCAATATCTCTTTCCTCTTTCTCATTCCTCCGTTGGTGAAGTGTGACAGATAAAATGTCATTTCTGTTAAACAAGAGGACATATATTCTGAACATCACTTACTACTCTCACTCTTGTATTTGTAATGAAACTAAGTAAAATATAAGCATAGCTGGAAAAAGAAGCCCATATATTTCCTGCTTAGTAAAACAAGACCTTTTTTTCTTTCCCAGCCATATTTTTCTGCTGGTACTGTATTCTTCCTTTCCCTAAACGGCTATTATAGTCACTATTCACTATGCACTGCACCCCTTCTCTATGGTGAGTCATTTTTCAAGTTCTGTAATTTTCCCTTCATCTTCTCATTCAAATAGGGGATTCTTCTCCTCCAACATGCACAGGCACACTCTATTTTAGGTGCCATGGCATGTCAATAGCATCAATCACCATTCGCACCATTGATCATGCAGCTACCGAAGCAGTTGGATGACATCTGCCATAACACCCTTCCGTGCTAGGGTAATGTGCTTGAATTTTGATGCAGGAAGATATTGGTTTGCAGACTCATAATCAATCACATTGCCTTTTAAAGAAGGATATCTAGAGGATGTAATAGAAAGCTAATTACATATTCTTTGACTCTGTCTGGTCATGAATATGAGAGAATTCCATATTGTATACTAGCATAAAATAATTAAAATATAATTTGTTATGTTCATAAAAGCCAATATAATATTAGTGAATCATTTTAAGCTTTAGTCCTTTTATCCACAAATATCTGTATTTTGTTTTTTTCACTGTGAATGAATCCAGTGTAGTTTAGTACATACACCTTTTAAATAGCAATATATCCATTACACTACTGGTAGTGTTCTCTGTTACGTAAAGGAAAAAAAAATTGCAATATGCCATAGAAAATGTAAACAAAATACAAGGAAATTTTATAAATGCAAACAGGCAAGTTAATTAATAGTAAAATTTATATCCTAAAATTGTCTAATTTGACCTCAATTAAGAGTATGTCAACTATTTTCTATTCTAATATATTTTAATATCCTTGCTATATTTTCATTTAAAAAATTTTCATCATTTAGTGTTTGGTAAAAGGCATTATTGATACATACATACAATTTGAATGATGTTTGCTTTAAGGCTAGGAGCAAAAGAACATTTGGATTCCCTAAAACAAACAAACAAACAAACAAAAAAACAGAAATTCTGAGAAAAGTGGTGCTATCACTTGGGATTGAGCCAATGCTTACTTGCCAGTAGTAGAAAATATAGGAGAAAGTAGAGATAAATTTTGCCCCAAGGGGCTGTTTCCTTATATTATACTTATCAGAAGAAAAAGTATCAGAGTCTTGAAAGATAAAGAGAGCTAAAAGTTCAGATGCCAGATTTCTGTCTAGTGTTAGTTTCTAGTGTGGAGTGTGGCATAGAGGTTCACAGGGTCTTTTCAATAATCTTAATGCATTTGGCCAAGGAAGGGAAAGGGAGACTGCTTATAAGATTAAAAATAAATAAATCCTTTGAGTATAGATCAAGGAGAGAAATAGCTGGATCAAATGGTGGTTCCATTCCCAATTTTCTAAAGAATCTCCATACTGCTTTCTATATTGGCTGAACCAATTTGCAGTCCCTCCAGCAATATATGAGTGTGCCTTTCCCCCCACATTCTCGCAAACACTTATTGTTGTTTGTCTTCATAGTAGCTGCCATTCTGACTGGAGTGAGATGGTATCTTGAGTAGTTTTAATTTGAATTTCTCCAATTGCTAGAGATGATAAACATTTTTTCATATATTTGTTGATTGATCAAATATCCTCTTCTGAGAAGTGTCTGTTCATGTCCTTGGACCATTTATGGATTGGTTTATTTGTTTTTGTGTGTGTGTGTGTGTGTGTGTGTTTAGCCTTTTGAGTTCTTTATATACCCTAGAGATTAGTGCTCTATCTGATGTGTGATGGGTAAAAATTTGCTCCCAATATGTAGTTCTCTATTCACCTCACAGATTATTTCTTTTGCTGAGAAGAATCTTTTTGGTTTGAGGCCATCCCCTTATTGATTCTTGGTTTTAATTCTTGCACTATAAGAGTCTTTTTAAGGAAGTTGGGGCCTAATCCCACATGATGAAGATTAGGGCCTACTTTTTCTTCTGTTAGACGGAGAGACCTAGGTTTAATTCCTAGGTCCTTGATCCACTTTGAGTCTCCTTGGTCTATACCCAAAGGGCTTAAAAACAGCATACTACAGGGACACAGTGACATCAATGTTTATAGAAGCAAAATTTACAATAGCTAAACTGTGGAACCAACCTAAATGTCCTTCAGTAGATGAATGGATTAAAAATATGGCATATATACACAATGGAATATTACTCAGCAGTAAAAGAGAATAAAATCATGGCATTTGCAGGTAAATGAATGCAGTTGGAGAAGATACACTAAGTGAAGTTAGCCAATCCCCCCGCAAAAAATGGCGAATGTTTTCTCTGATATAAGGAGGCCGACTCATAATTGGGTAGGGAGAGGGAACATGGGAGGAATTGAGGAACTCTATATAGGGTAGAGGGGCGAGAGGGGAAAGGAGAGGGCAGGGGATTAGTAATGATATAAATGTGATGAACATCATTATCCAAATACATGTATGAAAACATGAATTGGTGTGAACATACTTTATATACAAACAGAGATATGAAAAATTGTGTTCTATATGTGTAATAAGATTTGTGATGCATTCCCCTGACATGTATTTAAAAAATAAAAGCAATTAATTTTTTTTAAAAAAACCTTTTGGCTTATTTTACATTTTATAAAGCATAGTGTTCCCAAGTCCCAAATATTATCATAATTTTAAAGATAAAGTAGAAATTTAAATTTTTAAAGGGAGATTTGATCTTACAATTGGCTAATAATTTAAAGCACTTGGAAGGTATATATTCATATATTTGGTTTTCGAGGCCACCAACTGGTAATCTTCATTCCATATGTAGAATACTCATTATTCTTAAAATTCCTTTTTATAATGAATGGGAACAGTCTGTATTATGATAAGTGTGTGTTATGCACCCTATCATTTAATGGCCCAGTCAGCAGAACTGATGTATCATGTGTATGATTATACATACATAATTACATACATATAGATATCTTTATTTATTGCATGTGTTGCACAGAGTATTTGAATAATGAGGTAACTTCATTTCCTGATAATATGAGAATAAAGATGATTGAGTTACCTTTTATGTATGTATTAATATGCCACAATGAAACCTATTATTCTGTATGAATAATATGTACCAATAAGAATGAAGTTTTTTAGGGGCTGAGGTTGTGGCTCAGTGATAAAGACCTTGCCCAGCATGTGTGAGGCACTGGGTTTGATTCTCAGCACCACCTATAAATAAATGAATAAAATAAAGGTCCAAAAGCAACTAAAAACACATATTTTTTTTTAATGAAGTTTTTAAAAAATAAAAATAAAAAAGAGAAAAGCCAAAGGCATTATATTGAATGTAAAATTAACAAGTACTAATATGAGAAAGATTTTAAGGAAGAGAAATTGCCTGAATTAAATCATAATAACTTCACAAATTATAAAATTCGTATTAAGGAAAATTTTACCATCTGATTCAATTAAATAATTGTCCAATTTAAGACTTATTTTACTTAGTATTTAAGTGCAGAATGCAATAAAGTTATGGGATACTGTATGGTAAGAAAAAATTTTGGAATGAATGATAAACAAGCTTGGAACACAGAAAAGACAAATAAACAGTAAAACCTTAGTTCTCTTTAGACAAAATTAGGAAAGGCATCTTTGAGCTGGGACCTGATGAAGTGGCCTTGAAAGATGAAGATATTTAAAAGTTATTCAAAGTGGACCTTCCTTAGAAGAAAAGGATTTATGAAGGAAGAAAATAGTTTGAGAAGGAACATTCAGGTAGGCAATTATGGTGCTTATAAACATGAGACTAATCATTAAGCTATTCAATATAAATGTTTTTCAATCTATAACATTAAACACAAACACCAAAGAAAAAGTTGATGTCATTTGGATTGACATCCAAAATGTTAATCAATAGTGCTGAAACTGAGAACTCTGATTTAGAATAATCATGAAGAACATGACATATTATACATACATGGTTCTGAAATGGTACAAGGTGAAAGTTGTCACCTCTACTCTAGGTAGTTATGGAAAAGCAAACTGCAGAAACACATATATCAGAGGCTTCAAGTATGTTTTCCAGGAATATAAGATGTTAAACCACATAGGCAAGGGGTCAAGTATGCTTGGGACATATTGTAATACTTTGTGGAATGATACTTCACTGTAATACAGGAATCACCACAAAAGAGAGGAGAGATATTCTTTTCAATATAAAATATACATACCTAATCATAAAGCATGAAGTCCTTGCATGTCACCCTCATAAGAACAGATTTTAATCTAGAGAAAATTGGATAGTCATTGAAAATTTCAGCAAAATAGCATAAGGGAGATATAGACAAGTTATTTTACAAAAGAATGATCAACTAAAGAAATAAATAAAATAATTTTGGGAGCATATTAGAATGAAGAAGTACCAGAGGCCAAATGTCAGAAAGCACTTATTTTGCAATTAAATCTAAGATAAATCATTGTCCTAACTAAGGATGCAGAAATGAGAATGGAATTAAGTGATTTAATTCAAGGATAATTAGAATGGCTAGCAAAAGAATTTTGTAAAAATCAACCAGGAGGTTGAAGGTGATTGAAGGACAGAGAATGATACTAAGTATTCTGCCTTTCCCCATTAATTGCTCTTTGAGGCAACCTTAAGAGCATAGATACAATAGGTGCTGGGAAGTACATGTTGTACTTGTGTTTCCTAATAACAGTCAGGCTGAAGATTCCTGTGATTATTTGGATGTGAATTTCAGGACATACTTCTGAGTGGGAAACATTGATTGGGGTTTATGAACATACATAGAGAGACATTAGAACCATAGGGATAGAAATATTATCGGAGGAAAATTTTGAGAATTAAAGGAGAAAAGAAACAAAATGAATTCCAATAAAACGCAGAGGTCAGCTTCTAAGAATCTAATGTAGTTTTTGGCAGAGTTAACAGGAACAATGATAAATAGATGCAAGGAGGTCCATATCTGCCATATTGGCAAGTTACGCTTAAACTCTTTTAATGAGAAGAACATTAACAATAAATGAATAAAACTGCAGTTTAAGCCTATGCCAGTGATACTGTCAATTTCTACACATGATATAAATAAAAAGGATAGGCACTCGATGTTAAGAATTTAAGACAATAAGATTCTGAAATTCAAGAGTATCCATAATGTGCGTGATAGGCATAGCAAATTCCTAAAGTTGCTAATAAAATAGAATGTTAATGACAGAGAAGGTAGGCCAGTTGTGAATAAGACTAAAGAGAATCACCTTCTAGGTATCACCCCACCAATCTTTTTATCATTTCATGGAATTTGTAAACACCAAAATGTGTAAATATTTCAAAACAATATTTTGTTCACCCTAAATGTATACAATTATCTTTGTCAAAAAATGAAGAAAGTAAGTAGCAAATGCCAATCTTTACTCTCTTTCATCTCTTTTTGTTTCTTTTGCAGGGTGGGAGGGAGGTGGCAATAACAACTCTCTTGGATTTATTCTCTTAATAAACAGTATCTTGTTGCAAAGTAAAATACTCTCTTTCAAGTTTTAAGACTTGGCTTCAGATTCCAAGATTAAATGACAGAGTGTGTAACTTTCATGTTTTGATATATTTTTTATCATTTACCTTATTGACCTTGATCTTTCCACAAAAAAGTAATGTGCAGTTTGCTTTTGTTGTTGTTTCACATCCTCAAATGTCAGTGCCTTCCTGTAAACTTTGTCATTTTCACTGATTTTTTTCTGAACTATTACAGTCTTTCAGGAACTCACTTTCCTTACATTGAGAAACTTCTCCTTTATCATTTACTTTAAAAATCTACTTTTGGGGAAACATATGATATGAGTCACTTGTAATCACAGAGTGCATCAAAGATACTAAAGTATTAATTAACCAACCTATTTATGTAACTAACATAACTAATATATCTAAAGTAACCTCACTGTAGAATAAGTGTCTCTATTTTCCATTGATAAGGCCTCAAGGGAACTGGGAGTGTAGTTTGTTTAATGAACTAAGAGGGAAGAAAATTATTTTTGGACACTGAAATCATACTGTGGGATCATTACCAATCTTTTTATTTTTTTCCCCAAAGAAATGTACTGAAATAGTACTCTCCTACTTCTTTAGTTCAAGAGATAGCTATTCAATTATATTTCTCTTATAAAACAGTTATCCCCGTTGAGTGGAGGCATCTTAATCGAAGAAGTCTATTTTTTAATGTGTTACTAAAAATGCATATTTTCTAGAATTTTCCTTGTAGGGTTTGATGTCCCATGTTTTTTTCATCCAATTGCACAAACACACACAGACACACACATACACACAGCAGAGAAGAATCTTCTCAGACATCTATGTAATGTATCCCAAATCCCATTCAAAGAAACATAATACACTTTCAAATAATTTCGAGTAGTAGTATACCATTACTTGGTAAAATCACATGCTATTATCTCAATATTTTCATGTATATTTATGGAACCCTTACCTTCTTTAATCCATAAATTTCTTCAATTAGTCAATAATAAATTCACCCATTAACCCTCTGAATTCATATTATTCTACTTCTAAATATCTATGACACTTTAAAGAAATCTTCCTGCATAAGATTTGTTTTCTACTTAAAATGAGCTTTTTATTAGATTTTACTGGCTTGTTCCACCTATTTGCCACCTACTCAAACAGTTTGCCACTTACTAAAATTATTAGTCTTGCATTATCTGACATAGAGATAGACAGTGTGATGATGGACACATTTCACTTTACTGTCCAATATGTTCCCTACTAGCCACATGTGGCCTTCGGGTAATTGGAATGTGGTTACTGCCACTAAGGAAATACATTTTAATTTAATTTACTTTTCATTCACATCAATTTATATTTAAATAGCCATATTTGTATAATGGCTGTGTGTTGGGCAGCATAGCTCTAGCTGATTATATGTTCACAAGCAAATGAACAAAATACCCCAGTAAGTTTTTATTATAACCTTGTGGAGTAGATGGTAAAGATAGTGTCAAAAAGGAATATAGACATTTCATATCTCTCTCCCCACATACTGTTAAATAATTTATTTAGTGAGCTAAACCTATTTTGAAAATTAATTTATTTAAAATTGATATCTTTATAGGCTTTGTGATATCATGGTAGGTTCATAAAAAGCAGCTGCTTAAGGTCTGATATTCCCAGAGTCTAGTCATCATTCACATTGTTATACTGGTTGTTGTTTTCAGTCTGTTTTGTTTCAGATATCTAATTACCCATAATATTCTTAAAATTCATATTCTATATTTTAGTACTTAGCCAGGTGTCATGAACAGCACAATAAAACTTTTGCTTTGTCCAATTCTTTAAGTTAGAATTTACTGTTAAGTCTATTAAAATAAAAAAAAAAATCTCCCAAATGATGCCAGTTAGAGAGTCTGTTTCCTTGTCTTTTAGATACTATAGAAAATCTGATTTCTTTGGTTCCTGACTTCTCCCAGCTTCAATGCCAGAAGTGTAGCACAATGGGATTAATCTCTTTGTCACTCTCTCTCTCTGTCTCTCTCTCCTTTCTGTGCTCTGTTATCCTTGTCACATATACATCTATGACCCTGACCTTCTAGCTTCCCCTATTATATGGGCCCTTATGATTATATTGGACAATACAATAATAATAATAATAATCTGGGATAATCTCTTTGTCCTGCTCACTTTAATTTAATTGCATCAAAGAAGTCACTTCTGCCTTGAAATTAACATTGTTAACAGATTCCAGGAATAAGATCATGAGTATCTTTGGGTCACCATTACTTTGTCTACTACACCATTGTTTTTATAACTTTTTCCAGGGGTCTGGGGATTAGAACCCAGAGCCTTATGCATGCAAGGTAAGCACTCTACCAACTAAAGTATGTCATCCTTTTGTAACTTTTTAAAAAATTTTATAGTTGTGGATGGACACAAGATGGTTATTTTTTTATTATTTTTATGTGGTGCTGAGGATCAAACCCAGGGCCTTGCATGTGCTAGGCGAGCACTCTTAACACTGAGCATCAACCCTAGCCCACTTTTATAACTTTTTTTTAAGTATAAAACTTGTATTTTAAAAGAGTTTACTCTTTTTTGACTATATATGTATACATATATACCCATTTACAAATATAATATGCATGATATATGTGTTTACATATATGTACAAATATATGTATATGTGGCACTTAAATAATACAGGCTAAATTACAAATAAAAACCAATTTTTAAAAATAAGATAGGGATTCCACCTCTTGGGTCCCCTTCTTCCTCCGGGAGAAGTCTTTTCTGCTGTCCTTTAATAAACTTCTAATTTCTACTCTGAAAAAAATAATAATAATAATAATAAAAATAAGATAATTAATTGTGTTTCATAATAAGATAATTGAGTACTTACTCTTGTGTTTCAAAATTTTCAAGATTTTACTTAAAACTTGCACTTCATCCTGGGGTGGTAGTACAGGACTGTAATCCAAATAGCTCAGAAGGCTGAGGCTGGAGGACTGCAAGTTCAAAGCCAGCCTTCACAATTTAGAGAGACCCTCAGCAATTTAGTGAGACCCTGTCCCAAAATAAAAATTTAAAAAAAAAGTCTCAGGTCATGACTTAGTGGTTCAGTGCCCCTGGACTCAATAATCAGTACCAAAAAACAAAACGAAACAAAAAATTGCACTTCAAAGATTCTTAACCACATCATCATATAATTTCTAATATCACAAATCTAATTTTTGTTTGTTAGTTTATTCATCTTCCCAGTTAGGCCCTGATATACTATACCTAACAAAGACAGTATTAATAATAGCTTTTGGCTAACACCTTGGTGTTTCAAGTTGTATTTTACAAAATGTTCTAATATGGAAATACTGTAGTACAAAACCCTTGTTATAGTTAAGAAATACTACATCAGTTAATTCACCTTTATAGATCTGGCCAATTACTCTAATCTAGCCAATTAAGTTTGTGTCAGAATGGAAGCTTTCAATCCTCAAACTTAGTCATTTAAAGAGACATGTTAAATATTGGCTAGGATGTGGTGAAAAAGGTACACCTATACCTTACTGGTGGGACTGCAAATTGGTGCAACCAATCTGGAAAGCAGTATGGGATTCCTCAGAAAATTAGGAATGGAACCACCATTTTATCCAGTTATCCTACTCCTCTGTATATGCCCAAAGGACTTAAAATCAGCATACTACAGTGATGCAGCCACATCAACATTTATAGCAAGTCAATTCACAATAACTAAGCTGCGGAATCAACTGATTGCCCCTCAACAGAAGAATGGATAAATTAAATATAGTATATATACACAATGGAATATTATTTAGCCATAAAAAGAACGATTTTTATGACTTTTGCTGGTAAATGGATAGATCTGGGGACTATAATACTAACTGAAATAAGCCAATACCCAAAACACCAAAGGCCAAATGTTCTCTCTGATGTGTAGATGCTTACATACAATAAGAGTTTAGGGGAAGAATAGAAGTTCCTTGGATTAGAAAAAAAGGGAAAGAAGGGAAAGGAGGGGGGATAGGAATAGGAAAGACAGTGGAGTGAATTTGACATAACTTTCCTGTGTACATATATGAATACAACACAGTGTATCTCAACGTCATGTAC
The DNA here is from genome assembly GCF_001458135.2 of Marmota marmota marmota. Lineage (NCBI taxonomy): Eukaryota > Metazoa > Chordata > Mammalia > Rodentia > Sciuridae > Marmota > Marmota marmota. The sequence goes on along the minus strand of NW_026000026.1, from coordinate 61,794,634 downwards.
AAGAATGGGATCCTAAATAGAATAAGTTAAACCTTATGTATGTATAATATGCCAAAATACATTCAACTGTCATGTAAATCTAAAAAGAATTAAAAAATTAAATATACATGTTAAGTTTTCCTGAACTTAATATAGATGTAGTTAACAAAACAACTTTTGTAAAGAAAACATATAATCACACATAATATAATTTTCTATAAAAAACACTTGTGAGAAATTTGGTTTGAAATTAAATAAATATTGATTTAAATGCTATCTTGATCATCAAGTAGTCTGAGTGGCACAATTCTTTCGATACATGTATCTAGTCTCTAAGTTTTGTTTCCTCATCAATATAATCAAACAATAATATTTGTCCATAATGTAATATGAAAAACTTACCGGAGCAGTCAGACACTAGGTAGCAGTAACAAATAATTTTGTGTATCCAGAGATGTTGGGTTAAGTTTTAAGTGGATCAATCTTGTTGTCAAGTTTTTAATCTACTTCTATGTTTATCTTAAGAAAATACAATATGTAGGAATTAATCTAACATTATTTATTTTCCTTTTATCCTGTATATAGGCTTTTGTGAATCTTTTCCTTTTTTTTCTGAATCTTTCCTATCAGTCCTTTTCTAAAATTATCTACTAGCACAGTCAAGTAGAAAATTTATCTATGTCACTTCCGTGTTACTCATTTAAATTTCATTTCATATTTACTTAAATATCAATTAAAATCTAATTGTTTCTGAATGTATGATGGGGTTAGGCCCTATGAAATTCATCGTAATTTGCAAATGTTATAGGCTATAAGTGTATTTGGGCTTTTGAGGCCAATTGTGGCTCACTGCCACTGCCCGGCATTGTGAGAAGACATTGTACAGCATTAACACTAGCCAAAAAAAAAAAAAAATCAAGATTCAAAAACTGAGATATAATCTTTGCGGAATGTTTATTGTTTTTCTAACATTATAAAGTTGAAAAGTCATAAGTCAAACTGTCATGAGCTGGGGACCTTCTGTATACATAAAGTTAAAGCATACTGCTAAGGTCTGTTGTCAATGTGTATATATATTTTGTATACATGATGCAAAATGGTAAAGTACATGCACATACACTGTTAAATGTCAACCTATAAATATACATAAACTGACATAAAGTTATTGAAAGCACAAGAAATATATATGTTTATAAAGTTTGCACATAAAATTAAAATATGCAATATAGAAATAGACAAAGTCTGCACAAATATGAAAGCATATGAAAATATACACAGGTACATAGCATTTTATTTCCTTATTAAAAATATGAATGCCATATGATATAGCTCACCTGTGGAATCCAAAGAAACTGATATCACAGAAGTATAGTAGAACAGTGATCTCCAGAGGCAGAAGAAGGGAGGCGGAAGAGAGAGATAGAAAGAGATAGGTCAATGGATGCAGAGTTACAGTAAGGAGGAATTATTTCTGATATTCTATAGCAAAATAATGTGACTATGGTTAATAATATTTAACTGAACTAGTTAGAAAAGAGGATTTTTAACTGTTCTTTAACTAAATGACTAAATGTTCTTATCACACACATGATAAATGTATGAGGTGATGAATATGTTAAATACTCTAATTTGATTATTACACAATGTATGCATATGTTGAAACTTCACATCATGTTTCATAAATATGTACAGCTACTATGTATCAATCAAAAAAATTAAAATCTTAAATAACAACATTAACTACTGTTACCAACACTATCCAACTCATGAACTGCCCAAAATTGTTTACATGACTATTGAAATATCTTCCTAAATGGTATCCATTCTATCAGTCTTATTTATTTTATGTACTCTAATACATTTTTAAATATGTCAAGATAGTGATGTTTCTTAGCTTTTAAAGTTTCTGATAGAACTCCATCTTTTTTTTTTTTTTTTTTTTTTTTTTTT
>NW_026000026.1:61698270-61790514 GCF_001458135.2 Marmota marmota marmota | reverse complement strand
ATATATATATATATATATATATATATATATATATATATATATATATATATTACATGAAGGAGAAAATAACAAAATATTTCATTAATTTAGTTATGTGTGTCTTTAAAAGTTCATTGTATCAATTAAGAATCAATATATTCTGAGCTCAATTCCCTGCAAGCATTAAGGAAAGTGATTTGGATAAAAATTTTCATCTTCAGAATAAAGTCACATATGAGAAAAAAAAATGGTGCATATCAACTATGTCTTAGGAACTTTGGGAATAGCCAGGAGAAAACCTTTGGAACTTGATGAATTAGTTGTAGAGAAACTTACTGCTCCAGGCTTTGTGCTTTAACCTTGTATAAGAAGAATAATTTTTCCCCTTGACTCCCACCAAATAAATTTAAGAGAAACTGCTTTTATATGTCTTTGTATTAGAAAACCACACAATAAGACAAAAAAGAATTGTGTTGAATCAAGCAAGTAATTAGAGCAATGGCTTGCTAAACCAGGAAGTTCAAGATTAACTAAAACATTTCACTGAGAATATATACCTTTCACCTTTGGTTTGTAGTATGCTATAACTGTTTACTGATTAAGTGATGTGAAAGGGTTCTGTGGTTGTTTTGTCTGAGTAGTTGTCTATCAAATCTTTCTAGACATGCTTGTTATTCTGGGGTTCCAGTTGAACCAGAACTGCTGAAATCAGAAAGAAGAAATTCCTTGTAAATTTTATTTTCCCTCTTTATTTACTCTTTTATTTATTTTTCCATTCAGCAACTGATATCCTAAAAATTATTAGATTGCCACCCAGCATCTCTTAATTCCTAAGGCTCTGCAGCCTGGACATTAGGTATTCAGATTAATTATGTTCTCATTCACTGATAACATTTTCATAATATATTATAAATATATTATTTTACATATTACATAATATATTAAATAAATAATACAGTTAACTATAAGCTGCCAATGGTACAATAAATATAAGATACAGCAATTCATTTTGCTCTTAAAAACAATTATCTAACCTGTTTAGAAGATAAACATTCCTTTGAAATTGTATTGCCCCTCTTTACTCCATCATTACTGCTACAGTGATTTTAGGTTTTTTTAAAAATCAGAATCAAATTTTAGATGAACCAAGGAATTGAAAGTTAATTGAATATACTTTGTATACAACCGGAGATGTAAAAATTGTGCTCTATATGTGTAATAAGAATTGTAATACATTCCACTGTCATATATAAATTTTAAAAATACAAAAAAAGGAAGAAGGCTTCTGAATTACAATGTTTTTTTAAAGTTTAGTTTACTCACAAAGTATCACCCAAGGTAGAATTAAAACCAGCAAACAAGCAGAAAACAAACAATTGTGTTTTATTCTGCTCATTTATATTAAAAGATAAATTATTACACTAAAATATATAAAGAAACCTAGGAAGAGTTCAGTTTCATTTGGTTAATAAAATAGCCAATGGCAAGTATTAGGTACTTTGAGAGAGACTTTAAGTTGTAGAAATTTCCATTTAATTTTTGTTTTTCAGTTTTAAAAAATGAGAAGACACTTTGAAGCCAATTTTATGGGAAATTACTAAGATATATAGGAAAAGCATGTCTTTGTGGATCATGGGCAGAGTTCACATTTTGTATTACAACCCTCATGCTGTGCTTTGCCTGTGATTGGTAGCCCAAAGGCATCATTTTGAGTGGAATCATATTGTTTAGAAGTAGTAACTCATGCTGTTCTGCTACAAAGCAATCAGTAACACACCGGATCAATTGGACAGGAGAGAAGAAAAAAAGAAAAGGGAGTTGAAATGCTATTATTTTCAATATTAAAGATAGTAAGAGGGAAGATACTGAAAGTAGCCCAAATGGAAATTATATTGATTTTTACAAAATATCTTCTGCATGAATGTTACTGGCTTTATAATTTTAAGTAAAATATACATTTTAAAGCATGTATTTGGATAAGTTAAATATGAGAAAAACTTTATGTATACGTACATATATCTAATTGAAATTGGTTCACATTGATACACTGACTCTGCAAAACTAAGTTTTAAGAATACCCATATAGGTTCTACCAGTATTTTTAAAATTTCTCAATAATATTAAACATATGCCTTGTATTTAAGACTACTTTATACATATGAAAAGCTGGCTAAAACACAAAATGTACATCTCTACATTCTCATACCCCAAAGGAAATTTGATAGTGGTTATGACTATCTGTGCCATTCTAAAACTTAATCAGAAGTATCAATATTCTCATTAGGTCCCTCATTGATCAATTCAAGTCCTCCCTTTGGTCCACTGGAAAGAGGACTTGTACTCTCTAGATTCTTCTCTAAGGCCACCATAACCTCTCACACTGTGTCTCCAACCAGGTCCAACCATTCCTTCCCTTGGTTAAAAACAACTACTACTATCTTACCTTCCTAAATTATCACTCTCCAACAGCATAAATGCTACACCTTGACCTTAGGGAATGCACCAAGGTACTGTTATAAAAACGTAACTCATATTTTGACACACTTTTCAGTGCCACCAGATGCCCCAAAATTTCATATCTTTTTTTTAGCTAATGTTATATAATGAAAAATTTACTTATAGGCCCAACTTAGTTTTATTTCTATCAGCTGGGATCTCTTAAATCTAAGGTTTACATTCATCTGGAAATTCTGCTCACCATTTTTCCGATCTTTTACACAAGGTCTCATTTTGATGTAATTCTTCCTGAAAAGACACTGATAAATTTATGACTCCTGAGTGTCTATGAATTGAAGATATCTGCAAAATTTATATTGAAACTATAAAAGTAAAAGTTTGACTTTATACCATTTCAAAATTGTGCTAACAGTATCCCTTTAATAGTGTAATAATGAGTAGTCTAGAAATTACACAGAAACTACAGATGATGTGTATAATATATATTATTAGATAAGGTATTTCATAATTTATAATTTTTTAAAAGATCATAGTTTGAAAGTTTGTTATCTTAACATAGAAATGCATTGCCTATATTCCTGAATGATTAGCATGTTAGGGAAGTCAAGTAATTTATCTAAGTCCAAGTGTTCTTATATATGGATAATTGCAGTAATTGTATTAGATGAATAATATATGTGAAGCATTCAGTGTAATTAATACCCTATAGTATGCTCTTCATAAATTATGGTTATTATTAGTAGTAATATTAATACTTTAAGTATTACCTCACATTAAGGGAGATCAAGGGCAGATTTTTTTACATGTGGCTTAAAATAATGTTTGATTGACCTTCATTGATCAAAATGAGTCACTTTCTAAGTTTAGACAAAATATGTCCAGAAGAGGTATGCAAATAATTGCCACTATGTTCTCTAAATCTTATGGAACTTATAAATTTGCAACAAAGTTGTCAGAACCCTAAAATGCCTCCCATGCTGTTAAAAGAGCCCCAAAGCTTTCAGCCAACAAAACCAGTATGTCCAGAATTGTCCCCTGTGTCCTTGAGAAATCCTCAGGTTTACTAGAATACCCAAGCCATTTTAATCCAATATGCTCCATACTTTACATTTATTTAAACCTGGAACTAGCATTCTCTTTATTTTTCTTTTTGTATTTTTGAGGCATTTTTACAATTTTTGTACTATTTGAAGGACACATTGCCATTGGACTTAGCTGAATAATTTTAATTGCCTTTCACATTTTAGCAATTCGCTCTATTTTTTTAAAAATATATTTATAAACCACACATGTTTTTTTTTTTTTATATCACTCACACAGGCTGTAATCATTAGGAAATGATTGTTTTTGCTATGTATCAAAATCAGACTATCTGAGCAAATGTATTCATAGAAATTGAAGTCCTGCAGTGCTTATTAATATTCCATGAATAAATATATTCATGAGAATATGATTTGAAGGCATAGTTCTTCTTAAAAACAGACAAATAAATTGCTGTTTATTCATTTTAGTTTCTATGAAAGAATAATTTTGATATACACTCGGATAAATGATCTATGTAAAAGTACTAAAATGGTATCTAACCAATTATGTGGATTTTTTTTCTCTCAAAGCAGTAGGTTTTCAAAGTTAATATGTTAAAATATCAAATAAAAGTTATTATTTTCATATAAATCTCAATCATTCCGTTTCAACATATTTCTGTTGGAATATAAGAATTCTAACAAATGCCTACTTTTCTATCATATAATTATGATGTCAGTTGGAAGAAGGTACCATGTGCAAATTCTTAAAGTATCTAAGTGAAGAAAACAAATTAATATATATTTTTAAGTATAAAATGTATATAATACATATATAACACCACTAAAATGTATGGGTTTTATTTAAAATTTATATAATACATATATAACATCACTAAAATATATAATTTAAATTCAATAGCAGAATTAACAATATATTTTGTTTTTTGACTTTGTTTTTTATTCAAGTACATATAAATATTCTTCATTACACTAATGATGATTTTAACTCTACATGAGTCAAACTATGTTTATATAAATTCTCTAATGTTCTTATTTTCTTATTAAATCTAATAATTACTCATTGTATTGTTTTCCAGAGAAACAGCACCTAGGTTCAAGAGCAAAGAGATGTGTGTGTACATCCCTCTGTATCTATATCTGTCCATATAGATATGAGTGCATGTGTGTATATATATATATATATATATATACATATATATATATATATATATATATATATATATATATAGAGAGAGAGAGAGAGAGAGAGAGAGAGAGAGAGGCAGAAGAGAGAGGGAGAATGAGAAAGAGACAGACAGATTTTAAGGAATTAGCTCATATAATTATAAAGGCTTGGCTAGACCAAAATCTGATGGGAAAGACAGCAGGCCAAAAACTCACAAAAGAGTAGCAGTTTGATTCCAAGGCAGTCTACTTGCAAACCAGGAAAAGCCATTGTTGCAGATAAACTCTTAGATCAGGAGATCCATCACCTGATTTATATATAAACATATAAATTTATATAAACATAGTTTGACTCATGTAGAGTTAAAATCATCATTAGTGTAATGAAGAATATTTATATGTACTTGAATAAAAAACATGTTAACATGCTGAGGAAATCGATATAGTACCATTATATGTAAGTGTGATGTACTCAAATTTCTTTCTCATTTCTCAGTGTTATGCCTTCTTGTATCTCAAAAATTTATTTCAGAATTGAATGATTTTTATTCTAACAATAATTCTCTATTCTGCATGAAACATGACAGTTAACCCTCATTCTTATTTCCACTACATTTTTCTTAGGTGTGCAGAATTTGCTTTACCAACAATTTCTGCAGCTATCTACTGTAAACCTTATTATTATTATTATTATTATTATTATTATTATTATTATCATTATTATTATTTTATGGGTTCTTTTTAGCTATACATGGCAGTAGAATCCATTTTGACATCATTATACAAGCTTGTATAATGAATATATCTTATTCTAATTCAGACCCCAGTACCTCTCCTTTCCCTTCTGTCGCCCCACTCCCTTCTCCTTTTGCTCTATTTATCTTGTTTTTGATTTTGTATTTGAAACTGGACCCTTGAATAATGTATATAAATGTTTTTCTATAAATGTTTACTATTATTTTTACAAACAAATAGTTATGCATGTAATTTATGTCTCCATTAAAGCAGGTACTTTCAACTAGAATATTAACTCTTCTTGGGTCTCCAGCCTGCTGTTCTACCCTGAAATCTGGAATTGCCAGCTGACATAACTGTGGAGATACATTCTTACTATATATTCCTATATGTTTATATTCATATATATGTGTACATACGCATACCCTATTGGTCCTGTTTTTCCTTGGAAACACATAAATGACTATAAAACTATAAATTGTTATTACAAACATTATTTATTATTTTTCCTTGTCTGCAAGAACATTGAATACTTATAAGTTGAATACTCACTTATAATGCAATGAGATATTGATTATTGAATGCTTATTGTCTATCTAGTATTTTTCTGAGTATTTCCTCTGAGAGATCTCTGGGAGGTTCAAGTGTAGCTATTAAGTTAAAGTCTAAAAAATGTTAAATAAAATTATATTGAAAAACAAAACCCCTCAGCCACTGACAACATTTCAGTGCTAAATAACAGCAAGTTCTTAGTTACTACCATATTGCTGAGTTCAGAGTTAGAACATCATCACCACAAGGTTTTAGTTGGCTCCCTGGGAACAGTGTAGTGTCCTCTGAACAGTTATATCACTTTTGGGCTTCCTGCCCTGGATTCTCTTCTCCACCTAGCAGCCAGAATCAGTCTTTCAAAATAACACCCAGATTGTTGTTTTAATCAAAATCATTCAATTGTTACTATTTTACCGAGAATAAGTAACCAAGCCATTGCATGGCTTACACTGTAGATCATAGACTTGCTTGTAGCTGCCATTCTAGTTTTATCTTCTCTGTCTCCTTCCCTTGCTCACTCAGCTCAATTCACACCAGTCTCCTCCTTGCTCCTCAGGGTCTTTGCCATTACTGTTCTCTCTTCCAGCAATGTCTTTCCCCAAGAAGGCCCCACTGCCAGCATCCTTACTTCTTCTGAGCCTGTGACTATCCAATCTCAAAACAGCTCTCCTGCTATCATTCTCCACCTTGAAACTTTGCTTTATTTTTCTTTTTAACTGATCACCACCTCACATATTTCATATTTTTTTTTTAAATTCATCTCTCTTTCCTAATTGAAAACAGTTTGCCTGTCCTCTCATCTGTGCCTAATATCTACCTTTCCCAGTATTCAATATGTATTTGTGGACAGCTTAAGTGTGCAAATTCATTTAATCCTTTAAACTACTTGAAATTTGCCCAAAGTCACCATTTTAGGAATGAGTTTGCCCAACCACAGCACATAAGAGAGAGTATAACTGAAAGATGAACCCATGCAGCCCAGATGCAGCCCCAACATTTTTAATCACTATGATATTCAGAAAAAAAATTAAAACCTCATAAAATGTTACAACCATTCAGATTTTATTAGAGCATGTTAATGTAGTTTTAAAAAAACAGCTAAAATAGCTTTACTATCAATTATGTAAGTATAATACCTATGTATATATTCTGTGATACATTTTGCTGAATTAAAATATATTCCAAATTTACTGAAGAACAAGGAGAGATTTCAGGAAGTTCTGCTATTAATTATAAAATCTGATAGAAATACAGAATTAATTTATGAGTAAACTTGTTGCAAAGGATATAGAGAAATATTTTTTTCATTTAGTTTTCTTTCTAATATTAAAATAATAATTAAATTTAGAGTTCAGAATTTCTTTAACAGTTCATATTAGATAAGTTGCATATGCTCTATAAAAAAGGTTCTTGAAGTCTAGTAATTATCAATCTTTGTTGTAAAAATAAAAATAGAAAACTTAAATATTTTATTAATTCCAAAAATACAGTTTTCCATTGTTTCCCTAAGACTTGTAATAATCTCAGATATCAAATTTTGATACATATAGGAAAACATGAATGTTGACAAAAAGTCCAGGCAAAAACCTTCTCAAAAAAAAAAAATATGGTATGGCATGTACAAACTTGATTATACTCTTCCTCTATTAAAAAAAATGTCAGATGTATGTCATAATTAGGGGCATATAAATATCACTATTAAACCCTAGAATATGAAATCATTTATTATATAAAGTATTAATAACTCAAAATATTAAAGTGGAAGATAAATTACCTTATGCATATATAGGTTCTGAATCTAGCAATACCAAGGACCACCTCCTTCACTTCAGTTGGCTAGAAAAAATTAGGGATTTATGGAAAAATCTTGCAAATCTCAAATAATTTAAAGACTATCTAAATATACTGAGGTAAGAATGAGGAATTCTGAAAGTATTTTCTTTAGAATAGTTATAGGAAAGGCTTATAACATTGAATATGGTTAAGTTGGTTGGTATAACAATGTATTCTTATTATCTGTAACAATAAAATAAGCACTGTTTATCAGTGATTATTTGCAATAAACACTTTTGTACAATTTGTCTGGTAGATAGAGAGCTTTAATTATATTTCTATCAAACTCCATAAATCTAAGTTTTTGGAAATTAGAAATTTAAAAATGAGGGATCTACTTAAGAAAATAATAAACTTTAATACATTACATATACTGTCTTTCAGTTTCAAATGACTGAAACTTTGAACTCAGTATTGTTTAGCTTAAGCAAAATGGGAAGTTCTTGGCTCATATAAAGTGAAAAAGAAAATTAAAAGATCTTGTGGTAGATATTCCTTGAGATACAGGTCAGTTCAAGATTCAAATGATGTTACCTGGTTTTACATGTATGTTTTGCAAGTGTTCATCCTTTATTCAAGCCATACTAAAGTTATCAAAAATGTAACTAAAATATTATTAATCTTTATCTTCATATCTAGTAACTATATATACATTCTGTATATCTTATTTTGCCTGTGAACACTGACAATTCTTTATTCATTATATGCAAGATGTCAACAGCAATTCTTAAAGCAAGATCATTATGCAATGAAACTAAGAATAAAATAAATCAATTTTGCTACACAGAGTGGCGTAAGCATGTAATTGCAGAGACTAGGGAAGCTGAGGCAAGATAATTGAAAGTTCAAGGCCAACCTCAGCAACTTATCAAGACCCTAAACAACCTAGTGAAAAAATAAAAGTAAAAAAATAAAAGGGCTGACTTGTGGCTCAGTGGATAAGGGCCTCTGAGTTCCATTCCCAGTACCAAAAATAAATCATTAAATAAATTACATTTTGTTTCATTAGTCCAAGATAAAGTTCCGAGATCCACTCTCTTTAAGAAGATGACTTAATGTATTTGTGATACTATAACAAAATATCACAGTCTGGTTAATTTATAAAGAACAGGAATCTATTTTCTCACAGTTCTGATGGCTGAGCAGTTCAAGATGAAGGTGGCCACAGTTGGGGGAACTAAGGAGAGCCTGTTCCCTGCCTCGAAGATGGAAACTTATTCCTTTGTCCTTAAAAGACAGAAGGCAGAACCAAGAAAGGGACTAATTCAGAAAAAATATAAGTGAAGGATTGCATTCCTTCAGGCCTTTTCTTTTTTAAAAAATATCTTTATTTTATTTATTTATTTTTATGTGGTGCTGAGGATTGAATCCTGTGCCTCATATGTGCAAGGCAAGTGCTCTACCACTGAGCCACAACCCCAGGCCCCTTCAGGCCTTTTCTTATCCTTAACCTTATTCCTTGAGGGACTCCACCATCAAGACATAATCATTTATTACTAAGTCTTAATACCATCATATTGGCTAATAAGTTTCAATATATGAATTTTGGGTACGCCGCATTCAGACCATAACACCAGACTTGATTCTTCTGTCCATTCTCAATGAATTGTGTTGGCAAAGTATTAAGAAGTTAGCTGTTGGTCACTTGCTATTCCACTGGATCTACAGTAAGAATCTATCACATCAAGAGCTTAAGCTAAGAATAGGTTGAGGTAGGAACTACAAAAAATGTCAGAGTGCTATTGATTTTTTAGAAGCAGAGAGTAAGTACCGAGTTTTATGGCTGACATTGTTGGCTACTGTTGAGGTTTAGATATGACTCCCTCTCCATCCTCCCCCAAAGGGTCTGTGTTAATGCAGAAATGTTTGGAGTTAAACTGACTGAATTGTGACAGCTTTGGCCTGATCAGTCCAACCCAGTTTGAATGGACTGTCTGGGTGGTAATTGCAAGGAAGTAGAGCTTGGCTGAAGGAACTGAGTCACTGGGGACATGCCCTGGAAGAGGAAAGGTGCATCCTCTCTCTGATTCCTTCCCACCCCAACCCCTGCTTTCTGACCCCATCATGAGTGGAGCAGCTTTCCCCCACTGAACTCTTCCCCAACAAGATGCTGCCTTACCTTGGGCACAGAGCAATGGAGCCAGCGATCTGTGGACTGAGAACTGTGATAACCAGATAAACTTTGCCTCCTCTAAGTTGCTCTAGTTGTGTATTTTGGTCCCAGTGATGCAAAAGCTGAGTAAAACAGTTTATCAAAGCAGTGGGAGAGTGAAGCCAGCACTCTTGATTGTTCGTGGCTCAGTAATAAATCGCCCTTACCTCCCAGCTGCACTGTGCAGTTCCCAAGCACAATTGCTTCCCACTTCAAGCATAGGTATGTTTTCATGTGTACACACACAGAGATTATTATATATAAGTATATATATATATGTATATATATATATATATATATATATATATATATATAGATAGATAGATAGATTTAGGTCTTAGTATAAAAATTTTCTNTATATATATATATATGTATATATATATATATATATATATATATATATATAGATAGATAGATAGATAGATTTAGGCCCTCCTAAATCTATTACTTAACTATGTTTATGGATCAATGCCTTCTGTCTCATGATTACTCTTCTTTCTTCCTCCATATAGAATCATTTTTCATTTCCCTGAATTTTCCATATTGTTTTAAGAGTTAATGCTTTTGCATATTATGGGCCTATATTATCCTTTCTTTATACATATGTATATATTTAACTTTTATGTCTTTACTCTTTCCACTAGAATTTTTTTCCAAACAAATTCTTTGCACCCAAACATGCCAGGGTCTGTTTTCAGAAGAAAACAGACTAATGGTTTTATGTTTTGAAGAACTTCTTGCCCAATTTCCCTTCTACTAAATTTACTAGTGAGAAAGTCAAGACCTCAGAGAGATAGAAATGGCCACACCACAAAATCTTGATCAAAACTGGATTTCTTGTCTTTCTTGTCAATACTACTATTTCTTTATTCTATATTCCTGGAATATAGCAATAGCCCCATAAATTGTTTTGTCTGCTTGTAGGCATTTTCCTCTTTGTGTTGTCTCCCCTGCTAATGCTAAAGTAATTTTCTAAAACATGAACTGAAATATTCTCTTGTTCTCTTATCATAAAACTGTTGTGAAAATTTAGATGCTATGGAAAGAAATGTCTTTAGCAATGTTATATAATAAATGAACAGTAAGTGTTAACATGCTCTGTTATTATTAATATTTATTATTATTTGGAACACAAATATTACTTCACATTTATTTCTGAATGTGAATTGTAAGGCCCTGCTAAATCTATTTCTTAACTATGTCTATGGATCAATTCCTTCTGTCTCATGATTACTCTTTTTTCTTCCTCCATATGTAATCATTTTCATTTACCTAAATTTTCCATATTGTTTTAAGATTCAATGCTTTTGCATATTACAAGTCTGCATCATCCTTCCTTTATTTTCTGATGGATAAACATTTGACATACTCACAACACAGCTCAAGGATGGTCTAGTGAAGCCATCTTTGATTTTCTTGAGCCGAAATGACCTTTTCTTTCTCTGCCTTCACATAGGATATTAGAAAAAAATAGAGTTAACAGTGCAACAATTGGTTTATAAATTGTTTTCTTTAATGGACTTAAACATTGAGAACAGAAACTTTCAATTTTGCTTCTATATCAGCCAGCATAAATATTTAGCCGTAGACTTAGGATTACAAATTCATGCACTCAGCTAATATTCTAAATATCTTTTATTATATTAACAATTTAATTTTTAACTTATGGGTTAGATGAAGAAGAGGAATAGATATGCAGGGATCAATATAAACAAATGAATATAACTTTATGAACTGATAAGATAACCATCTTAGAAGCTACATCTCTTTTAATACAAAATAGTAATCAATAACACAGTGTCTTTACAAAATGGACTTTACCTTGCTAGTCAGGTCCAACTTTCAAACTGAATTCTTGCCCTTTGCCAAATTTCTTGATTTTGAGCAAAACTGGGAACTCACACAAAGAAAGTGCAAAGTACTCATTTAATGGTGGCTCTGTGTTACCCACATGTCCAAGGGAATAGCAATTAAGTACGAAATTTTGCAAATAGTTTGTGATGGCTATACTGGTTTGTCAACTTGATTAGGATTAAGAGATTCCTAGGAATTAGAGACCTCTAGCTGTGTCCTTGAAGGTGTTTCTACAGATGACTGTAAGTGGGACAACAAACTGAAGTGAAAGTCCCACCCTGAATGTGGGCACCATAGTCCAATAGATTGGGGCTGGATAGAATAAGTGTGGAAGAAGGAGGAAGTAGAAGCAGATGAAAGCTCTGTTACTCCTGAGTGGGTGCATTGACTGCAGTTTTGATTGCCAGAGGATACCAGAGTTCAGCTCCTTCACTCTTCCAATGTGGACTCTGTCCAGTGATTGTCTGGAAGTTTCCACGTCTTCAGGCACAGACTGGGGCTCATCATTGATTCTTCTTGTTCTGAGGCTCCAGGTTCCTGGACTGTGCAGCTGTTTTTCCTGGGCCCTGTGTACAGTCAGCTATGGTAGGACTATCCAGCTTTTGACCATGTAAGCCAATCTAATAAATTCCCTTTATTTTATATAAAGAGAGAGCTTTGACTAATACAGGATGGAAGTGGGAAGATATGCCTAAGTCATACAACTCTAGAACTCTAGAGTGTGAGCAAGAGAGTTGGAAAAGACACTCATATAAAATACAAAAAAAAAAAAAACATGTTCACAAAACTTTTTACATTAATTTTACAAGTAATTCAATTGAAATTATAGTACTAAAACTTCTTCCCATCCATACCCATGACCCCAAGCACTTAGATATCTGATTGTTTATCTAATAAAAGCATCTATCGTTCTTTAAACTGCAAAAAGGAAATATGTACATATGTAACTAAACTGAATTAAATTAGATTGAGTTCTTTCAGAGTCATCCCTTTGTTTTGGCAAAGCATTAGTGATAACACCACCTTCCAGGAAGTGAACCTAAGTTTCACTGCTCATTTAAACTAACATAAGCTGGCTCAGCAATCATGATTAAATATTGAATTTTAAGCTTTTGCTTTAATACTTCCTATTGGCAATGTCTCTTCTTGTTCTCTCTTCCAACTCATTTATGAAACAAGTTGTCCTCAAATTTCTAAATACTATTTAATTTTAATTTAAGTTAAAAAAATCATTGGAAATGAAAATTTGGAAAGGAAACCAAAGGAAGAAAATGATAGCAAGATTCCTTTGAGAAATGCAATTTTAAAACACACTATAAAAATGATGCATGCTGTTTACAAAATTGTTGACACTATGTAAAAGATTGCTAAATGTAATTCACCTGCATATCCACTATATTATTCTAGAGGGTGAACTAACTTTCTCACCTCACCCTCACTCCCCCTTCCTTCCTTTCTTCCTTTCTTCCTTCCTTTCTTATATATGACTGAAGCATCATAATATATTAAAACTCAATAAGTCATCTGGCAGAACAAAACATTTTTCATGCTTGAAATACCAAGATTGCCTTGATAACCATGAAAATTAGTGTAATAATTTAGTTATTAATTAGTTTTCTGTTGTTGGTCAGTGTATTTCTGGTTAGTTTTGTTATCATTAATGATGCTATCTTGCATGTCTCTGTGCATTTAGGTTTTGTGAAATAAGATTGTGTATTCACTTATTTTGTTGAAATTTTGTGATTTCTACTGTGTATTCAATGCTTTATTATATCTCAAAATAGCAAAAGTTTTTTTCTTACAAAAATCTTTGTTTTTTTCTATTCATCTTTGTATTAAGAGAATTTTTATTTTATATAAAATATTTGTACAGTTGTGTATATAGAACTTTTTTTCATATTTGAATACTTCTGGTGTTTGATGATGTGTATCAGATTAATTTTTTTGGACAATTGGAAACATTCTATTCAATTTAGGCATTCTGTAACCATTTTGTTCAGCTTTCTCTTTGCTTATTTTGAAAGAATATTTATCAGCCTGAATGCTTTTCTTTGCAATTTTTTTCCTTAGCATAGTATTGTGTGCATTTAGTCTGATTTTTAAAATTCAATCTCCATGTCTTTAATAAATAGAGCTCTGAAACTAGGGTACCCGCAGTTGTCAGTGCTGAACCTCCCTGTGCAATTTGTTTTATGAATGATGTTGTTTGGGGAAGGTGGAAGTAAGAGATTTAATGTGTCTGGTTTCTCACTAATTCTTTAGAAACCTGTTATTCTTTTCTTTCATTTTTCCCTTTCACTGCCACATATTTAAAGACTACCATTTCCTTTCCATATGTCCATTTTCCCCAAGGAAAAATGCTTTTCTGAAAGACTGCTCCATTTTGTTCTACTCACTTTTGAACATCTTCTTTGACATCCCATGTTGTGGTTAACAAGAGAGCATTTAGATCCTCTTTCCTGGGAGATTTAACAGCTTTCTCTAACCCTCTTTGCCCTTTGTACTCTTTTACACAATCTTTTAAGCCCCGCCTTATCCATCACCAACAGGCTTTTAGCAGCATAGATTACAGAGCTTTTGTTCTTGTTGATAGTGTTAATCTTTTTATTTGTATCTATTTAGTTTGTTTCTCCCTTTACATTATGAAGACAAAATTACATTTGCCTTCTACAAATGCTGTTGACTTTGACCTTACTTGGGGAAAATTGTGGGATATTTCAAAGTCGTCAACTGCCATCATACCCCCAGATCTACCATTTCTGTTAAGGATTTTGAATCTGTGTTTATGAGAAATATTGCTATTCATTTTTTTTTCTCATAATATCTGAATTGGTTTTTGGTATAAAACAATTTATGATGACATCCTTTCCCTCAGTTTTTCACCATAAAATTTAATATCATACCATCTAGAAATGGAGTCATTCTTTTTAGAAATGTATTATAAAATGGTTTCTTTATTGGACAAATGTTTTCAGACTTTTCAGTTTATTCTTGTGTAGTTTATGATGATTTGAGCCTTTAAGGTTTTATTGTGTTTCATGTAAATTGTCAAAATCATATTTGAAATGTGAATCTTTTAATAACACATAGTTGATTCTTACTTCTATGTACTGTATGACAATTTCTGCTTTTATCTGAATATCTTAGTACATAGTTACTATAAAATTGATATGCTTGGTGTTAACGCCTCCTACCTTCGGTTTTCTCTTCATCCTATTTTATACTCAATGTGCTCCTTGCTGTTTTCATTTTTGTACAATATGTCATATTTATCATTGTATGTTAAATTATTAGATTTATATCTTCACTTCTTTGTATCACTTTCTAGTTGTTTCCCTGGTAATCAAAATGTGTATTATTAAAGATATAATAAAAATTGCAACTCTATGTAAAAAATAAGAAACTTTCTTTAGTATAATCACATTTACATTGTCATTTCCTTTGTGTTATTATCATATATTCAATATATTTAACTGTTATTTCTTTCATAAAGACATTTAAAAATGTTTTTCTTTAAAAATTTTAGTTATTATTTGGGGCTGGAGCTGTGGCTCAGCGATCGAACACTTCCTGGCATGCATGAGGCACTGGGTTCTATTCTCAGCACCACATATAAATAAATAAAATCTCTCAACAACTTAAAATCTATATATGTAAAAGCTAGTTATTATTCAAAGAAATATAAAGTTTGAACATATCCCAAATTTATGGATTCTTATACTCAGTTTTCCTAAAGCCAAGTTCCTTTCTGGCATCCCTCCTTTTCTATTAAGGAATTTGCTTATCATTTGTTATAACAAAGAACTTCTAGAGATCAACCCTCTGTACATCAGATTATCTGACATTATGTATATTTCACCCTTGTTTTTAATGGATATATTTATTTTACTTGAGTATAGATTTCTGGTTTGCAAACATTTTCTTCCAACACATAAAAGATATTCTATTTTCTAATGGCCTCCATTAATTTTAACAAAAAGTAAATTGTCTTTCAGTTCATAACTTGCCTGTGTGAAACATACTTTTTTTTCCCAGTGTTATTTTCCATTTTCACACAATTTCCTCAAAAATGTATGTGTGTGGGTGTGTATGTGTGTGTGTGTGTTTTCCCTGTTTAAAGTCTACCAAACTTTTGTGATCAGTGCAATTACAGATGCAGCATATCATTCATGGTAGGCTTCTCACTGTTTTATCTTAAAATTCAGACTTCATTTCTTTAATTACTTTTTATCCATTCCATCTATCCATCTTTTTTTCTTTTCATGATATTCACCTATACATATATTAACCTAATAAATAATGCCCCCAAAGTTACTCAAGTTTATATATTTCATTAAATTCTTTTCCTGTTAATTATGTTCAAGCCTGCCAATGCCTGTTTTTGTCTAAAATTTGTTGCTAAGCATATTCGTGAATGTTTTTAAACATTCCGATATTGTACTATTCTACTACAGAATGTTCATTTGTTTCTAATTTGATTTGTCTATTTCTGCAATGAGATTTCCCATCTGATAATCAGAATGTCTACTTTTCCTTATTTACTGAGTGTATTTAAAACAATTGTTTTTAAGTCTTCTGTGTTTCTTCTAACTTCTAGGTAGGGGTTGATTTTTACTGATTGATGTTCCCCTCTGTCTGAAGGTAATATGTTTCCATTTTTCCACATGTTATGTAGATTTTGATTACATGTTGAACATGACTGATGAGACATTACAATTTTGATTTCTGTTTTCGTGGAAAACTTTGTCTTTTGTTCTGGTAAGTATTTGAATTAAAGGTAACTTTTCTTTATCTTGTTAGTCAACCCCCACCCCCAAGGAAAAGCTTACTGCAGTTTTAACTTAGTTTTGCAAGATAGTCTTTAGAGAATTTTGTTTATTTTTGAGATGTTCTCTCACTGAATGTTCCATTATTCAGAGGATCTCTCTGTACTAAAACTGCTACTTTCTCCAACAGCATGTTATCTCAGGAATATTGATTTAGTTTTCACCCCAGCAGAAGTTCCTCTTTTCTCAACCTTGCAGTCTCTGAATGAATATACCAGAAATCAATCAAGAACTCTTAGGGAAGCCCTTCACAAATTTCTATCTACCCTGATCCCCTAAGCAACTCTTTTCTCTTCATAATCCTGCTTAGGAATTCCAGCTGATTCAGGATCCCCAGAATTCTCTCTGGATTCTCTTTGTTAGCATAGGAGCAATCATCATGCTCAGTCATGTTTCCCTTCCCTATGCCACAGTCTGGAAGGTGTGTGTGTGGGGGGGGTGGTGGGGGGGACTGGTAAAACTTTACCTTTCCCTCTATAAAATGTTACAGCCCTATATTGCCTTTATCTGATGCCTAGGAGTAGCTACCGTGTATTTTTGCTACTACTGAAGTATTTTAAAATTTTTAAGTGGTCATGTCTAGTATCATTTATTCTGTTGTAGCCAAAAGCACATTACTCTGTTTTAAATTTTTTATGAACTTTCTCTAATTAAATATTTCACCTGTTCTTCACACACACACACACACACACACACACACACATAATAAGAAAATAATCCAAAGCTGTTAATGAGTTTCCTTCTTAAATATATATGTATTTTTAAGAATAAAAACAGAGAGTCTGTTGACTTTGGATTTGTTGCAATTATGGTATTTAGATAGTCTTCAAAATTTTAAAGTTCTTAAATTAGAACCAAAAAATAATTTTATATGTTCCTTTACTTTATATATTACACTGTAATTCTTTCTTTCTGGTATTCAACACTAACTTACAAATCATAATAACTACAAATGTCATCAAAATGATTATAAGCATTCAACAGCTGAACTTTTTACTATTATTTTTCTTACTCTTCTCTAAATATCCAAATAACTATATTCTCCTTAAGATATTATTTTTCTTGATAACACTTATTTGTTTAAGCTTTCCATTTCTAAGTCTATGAGAGAAACAATAATGAATCACATCATACAAGCATATATCAATATTTTAAACTAATTATTGCAGAGAAATTACCTAAAAAATATTTTAAAAAAATATTTAAAAAATCTTTAAAAAAATTTATTGTTAAACAATAAAAGTGTGTGAAATCATTAAAGAATATGATTTTTCATGTTTACGTTTGAAACTTAGAAATATGACTGAACATCTTGCTCATTTTTTTCCTTATTCATCAAGTCATTTCCTGTACTATTTTCATAAATGGCTTTTCTTTCATTTTTATCTTTCTAGGTCTTAGTAACCTAGCATATTATAAATTATTACAGTTATTTTATTTTTGTTATTTATTAACATGACAGCAACCTCCTTCTGTCAAACTTTTTCTTCCCTTGAATATTCTGAGGGACTTAAATTCCATCACAAACGAACAACAAAAAATTTGCCCTTGGTAAAAATTACACTCAATACAAGTGGTCTGCAAATTGTATCCCAAAAAACTGTGGGGGGTAATTGCAATTTCCCTACAAGTAAACAAATTCTTCTCTCTCACACTCTAGTTTCCAGGGATTTACTGTCAGTGGGTTTCACAGCATTTGAGTTAGAAATACATAATGAAAGGGAGGAAATAAAGAACGATTTACTTATACTGATCAAGAAATAGAACCATATTTTTCTGCACCACTGCTATTTCTCAGCAGGTTACATATGTACAGGCTGATATACATTCCAGATCCCACAGGCGATTGAAACTTAAAGACCTCAGTGTCCTTGGCTTGCTTATGACTTACAAGAGACATAAATATGGTTTGGGGAATAGAAATAGAGGCATTGCATGTTGCAAATTTTAAATTGTCAATTAAACAGCATCATTGAATCCAGAATAGAACTGCCAAGGGCATGTTCCTCTAAAAAAAGGATGGATTAACACAGACAGTCCCTATTGACATTTAAGATACATATCTATGATTTAGGACACTTGAGGATCTGCAGCTAAACAATGCGATCACATTTAATGTGCTGAAACCAATTTTTGTCTTAGTAAACTGAAAAATCCTCAATCAAACAAAGAAAAACTCTCAAGAAATACTTAACTTTGTGAACCATTTATCTGCAGCATTTACATTCACTATCCATGAGTGACATTAAGTAGCTACAAAAATATATACCCGTTGGACATGGTTTTCTGGAATATAAAAGCACAATACTAACTGCCATTTCTGCACTTCCGTGGCATTGTTTAGTGAAGGTAATTTATTTGCTTTCATAAGAATGGAGATTAACAAGTAGAAAAATATAAACTTTAAATCTGGGGGGGTATTTTATGTTTCTACTTATACATATAAATTGTGTTTTCTATAATTGAGACAAAATGAGTACAAAAATATATAAATAATAGAAAGTTAAAACCTGGGTTACTTAAGTGAAATAACTGTCATCTGCATTATGCTTACAAAAAATGTTCTTGCTTAATCTATAAAGGAAAAAGCAAGACACAGTAAAATTTAAATGTAGTGACAATTAAAATACAGAAAGTAATTTGTTATCTTCCTCTAACTATTAAAAAATTTACTATTCAATCCTGTTAGGTATTTTCAAACACAATAACATTTTCAAAGGAAGAATTTTACATCTTATTATTTAACAGTTATTTCATTCATTTCCTAGCCATTTCCCTGATGCTTAGTGATATGTGTTTATATCATTGCAATAGCATCCTACCTACCATTATTCCAATAATCTTTGATTTATGTACACTGTTATTTGATTAGTATTTACACAGATAATATCTTTGTGTATCTGTGTGGGTGTATGTGTGTGTGTATTTATGTATGTGTATGCTGGAGATTGAACCCAAGACCTCACACATGCTAAGCAGACACTGTACTACTGAGTCACACCCACAGCCATCTAGCTAATATCTTGTCATGGAATTTCATTTGCTCTAAGACCTAAAATAGCACCCACATTACCACAGAATAAAATCTAAAATTTTGTAAAATTGGTCATAAATATTTTTGTGTAATAGATATTTTTTATATAAAATGGGATATATTATAGGTTGTGTGTATTCACTTTTATTGCCTTCAGACAGGTCACTGGATATTCTTTCTGTACTTTGAGTATATGAGATGCTTTTCTTTTCTTTTCTTTTCATCTTACTCTTTACCTGAAATATTGCCCAACAAGTTATTTTATTTCCACTTGTTAAAATATTTTGTACTGCACAGCAGTTTCAGGTTTTTTTTTTTTCTCAGATTCTTAAAATACTGATGAAAATAAATGCAGCCCTAATATATTTAAAGTTGATTATAAAAGTCATCATGTATTTAAATATATGAAAGTTATAATTTTCAGAATATATATGGTGTTACCAAATAAAATGTTATTTAAGAGGTTAAGGAGTATTCATACCACTATAAATGCTTAGTTATTTTAAATCTACCTTTACACATTCTGCCCATAGAAAAATGTGTTTTTTCTTAGTAATTAAATTTTACATCATTTATTTTTATCTATGAATTAATATTTCTACCTTATTTACCCAAAAATAATGTTTTCTTAAAATATATAGCACATTTTTACTTTAAAGTATTTTATTGACAATCATACTATAATCCTTCAAAACAAAATATGCATAGAAATGAAAGTTATAAATTTCCTGAGACTAGGAAGAAATTCCATTTGAATATCATTATTTATCTAGTACAATTTTATAACTGGAGAAAAACAAAACTACACAGGGCATTTAGAAAAAATTTCTAAAACATAAAAAAGAGAAAAAAATAAGACTATACTAGGCTATTCTTAAGTAATTAAAAAGGGACTTAAGTCTCCTTCTTATAAGAAGGAAATAAATGGTCACAGTTTAAAAAAAATAACACTGTATACCAGGTGTTGCAGGTCTTCATGCCTGAGAAAAGACTTATGAGAGATCAGATAAACTTTTAAATGACAAAAGCTCAGCTGTGCTGGGGATACAGCTTGGTGAAGGAGTGCTTACCTAGCATGCCTGATGTCCTGGGATTAATGTCCAGCACCAAACCCAACCCCACAACTCTTTAAAAAAAATCTATAGGATGACACTAGAAATGTATTTTAATACAAAAAAAAAATGAAAAAGTTAAATTTAAAAATGAGAGAAAACTTTGAACACATCCTAATAAAGAGAAATTTAAAATTATGTATTAATATGATAGAAACAAAAGATAGAGTATAGTACCTAAACAGAACTATTAATGATAAAAGACCAACTTATTAAAAATGAATAAAAATATTATATGTGTGTATATGTTATAAAAATATAAGAAAAAATTGAGAAGACTCAAACTAGAGAGTTGACAAATCCATAATCATTGTTGCACAATTTAAAACTCCTCATCAGTAAGACAAGTTGAACACTATGCTGTAAGCATATAGAATACTTGAGCATTGCTATCAATACTTACCTTAGGTGAGATGTGTATAGCATCACAGCCAATATGGAATTCACATTCTGTTCAAGACCATATGAACAAATTAGCAATGTACACTATCCAATGTCAGAGAACAAACCATTTCAGCAATTTGAAATAACATACAGCATATTTTCTGAATAAAAGTAAAGCAAGTTAGAAACAAAACAAAAATGTATCTGACTATATAAATGTTTGGGAATTAACCAACATAGTTTCAGAACAATAAATAAATTTATCAAAGGAAACCCATAGGGAATATCAGAAAATTTTATTTTTACTAAAGGAGAATGAATTTACAAGATATCATATTCGGGACATAGCTAAAATCCAGTTTAGAAAACAATTTGCAGCTTTGTATGTTTGCATTTGAAGAAAAAAAGAAAGATCCAAAATCAATGTTCTAAGATTTTATCATAAGAATATAAAATAAGATGATCAAAACAAAACAAAACAAAAATGCAAAGCTAGTAGAAAAAACAAAACAATGAAGCTGAGAGCATAAATCAATCAAATAGAAAACAGAAAAGCAATAGAGAAGAAAATGAAACCTAAAACTGTTTCACAGTTAAAATGCCACAAAATTTATAACATTTTAGCTAGACTGATAAAAAGCAAAATAGAAAGGACAGTATAAAAAATTTAAGAGAAACCATATCAAGACTTTTCATACATTACTGTGCAAAAAAGGCTACATTATGAATAACTCTGAGATAGTAAACTCAAGTACTTAGATGAAAACTGCATTTTTTTTGAAAGAGAAAGTTGTCAAAATTGTTCATAATAAACTGAAAAGCTGAATTACCCTATATGTTTTATAAAAATTGAGTCTGCAATTTAGAATATTTCCATAAAGTACACTGAGTCCAGATGGCTTTTCTATTGAAGTCTATCAAACATGAAAGAAGAAATAATATCAAATACACACAAAATCTTTCAGAAAATAGAAAAGGAAGCACTTCTCAGGTCACTTTATGAGACCAGGATTAAATTGATATCTAAACCAGATATAGACATTATATGAAAAAAATAGTTAGCAGATAATATGTTTATATACATAGCTGAAAATATCTGTAATAAAATGTTATCATAACTAATCAACAACATATGAAAGGATGATACACCTTGAATACACCATATGATTATATCAGCAAATGCAGAGAAAACATTTTTTACCAAAGTGTATGCCATATCAAATTTAGCAAGCTAGCAAGAAAACAATCTACAGAACTTAATTATATATTGATGTAAGTCAGGGTGTTAGAATTTAATTTGCTGTAGCTGAAATTCCCACATTATTTTAAAATTAACCTCTTAGTGACCCTCAAATTTCTTCTCTTGAGGCCACAATATATTATTTGTTATAAAATATTATCCACTCATAGGTATGCTTTAAACTATACTAAAACTTATGGATTGTTCATGATGACTTTGCAAAAATTTATGGAAAACAATGATACATGTTGCAAACACATAAAATTATGAACTTACATTTTTAAAAAAATATTTTTATTTATTTATTTTTATGGGGTGCTAAAGATCAAACCCAGGGCCTCGCACATGCTAGGCAAGCACTCTACCATTAAGGTACAACCCCAGCCCATGAACATACATTTTTAAAACCAAAAGAAAATTTATTTTGAATGAGATATAAAAAATGCCAAAGGCAAAAATATTCTTTTTTATTTCATAAGGAAAATAGTTTTCAGAAATACCAACAAATTATCAAGATGCCTCAACATCTCTCTTTAGTAGAAGATCAAAATATTTGTGAAATAGTTCCACTACATTGTAAACTCTTGAAGACAAGCTTTGTGTCCTTTATGTACTCCTATCTTTAGTACATGAAACAATATTGTACTGTACTATCTTTAAACCATAACTAAATCTAAATCCATATAATACCATTACATTGTTTGCTTTGTTTATATTTTAGTTTGATTTGGCTTTTTTTTTTTAATATTCTACACAGAAAATTCAGAAACCTTACTTGTGTGGTCTGTTGAACAGACTTGTGACTTTTATTCTTGGATTGACTTTGATTTAATAGTTACTTGAGCTCTCATGATATGTTAAATATAATACTACCTTTCAATCTAAGGGGACCCAAAAAATCCTTAAGTTTTAGTAAAATCTTGGGGAAAAGTCACTTTGACATTATCATTATTTCTAAATTATAGAGCAACAATCTAAATGTTTATAAAATTGTACAACAAATGAAATATGACAAAACAAAGGGACACCAGGGAATTTGTAGTCAGTAGCTCTGACATTTCCAGTATTAAGCAAAACAAAAGCATGACTTGTCTAGTCTCTTTGATGTTTACCTATGAGATGTAATTAATGTTTTCATTCAAACACTTTTCACATGATTTAGCACAGCCTGATGCACGATTTTAAATCCATCTTTACATGACACAATTATTGTAACCTGATTTACCCAATCCGAGTCAAAACATAACTGTGGCGATGCTTACAGAGTATGCCTCCTTGTTTCTAAGACATTAGTTTCTCCATTTCCCCCATTAATAATTTGATTACAAGCAAGAGAGGGGATTTTAGACATGTAGATAATTGAAATTTAGAAAGTGACAGGTGAATAAGTTTATATATAAAACAGCTGGCATGAATTCTGAAAGAAGTGAAATATCTTGAATAGCTTTGAAAATGAACTCTAGCTTTCATTTCTACATTTTTATTTTTTTTTTCTGGGAATTGCCTATGGAGTTCAGCCATGCTTCATGACGTATTGTTCTGACCGAACTAGTCATTGCCTAGGCACCAAAGAGCAGAATCCCCACTGCACCTTCAAACTCTGTGACAAGTAAAGAATCACCCTGTCAGGATTCCACCCTAGCTCACCCAAATTGACAAAAATTTTCTGAATTACACTGTTTCAGGGCTCCTGCATTGACAGGAGGCAGTCAAGCCTGACAGCCCTTTCCCTCTTGTCTGTTATCTTGAAATCAATTGCACAGCCTGATGCACAGAATAATGGCTGTGGACGATTCTGCAGGACTTGGCCCATCTGGTCACTGAGGAAGACAGCATTGCCGGCTCCCTATCGATCTGGGAGGAGCATGCTGCTACACAGAGGTGACCTCCATCTCTCCACCTGGCCCTGCTATTGAGGAAATCAGCTTCACAAGTGTGCTCATTCAGAAGTGGAAACAACTTTGCACCAATGCATATCCACCTCTGTTTTAATTAAGATCCCTTGGTCTTTGAGGTTAAATATTTAGGTGTAAGCAAAACAAAGTACACAGATTCTGTATATCAGGAAACACATATTCCTATATTTTCTAGGAATACCTTAGTTAAAGCCTTGCAAATACCAAATATTTTAATAGAAGAAAAAAATGCAGTTAGCTATTTTATGAAATCTCGTGTAAGCCACCTTTGAATAAAATTCTTATATTAGTGACATACTATTTTTATTAGCAAAACTATAACTGCAAAGAGTATTATTTTTCAAGTTCATTCTTTGATAAATGACTGATTTGTACTTAATTGTTCAAAGTTGATTACACAACCTGTTTTACATTTTAAAAGAATTGCATCAGTGGTGAATTATATTAAATGGACCTGAATCTATAAAAGTTACAAAGTACTCCTGACTTCTTTATTGGAAAAAAGAAAGATCAAAGCAAGAAAGCAAGAAGAAAGTGAGAAAATGAATAATCAAGAAGGCAAGCAAGCAAGCAGTAATGCAGACAAATATTTTAGTAAAAGTCTTGGATACTTTTTATATTGCCATAGTCTTATTTATTCATTTGTTAATTCCTTCATTTATTTTAAGGACTTTATTTCTAGAGTAGATTTAGATTCACAGCAAATAAAGAGTAAAGTACAAGGGTTTCCCATAAACTTCCCATTCCTCCACATGCATTGCTTCTACCATTATCAGCATGCACCACACACACACACACACAAGCTCCACGATTATTAACATCCCCCAGCAAGAAGTACACACATTACTTGATGAGCCTACACTGAGGCATCATAATTACCTAAACTCCATAAATTACATTAGCATTCATTCTTGACGTTACACAGTGATGGGTTTGGACAAATGTATAATGACATGTATCTACCATGTATCATACAGAGTAATTTCCTTGCTGTAGAAGTCCTCTGTGTTCTTCCTATTCAACCCTAACACTTTTTAAGTACTGATCTTTAACCTATCTCCCTAACTTTTTTCCCACAATTTTATATAGTTGGAATTATGTAGTATATAGCCTTTTCAGCATAGTCTCTATCATTTGGTAATATGCATTTAGGTTTCTTTCTTTTTATAACTTGATAGCTCATTTTTTTTTAGCACTGAATAAATCCCATTATATACATACAACACAGTTTATTCATTCAACTAATGAAGAACATCTTGATTGCTTCCATTTTTTTTTTCAATTCTGGATAAAACTCCTATAAACTTTGATGTGCTGGTTTTGGTGTGGACCAAGGAACACCATTCCTGCATCTTTTTTTTTTTTTTAGTTGCAATTAGACACAATACCTTTATTATATCTATTTATTTTTATGTGGTGCTGAGGATTGAATCCAGTGCCTTGCAAGTGCTAGGCGAGTACCCTACCATTAAGCCACAACCCAGTCCCCATCTTATGATAAAAGTATTTTTAGTTTTTTAAGAAACTGTCCAATTGTCTTCCCAAATAAACATGCTATTTTTCATTAAACAAGCAACAAATAAGAATTCCTGTTGTTCCACATACCTGCCACCAAAATCCAGAATACAAATAATAGAGTTTTATTTTTGTAGTTTGTTTTTTAAAAATACATATATTTTCTGACTTCTATGAAATTTTCTCAAGATTCTACTCTGTAAATTGCCATGTAGCTCTAAACACACAACATTATAAAAGCCAACTCATTAGATCTCCTGTTCAATGTTTGTCTTCCTACAGCACATTCAACTTTGTGCCAACAGGCAGAACTTTTAAGGCTATAAATCATATTATGCTCTCTTCTTGCTCAAAACTTTTCAGGACTTTCCATGTCACTCAGAATGATGACCAAATTTTGTCCCTTTACCACCACTACCTGTTATCGGGCAGTCTTCATCCCAAATCATTCCACCCTTAATGTTTTAGTGCTGTGACCCTTAGTCTACAATTCTCACCTGAGAAGTCATATGTTAAAATTCATTTGGCATCAGGAAAATTATTTTTAAAATCTCAATCATCATTTCATAGATGGCAAGTCCTATGAGGTCAATATTTTTTTCATTCTATTTATTACAATATTCATAATGCCTACAGTATAAAAATCACTTTGTAAATGTTGAATAAATTATCCTAAGAATATTATCAGTGTAAGTGCAATGGGAAACTTTGGCAGAATTCAGGATTGCCACCAAAGTTACAATAATGCTGACATTTTAACTTGAAAAGAAATTACAACAATATTATTAATAAATTTACACAGGTGAGAGACGTTGTTAGCTGGTAAAGCTAACATAAGACACACAACATTTAAACTTATTTTTATTTACTCTAAAAAGTGGTTCTCCCACTTACTATCTATGTGACCTTAGGCACATCAATTAAGTTAATTCACTGCATCTTCTTCCTTGAGTGATGGTGAGTACTACCTCCTAACAAGAAGGCAATGCTGGCAAAGCACTTGTTGTTATGCTGGAACATTCTAAGGAGTGAAAAAATCATCTAGATGTCATCAACCTAAGTGTTATATGATATACTTTTATGTCTGAATGATTGTAGTTGTACGCTTCAGTGATTTAGAAGTGTTTTTGAAGCCCTGCTTGCCCCATCTATTTACAGTTACAGAACATAATATCTTCTTTTAAGTAGAATGGAATACTAAAATGTGGGCCACAGTAAGCAATAGAAATAAATTCCTGGTAGACATACTGCTTACTGGAATCTTTGTGCCTTCCTTCTCATTGAGATTCTTGTTACGCATTAGGTAACATCTAAAAATAACAATCAAACTACTTGTCCTACAAAGGAAGAACAAAATGAAGTTTGATTCTGTCATACATGAATTTAAGAATGAATTTCAAGACTAGTACTTTTAATTAATTGAACCGACTTACAATGATTTAGTCTTAAGGAAATGGACTCCTGTGTGAAACTAATTCACTTTAGGGCCAGAGTTTAAATGAGTAGAACTCTTGGCTATAATACCAACAAAAAAGAGAAACAGACTGTGAAAGACTTGTGCATAGGTTCTGATATTATTAAACATTTTCACAGTATTTGTAATAGCATTCTATCT
Organism: Marmota marmota marmota; assembly: GCF_001458135.2. Lineage (NCBI taxonomy): Eukaryota > Metazoa > Chordata > Mammalia > Rodentia > Sciuridae > Marmota > Marmota marmota. Next base: position 61,763,100 of record NW_026000026.1, on the reverse strand, counting down.
GCTTATTCAAGAGAGTAAATCATGCAGAAAAAGTCTATTCAAACTGTTTAGTTATTCAGAATTAATTGAGGAAATATAAAATTAGTGTCCATCACAGAGAATCAAGTGATTTTGATTTTCACATCAGACAGAAGACCAGATGTTTCATAGTCAATGGTTCAATGCAAAACACTTCAAAATACTGCACTCATAAAAGTAAAAGTCATAAACTGTGGGTATTGAAAGAGAGAAATAACTAGCATTGTGATTTACTAACTAGAAAGGAAATGACAAAAGACTTTTGGACCAGAGACTGTATCAATTTTAGGGTTTAAAATGTATCAATTTTAGGGTCTACAATGAGATTTTTAAAAATGATAATCACCATTATTACTTATATTAGTAATTATGTAAGTTCACTGTTTAATCCAATCTCCTATTCATTCTGGCAACTGACCCCTTGCCATGGGAATATCTATTTTATATACTCTAATTTCTCAACTGGTCTCTGATAGATTAGTCCAGGAATTGGTGGCTGACCCAAGTTGAAGTAAGACAATACGTTCAGAGAATTTTTGAAGTGGAAATGAGAGGCACACTAAATTAGAAAGTCATAAAACTCACCAATGGTCAATCATAATAAGAACTATGATATGGAAAGCTTATGAAGAAAATGTAATGTATTTGTACATAGAGACAAAGTCAAGAAATGGAGAGGCAGGATGGCTTTAGAGCTCCTATAAGTCAATTTTGCTGAATTCCACACTTGATTCTATGCTTAGGTTATATAAATCATGCCCTTTATGTTAAATTCCCATTATTATTTAAACTAGTAAATGTGGTGAGCAGTTCTAATTAGACCGTGGCCGCCATTAGAAGATGGCGCCGGCTTCCACTGTGGCCTGTGATAAACAACTCCTAATATGGAGAATTGGCACGCAATCCCTTACCACCCTATGAGAAAGGTCCACGTGGCAGCTTAAGATTGGTATGCTGGAGGCTTTATTAGGCTGTGCTTGGGCGCTCGGCGGGGGGTCACTAGAAGATGATACATGAATCAAGGCCTGAATAAACTGCTGAAAGAAGAATCCTGTGTCGTGTTTTCCCTTGCCGGCGAGGGGTCGCTACAAGTAAAATGTGGCCAGAATTTCTAGTTAATCCCCAATGCCTAGTCTTCCTTTTTTCCTCAGTAGTGGAAGAGTTAATGGTAAATTTTCTAGATTTCCTTGAAGCCAGAGGTAGTGATCAGATCAAATTCTTATCAATAGACTGTAAGCTGTTATAAGATGCACAAATTCAGAAAACATGCTTTAAAAGGGAGCTTCCCATCAACCTTTCTTTCAGTATTTTACTGGATGTAATATGGACACGAGGGGTTTCAAGCAGTCATCTAAACATGGAAGGTGAACATCAGGTATTGAGTTCATGGTGCAATATGTTACAAGGTTCCTGTTTCTCTGATAACTTCAAAGATACTTTAACACCCTGGGTTTGTTATGTTTCTATAAAAGATAAATACATATTTATCTTATCAGAAAACCATTAACTTACATTTTCCAAATCTCACAGGCAATATTAATCTTACCAATAATAATACAACATCTTATTTATTTATTTTTTATATATGACAGTGGAATGCATTACAATTCTTATTACATATATAGAGCACAATTTTTCATATCTCTGGTTATATACACAGTATATTCACACCAATCTGTGTCTTCATACATGTATTTTGGATAATAATGATCATCACATTCCACCATCATTAATAACTCCATGCCCCTCCCTTCCCCTCCATCCCCTCTGCTCTATCTAGAGTTTATCTATTCCTCCCATGCTCCCATTCTCTATCCCACTACCACATCAATGTTTATAGCAGCACAATTCACAATAGCTAAACTGTGGAACCAACATAGATGACCTTTAATAGATGAATGGATAAAAAAAATGTGGCATATATACACAATGGAATATTACTCAGCAAGAAAAGAGAATAAAATCATGGCATTTGCAGGTAAATGGATGGAATTAGAGAAAACAATGTTAAGTAAAGTTAGCCAGTCTCAAAAATCAAATGCCGAATGTTTTCTTTGATAAAAGGAAGCTGATTCATCATATTCATTTATAACCACAAATTCCATTCCCACTTATGATAGAAATATATGTGACAGAAATGAATAATATTTTTGCCTTATGTTGGTTAATATTTGATATTTTGCTAAAGATTGAGTTCATTACATCATTCCAAATTGACCAGTCCTAAAGATAATACTTTGTACAGCAGTGTTGCATTGTGCTCTGTCAGCAAGAAATTGAATTTGGGTGCATTACATGCAGTTATTTTCACTACTGGCATCTAAAGCCTCCCATGTTAACACTAGAAGACTGTGTCCTTATAGAATGGAAGACAGGGATCAAAATTTTTGTAACATAATATGTGTTTCTCTTGTTTTAAGAAAATATTTGCATATTAAATAAAGTGGCAAATTAAGAAGTGGAGAACAAAGTTATATTTATCTAACAAAATAAAATAGGAGCAGTACCTTGTTTTTGTTTTTCGTTGATAGCACTTTTTCCTTTTGTGTTTGTTACTTAGATAACTTTTTTTTTTTTAATGAGAGAACATTTGCCAGCTCCTAGAAATTTGTCATCATCATGTCATTTTATCTAATTAGATGTTGTGTTGGTTGCTAGTTTCCATTCAAAATTGATTTGTAGCATCTTCTTTGTCTATGTAATCATATAGTTGCTAAATCTTTTTCCAAGAATAACTAGTCAATCATAACATTTCAAGAACCTGTTGACAAAAGGTCATATTGTTCATCTAAGATAATATTGAGTGGGAATTTTTGTTTCCTTGGAATTGCTATCAGAGTCTTTAGGTAAAAGAAAAATCAATGACATCAATTATTTGCATTCTAGAGGAAGACACATATAGCTGGTGTCAGATTTTTCTCATTCGAGCCTTATTAAGAGATTGAGGAATTGACCATCTGCAATTATGATAAATAACCCAACTCATCCTACTTATGGACCTTGCCCAAGACACTGAAACAAGATAGGGAGAAAAAGATTAAAAAGAGAAAAGAAAAAATAGAGAAATGATTGTCTCTAGCATAATGGTGAGCACTAAATTCTATGACTGAAAATTAGTTGTTTGGTTTGTGTGCATGTGCACAGTTTTCTTTTATTTTCCTAAATGGGAAAAGTGGAAAAATACTCTCCTTTCTTGGAGGCCAACTCAGGAAAATCATTCCTAGAGATTAAATGTTACCTTAAATATGCTATTTGTTCTGAATCTAACTGGGTGGGTATTGGTTGGGAAAGAAACTGAAAATATTAAAGAAAGAAAGAGGAGACAGAGGAGAGAAAAGCACGTAAACTTAAACTGATGTAGAATGCAATTTGGCATGGAAAGGATGATTGAGTTTTCCATCTGTTTGAAAGGTCATTTCAGAAAATTACTGTGGTCCATCTTATTGGCATCTCACTGGAAAGGCTGCCTGCCTGGATGATAATGGAATCCCAACAAATAAAATGAAAAGAAGTATATTTGGTTGAAGAACATAATTGATGGTGGTAAATTGTTAGAAATCCAGATCATCCAAATCAATGAATGTATATTGAACAGGCCAACTGGGGCACTCCAGAGAACTCACATTTTTACAACCCATGAGAGAGCAAGAAGAGAGGCAGGATGAATGATGTGATAGCAATTTCAGAGGTGTACATTCCCCATCTTCCTTATAACCTCAATGAAATACTTCTCCTGCTTCTCATGACTTGGGTAATGCCCTTGGTCATTAAATATTGGCCAGGCTTTGTAACCAATAGGCTATTGTAGAAGTGAAACTGATGGGGATGTGGCTCAAGCGGTAGCACGCTCACCTGGCATGCGTGGGGTGCTGGGTTCGATTCTCAGCACCACATAAAAATAAAATAAAGATGTCGTGTCCACCTAAAACTATAAACAAATATTAAAAGATTCTCTCTCTCTCTCTCTCTCTCTCTCTCTTTCTCTCTCTCTCTCTCTCCAAAAAAAAAAAAAAAAAGAACCTGAATAAATTCTGATCATGAGCTGATATGATGGAGAGTTGGGCCTATATTTTCTTCTTGTTTGTACAGGGTCTCTGGTTTAATGATAAGGTTCTTGATCCACTTTGATTTGAGTTATGTTCAGGCTGAGATATATGGGTTCAATTTCAATCTACTACATATGGATTTCCAGTTTTCCCAGCACCATCTGTTGAAGAGACTATCTTTTTTCCAGTGTATGTTTATGGAATCTGTGTCTAGTATGAGATAATGGTATTCATGTGGCTATGCCTCTGTGTCTTCTATTCTGTTCCATTGGCATCAATAAGACAGCACAGGAAGTATAAGCAAGAATCAATAAAAGGGATGGCATCAAACTGAAAAGCTTCTTCACAGCAAAGGAAACAATCAAGAACATTAAGAGGAGATTACAGTATGGTAGAAAATCTTTACCACCTGCATATCAGATAGAGCATTAATCTCCAGGATATTCAAAGAACTAAAAAAAAAAACCCTACTAATAAATAAATAAACAAATGGGCAAAGAACTGAACAAGCATTTTGTACAAGAAATATGATTGGTCAACAAATATATGAAAAAAATGTTCAACATCTCTAGCAGTTAGAGAAATGCCAGTTAAAACTATACTGATATTTCATCTCACCATTCAGAATAACAATTATCAAGAATACAATGTTGATGATGATGTGGGGTAAAAGGTACACTCATACACTGCTGGTGATACTGCAAATTGGTACAACTACTCTGGAAAGCAATATAGAGACTCCTCAAAATACTTGGAATGAAACCATCATTTAACTCAGTTATCCCACTCCTTTGTCTATAACCAAAAGACTTATAATCAGCATATTATAGTGAAAAGGCCACATCAATGTACCTAATAGCTTATTTCACAACAGCTATGCCATGGAACCAACCTAGGTGCCCTTCAATAGATGAATGGATAAAGAAAATGTGGTTTATATACATAATTGAATATAGTCAGCCATAAAGAAGAATGAAATTATGGCATTTGATGGTAAATGGATTGAACTGGAAAACATCAAGTTAAGTGAAATAAGATAATCCCAAAAAACAAATGAAAGAATGTTCTTTCTGATATGTGGATTCTAACCCATAAGAAGAGAGGATAGGGAAGGGAAGTATTTAAGTTCATTGAATTAAACAATGAGGAATGTAAGGAAGGAAGAGGGGATGGGAATAGGAAAGACAGTAGAACGAATCTTTCCTATCCTCATATATGAATACAATACCAGTGCAACTCCACATCATGTTCAACCAGAAGAATGGATCAAAATTGGAATGGGTTGCTCCCCTTGTATGTTTAATATGCTAAAATATACCTTATTGTCAGGTATAGTTAAAAACAACAAATAAAAATAAATAAATTCTGAGTAGAAGTCATAGGATGATATGCAACTTCTTCCTCTGTCTCTTCGAATTGTTCTGTGGATGTCAGAATCCATGTAAGAAAGTTCAATATTCTGGGTTGGCCAAGCAGTAAGGAAGAGTAATCTAGATATTTGAGGATATATTTAGCAAGCATATGTTTAAGCACCCCTGAGTTTAATACCAGTACCAAAAAAAGAGGAATAGAGAGAAAATGAAATTTAATAACTGTTATTTTAGAATATTCAAATAATTATTCAAAATTAAGTATGACACTGAGTCCATAGCTTCATGAAGAGTAAGGTGTCAGAGAAAAATTTTCTCAAACAAACATTGGTTAAGTGTGAATTTGACTGGTTAGTTTAACCTACTTGCCATTTTTTCTCTGCCTCACAATTCTATTTTTTTCATCTTGTGTCCAATTCATTTTACTGAAAACCACTTATCTCCTTTTATTCTTCACTTTTAAATTAAGATGTATTTTGAAAGTTAGACATATTTTCAATTTTAGTTTAATCATTACCACTTTATATTCTTTAAGTGAAAGTACTTCAGAAGTAAGATGGTGCAGTCCAACAAACCCAAGTGATTGCTTCTTGATGACTGCTTGATAATAGAAAACTGCTATTTATTGAAATTATTGAAAAGATTTGAAAGGAAAACATGACAAAATAAAGTACAATAGTAGTAATTAGAGAATTTTTAAATAAAGCAGTTTGAGGTGTAGAATTTATAAGGAAAATGTTATTTATTGGATCAACAACTGGATAAAACTTAAGAAATATGTGTGCACCATAGAATTATTGTTGCAAACTGGCTGATTTACATCAATCAATCCATTGAGTATAACCACATATTACAAAATATATAAATGCCCAAATCTTGAAGGCATTACAGAACTAACAGGATAGTTACTGTTCCAGAAGGAATGGAACAATAGTGGTGACTAGTACCCTGCTTCAAATTTAGTGGCTTAGAACAAACACCATTTTCTACCATAGGATGTCAGTTGAAGCTCAAAACAATTCAGTGTGGCTCTCTTAATCATTCCCTCTGCTCCTATCTCTTGTGCTTATTCATTTTTCTACATCTCATAATTTTCCCTTTCTAATTTTTAGTCTAGAGTTTTGCCAGATATCTATGATCGTTTGTAGACTAATTTTTATTATAAACAGTGAAAACACTTTAACTTATAGGTGTAATTTCAGTTTAGGTAGATGTTGGGTGAAGAATAAGAAAACACAAGAACACTAACAAGAGAACTCATTGTAGTAATTTCTAAAATATATATTTGAATAGGTAAAGTCCTAGCACTGGTGCAGTTTCTCAGCTTAATAACAAGAAAACTGGAGCCTAGAATTAAATAAGTAGCAGTGCTCAGTATTAAATTTAAAAATATTTTTTTTTACTTTATAATTTAATATTAATCATTTCCTATGAATTTGCATCCATCTCAAAAATGTGTAGTATAGTTTGTTAGTGCAAAACACTAGGTTTTTCCATACACAATAAGAAGCATATGCTACCTAGGAGTTTTTACAGTTCTGGTTGCCAGGTAGTTTAAAATAAACTGGTATATTTTCATCTGCTTTTGTAGTTCTGATTGCTTAAATTTAAAAGTAAAATCATCGCCAGATTAGAGAAGCTAGCATGCAATTATGAAATACATTTGAGGGATATTTGTTTTTCCTTCAATGTATTTGTTTCCTTTGGGGGAAGAAAAGACTCTAAAAACATGAGTGTGTTGGACATACCTTGTTAACTGAAGTAATGAGACATGTAGCATGCTTAATGATAGACAATAATGGATATAGAAATAACTTGCATTTTATTTAAAATTATAAATGAATATATTATATCAAACTAAAATAAAGTTAAATTAGATTCTGATCATTCAATTTATCAAGTAAGGCCAGATAAAGACAATTCTATTTTTTCCACATATTTAGATCAAAAAATATTGTACATGTGTACTTGAAGCAGTAATATATTTAAATATAATTTTGTTTACTTTTTTTGCTCTCCTCTTCCAGCTGGAAAAGATCATTTACTTAAGAACTAAAATGCACTCATATGTGTGATTATACATGTGTACTCTTGTCCATTAGACTGTAACCCACAATCGTAGAACTTCTCTGTATCCTTTCCTCTTATAAATTTGTGCAGAAACTGAAAAAATAGAATTAAGATAAACACATAAATTTTTCAAAGAGCTAAATGTGATCGATGCCTTTTGAGAAAATTAACAAACCTCTAGAAATTCATTTTTTTTAATGAGGATGGTATCTATTCCTTGTTCATCTTAATTTATGTTCCTGAGGCTTAGCACAGTGCCATCCAGAGTAAGTATCAAGAACTAATTCCAGAGTATAAAAACAAATTAAAAAAAAACTATCTTGTCTTTCAAGTCTAACTTAGATAAAAATGAACTATTCAATGAGTATTTCTGCCTTCTATATTAGAAAGTGTTGTGAAAATTAGAATAGAGAAAGTGTTTCTGTTATTTGCTTATTATGTTATTGTTGGGAAATTCCAGTTAGTCTTCCTTTCCAGGCACAAGTTTACACATTTTTTAACAAAAGAAGGAATTTGATTCCTAAATGATCTTTATGTATTTTATAACTTTAAAACTTTGTAACAGTTAAATCACAAGTTTTCTGAATTGTACTATATTCTAATCACTGGATTTAAATATTGTTTATGTAATTAATAATTCTACTTAATAGGGATATATTTTTAAAAAGAACCTTTTTTACCCTTGATAAACAAATTGAGGCTCTGAGATTCATGTTTTAAAGAAAAAAAAAGTAGTGAAATCACATTTAAACAGCTATCACAATTTAGGACTTAGTGGTACAAGTGCCACATGAAGTGAGAATTTGTAAATTGTGGAAATAATTACGCATCTTTTTCTTTAGGCTTTTTGAAAGGATTATAATAAAATGTTTCTCTGTCCTGACCTTTCATTACTAAAATCGGGGTGTATTTCCTCTTTAGACTCTTAGAATGGGACATAAATCACACTCCCTGGCATTTTGCATGGTCTGCCATGCAGGCAGCCAACTTTTACAGATGTCCTTCCTGGCTTCAGAAAGCTGAAGCCTGCAGGTAGCAGAAAATGCCAGGTTTCTTCTCACGCCTGAGGAGGTTCTGTTTGCTGCAGATGAAACCTGTGTGCTGTGATAAATGCCACTGTGCTGAGTCAGCATGGTGGACAGTTTAACTTCATGACCTTCTGCAGGTAGACAGCCTCCCGGGTAGATTGTCTTTGACAAAACCTATAACATGGAATGTCAACACCAGTCTAGCGATTGAGATCTGTATTCATTTTGTTGTGAAACAATTGCTGCTAAGTGTGGAGCTCAGGTGCCTCACATTTGCTAAGATTATTTGTTATATTTTATTCTTTTTTAAAATTCATCATATATGCGTGAACACTTCATTTACAAGAGTCTTTATTGGCTTATGTTTATTTGGTGAAGGCTGAGAATCCAATTTCTGGAATAAGTTTATGAAAATAAAGTAGGCATTGTCAATATGTTATCTGTCTTCTTAGTCAATGAAACAACTCCTGATTCCATTGCTCAGTTAGAAAAACTCAATCTTATCTCACCCAATATACGCAACTGACATGTAGAAAGAAGAGGAAGCATAATGGTGGGAAGCTGATGGGTAAAAGGTAGTCTCTGTAAATAAGACTTGCCCTTAGTTTTGTTTTTGTTTTTTGTTTCCTCATGTGAAACAAATCTACCTGTGAAGCACTTCCTTCTCCGACATCCTTTTCTTTTTGCTGGCTTTCCTCTCTTTGAAATGGTTTGGAACAAAATTTATTTTGTTTAAAAATCTTAGGAGATGTTATTCTTTTTTAAAAAGTTGCAAGATTTAAGGTGTTAAATTATTAAAAAGCGGTAATATCTCTATTACATTGACGTACCTGGCAAAGTATGACTTCATATATGAAACTTTATTCTGAAAAAGTGACTTCCTAGACTAGAAATTCATGCTGGAACTCCATTTATGTGTATTTTAGAAAAAAACACCCAGGAAGCCAACACAAAACCACATGTGGCATCTTCTCTCATTTTTACCTTCCTCCTTTCTTGCATTGTAGTTGCAAATTCACAATCATTTTACTGTCATTTGACAAACATGCTATTGTCTTTATATCAGTGTGAATGAAAGCTCCCTAGATTGTGCTAGAAGACAAGGGTAAGAAATTAACTTTAACCACCCAAATTCAATGTGCCACTTGTTTCTGTAGAGAGCATGTTGGAGTAGAGTGAGACTTGTTCACTTACTGAGTGTCTATGTATACTTTCCCTCGTCTTTGTTACAAAATAGCTTAGTGTCCTTGGTGAGACACTAGTTGTTCCTGTCTTTAAAACGTGAAGAAATTGGACTATGTAATTTCTACAAAGTGGTGAGACTCATCTATGTTTGTGCACCTAGTAAGTTTCAACTACATCCAGTTCTTCTGCTTGTACTCCTGTATTCTCTCTGGAACATCATGCACTGGTAACATATTACAATGATTTCACTTAATTCTTGTTTATTTACCTAGGTAGTTGGAATTTCTAGGAGGAACCATAGATACACTGAATCATGAATGATAAATAAGTATCACCCATGAAATTGAAATGAGAACAATGATGTTTCACTGTTTTATGGTCTACTTGGAAAGATTAAGCAAACTACAATTTGTTTGCCTTATGTCCTTGATTATAAAATACGCTGATTAAAGAATCTAAAAACAAAGTACATCTCACTATTTATGTCATATAGCAATAGGACCATTTGAACAAAGCCATTGTGGTCAAGCCTGGAGACTAGAAGGATTCCTGGTGTGGGAAGAGATAGGAAGGAGCTCTATCTATGCAGAACTTGGAAGAGTGTTGGATAGTGCTATCAAGAGAGTCTTGCGAATATAAACAGAATTGATTTTAGATAGAACTAATACACTGTATCTAATATAATAGGAAAGTCAGAAGAAAACATAAATGTAAATGGTGTTAAGATTATTGGTGTGAGGGGATGGGTAAGGATATTCAAGTCTGATCGCTTCTGTTTTCTCTATGAGATCTGATATAATATAGAAAGTTATTGAGGGAAATGGAAAAGATTTTAAAATCCTTGAAGCAGAAACCAGATCAAGCCAATTAAGACTTCTTTTGTTTGTTTGTTTGTTTTGGTACCTAGGTTAATTTGATCTCTTGGGAATTTTTTGTCTTATAGATCTGTGTGTAAAGTGTAATGTAATGTAACTGGACTAGAATGTAAGTGGCCCCATTCTTTTTTATATGGAAGGTGTTAAATATGATGCTATACATTTTCATGGGAGAAAGCAATAAACTTAGTTATCATGATAGCCTTAGAAAGAGTGAAAAAAATTATATTGATAGCAAAAGACAATCAATTAACACTGGAAATAATCAAAGGGGACTTTTAAAATACAAAGGCAAGAAAGTGGGGAAAGAAGGAAGGAAGTTAATTTCACTTGGAAATATGGTAATAAAAGGTAATGGGCTACTCTAGGGAAAGTGGTCAGTACACATTTTGCCCCTCAGGTGGGGGTCTCTGTCTTCAGTGAAGCTACTTCAAATTAGCCTTTGGAGAGCTACACACGCAGTTATGTATTTATGTAAACAAGTTTCTTAGAAAATAATTAAATAAGATGTAATTTGTAGATTTTCATAATATCAGTGATACAAATACACTTAAACATGGATAATTTCAGGATACTGACAGTTTAAAGACTGAGTAACAAATTCTAATCATTATTTTAAAACTTCTTTAGAGCCTGTAAGTACACTGCTGCACCTGTCCACCATACTTTGAAAAAGGAAGGACCACAGTTTGTGGTATTCTGTTTAGCATCTGACCATGAACAGGAAAACCCTAGAACTTGCTTGAGGTATCATCTGGGAAGCCCTGAGGAACACGAAAAAATGGATAGTTTTGCAGGATTAGTAGTAAGAAAGAATAAAACTCTGCTTGCATCTGATTGAGTCCAGCTTATTTACTAAAGCAGTTAAGTTCACTTTGTACAGGTAAGTCAAATCTCCTGAACTTCAGCAATCACAGTGGCTGGGAAATTTAATCCCTGTCATTACCTTGCTTCTTCCTTTCACATCAGGTGTACCATATGTCAGAGGTCTGATATGGATACTTCAAGATGCACTTGAGTGAAGAATAGAAACTGAGTCCATCATGAAAATAATTTGAGTTCTAGATTAGAAAAGTTATTATTTTATAAAGTTGGCATACATCTAGGGCATTACATAAACTTGACATTTTTTTTTGCATTGCACCATTACAGCCTACTTACATCCTGAATAAAGTATATAGTCAAGCATAAGGTGAAGAAGGTCTTTCTCCTGGCAGTTTTTATGAGTTAGTGTCATAACTTTGCAGTGAGCCCTGCTTAATCCATTGCTCTTTTTGTGCTTTTCTTTTTTTTTGTCCTTGGAGAGGGCCAAAAGCAATTATGATGAATGAGGAGATTACTCTGGCTACATTTAATCCTCACTATTTCTCTTGATTTCCCCCCTGTTAACAGAATTGCCAACTAAGGATGGATTTTTCCCTTTCAGAGAAAGAAGAAATTATAAAAGTCATGAAATTTCTTTTAAGACACTACTCTAAAGTTAATGCAAAGACGATATTAACATCACTGTATCTTAGAAGTCAAGGTCTGGGGGCAATTTGGGGTGCTGGGCTGGCGCAAATTAATGCTTATATTGATATAGCTTTATTTATTTAGTGGTTCTCTGCACTCTGTACCACATCTAATTAAACCCAAGTGAACTAGCAAAACTATTGATTAGTTAATCAATGTTGCTATATCTATAATACATGAAATAAAAAGTGGTTGCTCAACTACTGTGAATCCCTGTGGGGTGAGTAGCAAAGCAACTTAATCCAATAAGAAGGGAAACATGAAACTAATAAGAGGACATAAGAGACGTAATTTGGAAAGATGATGCTATAGGTTCTCCCTCACACAGCAAAGCTGGCTTCTCATTCTGCTGTTATATATATTGCATGCAAACTAAAAGTATATATGAATAAAATGTTTTAAAACTCTCAACCCTCTCTACTTTGTAATAAAGAAGACAACATTCTTACATAGATATGAATATATTCCAGCTATATCTTACATCAATATCAGTTATTTCCAAATTCATAAACCTGTTTGATTTCATCTTTTAAATTTGAAAGATATGAGTCAACGCTTACATGCAAGTGGTCAAAAGAATATTATACAACAAATTATCATCATTTACATCAAAATTACAAAAATAATCTGTATAATAGCTATTGGTGTAGATGTAGCTTTTCAAGCATGGTGTCCAATGGAAAAAAAATCTTAAGTAAATTTTGAGCAATATAAAATACATAAAATTATGAAAATTTCTAAAATATTTTAATATATTAATTCTAAATTTTTCTTCTTGTGTAATTGTAAATTCATGGAGTTATTGTCAAGTAAACATCAATGGAAAAAATAAAATTTCCAATAAAAGAAAAATTAAGGGCTTTTTAGCAATTTTAGGAAGCAGAAGAAAATATATATTTTTGGTAAAGAAAATATTTTTGGTGAAGGAAAAGAGGTGAAATTACTTTTTCCCATCTCTATTTTCTCCTGTTTATATGAGCCTATTATCTTGAAGAACAAGTAAATCAGGGAACACTTATGGAAAAAGAAGCCTGATAAAAAGTCCAGTGTATACTGTAGTTTAGATTTATAATACAAAGGCAAAAGAAATTCTTTAGGAAAAATATATTAAAAAAATTCAGGCAGAAGATAACTTGTCTTCATTCAGCAAACATTTATGGAGCTTATTTTCTAGGAGAATAGATGAAAAAATATGTTAGAAGTGGTAAATGCCACAAATAAATAGAAAATCACATATGTTAAGAAATGCCTCTCACATGGTGAGATTCTAGAAGAGATGCAAAAGAAGTCAAAGATGTTATCATGTGAAAGCTTGGAGGTGAAGAATGATGTATCAAACTAGGAGTGATTATAAGAAGAGGAGTGCCATTAGAGAGGAACGTCTACATGTCATAGATATGGTTGGGGAAAATAGAAGCTTTACCAGGTTTAACATTTTGAGAATTTTACTATTTATACAAATTGCAGCATTAATGTTTTATTTGATGCTGTTATTACGCTGCATTTTCTTTTAAATGTAAAACCATGATGAAATTGAGCACAAGTTGTCTCATGTTTATTTTGGGTTATGTACCAATTATTTCAAAACAAGTACTTTTCAGACATATCACAGTTTTGGCAAACTGCTTTTAGCTATAAGCATCTATCTTATATGTGCTTTAATTCCTTACTTGCTTTATTTCTTGTTTGTTGCAGTATATGGTTTTATACTTTTCTCAGTTAAGAGTCCCCTTGAGACATGATGAGCATTAACTCTAGCCAAGTGAATTCCTTTGATGCTGGATCTACCATCCAAATTATTAATAAAAATTTCTTTTTCATGTCCCCTGCAAATCCTATGAAAGAAACTATCTTCAATGAAAAAATGTAACAGAAATTTGAATAAATAATTTATACATAATATAATATAGAATATTATTATAATAAATAATTTATATTTATTAGAGAGAGAGACAGTCAGGAAGCAGGAGGCACATTCCCTCAAAACTCATGTTCATATTAAAAGAAACTAATGATCAAATCACCAGTAAACTACTTTAAATTATTATGAATGTCATTTAACTCATTTCTCCATCTTACTCAGAGAAGGACTGTGGAAGATTTTTCCAAATGGTTTATTGAGTCTAAATTGGCTTTTGATGAAGAAAGTTTGAAGAAACTATTCATGTTGAATCTCTGATGATTCTCACTCAACAGCAATTTGTTTTGTTTCAAATGTTCTGAAAATTATGCATTTCCAAATAATCTTTACCAAAAAGGTCAAGATAAACATCTACATTTTAATAAAACAATAATATGTTATTTTAATAAAGCAAAAATATGTTATATTTCTCATTCCTCATATAGTACTGAGTTATTGGTTAGCCCCCTATATAGAATCACATTATAAGAATGATATGAGGGGAGGTATGATGGTGCATCCCTGTAATCCCAGTGACACAGGAGGCTGAGGCAAGAGGATCACAATAGCCAGCCTCAGCAACTTAGAGAAGCCCTTCCAACTTAGACCCTGTCTCAAAATTATAAATAAATAAATAAATAAATAAATAAATAAATAAATAAATAGAAGGGCTGGGAATGTGACACAGTGGTTAAGTGTCCATGGGTTTAAGAAAAAAATAATAAGAAGAAGAAAGCTGGTTCTTGTGGCTCACACTTATAATCCCATTGACTCTGAAGTTTGAGGCAGGAGGATGACAAGTTCCAGGCCAGCCTGGGCAATGTAGTGGGATCCTGTCTCAAAAAAAAAAAAAGAAAAAAAACCTCTTGGATTTAATCCCCAGTAACAAAACCAATACAAAACAAACAAGAATGAGATTGAATTTGTCCAGTTTATTTCATACAGATAAAAGTTGACTTAAAAACTTACTTATAAATTGTTTCCATGTTACTCTCACTGATCTTCCCTGTTTCAGTCTAAAAACCACCTTGACAATATATAGAAGGGAACACTAAATGATATCACAAAATGCAAAAAGTTTAACATTAACAAATATAATTAGTATTTTAAAGTAGAAAACCCATAAGCAATATAGCAATTCATAATTGGCTTGAGAACATAATTAGAGGTCATTAGAACACAGAATTATTCTAAAAAGGATCGCTCATTCTGTACTCTATTATGCTATAAAGTATGCAGCAAGGTGAGAGTAATCAATCAAGCATGAATGATGGTAAATCCCATTGCATGAACATGTACTTATCAAAACACAATCAAAAAATTTCTCTGTCTTACTGGTAAAATAGGATTTATAAATAATATTCTTCACATTATATTCTGTGAAATTATGATTATTCAAAGAGGTAATCTATATTATGTGAAAATAACAACTTTATAGTAAATGTCTAAAACATCTACGACCATAATTAATACAGAAGAGATCAAGTTTTGAATATTCTGGTAAATGCAGTATTCATGACTTGATGCATTTTGCTTTGAAAATATAAATTTGTATTTTGAATATTTCTTAAATGAAGACAAACATTAAAAATATCTGTTTGTATGTATGAAAATCACTTTCATAGAAAACAAACATGTGTTTCTCTAAAAGCTGTCCTTGCCTTGAGCTTCTCATCATTGCTGAATTCTTTCCAATAACACATCCCTGTCCTTTTTGTTAGACAGATAACACAGCTTGGTAGAAAAAGTGGAGTGGTCATGAAAACAAGGTGTAGTAGTGCTACTGAAACTCAGGCAGCAATGTGAAGATCAAAGTTTCAATCTGTTTTAGTACATGTTTGATCTTTAAATAGACACATTTAGTTTGTGTCCTCCAGTGCCTGGAAGATTGACAATTTCGATTAAATTGGTGATATTTTGTACCACCACTTTTTCAAACTTAGCTGAGTCTTCGCTGGTTAGTTGCTTCTCTGAAAATATTGGCCTATATCACTGGTTGCCTATTTATTTAATGCCTTATGAATATTGACAGAAAATATTAATCTAGTCTCATTTCACAACTGGTTTCTTGTTGTTTTGGTTGCTCTTAAGGTAGATCTTATTAAGTAATTTCACTGATTCCCTTTTTTTCTTATTAAAAACATAATTATATAATGCCTGTTGAAATTTTCATTTGGTGATCAATTTAACTTAAATGATTAAAAAATATTCCAATTAATGAAGTACTTTCAGGGTATGATTTTACAGATAAGCAAAAAGGAAAATATGAGTCAAGGTAATTTTCAAAAGCGTACTGGAACAGTAACATTGTTAGCTTCCTTTTCATTATATCATAAAATATGTCACAGGATTTTAGGAGCTAAGAATAATTCAATTCATATCTACAGGTCAGAGCTACCTTGAAATCTGTCTCTAGCAGTCTATAAAATGCCATATTGTTTATGTACTCAGGGACAAGCATTCACTTCCATCTTATTGGCAGAAAAATCACAGTGAAAAGATTAAAGTGTGGCTATTAAAAAAACTACTTCTGTTTTTAGCAGTATATGTTTTATATATGTATATATACATATATAAAAATAATGTACTTTACAAATATACAAGTTGGCGTAAAGAGGTAATTTAATCCTCAAAGGATATAAACACAGAAACCTATCTTTTGCAAAGTTCCTTATATCCGTCAATAACTCAATATTCCTCTCATTAAGGTAACTGAATCACTTATCTGTCATTTAAAACTAAACATTTTATTATAAAAATATTTAACTGTATATAAATTAGAAACTCTTACATAAAAGAAAATTTTCCTTTAAATGATATCACCATCCAGAAAGTTATTAACACTGTACTGTAGAGTTTCCTTTCTTATTTTTAGGTATTGAAATTGTGAATAACTTTATAACTATTACAATCAGATAAAAGCAACAAATTCAGTTTGTCTTACGTATGCATATTATATAAAACACATGCAAAGATTAACTATAGAGAAATACATTTGCAGAGGACTAAAAAGAATTATATAAATGATTAATTATATGGAGGGACTCAAAAGTAAAACCAAGAGAATGTATAGTTTCTTGAGCCTTTCTGTCTCTCATCATTTATACATATGATGTCTATTTCTTTTTAATGATTATATGTGTTTAACTTACAATTTTTACATAAAATATGAATATGGTTCCATGCCATCAAATATTATTTTACAACATGAATTCATTAAAGGCTTATGTGTACTCTATAAAGCAACATTAATTATTTAAATTTATTTCAATTTTTGAATACAACTTATTGTCTGTGAAATAAGTCCACAGTATATTTTGCAAAAATTATAAAAAGTAAAGTAGTTGCATTTTTATAGATACTGTTTTTTTCCAACTTTTTCTAAACTTATTGTTGTTGATTTAATAAATATTAAGTAAATACACACAATCTTACAAGAACTTAGGGAAATATACTTTGCATTTTAAATATATAATCCTCTTTTGATACCATGGGGTAAAGAGTTTAGAGTAAAGAAGCATAAATTCTGTTAATGGGGAAAAAAAAGCATGGTTACTTCAAAATATAGAGAAAGAAAAGGGAATAAATTCAGGTTGTTTTTGTTTACTGCATCCATAGGAACTGGATTTGATATCCTCCCTAAAACATATATAGCTGCTTTATATATTTTCCCTTGATTTTGACCCCATCTGATGTCCTGAGAAACTCAGACTCTTTCATTTAAAGTTATTATGTCTTTCATCCAAGAAGCTCTAAGTTCCGTGAAAATATTTCCTTGCATTTACCCCATGGGTTCCCCTAATCCTTCTGCATAAGTTAGGATAACTGCAAAATTATGACATCATTGATGCTTTCCCCACTTTTAGAAGTCACAGGCTCACCTGGTTAAATTCTTCTAGTTATTCCTACATTATCTAGTTTGGAAGTCCTCTTGGCAGTCACATGAGCTAACATTGGTTCCCCATCTCTTTGTGTCTTTAATTCTGTCTACCTGTCTTTCTCTGTTTTTCCATGACTTTCTGTCTTATCTCTATTCTCTGTCATATTTGGGACACAGGAAAATATCTTCTTTAGTGTTTATTAAGCTCAAGTTTTGTCACATCCACACAACAAACTAGATGTCTAATATCTCCTATTCACGGTTTATCTATTTCTCCCCCCACCATTTCCTTATACTGGCATTTATTATTTTTTAAGCTCACATTTCTTTCACAGAGTTTTTTTAATTTTAATTTTATTTACAAATAGGAGGAGAACTTCTGCAGTTTTCTTTTCCAATGACTTTTTAAAATTAATATTATAACCTGTACTGTATCCACATTATAACATTTTAACCTTTAATATGATATAACATTTAATGTGATATAATGAATGTTTTCCATATCTCATATTTTATTCATGATCTACATTTAGGTAAATTTTGTCTTTGTTCTTGATCTTAAATTGCTATAATTCAAAGATGAAATCTCTCACTTTAGAAACTTGAGTACAGATAAAAATGTCTAAAAATACAGTTCAATTTTTATTTTCTAGCAGAACCACTTTATTTCCTATATCTATACTGATATATAAGGACTAATTTTACCATGATTCTGAATTCCTCAATACAAAGAATTTTCTAGAAAATATCATCACCTATCTAGATCAATACTTAAGTATATTTTATGACTTTCACAAGGTAACATTAGAAGACTTTGAGTTATTAAAAGCTATCTTTTGAGCACACCTCTTCATTTCTTCCAGAGATTCTATTTGGCATTGCAGGACTGGGATTCATACAGGGAAGACAGAGAGAAAGACTTCACTGGTTATATATAAAACAATATTTTTACAGGTGCTTCTGTGGAAGAAAAGGTAGATTTTCAAGGTTGAGGAGGGAGTCAGTTTCTTCGTCTTCATGTTGTATCTCATCCTGGGTTATTGGCAATGCATCTCACCTAGGTCACTAATTCTATAATACAAAGATTGGTGTAGGGATCTGGAGTGTGGGCTTTGGTGCCAACTGGCCAGATTTATCATCACTTAGTAGCTGTTTGGACTTGGCCACATCCTTGAACTTCTCTGTACTTCCTTTTCCATTTAATAGAATTATAATAATAATACCATCTTAACCTTGCTCTAACTTGTATATTATACTCTGTTATAGAAAGTACTAATAAATAAAAGAACTATTTGCCAATTCTAAGTAGAGAATATTTTTCTTAGGCATTTGAAGATATAAACACCTAGTTCTTGGACAGAAATGATTTCTCTTTACTTCCTTGTCTTCATTGACTCTTTAGTGATCCAATGTCCTAATTTTATTTTTCAGGTGCAAAATTGAAACTTTGTCAAATCATTAATATTTATGATAGTTTAATAATCATATTTTACAATATTTTGCTAACGGCTCATCTTGTTCCATTTGGATATGTATGTGTTTCCAAATGTCAGTAGGTGCTATATTGTTTTTCCCCATCTGTCAAATTCTAATTTTACGGTTAAAATAGCTGTAAACTTCCATGTAAATTAAATATTTATCTTTTTTTTCTGTTGTATTAGTACCCAAATATCTATTTGCGATTACCATCTCTTGATATGTATCAGAATCAACTGAGGAGATTGTAAAAATAACTCCCTCCTGGCCCACACCCAGACCAATTAAATTGAATCCTTTAGGAGTAGGGCCTGGAAATTGTGACTTGTTTTTGTCTCCACAGGTAATCTGAATGTGCTGCCAGAGTTGAGAACCAATGATGAAGGGACAATTGAAAAGACTGCCGCTCCTTCCAAGGGCGAGTCAAAAAATTTCAGCAACTGTTAATTACACAAAAGCTGTGAGCTTAACAAGACAGAGTGTGAGACACTGAAGACTTATAATAATAGTCTTTCAGGGTAGTTTGAAAACAAAACAATCCAAAAGAAAAAAAATTTCTTTAGTTATTTTTCAATTATTAGATTTAAAAAAATAAATGAATATAAAGGACAATGATGTATATTTACTTTACCCATATTACAACCAAAGAATTTACAGTAAAAGAACACTTCATTGCAATATAAACATACACTTTAGAGTAACTCCCACTTTATTCCTTCTTATTGTCTTGGGCTACATTTAGATCAGAATCCAATCATGTATGTTGCAATTGCACTGTGATTGGTGTATGCCTGGTGTACAACTGCACATCATAAATAATGAATAAAGGACAAACTGACTTTATAGATAACATAATTACCTACTTTAGGATCAATTACAACAGTAAAGATGTTAAATTTACCTGATGTTTTCATTAATTTGGTACATGGTCCTGAACAACTAAATGCCACTGTACAAAAAGATTCAATTTACCATATGTTGCAATTCTAATGTAATTGCCATTGATCACTAAGTCACATTCTCTTTGTCGGATGATTAACAAGTGAAGTAACACTCTGTTATTATCCAGTCACTACCAGTCATGTTCAATGTAATGTGAGAGGTAATGCTTATATATCTCCGAATTAAAAAAAAAAAAAAAATATATATATATATATATATATATAAATAAAATTATTGCTCAATAGTGACTGAAAAGCACATTTTAAAATTGATTCACTTATCTATTACTTTTTGTCTTTTTCACCTTTATCATATTTTTGGTAGTTCTTTTATTTGGGGGAAATAGGATAATATTTCTTTGAATTTTAATAGTGCAGTTTTTGTACAGGTTTCAAAGGTAGCAGACATCTTAGAAAATTAGTTTATATTATAGCTATCACAGAATGAAAAAACTCAACTTCAGCTAGATAGTACTCCTTTGCATCAAATGTACACTGCAAATATGCAGTTTAGTCAATTTAATGAACTTGAAATGTTTGAAACATACAATTACCTCTGGCCACTGTGCTTCTAAAAAGTTTTTAGTCTAAGGCCAGTTAGTACATTTTACAAAGTTCTAAATTAAAATTCAGAAAATGGGAAATATATTGTAATTTCCAGAGAAGACTTTTGCCCAGGTTGCTATCTTCACTATATAGTTAGTTGAGAAAGAACATCCACAAGCTCTACTGAACAAGGGGTTATTGGAAGAGGCATGTGCAAATGATGGTCACACTTTTTAAGCAAATTTCTCTTTAGGTGAGCTTCTGCAGCTCTTTGTTATTATCAGTTGATGGAGTCTAAAGAGGCTTGTGTAAGGCCAGCTGGCTTCACAAAATCCCCCTGAGAAGGTAAAACCCTCTAGAAAAAAAAAAAAAAAAAATCTGTGACTTAACCTTTGTTCTATAGCATTAGGGAAAAAAAAAAAAAAGTCAGTTTGGATTTTAAAAAGAAGTTACCAGCAGACTTTTCAGGTGGAATTGAACAGGGTAGGAGGACCTTTGTGGGGTCACCAAACCCAGAGACATTCCTGGCTTTTTAGGTAATAAAACTTACTTTAGTCAGTTCACCCAAAAATGATTCAATGTCTCCCTTCCTTGTTAGGTGTGTGTTCTCAGTTTTAATTCCTGCTGTTGTTTTACTTGTCCACACTCCCACAATATTTATTCTAAATTATTGCAATAACTTTATCAATGCCATGAGTCTCCTCACCTCATGCATCGCCCCCTCTCTTCCCTTTTATAACCTGTAATTAGAATGACCAACCTGAATTTTAAATATGTTCCTGACATTTGATTGGTTACATATGGATTGTCCCCAAATTGCCTTTGGATAAATTCCGTAGGTGTTGGTAAGGTTTATAGGAACCTCTTGTTCTTTGAGGGCTTGTTATCAGTATCATGTCCTTATAACCATAGAAATTTCAATAGAAATTTACTTAAAGCACAAAAGAAAGAAAGATCATAATGGATTATTAAATATATTTTTTCAAAGGAATTATCATATGCTATCCTTTTTCTACTCTTCAATCTTACTTATAGTAGTAATTTTTTAATTTAACCAATTATTGCAAAGTAATTGAGTAAATATTATACTAACATGTGGACATAACAAGTATTACTTACTTTTTATGAGTTATAATTTAGGTTCTTTATAATTTTGATGTTACATGTCAAATCTGGATATTTGCTAGTTCATTAAAAATTATTTTTACCCTGATATAAGATTTTCTGTAAGACCACATAATTACAGTTAACTTTAATCTCTGATAATGTTGAAATACAAATTGTGTTTTTAGCTAAGAGTTATTTATCTATCAAAGACTGGTTTTTCTCTATATATCACAGAATTTCTTCAATTCTTTATGTGTGATTTTTTAATAGTTTTTTTGGCTTCACATATACTGTGTGTTATCTCACTTCACACTTCCCTGTGTTCCTACTTACAATTTTTAATCTATTGCTTCTAATCTGTTGAGATTTGGTATCTAGATCATGAAGCTGAATAGGACTTCATGTAAACATTAATGCATGATCTTACTGAGGTACTGGTATAAGGCTTAAGCTATTATTTTTTTTCAACTACATATGCAAATATATACATACCAATATAATACAAATATTTACAATCTTACAGGAATTTGCATAAATACATTTCTAAACTGAATTTATTGGAAGGATTAATCATTTAAATTCACATTCATTGTAATGCATATTTCAGGAATAATATAGGCAAGTTCAAATAGCTACCCAGTGATTTCAAGAGAATTTGGTAATGTTTCAGTGTTTTGAGGGTGTATACTACTTTTCAGCTTCTGTTGTCTAATCATGGAAACACATGTTTTATGTTACTTGAGTAGAATATCAAAAATTTTCAGAAATCAAACTGTATTAGATCAGCTTAGTTTATGTAAGTATAGAAACTTTGCCTCTTAAGAAATCGCATATGAGAATGCATCTTATTATAATAAATTACATAATTTATTAATGACCAACTAATAAATTACAGATGAGTTATGCTTGTGAAAATGTTCTCATGTAGCCTCAGTTTACAGTAGCAACCATTTTTACCTGTCCAACTAAACTGTTAACACATAGTATTCTAGTGAAAGAATAAATTGTATGTCTTAAATAAATATGAAAAACAGGCCTCATCCTACTAAAACATTGGACTTTGTTTTCATCAAGAAAGAAATGAGAAACATCACTACATTGTCTTTAATTTCTATGATCACCTAAATGCTTGCATTTAATTTTAACTCTGAACACTGCAAATTAATCTAATGCTATAAAATGCTTTGTGTGCCTTTGCTGCCCCCTTAAGACAAGTAAACATAAATAAAAAGCAAGTCAGAACCTACAGTTTCCTGAATCAGTTTGTCAAAAATATGTTCCTCTATCACTTACAAAGGTGCACAGACATACATGCATATACACAGCTCCCAAATATAAATTAATTGATTAAAGATTATTGGACAATTAAATATCAGTGTTTTGCTTGATTCTGCTCCATACTCAAAAGAGATATTAGCTTTGTTTAATGATCTTGAAAACCATGTACTTCTTTGGAGAGAAATGACATATACACACATTTCTATTTTATTATGACAATTTTTCTTTTGTATATTTTTAGAATATTTATTAAGGAAGATTGTTGAAAATCATGGCTTTTTAAAAATCTTTATGCCTTAATTGTGAAAATTGAAGTAAAATCTTAAGTATAATTTATAAACCTTAGCCAGCTGAGCAAAAATATATGGCTCATAAATGTTTTCACAAGTGTTATTTGAAGAGAACAATCATTGTATTTAAGAAATAGTTGAAATAATGCATTCTAAATTTTAAAACAAATTGTTAACTGTTTGTAATTCTTGGACAGGAACAAGTTACAATATAATGTTTCTATTAGATTAATTCCTAATGCAACAAATGTTAGGATAAGCCTGAGCACTATTTATCTCTCAAATTAGGTTTTTGCTATAGAGTGTTTTAAATTTCAATAAAGACAATATTTTGGTTTATCTTGAAAAACATCAACAAATTTTATTCAATAAACATTGAATAACATATTGTAGTTGAGATTGAGTTTCTGTAAAGAAACCTTGTATTTATTAGAAACATGATCCAATTTTGAAAGAGATCTATAATTACTAATAAGGCATTGAAATTTTCCAACTCTACAATATACCATTATCATTTTAATAAAATCAGAAACCACATTTGTGTCATTTTTCTACAGCTTAAAGAACTTAACCAATTATTGGCCATAATGGGAATATTCATTTATATTTGGTTGATGTGTATGTAGAGTAAATATTAATGAGTTTGAAAAATGTTTGTTGGAAATATATAATGCATTATGTTGATGTCTAAATACAATGTATAATGTATAATTTATTTTTAATATGCATTATTTTTAAAGATCTCAGCCTAAGGTAATTGCAACTTACATCTTCCAAAATCCCTTTATTATTTGCATTGTATTATATAAATAATCCTGTCATAAGTAAATATATATATATATGGTTCATAGTTCTTGCTCAAGTATAATTGTCTTTAAAATCCTGTAGTTTACAATTCCAGACTAAAAATTAGTAGAGTGACATAAGTGAGAGAACGTATGTGAGAGAAACACCTGAGGGTGTACACTGAGCAAGACTGGAAAGCAGTGTGGAGTCCTCATGGTGAAGCACATCATCCTGAAAGAAGGTCCTTTCATTTATCAGAGGAATTGGCCCTGCAAGTACTAGAAGTCCAGGACAAGCCTGATTCATACTGGTGATAGCAGTTGATGGTGGAAATAAAATGTACTTGAATTCTATTTGCCCTTGGTTTTCTGACTTCCAGACTCAATCCCTGTGGTGAAACCACTATCTCCTTATGCTGTCTTTGCCTCTCTCTTATCACCTGCAGAAGATTAAAAACAGCTGTCAGAGCTGGGCATGCCCAATAACCACAGGCAGGCTTTGACTGCAAGCAAAAAGCTGTATCATTCCCCTTTACATCTGCATCAACTACCAGAGCGTGATCAGATGCATCAGTGAGAAGCCTCACCTCACTGTGAATGGATTGACCAGTTCAAGCAGGATGACTCCTGCAGTGCCATGCCAAGATATTCAGGGCAACCAGTGGGCTTTTCAGTTCATCAGCTAAGTTGACATTCCTCAAAATGATCAGTTAGTTTCTTCAATGAATGATTTGCCTTCTGCACACAAAACCTTAATGATTCAACTGTCAAAGCAATGTTTTATCTTGTGCAAAATCATCATATTTTTGACTCACAATTATTCATGTGGCCACTGCAATGTACATTCAGGATTTTTAAATATGGGGAACACTTTAATTTGTTGTCATTTCCCATTTAACCAATCCTATATGAAAAAAAAAAGAAATATGTATATTTTTTCAGTATTATGAAGAAAAAATAAGTCTGAGTGGAAACTTCATCAGTGCTCATCACTGTATCTTTTAAATAAAAAAAAATGTGATGTTGACAAATGGCCCCAAACATTTTAATAAAAGTGAACAACTTATTATTATTATTATTATTATTATTATTATTATTATTATTATTTGTCTTTCATGTTATGTACCTATCATGGGTCAGCAGCCACCATTTTCTTTCTGGTACTATTGTAGAGGCATCTAAATCAACTACAGGGATCTACAGCAGTAGGTCCTTGTGTAACTGCAGGAAGGATTTTAGGTAAGTCACAGAGTCACAGAGTTTACAAGAGAAAGTATACATAATGTAGGTGCACAACAGAGGCACTAAGCCAGCTGTCTCTGAAGAGATGGGCATAGCTTTTGCAGAGTGTGGGTTTTTAAGGGATTTGGGTTCCTTTGTTCTTATTTTCTCATACTTTGTTTTGATTGATAAATGGTTTATTAACATTTGTTGGTTTTTCTGTATAGCCTCAGATTTTTTGTATGTGTGTGTGTATACTCTGTTTTGATTGGTAAATGATTTCTTAACCATTGCTTGTTGTTCTGTACAGCCTCATATTTGTGTGTGTGTGTGTGTGTGTGTGTGTGTTTGAGGTCCCAACGATGACCTGGTCACAAGAGATAGCTGTGACATGATTTTGAAACAATAACTAACTATGGCTGGGAGAAGCTTGATATACCAGCTCCCATTTTCCAAATGTTTGTCTGCTTTGATAATCTCCTGTGATTTCCAGTCCTGTGACTTATGGGATCACTTTGATGTGTACGTTTGATGATCTCCCTGTAGGTCATCTCCCTTTATTGTCTTTCCCAGACTCACCAGCTCAAGGCTGCCTATCTATATAAGAATACCAAGACTCATGGAACAATTTTATTCACATTTTTGTTGAAAGAAATTCTGTAAAAGGAATTGATGACTGTTAAAGATCCTGCTCAGAATTGGCAAATACAGTCTTTGTTCAGAGCTCAGTAGCATAGCAAGTCACCTAGACAAAATGTATACCATCAGAATGTACTAAATGTTGTCTCCACAGGCAGAGGCACTGTGATTTCCATGGCCAGGCTTGACATCAAAAGACAAATAAATTTAATTTTTTAATCAGTAGAGTGGAAACATTGGACAAGAATAATGCTATGTTCCATAATCATGAATGTATCCAGATAGCTTAGAAGTAATTCCTAGCTACTGCATGTTGGATAGTATTCGACATGTGTGGTAGGATTGGATTTGGAACAAAAGCACCTGGACATTTTTTTGTCACAATTTTAAGTTAAACCCAGAAATGTTTAAAGAATAAGCTGAATCTGGGTGGGGTTCATGTGTCCTGGTGAAACTTGATATAGAAAATTTCAAAATTCTATTTTTGGAAGCCCTGCTTCTTTAGACATTTGATTTATTCCTAAAATACCTTTATTATATTTAGTAAAGTCCCTTGGGACCTTCAGACATCTCCTATTAAGAAAACAGCTTTTGTCTACTACTGTGGCAGACTGCTAAAGGGTAAGTTGTACATCCTAAATAGTCTGCTTGTTAATGGCAGAGACAATGAATCAAAGACCTCAAGGGAAGATATTTCAGAGTTATGGAGATAGGGCCACTTGTTCCTGATGCTTTATTTGTGGAAATCCTTTTTCTACTGTTAAGGATCAGAAAATGTAGGTTTTATTTTACTAATTAAGGTAGCATGCATGCTCTTGCACAAACTCAGGGATATAAACTAACCTCATAAGCACAGGGAGATATATAACTTTAGGTATAGCATTTTGTGAACTACTTGCATTTTTGGAATTAGATTTACAGAAGGTTGATGAAAATGCACCTATATTTTAGATTTACAATGATTATTAGAATATATGAGCTTTTCATAGCATCTTTCATATGTTATTCCTTTGTATATAAAATAAGAATTAAAAATACATAGAATAGTATAATTAAATGGTCCAAAGTTAAAGCATATTTAAATAGAAAAGCTTTTTTTTTTTTTTTTACCTTGCATTTCTTTCCCCCAACAATTACAGGTAAACTCAGATTTTCATCACTTTCAAGCTCAAGGTTTCTAGAAAACTGACAATCATTTTTATCAGGGCCAAATATTCTGAAGTGTTACTGTTCAGAGAGCTCCCCCAGCACAGGTCTGTTCTACTCTTGATATCTTTCAGGTTTTAATCCTCTTTTGATACAGTAGCTGAACAGAATGGAGCTCATAAAAATGAAGCCTGGGAAGGTCTGCGTATAACTCACACTGAGGAGTATAATTGAGCTTAGCTTTTCACACTGTTCTAATTATATGTATTCAGTGTTCTTGCTGCTTGGAAAACTTGGAACTCTGAATCAAGGCTATTTTGCCGGAAAGATGGATGCTTCTCAGACATTCATTTATGGTAAACAATTGTGTATGACTTTGTGTAGGCATTTGGAAGGACAACTGTGTAACCTTTAAGACATGTTTATTTTATATAGAGACTTGATACAGGTGTGCATGGATCAAATTAGGGTTTTAATGACAGAATATGCAAGTTTTATCAAGTGCAATTAAAAGCACTAACAAAATTTTAAACAGGGCAACAACAATCTAAGATTATAATTTCATATTTATGCTTCTATTCTTTTGTTCATGTGAGTATAAGCTTATGATTTTATTAAGTATTGAGTATTTACCAAGTATTAAGTTTTAAGTGAAAAAGTGTTATAATATAATTACATTTTTCTATTGAAGACAATATGTTTGCTTTAGTATTTCCTAACATAAAATTCTAATCACTGTTGCCAAGGAAAATAGTACTGTAAAGTTAATTTTAGGGAAAAAATAACTGTGCCAAAAAATATTGCTAAAGTTCTACTCAAAGCTTTGATTTTAATAACATATATCATATTATTTAAAAAAAAGATGTTCTATGCAGCATTTCTCAAATTCCTATGACTCTTTCTTACAATGACTTTTTTTCCTAAGATACAACTTTTAGTAAACATTACTTTGGGAAAATATGCTATCCTACATTTGACATTCACACAGAGGTGGAAGTCTTTGATACCTCTTTTGGCTCAAAGGACATTGGGGTTGCAGAGTTGGGGTTGATTCAAGAATACTGGGAAGGTCCCTACTTCAGCTAGGAGGGACTGAACTGGGCATGATGTTCTATTTTAAGATAGACACAATCTATTTTCCAACTTTGTCTTCCTAACCAGCGTGCATATTTCTCTGAAAGTAGATTTGGACCTTCAGAAACAGTGTAAAAGAGTCTTAATTCTTCAGTGGTTCCAGAATAGACATGATTTGGCAATAACTTCAATGTATAGTAATTTCTACCTTTATTATATTTCTGCTACATCTACTTTTGGTCTCTTTGATTTTCCTAGTAGGACTTCTAAGTAAACTTGTATTGAAAGTACTTTATTACAATTAAAAAAATTCTTAATTCTCTCTGGATTCACACATTCTTAGAGTCTTAGTTCCATTGCTTATCAACTACATGATAATAGATAAATTATTGAAATTCTCTAACCTCAGTTTTCTTGCCTGAAAATTACTGAGAGGATTCTCAATAGGAAAGATAAAGTAGGCAAAACAAAACAAACAAACAAAACAAAACAAAAACAAAAACAAAAAACAGTCCATTCATAAATTCCTTCATAAATCCTGAGTAAAAGAACCCCTTTAAATATAAATATTTAAATTTTACATAGACTAGCAAAAAATAAACAAAGTCCCATGCAGAAATTTTACCAAAATCTTTTGATAATTTGGTGTAATAAAAGGTAAGATGTTTTCAATTGTAAGGGAAATAAAATTCACACTGAACTCTCTTAAGTCAGAAAAAGAGTAACATTTTTTCCTCACAAAGTACAATTAATGGATAATTCTGCCTTCAATTATGGCTTGATTCATCCTGGCAGATGGCACTACTGGTAGAAGAAAGCTATAAAGGAGCCCGGAGGCTTCACATATGTCCCCAAGAGTGATCTCTGAGGAATGTCAGCTGATTCTTAAGAGTAGAGAGCAACAAAATAAATCATATTTATTGAAAACTATCAATAATATTATGTCAAATAATCCAAAACAAATGACAATTTATTTTAAAGTTAAGGGAAGGGCTGGGGATATAGCTTAGGGGTAGAATGCCTTCTTAGCATGCATGAACCAAGGCCTGGATTCATCCCCAGCAATGGAAATAAAAAGTTAAGTCGAAGGATATAATTGCTTATATATATTCATTAAGTGCTTGCTTAACAATAACCTTGTAACAGTATAATAGAAAAGAAAGTTTCCATTCATAATACCAGCTATATTTAAATGTCTATGAAGAAAAAACAGAATGGAAACGTTTTTTTTTTAAAGAAATCTAAAACAAAGAGGAAATACATATTGTATAACAAGACTAGATACTTAATTTTTAATTACTTGAAACTATTATGGGAAAATATTTTGAAATTAGCTATTTTTTGTTATCTTGCAAAGCACATGGATTTTTTTAACTTGATGTATAATATCAATGAATATTTTATATTGAATCATACTTGAGTTCCTGGAATAAACTCTAGATACTAATTACAAAAAAAAAAAAAAAATGAGTAGATAGGAACAAGGGCAGTTTTGACCAACTTAGTCTTAAATACCTGGCAGGAGAGTATAGTCTAACCACAGTCCTACATGGACATTTAAAAGGAAAAAGACAATATATTTTGCTTTAATGTAACTAAAAATGTACACTTGTGTGAGCCCTACCAAAAGTTCAGTAAAGCTGAAGACTATAAACAAAGGGTTCTTGTGTGGGAGTATCTAATAATAATAATCACAAAGAACTCTATAGAGTTGCAACTTTGTACTGAGTTAATTTGAGCCTGATCTCATAGATGTACTAATCTTCCTAACCTCCTACATTGATAAACTCAATCTGCTTCTCACTAGTATGATTATGAGTTACTTTCTTCATCATTTTCAGAGACTGGCTGAAATTCTAATTGCTTTTGTGCTAATTGTTTACAAAAAAGTAATGCCTTGCTGTCCTGTTTATTGCCTTAGCATGATTCCTGCCATCTGCCACTATTGACCTCTGAACTGCATACCCTTAATATCCCCACCCCACCTGATAGAGAACAAGGACTTTGGGTTACTTCCTCTAACTTTTCCCTCTTTCAGCAGGAAGCAGCTTGGAGATGTCATTGCCCATTTTTCCATAGAAATGGAATGTAGAAATTGACAGTGTGGAAATGTCACACAATGTTCCACTTTATGTTTTGAATATAGCCAGTGCTGCTTTGCCTCTGCAATTTATTTTTAGGTTGAACATGTTTCTTTCTCTTTCTCTCCCCCTGCTCCTTCCTAATCTCTCCCCCTCCCTAATCTAAGGGGAAACTGGATTACCTTTTTTTCCTTATTTTAGGCAGATTTATCTGTCCTAAAGTAATTCAGACTTTGTGGATGGTACCAGAGGATCTCAGAAATGACTATCTACTGAATTAACAAGTAAATTACAACCTTAACAGAGAAAACTTGGAATGTAGCCTTTGAATCATCGATTTAAAAGCCCCTTGTTCCTGCTGATGGACAGAATCACAGATTCTGAGGCAGGAGTCCCCTATGTTTCTCCTTTGCTAGCAAAGTCATGAAACATATTTTTCCTTTTTCTCAACAAACAACAAACCCAAAACCATATAACTTGACTCAACAAATTTGGAGGTGTCTATCTTTCAACTTTAGTTTATATAATCAGCATTCTGTATTGTGTGGTGTAAACAATCTCATCTCACTTAATCTATACCTAGTTTCAAGATCTCATGCTTGCTAAATTCATAAAGTAGGAAAATACAATATAGTCTAGGACCTAAGACACTCATGTCCTAAGAGTCACTTTCTTTATGAACTGAATGAGTTCATATCATTATCAATAAGGGATTATTGATTGCTTTAAGCCTAGATCTCAAGGTCATTTCTGGAATGAGAATTTTACTTAAATGCATAAAGGCGAATGATCAGTAAATTATACCATCTAAAGAGCAGGCACACGTTCATAGTACAGGAAAAACAACTATCCACTTCAAATCTGCCTCATGTTATATTTGCTTTAAACAACTCTTAGGGATATAATGGGGAGAGCTGGCCACTACCCTATGGATACTATAGAGTCTCTCAATAGTAAATTTCTTTTATAAAGTATTGTTCGTTTAAATGTTTCAATTTATCTTAGAATATTTGGTTATTTTTGGTATGATTAGCTAATTTTACATCACTTTTTCTGTGTTTAATATTTTAATTATTTAATATTTCTAAATTAAATAATAGTATATAATGGTATCTGAAAAAAGATGCATAGAAGTATGTGAAATTAAAGAAATTCTGTTTTAATATTAAATTACTACATCAATAAGCCTCAAATAAATTATTAACTTTAAATTTTTATCTCAGAGGTATATGCATAATACATTGCTATAGTTTGGTTTTATATCATGGATTGTAATGATGTTATGCTCTATATTATTATTTAAATATATGTGAAAAACAAAATAGAAAAAAGAAGTAATGCATTGCATATTGCATTTATACAGTAGAGAGTTAGCATAGTGTGTATTAGACTGCTGAATAGAAGTTATGTTAAAGCTATTAATGTAACAATTTGGGATAAAAAAATCTAATTTAATTTTTACGAATTATAATTTTGTAATATAATGAATATTTTTGTGTGTTTATATATGTGTATATATATATATATATATATATATATATATATATATATGATTTATATTTAGCATGAACACACAATTTAGTTTTGAGGATATTTAATTTAAATAACCTATATAGTGTATATTAAAATTTCAAACAATTAGAAAAAGTATTTAGTCAGAAATATCCCTACAATATGGATGTAGGAAAATTTAAAACAAATGGCATAAATAAAGTTTATTCATTACTTCATATATTCACTCAAAAAAAGATTTATAAGGATTCCTCTATGACACTTGAAGATACACAAGTAATTGACTAAGAAAAAATCATGCTCAAAATTGATCTTGAAGAAGGTTATTTTTTACCAGATTGTTAACATCTGCTGAATGTCTGCTATATGCTAAATGTGATGGCAAATTCTGAGACATGGTGAGTATGGTGAGTATAAGTTAGGTTCCCTCTATAATATTTTTATGAATTGCTTACAAGCAAATATAATGAGGCAGATCCAAACTGGACAGTGTTTTCCCTGTCCTATGAATGTGTGCTTTCTCTTCCCTCTCTCTAGAGGGCATCAATTATTGATCTCTCTCTCTCATTCCAGAAATGGTCATGTGATGTAGGCTCAGAGAAACCAATAATTCCTATTGATAATAATATGAACTCATTTGATCCAAAAAGAAAGTGCATCCTAGAACATGATGGTAGATATTTTTCTACTACACTAATGTTGTTTAAAAAATGGAGATCAGTTAAATTTAACAAAGTTTACTTGAGAAAGAAAAAGTTTCTGTAACCAGAAATTATTTCAGACCAAAGTTTAGTTCAGAATGTTCCACATTACCTGTATACTGGTTACATTCAAAGCCAGAGAAACAACCTCTATTGCCTGTTGGCTGTGTTACTTTAACATGGGCATGGTTTGATGAGCCATTTGCATAATGTTGATATGGACTTTTCTTTTGGCAGCCTGCAACTAGCTGAAGAGACTCAGTTGTTATTACAAGGGTATTCTCTTATGTTAGGTTACAATTAGTTTTCTCAGTTAAATAAAGTACAGTTTGTAAGCTGGGTTACACTTAATTCAGTTAAATACTGTCTTCACACAAGGTATAGTAAATGGGGAAAATATTCTTCAGAATCATCATGGAATTAATAAGAGAAGTATCTGAAGTCTGGAATTATGGTTGTGTTTCCTAACATACCTGAGTTATAAAGAATGAATAGGAATTCCCTAGTGTGAGACAAAGAATAAAATGCTCTAGATACTAGGGGCCACATGAAAGGGAAGAAGCAAAATATTAATTCACATATTTAGGCACTCTTCCAATGTTTAACGTAACTGGGTCATGGAGTGCAAAGGAAGTTATTGGAAGAGGCATAACCAAATCTCACATGCACATAACAGAAATCCTTCCAGAAACTCAGAGTTCTGTTTTGAAGCCACAGTAAGCTACAGAGGTTTGAAAGCTGAATAACATTTGTATATGTATATCATCATGCTGACAGCATCATAATGGCTGAATTGAAAGTAATTGAGTATAACTGGAAGTGTAGTTATTTACAGGAAAGTTATATCAGATATTAAATAATAAACAATTGTTATGGGAACTAAATCAGTAAGAAGGGGATGCAAATAAATTTTAAAAAAGAAATATTCATAAAGGAGAGTTGAATTCAAGTAGTTGGGAAATAGGAAGAAATTAATAGTTGTTTCTAGATTTCTAATGATAGAGATAATTTCTTTCCTTTGTGTGGCTATTAAAGAGTAACCAAGGGCCATGTACATAGAAGCAAGGTTGGAACTGCATTATTTATAAGAGAGAACAAGATTCACTGGTGACCAATTAGACTTGAATATTTTTTCTGTCTTCTGATGTTAATATTATTTCATTAAAAGTATTTATGATATATATATATATATATATATATATATATATATATATATATACACACACACACACACACACATATATATATATCACTTTTTAAGTATAAATATCAAAGAAATAACTTTAATAAATTAAATTTCACAAAATAGTATTAAACAATTTATATATTTAACCAAATCTAAGTGACCTTGTTCAAGGTGTCTTCTTGTTCATTGATCTATTTAATTTTCAGTCCTTGACCTTGAAGTCACATTTCAGATGTACACACTGATACTTTTCTTTTGGTCTGTGGCAATGACAACATTAGAACATGAAAGAAGACATTAGTCAAGAAATAAGACAGGTAAAACTTTAAAGCCAATTTTATTTTCAGTCTCCATTTGGTAGTCATTTCCCCTGACTGTTTCTGAACCACAAGAAAATACCCAGATATGAGAGAGAGCACCCGTGAAAAATCAAACAAGGGTGTGCCACTTCTGGTCTGTATCTAGGCCCAAATAAAGAGATAGGCTGTTGAAATATTAACTAAAGCTACTCAGAAGTAAGCATATGGATTTTTTTCAATACTACAATGTTTTGAGTAGTTTAAGGATTATAGTAAAATTGAGAGAAAGATACAGAGATTCCCCATGTATCTCCTGTCCCCACATATTCATGACTTTCCCCATCATCAACATCTCTCACCAGATGTTGCCATGGTTGTTGGACCTACATTGACGAGTCATAATCACCCAAAGTCCACAGTTTACCTTCAGATTCCCTCTTGTTGTTGTATATTTTATGTGTTTGGACAAATGTAAAAAGACAGGTAGCTGCCATAATAGTATTAAAAGAGTAGTTTCACTGCCCTAAAAATCCTCTGCACACTGTATATTCACCCCTCCACTCTCTGAACCTCTGGCAACTACTGATGTGTGTGTGTGTGTGTGTGTGTGTGTGTGTGTGTTTTGGTTTTGTTTTCATTTTTTCCATAGTTTTTCCTTTTTCCTAATGTAATTTGGTTGGAATCATATAGTATGTAGACTTTTCAGAGTGATTTCTTTTAACTAGATTCTTTTAGCTAGATTCTTTTTAACATAGGCCTACGGTTCTTGCATGACTTTTCATGGCTTGGTAGACTATTTCTTTTTAGCACTGAATTATATCCTTTTGTCCAGGTATACCACAGTTTACTTATCCACTCAGTTACGGAAGGACATCTTAATAGCTTCCAAGTTCTGACAATTTTGTCATTCAATTGTATTTGTTGGGAAATAATTGAAATTTTAAGTTGTTTGAAGATACAAGTTCTCTTGAATGATGGTTGGAAAAGATTTTCCTTAACTAATGTGTGCAAAGGCTATCTGGCAAGAAAGCATGACATACAATGTTACTATTCTTATGATTTCTGTATAATCCTTACTATGCTTATGATTAAGCACCATACAGAAATGTATGATTTACTATGTTTATGAATGCTCTATGATGCTTCTGTGAATTGACTGTTGTAAGGGTTTCTTATTTCCAAAACAAATACTTGAACTTATGATCAAGGAGTATTTGCTTAGTTGGCAAGTAACTAATTCTTCAATTTAGTAAAATTGTGTATGGGCTCCAGTTTCCTCCACATGTTACTGGGACTGAAATCACATCATACTTAACAGGTGCTGCAGATTATAGAGTTCTATTCATGTTCCCATAAAGAAAAGAAAAGAAAACAAAAAAGAATATGTAGTGGTTGCCAGAGCTTGAGAGCATGAAGAGAAGGATAGACAGAGTACAGAGGATTTTTAGGGCAGTGAAACTACTCTTCTAGTACTATTATAGCAGATACCTGTCTTTTTACATTTGTCACAGCAATTCCTGGTCATAAGACAATTACTTAGAGTTATGTTCAGAGGAAAGAAAGTTGTAGATATATAAGAAAAAAATCAAATTCGAATCAGAAATTATTGCCAATACTTCTAGTTTATATTGAGCATGTTTTAGCACACATATTGAATTTGATTAAGGACAATGTCAGGTGTGTTTGTACTTGAGTGCTACAAATTTACCAAGCAGAAAAATTCGAGAAGTAGCCCAAAAGATCTATGAACTTGTTACATGTTACCTTTGCTC
Organism: Marmota marmota marmota; assembly: GCF_001458135.2. Classification (NCBI taxonomy): domain Eukaryota; kingdom Metazoa; phylum Chordata; class Mammalia; order Rodentia; family Sciuridae; genus Marmota; species Marmota marmota. The sequence continues at coordinate 61,727,162 of NW_026000026.1, read as the reverse complement.
AAAGAAAGTATAATACTCAAAGCATGTTTTTTTTTTAACTCAGCCAATTTTTATTTGTCTTTATATGTTTCTAAATACAATAAATTTTAAAATGACTAATAAGAATTTTCAGCATCTTCTACTCATGAAAATATGCACATCCTTCGCACCATGCTTGGAGTGGCAAGTTCAACATGATTACATCTGTGTGAGTTCTAGATAATATTAATTTTCAGCTGTGAATAGGGTTGGACTACCCACAGCTTCACATCTGTAAAATGTTGCCTCTTATCTTTTGTAATTAATCTGCTCCATAAGTAGGTGCTCTCAAAGTTCAAGAAATCATGATGTTTTCCCAAATTATACTACTATTTAAATAGTCTTAGAAGAAAAGAGTTTAATATTTTTATGTTTAAGTAAATGAGTAATTAGGTCATAAACTGGGCTACATTTCCAGACTATCTAAGTTTGTAATATTTGACATACAGTAAAACTTATTTAATTACAGAACATTAAATCAAACATCATTCACAGCTTGCCCTATTTTAATGAAATGTATGAATTATTTGGTTGCTCATTTATTTATTTTCTTTCTTTGTGATGATGGAGATTGAACCCAGGAACATACTAGGGAAGAGCTTTGTAACTGAGCTATATTCTCAGCCCTTACTTATTTGTCTTTAAAAATAGTCTTCCTCAGGGGTGGGGTTTTGGCTCAGTGACAAAGTACTTGCCCAGCATGTGTGAGGCACTGGGTTCGATTCTCAGCACCACGTATCAATACATAAAATAGAGGTGCACTGACAAATAATTTGTTAAATTCTCTTCCTTCCTTTGGCTCTTTCTTTTACACAGTTTTATTGTTTCAAATTTGGTGTCAATGAGACCAATAAACTGAGGGCCAGGGTTTATATCATTTTAGGTTACTTATAAAATATCAGTGTTTTCCTTTCCAACTAGTAAGCTGTGGTATTTCCAGGACTGTAGCTGTCCTTTCTTCTTCTTCTTTTCCTCCTCCTCTTCCTCTTCCTCCTCCTCCTCCTCCTCCTCTTCTTCTTCTTCTTCTTCTTCTTCTTCTTCTTCTTGGCAGGGGAGTACTGGTGATTGATCTCAGGGGCACTAGACCACTGAGCTACATCCCCAGCCCTATTTTGTATTGTATTTAGAGATAGGGTCTCACTGAGTTTCTTAGTGCCTCGCTTTTGCTGGGGCTGGCTTTGTACTTGTGATCCTCCTGCCTCAGCCTCCCAAGCCACTGGAGTGATAGGAGGTATGGGCCACCATGCCCTGCTGCCCAATCTTTTTACACATTTCTGTTCACTCATAGACTAAAGCACATAATGCAAGAAAGTAGTTTGTTAATTAAGAAAGATACACTTACAATTAAACAAAAAAGAAACTTTCATATACAATTTCTTCAAACTATTTGATACCTTTAAAGGCTTAGGCAGACTTGCCATTTTATGTGTTAAGGCTTGCCGATTTGTAATTCACTTCTGAATTGAGGCTAATTGATATTGATCTCTATACCCAGTAGATTATCACTGTCTGAGGAGGAAGTTATTCTAAGGGTGGTATATATGGAATAAATAGCATTCTTGGCAGAAAAAAAAAATCAATATCAAAACCTGAGGATGAAGCTTTATTCTGTCATGTCACTCTTAAAACGGTTGAAGTGAGGAGAGCATAAGTTGGGTGGTTACCGTATATGAAGGTTTTTGAAAGCTCAGAGTACCTTGGACATGAGACACAATGAAAAAGGGGAAAAATATACTGAAAAAAAAGTAGTCATTTCAGCAGGTAAGTACTTGACATGGAAAGGACCTAATCTAAAATGTCTCAAGACTGAGTAGATTTTCAAAATCATATGAACAAGGTGGCTAAGGGAGCTTACACTTTACGAATATGAATGAGAACTTCAAGCTCTTTCAAAATGTGTTACACATCTCATTTCAAAATGTAACTCGTTTTTTTTTCCTTCTGAAATAATTCTTTTTAGACTCTAAATGAAAATACTACCTTTTATCATTATTTCTTCACACAAAATGATGAAAATATTCAGTCCTGAAGTAAAAGCCAGTCCAATGGTAACAATCCTGTTGTTATATTGACATATTTATACACACACACACACACACACACACACATACACACACACAAATAAAAGGGTCAGCTATTGAATTCTGTTATATGCTTCTTAATTAAGAAGAAAAAATTTCTTTCTGAAGATGTAAATATCGTAGCCAGAAAATATAGAAATAAATAAATATTAAATAGGGTTGGCATGCAGCATATGTGACTTGTACTCAATAGTGACTACCAATGGAATTCAAAAATATTTGATGTATCTGGTCATTTACTACAATAGCCCAACTGTGATTAATTTCCCGTTTAGGACTGAAATCTGCAGAAAGAAATTTCAGCTCATAAAAGGAGGGACCAACTGTCTTCATTATAATGCCATTGCCAAGGTGGCAAATTTCAAAGTTTACATGTTATGAAGTATGTCACTCTCATTTGTGTCTTGGCACATGCTACTCTTTTATCGTCTGTCCCCAACATGTATTAATGTTTGGGTCTAATGGGAGACAGAAAGCTGGGATCAAAAGAGGTAAGAGTTATTTCACTAAAAATTATGTAAGGTAGTCATTAGTTCATTCAAAACTAATACCTAAGTGCTGGAGTTGTGGCTCAATGGTAGAGCACTTGCCTTGCAGTGTGAGGCACTGGGTTCAAGTATCAGCACTGTATATAAATAAATGAATAAAATAGGTATTTCTACTTTGGGGGAGTGAACAAAACAAACAAACAAATAAAAACAAATAAACAAAAATTCCCTCCTTCCTCCCTCTTAAAGCTAATGTTCACAGTGTTTAAAAAAATCACCAGCCTGGAGGTGGTGCCTGAGGGAATGTTGGGGGGACCTAAAGGAAGGAATATAAAGATGCACAATCTCTCTCTCTCTCTCTCTCTCTCTCTCTCTCTCTCTCTCTCTCTCATAAGAAACACAAACTAAGTTTAATACTTTGGAAGATACTACCCAGCATATGTATATTACTACCATAATATATGGCACCTACTGAAAACATGGGGTCAGAAATGAACTAATAATAGTCCCTAACAAAAGAACTATAGATAGAAGATATGACTAAAATGTCTCAGTGCTTTCTGAATACAGCAGTGCCAGGTAATAAAATAGTATGGGACCAAAGTAAAATTTTTAAGAAATTAGGTACCATACTTTTGGTAATATATTGATATATGTAAACACTGCCTGGAAACACTTTTGAGTAGATTGGTAACCAGTGTTGCAGATAACCACAGCATGTCTCCTGAGTCACCATCCCCAGGTTAGCTGAAGACCCTGTCAATAACTCCTGTGGTTTCTGATTCCATAACCTCAATATCATTCAGATTGTTCTGCTTTTAAGCCTTGAAATATCTGGGTGCCTATTCAGTCATTGCTTCTACCTTTTGAAAATGTAAACATCCCAACACACTGTTCATTCAATAAAGGATGTAAGGTAGTGAATAAATGTCCCAGCCTTTTTTTATTCATGCAGATCATTCTGCAGTGCATTCTCTATGAATCCTGAAATTTTCTCATCATGGTAGTTTCGTATTTTCACAGAGAGATAACTGACCAATAATGTATCTTATTCTTCATTTATAACTTTTCCCCTATTTATCCTTGTCCTTTCATGTCAGCATCCTAGGATTACCTTAAAACAAGTGCTATTTGCTTTGGAGAACTTAAATAAGAGTTAAATTTGTTCCTTAAAGATAAAGGCAGAACCAATAAAGTACTATTTCGATATGTACATTTATAATTTGTCAATATAATAGTTTCATATCACAATGACTTAAAGTCAGATTAATAATCTAGCCCTTATGTACTTTGGATGAAGAAAGAAAACATGAATCATGGGTAAATTATCAATTTTGTAATGAGGTCAGTTATTATACTTAGCTAATAAAACCACATACAATATTTCTGGTTCATAGCTATCTAATATGAACTATTCTTTTGATCATGAAACCGTATCTGGAAGAAATTCCAGAGTGGAAAATATTCCTTAAATTTGGAAAAGGTAGTAAATCACCTGAACACATTTTTGTTTAGTATAGTTTATGTACTAGAACAAAATGGAAATAATGAGCATGAGGCCTGTATATTATAGAGACACATGTTACATATATGGAAATACCATTAAGACAAACAAGCAGTGATATGTAATATGAAGGACATAATTATTCTATACACTTGGAAAATAAGTGCCAATAATAGGAAGTTCATTTTTAAATGTCCTAAAAGAAAAGGTAAAGAATAAATCATTTATGATGAATCTTTGTTGCAAATCTACTGTAGGTAAGAAGTAGTATAAATAAAAGTGCCAATTTACAATGAATACTCAGGAAATCATTCATTAATCAATCAGATTAACTAGAAAAATAGTCTTGCTGGGAAATGATTAGAAAAATAGTTCAGGGTAAGATTGAAAAATTCTTTAAAAATATAGATGTGTTACTTTATTCCAAAAGCAATGCAAAACCATTAAATAGATTTTTATCAGATGGAGTTTTATCCTCAAATTTCATCTTTATATAAGTTTGCCCTAGGGTTAATAGGAAGAATGATTTGCAATAGAAGGAAGTTTTTAGTTATGGGAATCACAAGAGAATCAATATTAGTAAAGGTAAGAAATAGTGAAATCCTGGCCTGGAATTGAAATTGAAAATAAAAACTTGTAACTGCTTTCTGAGTGCAGGAGAATGGATTCATCACACATTCCTGACCACCTTGCATATACATACAAGATTGAGACCTAGGCAAGTTTCAGCCATAGTCTTATCTGTGTCTTGGATGAATACCCTGTGGTCTTCCGTTGAACATGGTAGGAGATATGAACAATTAACCTCCTTATCCTGCAGAAGATTTCTATAATATGGAAGGATGCCACAAGGATATTTTCATTCCACTTAATTTCCCTCTTCTGACCCTTCATTTATTGAATAGAATTGCAGGATATAAAACTCTTTGAATAATGTAGAGATGGCTCCTCAAAAGCAAAATTAGCCACAGTTCACGTCATCTGTCATCTGACCCCTCCAATTTAGAGTTACCTTGTCTTACAAAGAAAGCAGGGATCTGACACCTTGCTGGTCTTGCTGTTCTACAGCTATAGTTAATAGGTTAAATCAACTAAAAAAACAAGTGAAAATGAAGCTATTCTCACATATGTATGGAGAAAAGAGTTTAAGACAGAGAAGGAGAAAGTTGTGATAAAATCCAAGTTTGAAGATTCCAAGTTGCAAACTGCAGTACAGTTTTTGTTTTTACTTGAGTGGGATTACAAAAATAATGATTCATGTCTCCAAGCTTGGAAAAGAGAAGTGGACATTCTGAAGTATAAAATATCTAGAAGACATCATTATGAGAGAGAAGAATCAAATTACTGCAGATTATCTTGAAGTTCAAGAAAGACTTAGGATGAAAAAAAAAGGAGGAGATAGAATTAATGAAAACAGCTGAGAAAGTAAACTATAAGACTAAAAGAAAGAAAGAAAGAAATAGTGAGTTCTGAGGGTGTACAGAATGTCTCAGTTATAATTTCATCCCCAGTGTATTATATATAGCAGATGCTTAATGAATAGTTGAGAAAAGAGAGAATGGATGAATTTTCCACACAGCTGCTACGAGGCCTGGCTTAACTATTAAGTTAGAGACTGCATTTCTTCATGTCAAAACCTCTTACTTCTTTTCATACTGTTAAGAGTGAAATCCAGATTCCCAGCTGAGGCTTGTATGATCTCAAACCACTTGGTCCCAGGTTTCCCCTCTGATCTCATCTGCCTCTCCTTTTCCTACTCACCACTCCATCTGGAATGGGCATATTACAGAGCAGCCATGTTCCTATCTGCAGAATTTAGCCTTTACCATTTTTTTTTCTTCCTGCAATGTTGCTCCGCAGAGATATCCTCATGGCTGTTTTCTCCAGCCTCACTTTAGACCATTTTACAATAGATTCCCTGTCCAATGACTTCATGTAGAACCTTAAATTTACTGATGGCAAGGTTCTGACATTGGTATGTCTTTCTTCATAGTGACTATCTTCACCAAATCCACTACGCTTTCTTGTTTATTTGCCATCCCTCATTAATAGAATGTAATCTCCATTATAGCAGAGACATTGTCCCCCAGGTTTTCCAAAATGCTTGCTAATGATAATTAGACAATGTATGTATTGAATTAATGACTAAAGTGTGCCTCTGTGTTATGTAGAAATATTAAAATTACCATTATATTAATATGCTGATTTTTTTTCTGCTGCACTCAGACCGTGGTAAACTTCAGTTTATAGAAACTGAGTATCATTATATGACAGGAAAAAATGAAAAATAAATTAATTTTAGAAGTAGGTTGGAATTAGTCTGATGATTGACTGCTACTTTGAGGTGTTTCCTAGAAGGAAGGTAACAGCAGAGAAAGAATCAAGGGACCTCATAAAACAAGTTTCAGCATTGAAAGATAAGCCTGAAAGACTCAATTGCCTCAAAACACCAAGTAATTAAAGGTTTCCAGAATTTGAATATGCCCTCAAAACCTTTATAGGAAAAATTAAATCTTCACTTGTTTAGGAATTTTGCTATTTATGACCATGTTTCTTAAATCCTTGCCACATCATGCAAGAAAGTTCATACTACCAAAAAAAAAAAAAAAGTGAATATAAATAAAAAGGAAAGTCTAGGGAAAAATCATTATCTGTATTAAAGAACAACCAATTTCATGAAAGCAAAAGATACCATGAATAATATCTAAGAAACTTAAAATATGTTTAAAATCAGAAAGTAAGCAAACAGGAAGAAACTGAACCTAAAGGAAAATAAATTAATTACTTTACTACACTTAAATTTCAAGCAGTGTAACTAATCTTAAAAGATTCTTGTGGTCAGACTTAGCAAATGATAACCAGTATATGAAATTCCAGCTGTTTTATTCTTTCTTCTTTTTTTTAATAATCATATCAATGTCATGTAGTAGTCTTGATAATATAATCTAAGAAAGATCCACCTATAAAATATTCACAACAGTTTCTTAGCAAATTTTAGACCATCGACAAATTATCTATTATTTCCTAAGTAAAACTGAGAAATCAAACATCAGAGATTTTATGACTCCTATGTGAAGCATATGTACTCAAATACTTTCTTAATCCTTATTTACACTTTTGTCACCATATTTCTTTCTCACACAAAAGATTAAAAAAAAACTAGTATTTTTTTGTTATGTTTTGTGTATTTTCGTATATTCTCTCAAAACTCAACAATGAAATAAAATTCATATATGAATTTACTCAATGAGTAAAGCTGATCTTATGTGTCCTTGGTGGTGACTAAAAATTAGTTGATAATTAAAAACAAAGGAGTGTAATATTTTTCATTTTACTCAAATATGTATTGTATGCTAATTATCATTGACTTTTAAACATGATACTGTGTATCTAGGCTATTGATACCTTCACCAAAATGTTTGACACTCAAGTGCTCCAGTGCAAACAAAGGCATGTTAGTAACAAAATCTTCAGTATGACAATGCAATCCGGTGTGGGAGAGGACTTCCAGAAAAACCTCACTCAATCTTTGAACAAGGCAAAATCTGAAAGTCAGATTTTCTCACTTGACAGTAGATCAGTATAATCAAAGTAAAGTCCCCTTTGGAGAGCCGTGAACATAATGGAAAAGAAAGTCATATATTTACCATGCTGTAATAGAATATTTTGTAATAACACTCATTTTGAAGCATTGCCAAGGCATTTGTAAAAAGTAATGGAAATGCAGTGTTACTGTGAATAACAAATGATGATTCTTTCTAACAACAAAATGAATGATAGAGTTCTTTATTGCCATTGCCAGAAAATTTATACTGACAAGTATACCCATATAATTCATGGCATGACATGGAACATTGTGGTGTCTTGTCAAATAAGGGAGCATTTTAATTTAAGCTAAATTGCACCTTATGAGCTAATACAGTCTTCATAGATCATTGATCAAAGTTCTAATCATTAAGATTAATTTTTTAAAAGTTAAAATGAATTTTCAAATACTATGGTTATTTTTTCAAGTTTTAGCTAGTACCCATGTTTTAAAGATGATGATCTGGAGAATTTTAAAAAAGCAAGATTATTCACTGAAAGGAGGCTTCTTTGATATTACTGTTTTCTTAAGATCTCAAATGACTGTTGCTTACTTTATGGAAGAAAATAATTTTGACATGCCCCATTTAGAAAATAATTATGGTGTTCATGGAGATATTTTAATCACTCCTTTCACCTGAGTCATGTAAGGGAGGTTATTAATAGAAATAGCTCACTGAATGGTCTCACATTGATTTCAACCAGTTGAGTCAGCGAAGTTTGGGTTAAAAATAGCAAAGATATGTTGACAATGAACTATTGCCATGTTTGTTTGTTTGTTTGTTTTTCTATAAGAACTCTGCAAAGAGTTCTGCCATGGTAAAGACTATCTTACAACTAATTACAGTGACTTTTAATAAATGTTATTTCAGCTTCAAAGTATTTATTGAATATTAGGCAAGAATCAGAAATAAAAATAAAGTAATAAAATCAATTGAGAACTGCATTAACATCAATTTAATAAAAGGAAACTTTTAGTAATATTTTATCTGTTCACCTACAGCTCTTTTCTTGAAAAAACGAATATTTTTAAAAACTTTATGTGCCCATTTTTGTGTCAAAATTCAATGAGGCAAATTTATATGCTTTACTATATCAATTTTTTTTAGAATTAATATAAGTGATCTTGAAATAAGATTGAGTATTTAAGAGGCATTTATAAGTAAAGTAAAAAAGGTATAATCCAACAAAGAAAGGACAGTATTATAATAACAAATACAATGAACAAATCATTACTTAGTGTTTACCAAATTCAACCATAAAGTACTAGTGAAGGTATTTTATGGATCAAGGTATAAACTTGAATATAGAGTTATTATGTACCTAAACTTCAAATAAATTCATCTTTTAATAACTTGCAGAAGCATATTGGAAATAATGATTAGCAGAATACACTACTAACATTTTTATGTTTTTATTACTTCATTACAGGTACCTATTTATTTGGGGCTGGGATTGTGGCTCAGTGTCAGAGCACTTGCTTCACACAGGTGAGGCCCTGGGTTTGATCCTAAGCACCACATAAAAATAAGTAAACAGTCTTTTTAAATTGGTCTCTCTCTCTCTCTCTCTCTCTCTCTCTCTCTCACACACACACACACACACACACACACACACATAAGTAAGGGAGAAATTTGCTGCAGTATATTTATATATGAACGTACCATAATTTGGTCAGTTTTATTCCATAGTTCCTCTCTTATTTTCATTCTTCATCCCAGCCCCTCTATTTCCTTCCTCTACTCTTCTGATCTCCTTTTATGGCCTCACCCCTGCTTTTTTCCCCTCTTTTTCTCTCTCTCTCCTTATTTTGCTCTAAGTTCTGCATATGGGAAAAAATATTCAACCTTTGACTTTCCAAGTCTGGCTTATTTCACTCCATTTCTCAGTTCTCCAGTTCCATCAATTTATGAGCAAATACTATAGTTTCATAATTCTTTAAAATGTCAATGTGTATATGTACATGATATTTCTACATCCATTCATCTTTGAATGAGCACCTGGATTGGTTCCAAACTTGACTGTTGTGAATTGTTCTGCTATAAGCATTGATGTGCCTGTATCATCATAGTATACTGACTTTATTACTTTTGGATAAATATCTTGGAATGGGATAGCTGGGTCAGTTAAATGATTCCATTGTTGGTTTTTGGAGGAATCTTCATATTGCTTCCCCAAGTGATTGTACTATTTGTAGTTCTACCAACAATGCATGAGTCTACATTTCCCCCATATCCTCACCAGCCTTCATTATTTTTTGTATTTCTGATGGTTGCCAGTCTAACTGGAGTTTGATAAAGTCTCATATAGTTTTGATTTGCATTTCTGTAATTGCTGAAGAGGTGTTCTTTTTATAGATAGTAATTCCCTTTCTGAGGAATAGCCAGCAAAGAATGTTTTTCCATTCTGTAGGCTCTCACTTCACACTTTTGTTTCCTTTGCTGGGAAGAAGCCCTTTAATTTGATGCTCTCCCACTTATTGTTTCTTGATTTTATTTCTTGAGTTTTAGGGGACTTGTTAAGTAAGTCAGTGCCTGTGTCTATATGTGATGATCCTGTATTTGTCTAAAATGTTGATCCCATATTTCCTTCTAGCAGTTGTAATGAGCTGGTCTGATTCATATGTCTGTGTTACACTTTGAGTTGACTTTTGTACAAGGTGAAATATAGGGAACTAGTTTCTTTCTACATAAGGTTATGCAGATATTAGCACCATTTGTTTAAAACTCTATTTTTTCTCTAACATATGTTTTTGGCATCTCTGTTGAGTATTACAAGAGTGTAACTGTGAATTTTTCTGTGTCTTCTATTCAATTTTATTAGTATTCATGGTATTTTGATGCCAATACTGTGCTTTTGTTGTTATTATAGCTCTGTAGTATAATTTTATAATTGGAGATTAGGTATTCAATTGCTTTTAGCACAAATTTTCTTGGTCAAGATTGCTTTGGCCATTCTGATTCTTTTATTCTTCCAATTTAATTTTAGGATAGCTTTAAAAAAAAATTCTGTGAAGAATGTCATTTTTTTAAAAAATGGGGATTGCATTGAAACCTGTGTAATATTTTTGGTGCTATTTTTATTTTTACAATGTTAGTTCTGCCTTTCCATCTTCTAAATGCTTTTTCAACTTCTTTCTCCATCATGCTATAGTTTTCATTGTAGAGGATATTCATCTCTTTGGTTAGATTTATTCCCATTATTTTATTTTCTTTTGATGTTATAAATGGGATAGATTTCATAATTTCTCTTCAATTTATTAATTATTGAAGTAAAGTAAAACTATTGATTTATGCATGATGATCTTGTATGCTGCTACTTTGATGAAATTATCAACTCTAAAAGTGTTCTGGTGGAGATTTTTGGATCTAGATATAGGATATTGTCATTAGCAAGTAATCATGGAAGAAATAAAAAAAAAATATTAGAAAACAGTGAGAACAGAAATAGAACATATAAAATCTCTTATATCATTGACTATTTACACTAAAAAATAGAAATATCCCAAATAAAATTATCAAATATTACTTCTAGGAAAGAAAGAAAAAGGTAATTCCAAAATCAGTAGGAGGGAGGAAATAGAGCAAAATTAATGAAATCAAGAATAACTCAAATAATGCATAGTATCAGTGCAAAGAGTTAGTTCTTTGAAAAAATAAACAAGATTAATAAACAACCAAACTAACCAAAAAAGAGAGAGAATGCCCAAATCAACAAAATTAGAGATGAACAGAATATATCATCAAAGACATTTCTGAAATCCAGGGGATCATTAGAAACCATTTTGAAAACCTATACTCCAATAAACTAGAAAATGTAGAATACATTGACAAATTTGTAGACATGTATGAGCTACCCAATATGTGAACCATGAGGATACATAAAACCTAAACAGACCAATATGAAACAATGAGATTGAAATAACTATTAAAAGCCCTCTAGAAAAGAAAAGCCCAAGACCAGATGGAGTCTCAGCCAGGATCTATCAGATATTTAAAGAAGAACTAGAGCTAGTCCTCAAATTATTTCATGAAATATAAAGGGAAGTAATATTGCCAAATTCATTCCAAGAGGCCAGTATCACCCTGATACCAATACTAAAGTCATTAAAGAAAAAAAAAAGCATCAGGTCTATGTCTCTGATGAACATAGATTCAAAACTTTTAATAAAATGTTGGCAAACCATATTTAAAAACATTAATAAGATAATAGAGTATGATCATGTGGATTCCATACTAGGGATGCTTGCTTACTTTAACATATGCAAATCAATAAATGCAATGCACCACATAGATTTAAGAACAAGAATCACATAATTATCTCAATAGATGCATAAAGAGTTTGACAAAATCCAGCTCCAATTTATGTTAAAAACACAGGAGAAGCTAGGGATAGAAGAAACTTATCTCAACATTTTAAGCAATTTATATATGAAAAACCCAAGGCCAACATCATACTGAATGAAGAAAAATGGAAAGCATTTCTACTAAAAACAAGAACAAGTTAAGGATATCTATTCTTACAACTCCTATTCAACATAGTTGTTGAGTCTATATACAAAGCAATCAGGGAAAAATGAAAATTAAAGGGATGCTAGCATTTTTGCTTGCTTGTTTATCAATAGATATGCAACTATTTTACTAATAGTTACACTGAAGAATCTAAAGCATCACAATTATGCTAAGCAGGAAAATGGATTAAATGATATTTATGTCAAAATACATGGAACCAATGCATATATTAGGTTACATGGAAAAGGAAAATTAAGAATACAGATATAATTATGGTAGCCAGACAATTGATCATAAAATAAAGAGACTGTTTTGGATAATATAATGGTGCCAAAGTAATTTTATTTATTATTTATATTTATTCTTTTTAGATATACATATACAGTAGAGTGTATTGTGTCATATTATATATACATGGAGTATAATTTCCCATTCTTGTGGTTGTACATGATGTGGTGATATAGTGGACATGTATTCACATATGAACATAGGAAAAGTTATGTCTGATTCATTCTACCATCCTTCTTTTTCCTTTATTCCTCTTCCCTTCATTCACCTTTGTTTAATCCAATGTACTTCTATTCATCCCCTCCCCATACTTTTTGTGGGCTAACATCCACATATCATATAGAACCTCTAGCCTTTGGTTTTTTTAAACTGGCTTATTTTACATAGCATGATATTCTCCAGTTCCATCCATTTATCCACAAATGCCATAATTTCATTCTACTTTATGGCTGAGTATATATTTCATTGTGTATATATGATACATTTGTGTATATATGATAGCTGTTTATCAATAGATGTGAAACTACTGGTTGGTCCCATAGGTTAGCTCTTGTGAATTGATGTGCTATAAACATTGATGTGGCTGCCTTACTGTATTATGCTGATTTTAGGTCCTTTGGGTATAAACCAAACATGGGATTACTGAGTCAAATGATGGTTCCATTTAAAGTTTTCTGAGGAATCTCCATACTGCTTTCCAGGGAGATTGTACCTATTTGCAGTCCCACTAGTAGTGTATGAGTGTACCTTTTCCACCACATCCTTGCCAACATTTATCTTTACTTCTAAATAATTGCCATTCTCACTGGAATATGATAGAATCTTGGTGTAGTTTTAATTTGCATTTCTCTAATTGCTAGGCATATTGAACATTTTTCATATATTTGTTGACCAATTGTTTTGAACAATGTAATCTTAATGGGGTTTTTAAAAGTAGATGCAGCAAGGAAAAGAAGAGTCTGTGTCAGAGGAACTGGATAGGAGAAAAACTCACCAGGTAATTGCTAACTTTGAGGTTGGATGTGACCATCAGCCAAAGAATGTGGGGAACTCCTAGAAATTGGAAGTGATAAGGAGATAAATTCTCACCAGCACCTTCCAAAAGAATTATAGTCTTGTTGATGACTTGATTTTAGACCAGTGAAACCATAATCTAATTTCTAACTCAGATGTGTGAGACAAAACATTTATTTTGTTTAGTACCTTGATTCGTGCTTTTATTTTTCTCTTTTTTTTTTAACAGCACCTCACAAATGTGAAAATTCTCAGTTTTTGTTTCTAGATACATGTATCTAGATAGATAGTACATGTTATATTGTGTGTGTGAGACAATATGTGCTTATTTCAAAGGTCCATTTGTATGTACTTCCTTTTTTATTTTTGGTTACCTAAGTTAAAACTGAGTATAGTCATTTGAAGACTAAAAGAGTTGTAGTAAAATCAATGTTAATTCAACTATCTTCTATGATATTCATATATATATATATATATATATATATATAGAGAGAGAGAGAGAGAGAGAGAGAGAGAATTTTTAAATATTTATTTATTTTTCAGTTTTTGGTGGACACAATGTCTTTTATTTTTATATGGTGCTGAGGATGGAACCCAGCGCCCTGTGCATGCCAGGCAAGCGCGTTACTACTTGAGCCACATCTCCAGCCCTATACATATATATTTAAGTGAGGAGGTGGAGGAAGACAGGGTGAGAGAGGTGAGAGAGAGAGAGAGAGAGAGAGAGAGAGAGAGAATATTCTGCAAGTGTTGAAAATTAAGAAATAAATCAAATAAAAAATCTCTTTAGTCTCAAAAAGAAAATAGGTAGGGGCTGGGGTTGTGGCTCAGTGGTAGAGCGCTTGCCTAGCATGGGTGAGGCACTGGGTTTGATTCTCAGCACTGCATCTAAATAAATAAATAGAATAAAAGTCCATCAATGCCAAAAGAATAATGTAAAGAATATAGTTAAATACAACAAATATAACAAAATGTGTTACTGATTAAATCAAAGTAACTACATTAAGAGTAGCAAATGGGAAAAATAGAGTTTTTGTGTATTCTGGGCAGCTGTTTTTCAGAAAATCTGGACTGTTTGGACCTTGAAGAATATACTGTGGGCAATCCTGAGCTAATAATAAAATCTCTCAGAAACATTTCTTATTTATCTCTGAATAAATATAAATAATATCTTGTCTTCAAATTTTGCTGTATTACAATTACTTAGGATAATGTCACATCTCTAGACTCAGAACCTGTCATCGAAATGGTGGAGTTTCATTGGATGAGTTCTAAGTTCACTTTCTGTTCTATTTTTCTGTACTCTTGTCATTTCAATTATTTATCTGATTTTAAATTAAATTCTCATTTCTTACAAAAAATGGTAGTGGGACCATTGAATACCCACATACCAAAAAAAAAAAAAAAAAAAAAAAACTGAACTTACAGGTTTTATACCTTTTACTAAAAACTATAAAAACATTTTGTAAGTTTTTATGTCAAATACAAAACTTTAAACTTTGAGAAAGCTATAGGAGAAAACCTGCAAACCTTGGATTTAGACATAAGTTTTAGATAAAGTACCAAAAGCACAATCCAAGATTGAAGAAATTAATAAATTGAACCTTATTAATTTAATTTTTTATTTGCATTTCTAATAATCCTATTTTCAATAGGTATAACATAAATAATATTGTATTTTTTTGGTTTTCACTATTGGCATATATTTTTCATTTCATTACATATTCTTTAGGAACTTGATTCTATTTAAAAATGTATACATAACTTAATTACTTTAAGTGCAGATGTGAAAAAATATATATCAATTATTGAGCCAAAATAGGACCAATATCCAATGTTTAAATCAGTAAAACCTGTAATCTTTAAATTATAGTAATTTTGATGTTACTTGTATTAGAAATTTACAGTGTATGATTAGTTTAATATTAATGACTACAATTGTCTTGTTACATGTGATCTTAAATAATGGTAGATTTTTGTAAGACTAATATGACTGAAGACTATTACCTTAGAGAATTGAGATGGCTAGGAAATTACAGATGTAATCACAAAAGTAGCAATGGCTAATGTTTCACACCACACAGGTGTTTTACACCAAGAGAAAAATGATAAGAATCTAAACATCAGTTGGATTTTAGAAATGATTCCAAATGTGTCTTTCTATCTGGGATGAAGTAACAGTGTGAAATCCTTGTAAGAAACATGGTATGTTCATAATACTTGGCTTCAAATCCCAAATTGCCACTGGCTAATGGGTTGATATTCTGTGACTTGTTTCCTTAGCTTATAAATGGGAGTAAAATAGTAGCTTTTTCAGGATGCCTGAACTAATCAGAGGAATGCATGTTTTGTAAACAATGAATAAATAACTATAGACATCCTCATTATAAAATATAATACATGTACATGTAATTTTTAATGGTATTCCTAAACCGCAAGTACCTAAACATGTGATTTAAAATAGCTCAATTTTTATGAATTTATGATCCTCTTCAAACAAAGAGTAAATTTTTTTTGAGGGTGGTACTGGGAATTGAACTCAGGGGCACTTGACCACTGAGCCACATCCCCAGCACTTTTTATATTTTATTTAGCAACAGAGTCTCACTGAGTTGCTTAGTGCCGCACTTTTTGTGGAGACTGGCTTCAAACTTGCATTCCTCCTGTCTCAGCCTCCCAAGCCACTGGGGTTACAGGCATGCGCCAACACACACACAGCAAAGAGTAACTTTTTGACACATGCATATATATCATTAAAGGGCAAAATATCATAAATTTTATTTAATTCTCAATACATTGGTCATGCCAATTTTAATGTAACACCTATATTTGCTATTGGTAAAAGTCTGTGAATAAGTTGACAGACAAAAGAAAGAAAAATTTTTCCCAAAATATTGGGTTTTCTAAGATTGTTTTGTTGGTAAATCAAAAAAATTGTTGATATATCATGTCTGACAAAAAGATTTCAAAATACTCTTTTAATCAATGAATAATAGATTGTGTGTGTATGTATGTATGTATATGTAGGTATGTATATGTATGTGTATATATATATGTGTGTGTGTGTGTGTGTGTGTGTGTGTGTGTGTGTGTGTGTGTATGGAAGTATTTATCATTAAAAGTATTTCAAGATGGAATATACAATTATATCACCGTGATAATTTTTCCATTCTGGCATAAAAAAATACCTGATGCTCTGTTTTGATGGAAATTAAAAGCACTTGGTTATTTTCTCTTTTCTTCTTACTCTCATCCAAGTTCTCACCTTTTTGCTTACTCTCTCCATCTCAATTAAATAGGCAGGCACAAATGATTTATGAAAACATGTTAAATTGGAAGCACCATTTTTTTCACTTAATGTAAATGGCTGATGAACACACAAAATACCATCAATAATGCTGAAACAAATAAATACATTTCTGCAGAGAAAATCTAGCTACCTAGGAGCATGCATACTCAGAAACAGATACAGACACAGTGTGTAATAGTGTAATACTGTTTTCCTGATCTCAGCCTAATGTTTCTATTGTTGAGTAATTTCCAAGAGATACATCTTAAACCATGCTCTCTTCCACTCTCTCTACATAGAAGGTAAAATTTCTCCTTTGCTTGCATTATTTAAAGAATGTGGCTTGATTTCAATCACCAAATTTATTTAATCATTACTTAAATTTACATTTTATGAACAGATAGATAAAATATCTCATTAAATGGTAAGATAAAAATTGATATTGGTACATCCTGGCTTTATGTGACCATTATGTTTTTAGCAGAGTAGTCTTACAAAGTAAAGTTGGTTTTTAAGAGCACACAGTCTCCTGCAACAAATTTCTTTCAATTATTTAATTTTATACCTTTTATCAGATGTTTTGCCCTTTAGAAATATGCCAGAGATGAGGGAGTAAACAACAAATATATCAGCTTGATTAAAATGCACTTGAAATTTATATTTTGATTAAAACTAGTTAAATTTACTTAAATGTAGGTGTGTTAGAAAAAGTGTAAAAATTTGTTCTGACAAGCACCTATTTCCCTAAGTAATGTGGAGATAAATCTAGGGGTAGTATTTATGAAATAGTTTTATGTACCACATGCCATAACATTTTCCTAGGTGAAAATAAAACTGTAAAAATAACAGATAACTACACACAGAGAGAATAACTAAAGAAGATGGATTCATTATCCTTCGAAATATCATAGGGTATTTATTGTTTAGGAAAATTTGGCCAGAAAAATTAAGAGAGGTTACAATATATTTTTGAATAAACAGTGTTCTCTTGCCATAAAATATGAGATTTACTTCAATAATTGACAAATACATTCTTCAATTTACTAAAATTTCCAGATTAATTTATCTTTTCTTTTAAAGAAGGCAAGACATACAGTGGAAAGAAAATGATGACATTTTATCACTGGATGCCATTAAATGATAGCTGAAAGAAAAATAATAATATCAAGGGCTTTGTGCTATCATATGCTTATTTTAAAGACTCTATGTACAGAGCAAAATGAAGAAAAAAGTCTTACAAATTTATAGCCATAGAAATTATTCTCAACAATGAATACAGTCATTGAGGCTAGTTTCTTTGTGGCAGAACAGCTAGTTTAGGTTGGTTGCAATGGAAATTATACTATTTGTTTTTTTGAAACATAATTACTCTTCCAATTTTTATTTATTTGGAGAGTTCGTTTATGTTATAAATATGATTATTTGCTGCAAATTTAATATATATATTACATATATATATATTTATATATATATATACATATATATATATATATTTAAAAACCTGGGTTTAATCATTATTATTGACAGATTTAAACACAAATTTAAACAAATTAAAAATCCCTCTGCCATTTAGGGACCTAATATACTCCCCTTCCCTGTGTCTGTTCTCCATTTTGTAGTTCATACAAGATCTTGAAAGAAAATTTAAGATTATGAGAGTTTCTACTTTGAGATTTCAGAAAAATATTTGATGTGTGTGTTTGCTGTAAATAATTGATGGACATAGGAGATTCTAGATGTACAAAAAGTAATGCCATATTCACTACCTTAATCTTCTTAGATTAAGCAGAGGATGATCCATAGGGCATTTGGCCCCTGGAAACAAAGCATAATAATGTAAATGGAAATTGCTTACTTAGTAGACTCAGAGAGGTCTGTGAAAGTTAATGTCATAATAATCCTAAGAAATAGCTTATCATTATAACTTTGCTAAAGATGTGGCTAAAGCCTCAGATATTTAGGTTACAAAGCAAAATAGGAATTGGAAAATGATGCTTGTTTTGTCTTATATTAATGTTACAGTGAAAACTAAATTGGCATCTATCATTCTTTTGAGTTTTTATTCTGATAATGGTCAAGTCGCATTGCTGTAATGGGTTATTTTTAATCTGTAGACTTCTATGAGACTCTTATCTTAGCCCTGAAAATTATAAAAGAGGAGTAAAGTGGAGAAAAAGAGCTTAAACTATTAAAAACCTACTGCATATCAGTATAATACACCAATACAGAGGAAAGAACTCAGTTTCTAATACAGGTGTGTTGGACCAAAACCTAATATACACTCTACACCATATAAACTCTTTGGGAAGAATGGGGAATTGTGAAAAGCACTTGTGTATTTTATATATGATGAAAATTTTTAATAAAAAGTGTAAATTCAAACAATGGTTTGCTCAGAATAAAAGATCATTGAGTTTACTGAGATTCAGATTCTTTGATTTTGAAAAAAGGGAATCCTAAGTTGTTAAGGGTCAGGTGACATTTTGATTCACATCAGAGAAAAGGACCTAAACTTTATCTAAATTTTACTCAGACGTGCAACAGAAATTAAATTCTGTGGAGAATCTGAATATAAATGAAGCCGAGATGACATAATACCACTTTAGATATATTTAATAGCAATTTTTATATTTAAGAGTATTGTACTGAAATGGTACACATACAGCATCACTTATCTACCAGTTGTAGATTTTTTCTTTTACTATTTTTAACACTTAAATATAGCTTTGTAAAACTAATGGCTTACTTATAAACTGAAAACACTATAGTATAGATTGACATGCTTTCAAAAAATCAATTTTATTTGAATTGATACCTATCATACAGCTTTGAACTAAAGGTAAGATATTAAATAATGTCATTAAAATATATTTTGCAGGTAGCTAAAGTTTTTTTTTTCTCCTAATGTATATTGAAAATTTAAATATCATTGAAAATAAAAGAGTGCTGTATAAAAATTTGTTTTAATATGTCAGAAAAATATTATGAATATTAATTTTATACCAATATAGAAATTCTCTGTCCTAAATATGACTGATAATTTGTACCTCAAAATTTAGCTAGAATTGTTTTGGAAAATATATGGATGGTTAGGATTAGAGAAGTGAATCAAAATGTATTGATAGTAAATTTGACCTAGTTTACATTTGGGTCATTCTGAAACATAAGAAATACCCCAAATGGGCATGTCCTTACAAATCATTACCTGAGAAAAATTTGAGAAACCTCCAAACAACCTCTATTTCTTCAAATTATTTAAATATACCAATTTCTATTATATATAATATCAAAAACTCAAGTGAACTCTCCTCTGAAATAACACTTTCAACAAAATGAAGCTTTCTGAGAGTACAGAAAGAATTTGGTGCAGTCTCTGGATAAACTTAAATGACTCATGCACCTTCAAGTTTGTTGAAACTTACATAGGGAAGCCCCATGGACATTGTGTCTTTTTAGCAGAACATAAAATCTGATATATTCATTTGTGTCTCATTTTGACTACAAAAATAATTAGAATTACATTTATATTTATTTTTTCACTTTACAAAAACTACACAGCTCTCTAATTTTTTTATTGATTTTTTTTTAGATTTGTTGCATTATTTTCTCCCTCTTTTGAAAAAGCTCAAAAATCAGTAAAAAGAAATGGACTTTAAAGTAACCCATTGCAATGCTGAAGACAAAGCATCAGTTGGAATGGTATATATTTGTACAGTCATAACTATGATATTAAACAGACAGCCATGTCTGACCTGCTGTTGATATAACCATAGGCTGGCAACACATTCCTTAAGAGCCTCAAACCTTCCATCATTCAGGATTCGTGGAGGACAGATGTTTTCCATCAAAGTGATAGTATTTTTACACTGCTTTCATTAAACTGTCATTTTTTAAACTGCTTCAATTTCAGGCCCCTTTTATCGTTTTGTTAGTTTTAATGTATCTCTCTTTACCTTGGATGACAGGGAGGAGTCCCTGACTTTAATTGTGTATATACTTGTCAGAGACTGGGCCATACACGCTTACAGTGGCTCTCTTTAGAAGTATACCTAATTGTGAAATTAAAGCAACATTGGACTAAGAAGCAGCTTAAATATCACAAACTGTTCATGGCATGAAGACTGAGAAGTATTTTGTATGTACTATACATACACAATACTTTGAAGTGAAACATGTATGCAATGACTTTGAAAGAATCAATATCTTTGATATATTAGCAATATTGTTCATTTAACACATAATGGATGTAAGAAAGAAATAAGATGGATGTTGAAATTGATAGCTATCTGATAAATTCAGAAAACCTTCAGTGACATATTTTTTCCATAATTTTCTCTTTTAATGAAAAAGTTTAAGGTGTTCATTATATAACATTTTCATGGTAATATTTATTTGAATTTTTCATCTAAATATTTTTGTTTATTTATTTAGTTTGACTTGTAAGTTCACAGATAAACATTTTTAAAAATACTTTTTAAAAGAAAATTATTGATGGACCTTTACTTTATTTATTATTTATTTATATGTAGTGCAGACAATTGAACCCAGTGCCTCATACATGTTAGGCAAGTGCACTACCACTGAGTCACAACCCCAGCCCTCAAAGATAAACTTCCTCTTATTTTAGAATGATGGTTGTATTACCCATGTGAAAGAGAACAAATTGATGACAGGTCCTGTACCACATCAGCTAATTCTAAATTTGTTTTGATTTCCTGCACACCCTGTGAAGAAGTATCAAGTACACAAATTCTAAAAGGGCTGCTTTAAAATGAAGTGACACCCCTAAATTTGTGGCCTTGGGGTGCGTATTTTAGAGAACTATAAAATATCAAAACTAAGAGGAGACTAAAGTTAAATGTTAAAAATGTGCATATACTGTTTCAGAAAATAATATAAAGATATGGAATTATACTTTGATTAATGTAAGGAATCATTGTCTATAATTTATTTTTCCAATGACTCTCCAATTTTGTTTGCAAATCAGTTTGTGTCATTATAACAATGAATATATGTTAATGTTAATGTAGTTTCTGATCTTTCTATAATAAATTTGTATTCTATTAAAAAGTACATACAGGGCCTGGTGATATAGCTCAGTTGGTAGAGTGCTTGCCTCATATACAAGGCCATGGGTTCAATCCCCAGCACCACAAAAATAAATAAATAAATAAATAAATAAATAAATAAAGTACATATAGGCCTAGCATGGTGGCCTATGCCTGTAATCCCAGGGGCTCAGGAAGCTGAGGCAGGAGAATCACAAATTCAATGCCAGCTTCAGTAACTTAGTGAGGCCATAAACAATTTAGCAAGACCCTGTCTCAAAATAAAAAAAAAATAAAAAAGGGCTGGGGATTGGCTCAGTTGTTAAGTGCCTCTGGGTTCAATCCCTGGAAATAACAAAAAACAAAGGGAACAGATAACACATTAAAGGTCAGTTACATATTATCACAATATGAATAAGCTTTTTGTATTGAATTTCATCTTGTAGCTTATTATGTTCATTGTGTTGAATGTTTCTTTATGAAAACAAAGACAATTTTCTATTTTTGTGTATTTGATTTTAAAGTATGCATCGAACAAGGAATCAACACATTATCTCTACCAAAAAGATGCATGTTTCTCACATTTATTAATGTATACCCTATAATATGAATTTTAATTAGCCAACTTCAATAATTCACCAAGCTGGTAACAGAGTGATAATGGAACACCGTAGTCTCAGTACAGAGACACTATGCAGAGATATATTTCATTAATAGAATTAATTTAGAATTATAATTAAATAGATGACTTACTAGCCCACACTATATTATAATTTAACTAAATGTAATAGTTTAATACCAGGCATCAATTAAAGAAACGTACAATTGTGTCATATACAGTCCAATTTTACCCTTCAAAGTAACCTCCAAGTTATAAATTTAGTGTCCTTGTTTTAATTGTGAGTAGAAATCTTTCATAAAAATAATAATCTAAAAATACATGTTCTCACTATAATAATTAATAAAATTGTTCAAGATTTCATACAACTATTCTCCTGATTCTTAAAGTTATTTTACCATGTATTCTCTAAACTTAAAATTAATTTTTTTCTGTGTCTGACTTGGATAGTAAACAATACAACTTATATAGTTCCTTCACTTATTAATATGTATTTATTAAATGTCTTCTACTTGTTAAGCCCTATACTAGAGGCAGGAGACATAAGGAATTAAAAGACAAAATGTCTGTCCTCATAGATTTTACTATTTGGAATTCTGCAGAAAATTTGTAAAGATGACTAAGATCCTGAAAATCGTATGGTCATATATTTAATTTTATTTTCCCTTAATATAAATTTTTACTCCTATAATGTGATTTTTGATTTTTATATTTATAGAATTGTACATATATATTCATGCTCCAGTAAAGAGTTTCACCTTTTCTGTTATATTCAAACTTATTAAAATCATAGTATATTGGACTTTAATATCACCAAACATTTTATGTCAAATTGACTTATATTATATACCAGAGATTTGAAGTATAATGTTTTATTGTCTATGTGATACTTGCTAATTACACACTGATTTTATTTGGTATTGGTCATTAGGATACAAAGGTTATTTTCCTCATTCTCTGTGATTTTGACATTTTACATCTGATTCAAATGTAGAAAGTTTATATTTTTCAAATAACCCAATATTAAATATACATCCTACAATAAAAATCTATTGCAATACTTTTTGTTTCCTCTTCGGTATACTAATAGTATTTCTTGGATATGAAGGTAAATAAAGAACAGAATTAAGAAAATAATGAACTGTAGTGGTATCTGCTATAATATTTTTAATTTTTTTTAGATGTTAATGGACTTTATTTATATGTGTTTTAACCCAGTGCCTTGCACATGTGAGACAATAGTTTTACTGCTGAGCCACAACCTCAGCCCAATATCTGCTTTATTTTAATAATGATTAACATTACAATAAAAATATAATATTATAGACATGTGGAACTAATGATTAATAATTTCTTCTGGTGATACAATGTTACATATATTGAAATGGTATTTTAATCAGCTTAAATATGCCAAGTAATGATGAAAATTTTACTTTCGTTAGCTACTTTTAACTGAGTGAAGTTATCATACTTGAATTTTTAAATGAAAGCCTAGAAATGCATAGGGATAATGTAAGAAAAATGGAGACTAAAGAGTCCAACAGTTAGCTAATTTATACACAAGAGATTTTTTTTTATGTTTTCCATTTTTCTGATCAGTTTTTAAGGACAATTATCTATAGTTTCAGTCTTATAGCTGTAATATCTTTAGCTAAGTGAAAGTTTTCATCACTGAGTTTACATTTGGTTCAATTGAAATATAAGAAGTGATTTTTCTTGAGAGATAATAACTAATATAAATTGATGGATAAATGTTTATTTCCATTGCCACAAAAATACAGAAGTGTAGACACAGAGCTGATACATTAATCACCCTTGCAAATAACATTGCAATAAAGATCATTGGAAATATTATCTGGGCTCCATACAGGAAATCCTGCAGAGACTTGTCTTTGTAGGAGCATTTTTATCTCTAGTATATTGGGGTTTGAGAAGAATAAGGCATAACTAACAATATTTCATTTAGTTGAAGACCTCTGTTATGGTATAGATATGAGATAACTCCTAAAAGCTTATGTGTGAAATCATACAAGAAAGTTTAGAGACTTGACCTAATCATTAAAACACTTGAATGGATTTACTGGGTGATAACTGTAGGCAGGTTGAGTGAGGCTGGAGGAGTTGAGTTACTGGGGACATACTTTTGTGTTATATATTTTTGTCCCTAGTGAACCCATCTTAGTCTCCCTTTCCTTTCTGATTTTTATGTCCTGAGCTAATTTCTTTCTCTACACCCTTCCACCATAATGTTCTGCCTCATCTCAGGCTACAGCCATGAAATTTTTCATCTATTGCCTGAAACTTTTGAAACAATAAACCCCAAATAAACTTTCACTCTCTAAAATTGTTCTCACAAGGTCTTTTGATCACATTGGTGAAAAAGTTGACTAGAACACCTCTGAGGAGTACACTTCCCTCTGTTTCTGAAGGTATATATATGGTGTTCTTCACTCACCTCACATTAATGCATATTCTAAAGACAGGACGAAACTTATGTCTGTTCAAGAAAAGACTCAAATTACACTAAAATAAATTACTAGATAAAATATAATAACTCCAGTTAAATTTGAATTACTTCTAAACCATGAATGTGTTAATATTTTGCACGGAAATACTGTAGGTAAGTTAATATTTCATGTGAATGTCATGTTGAACTCACTGTCCTTTATCTTTTTTGCTAATTTTGGCAATAAATTAAAGGACGACTCTTTTTAGTGGTAGGCATGATGAGCACTTTGCATTTATACAGTGCCACACATATTTAGCTACATATTTCATGGGACTGTGCTCCCCTCTCTAACAACTTATTATATTTTTACTTAAGTAGATATAGAGCGTATTTGTATTTTTACCAAACTTTATCTTATGAAATTATCAGAAACTTTTCCTCTTGTATATATTTCCTCACATATATTTTTCTTAAGTCCCGTAATGCCTTATTCTACTCAGCATATCTTATGTTTTATTTCCTTGCCTAATGACAGATTAATATGCTTCATTTTACATTTTATTCCTGAGGACAAAACTAGAAGGATCATTGCCATCTGCCAAACTTCCCTGTTCTCCTTCCTCCACCCCATAGCTGCATTCATTTCCTCTCTATTCTGTGCCATCAAAATGCTGTCTGTTAGAATGAAACTGGGTCGTAGAACACAGAGGATGCTGTTAGTAAGCTAAACTGACAAAATTTTGAAAGGTAAGGAACTTGCAAGTGGGAAAACCTTATATGATCCACCCAACACCTTATTTTATGATTAAAAAAAGAGGAATTTAATACAAATTGAATCATACTCTCTAAGAAATGAGACTCTTAGAATAAGCAGAAACAAAGAACAGCCAGTGGGTATTAGGTATTGCAGCTGCCAAAGATGAAATTTCTGCTCTAGGGCATATTCCTTTCACTAGTTAAGTGCTACTTGAACTAATAGCAATTTCTTAGGTGAAAAGAATTTTGATCCTTTTCTTATTTTTTCATTATGGAGCTTTGGCATTTCATCAATTGGCATATCTTACCACATAGTGCTGAAATGTTTTGAAGCTTTAACACAAAATATGGAGAGATGCTTTTGCCTATAAAACAAACCATCAGTTCAGACTGTTTTGTTTTGTTTATTTCAGAAGAAGTGAGGTTGATTATTTGGCATCAATTGCTTTGTCACAGATACCATTGGAGACCAAAGGATACTGGAAAAAAAATTAAGGACACCGAAACCCATGGGAAATAATGAAGTATAAGTACCACAGAGAGCAGCCAAAAATGGAATAATATTTCTTCTGTAAGGAATTCAGCAATAAGAACCCATGAGTGATGGGATTTGTGCAAATGGCAAGCCTGCTGTAGCAGAAGAATGCAAGATACTATATTTTGAAAGGTATCCTTTCACATAGCCTATCTCCTTTCCTTCCTTTACAGATCATTTAAGCTCTCATTTTTATTATTCCTCTTTCCAGACAACAATAAATATTCATGGAAGGTCAAATTTGTTCCAAGTCATAAGATACATGTATGGAAAAGATATGGTATATGACTTTTAAAAATCTAATTTGCTGCAAAAAATAATAAGAGTAATTCCAAAAGAAATAGAGAAAGATGGATAATGTTGATAGCTGGTAATCAACAAAGGAAGAGGTAATTTTAGTCATAAAGTCAGCTAGGGAATTATTCACACATGAAGTGGCATCTATGTGTGTTGCAGTGGAGGAGTAGGGTATTGTCAGTCTAGAAATGGGAAAAGGAACATCCAACTAAACAGGTCAGTCAAAGCTATATAAGTATAGCTAAAACTGGAAAAACCATGCTGTGGAAAGATTTGGAGGAGTCTTCTAGATCATAAAGAGTATGAAAGTTATGTGAATTTAGGAAAAGGAAAGCAAATGATACCACGTAAGTAAGGAATGTGACATGATTCAGTGTGTACTGTCAGTGGCATTGTCATTTTAAGTAAATAATTACAATTACCCATAATACTTTCAGATGACAGAGATGGTGAAAGTTCAAATAATACCTTAGAAACAGTGAGTGGAAAGCAGATTAATTAGGAAGTAGAATGGAGAATTTGGTTACAATCTGGGTGAGGAAGGTTATGGCAATGGAGTAGGAGACTAAGATTTTGCTATTGTGTTACTGACTATGTTGATTACTTAGCAGATAGAGTGCAAGATAATCTTAAATATATAAGTAAATTACATCTGTTCTTGGCTCAGTATGTTTACCACAATATTAACTCCACACCCTTCATAGAAAAATGAAATGAACTATGATTAGAAAGTCAACTAATTGGATGCATCGCATATATTTTTCTTAAGTGTTTAAATTTTAGGCTTGAATTCTAGATAGCCTGGAATTTTTCATATAGATTCAGATCACTCACCAGGTCCATATAGCTAATTAACAATGTAGTACACAAACTCAAGTCAGTGGGACCTTTAGGCTGCTGAATGGATTCTCACTGTGAATAACCTATTAAATTTTATTCATTACTGAAAACAAAAAGTGTTTATAGAATTTCATGTCGATTTCAATTAACCAATTGTTGAAGAACTTAAAATTATAAAAAATTCTAACCTGTTTGAATTCTTACTCATCCAATTTTATTATTAGGTGAATATAATTACAATTTAGATAACAGTTAAAATTTGTAATATAGAAAGTAGTTTCATAAAAATAAATAAATTAAGAAAATTTTAATTTAATCTTTTATAAACATACAAGTATTCTTGCATCATAATTTTATAGAAAAAATGCTAAGAGCCACAGCCAAGTAATATGATGCATGGCATTTTTGGTTGAAAGGTGATGCCAGAAAGCCATTGAGATGATATGATTATGTTAAGATTTGCATTCATATGGATATTGGACTCCTGCTGTTCACCTTGGCCTGCTATGGGACTCCTGGAGAGTTCCCATTGGTTGGGGAAGTGCGGTAGGAGGGAATTCCGGAGGAGGAACTTCCTCTTGGGATCTGGGAGAATGCTGCGTGCATCGTAGGCAATCTTCCCGGGAGCGTAAGGGGCATTGGCGGCAGTTTAAAAAATAGTTTATTCGTGCTTAAGTGGCTCATGATTTTGTACCCAGCCAGACTGCGGCAATTGGTGGCCCGTGTGGGGGACTCCTGAAGCTTGGAGGTGAGTAAAATTGCTCGCCCCTGAGGGAAGGCGAGAGAATGGGTGACAATTTCAAAAAAAAAAATGTGTTCTTGTTTTGATTTATTTTGTTTTTGTTTCAAGCTGCCTATCCCTAGAATTTTCTCAGGCAAACTGGGAAAAATGGTTGGCTCAAGGTTTGAAGTTGTTCGGCCCTGAGAAAGAGAAAATTGATACAACTATCTTTTGTTCCGTTTTTGTTTCATTCTGTTTCAGTTTTGTTTTATGCTATCTTATTGGGTTGCATTACCTTTAAAGTAGATTAGAAACTAGTAAAAAACAAACCGAAAGACTGTTAAGTAAATTGTTAGAGGTCCAGACTATGGTAGAAAACATGTTAGGTCAAGCAAAAGAGAAGGTCTCTCTATATAGTTAGACAGAGGAAAATTTAAAGGAAGAAAGCTTAGAGGAAAAACAACCATCTGGGGGGAGTTACAACAGGAGGCTGCTACTAACTCTGTTCTATCACCAGAGGGCGTAATTCAACCAACAGCTCCATCTACAGCTGAGTTGCCCTCAACTCCCATAGTTGATGGACGGAATCCTGAGGCAGGACCTCAAAGGTTAGCATGCCCTGTACTTGAGCAGGCAGGAGGGAAACGAATTCACCATGCTTTAGATTTTAAAACAGTGAAGCAATTAAAGGAGGCTGTAACAACCTACGGCCCACAAGCACCCTTTACCATAAGTATGGTCGAATCTATTACCAACTTGGACATGACACCAGCAGATTGGGCTAACATGTGTCGATCTGTGCTAAATGGAGGACAATATTTGTTATGGAAGGTTGCCAATGAGGAATTT
>NW_026000026.1:61628428-61695615 GCF_001458135.2 Marmota marmota marmota | reverse complement strand
TTATTATTCACGTGATTTTAATGGTTTAATTTAAATTGGGTAAACAGCTGTTGAGGGTTGTTTAAATATGTGTACAAATAAGCAGGTTAACAGATCTGTTTGTTTACTTTCACCTTTCCTTTTCATTATATTTAATAATTCTGTTCAGGATAATGTAAATTGTTCTGAAAATTGTTTTCTTAGTACCTGTTGAAATGTTACATATTTTTTTTTTTAGCATCATTGTCAAAATTCCTATTTTCATCCCAGTGCCGGTGAAGACAAAGATGAAACCAAAGTACAACTTCTTTGATAATTATCACAACAAACTGTATAAACTGATACATCAATGAATAATAACTCAACAAGTAATGCTCAATCAATGAGTTGATTTATTTTGGGAGGAAATGGACATATTGATAGATTCCTCCGCTTTGAACTGCTTACAGAACTTGCCTGGACTATGTATCACTTGTATGCATTGTGATCTATCTGTTGATGCAGCGAATTATGGTAGTACTGGCGTATCTTTGCTGATGTGTCACCAGTGATGCAATTTTTCCTAGGAGCCATCAATTGGCTTGGTGTCGTGGCATTTCTGTATCCTCCTCCCTTTTACTAGTGATGGTCTAATTTTGGGGGCCAACAGAGGTGAGGCAAAGAACCTCACCCCCCAACTGGTGCATAGGCCTATCCACAAGTATGGCTATATGCTAGACCGGTAGTCAGTGACGGGTATGATCCAATTGCAGTGGTATCAACCTAAGACAGGAGGCTGACGCCTAAAGGTCAGTTCATCCAATGAGGGGTAAGAACCATATGTTGAATTGGACAAACCTAACAGGCACGGTCCCTAGCCACATTGCTTGTTGCTTAATTAAATAGAAGAGGGGAGATGCTAAGAGCCACAGCCAAGTAATATGATGCATGGCATTTTTGGTTGAAAGGTGATGCCAGCAAGCCATTGAGATGATATGATTTGCATGATAAGATTTGCATTCATATGGATATTGGACTCCTGCTGTTCACCTTGGCCTGCTATGGGACTCCTGGAGAGTTCCCATTTGTTGGGGAAGTGCGGTAGGAGGGAATACAGGAGGAGGAACTTCCTCTTGGGATCCTGGAGAAAGCTGCGTGCATTGGTCGGCAATCTTCCCGGGAGCATAGCGGGCATTGGCGGCAGTTTCAAAAATAAAGTTTATTCCTGCTTAAGTGGCTCGTGATTTTGTGCTCAGCCAGAAATAGAAAATTAAAAACATTACAGTTTCAGAAGTGTGTCTCAGTTTTATCAAAAATAATATTGCTTATGGTAATTAAATTAGGAGAAAAAATTGGGGGACTACACACTATTCAATGCGTACATAAATAGTCTAAGACAATTCTGAACACACACTTATTCAATATCTATGTTGTTTTCTTTTGCAGTGCCTTTCAAAAGGGTATTTCTTTTTCTTTAAATTACACATATGTAAAAATGGGATGTAAAAGAGCTATGGAAAATGTTTCCTAAGAACTATACAAAGGAAGGACTTTTTTGAATATTCATGTAACGTATAAAGTTTTGAACAATATCTATATTATTTTGTTCTACCTGATCCTTGGAAAGATTAACTTTTTTTGATTTGAAATATTTCTTTTCCAAAAAATCAGTATACTCCTAATAATATTCTGTTTATAAACTAGCATTGGGAGAATATAGTCATGGTAACCAAAATTTGATACTAAGAGTAAAATTTTGCTACTTTGGTATTTTAATGATATTTTCTAAGATTTGTATCATTTCTATATATGGGAAAAATGCTTAAAATAATATAAATATCTGTAGAGGTTATTGATGACTTGATAAGTGATATGATTAAAGTATCACAAATATGCTAATATTTCTTTGTAATATTTGTGATTATTCTTTGGAATAATATACAACCTTAGAAGAAGTGTTATTATCCTGCATATAATTTCTTTTTAAAAATCAAGTGCAAAATCTTACACATTTGTGTCCAAAAATTTCATACTTAGAAAAGAAAGAAATATTGTACTTTTTAAGTTGTGTAATATAATTAGCAATAACTGATTGAGACAGAATACAAATCCTCTCATGTATAAAATCAACAGCTGTAGTGCTGGCTTGCTAATCTAAACATAAGTTTAGAAAACTGTTCCACGGAGCACTAGAAATGTGAATTGGAAGAGAACATCCTATGCTTACTATCTCATACTGGCACATTTTTCCATTAAGTGTTTAATGTCCTAATTCTAATTTTCATTACTCTTATGCTTTTAAAAGATTCTGAAGGTTCTGATTTAAAGCCTATCAGAATCAGATTTTGTACCTAAACCCCTTTAAAATATTTACAAATATACACCCAATAGTTTTGTTTGAAAACTAAAAGAAGCAAAAAGCATACCATGTCAGACAGACAGAACCTGAATAGTAGGATGCTTCTATATTAGAAATGAAAGAGATTGTCTGCAATGTTGAATCCTATGTCTTGGTAGATTAACTGACTAGGTTGAAATTTTATAAAATATTGGAGCTAAACAAAATATTTACTTTTATTCCATCATCTATTCTAAAATAAATGGTTGATACTTATACTTCTAGCATGTTTATATCATAGTCATTCAAAGTTTAAAAGTAAATTTAAACAACAAATCAATAAAGCAGATTATTCCAATAATGTGCAAAAAAGGGGATCTTGTTGCGTCCCTGGAAGCTAATTTACATGTTTCTGAATTATTTCGCTCAGACGAGTTCATGCAGGTGCAGAGCTAGTGAACATTTTGGGGAATGTTTCTTTTATTACTAAAGAGAGAAATAAAGTTTAAACTATCAGAAATTTAGTTCTGTTTTGAAAAATAACAAGCACAAATGAATTGGTTCTATAGTTGTTTGAAAAATAATAAAGCAGGTGAAGGATAGATACCTTCAAGGTGCTTCTGTGATTGTGATATGGGTAAAATGTGCTAATTTAAACATTTCCACATGGATAGGGAAGAAAATCCTTCTTAACATTCACCAGCACAATTTCCACTTCTAAATATGATCACTAGGATAAGCTTCTAGATTATTCTCTTGTTATAAATGAAAGTTAATAATAATATTTTAAAATTGTGCATAATACATAAAGCAATGCTGCTTGGACATTGGGCAATAGTCAATTTAAGATCATAATCCTTGAGAGAAGGTAAATATAGAAAGTGAGGCAAGGATTCACACCAGATTTCTCTTCAGAAGAATTGTCTATATCATATTTAGGGGAAGAAGCCTAATAAGAGAGAAGAAACTTCAATAGGAGGAAGAAAGAGAGACTGAAAAACAAAACTGTTTTAAGCAGGTGGTATTTAAAGGCACAACATGCTAGAGAAATTCCCAGAGAAATAGTGTCCAAAGTCTGCACATTCCTACCAGAATACCATAGTACTTACAGGACAGGGAAATGTGTAAAAAATTCAGGGACAATATAAAGCTTAGAGATAGAGTTTGGACTTAAGCTCAGCCAGAATGAAGTGACAATGATGAACATACTGATCTTCCCGTTGTAACACCAGAAAGATTATAAATCATGAAAGCACATCCAAGGAATGATATTTTCAACTTAAGAATAAAAGAGAAAAACTTATACAGATCTATCATAATAAATTTTACAAAATATTTTTGTATCAAGTTAATCTATGAGAAATTTTAAGTACATAATAAAAGTTTTCTAAATTTTAGAAAAAATAAATAAATCCAAGATCCTCTAATATATAATATATAAAATAAGCAAATAAAAAAATCACCAACTACCAACTATTTTAAGTCATTAGCAGCAAAACTAGAGAGGATTCATATATTTGATTCAGCAAAGACTTCAGTAATACGTGTTTATATGGAGTAAAAAAATGGATAAAAAACAAAGAATTTGAAAATATGTATGAATCAATAAAAATGAAAATCCAATGTACATTCTATAAAGGCAAAATATGACTAGCTGAAGTTGAAAACTGGATGAATTGATTCATAGATGTCTGGGCCCAATAGAAGATAAAATTAGTGAAATTAAAAACAATAGAAATGTCAAAAAAAAAAACACTGAAAAAATACAATATAGAAATGAGAGAAGATGCACTCCAGGTAGCTCAAAACATTCTACATAGGATAGCTAGTAGGATAAAAAAGACCAATTATTTAAACAGTCAAACAAACAAACAAAAAAAAAAACATTGAAAGTTGGCTTTTAAACAGAAAAAATAAAAGGCAGAATACAATGAATTGTAAGTCCAAAAGATTGAAGGATAAGACACGATAATAAAATATTATTCAAAAGCAAAGGCAAAATAAAAAGGGTTTAGAGATGAAGGTGAGAAAGAAAAAAATCTAATTAAATTTGTCTACAGAAGTTCTGAATTGCAAGAAATACTAAAAGTATTGCTGTTATCTCTGTTGAAATAAAGCAAGCCAGATGAACATACTGAACTGCAAAATCGACTGAAAAATTCCAAAAAATGATGAATAAATTACTAAATATAATGAATATTGATAGATTAACATAACTATATGAATTATTATGAAATTTAAAACATATAGAAAGCAAAACATAGTAGGATAATCAAAATTGGATGACAAATGGAATTTGTTTACAGCATCATTTAAGGAAGTAGCTTATTTATTGTTTTAATGAAGTTTATTTTCAATTTTTTTCCCCGGTACTAGGGATTTAACCTTGGAGCTTTTCAAGAAGCTAATCCCCAGCCCTTTTTTTCATTTTGAAACAGGATCTCACTAAGTTGCTTAAGATTTTAAGTTGCTCAGGTTGGCCTAGAATTTGTAATCTTTGTGCCTCAGCCTCCCAAATCTCTGTGATTATAGGCATATGCCACCACACCCAGCTTTAAAGTGCCAAAAGTGTACATAGGAGAAAAAAATAGCCATTTAAACAAATGGTGCTTAGAAAACTGGATATCTATATGCAGAAGAATAAAGGTGAGAAACAAAACTGCTTTTAAGCAGGTGGTATATCTCTCATCCTGCACAAAAATCAAATCAAAGTGGATCAAAGACTTAAGAATTAGAGCAGAAACTTTTGCAAGTACTAGAAGAAAACACAGGGTCAACCCTATTGACACAGGCACTGGCTTCCTTAACAAGACCTCTAAAGCTCAATAAATAAAACCAAGAATCAATAAGTTTTATGGCATTAAATTAAAAACGAAACTATAAAGAGTATGAAGAGAGAGCCTACAGAATGGGAGAGAATCCTTGCCAGCTACTCCTCTGATAGGATATAAAGAACTGAAAATCTTAACACACACGCACACACACACACACACACACACAAACACACACAAATAACCCAAGAGATAAATGGTCAAAAAATCTGAACAGATATTTCTCAAAAGGAAAAACACAAATAACCAACAAATACATGAGGAAGTTCAATATTCCTAGGAATCATGGAAATGTAAATCAAAAGTTCACCATGATTTCATCTCACTCTAGTCAATATGGCAAGTATCAAAAATTCAAATAATAAATTCTTATGAATATGTGGGGAAAAGTAACACGAAATCATTGCTGGTGGGACTGCAAGTTAATATAATCACTCTTGAAAGCAGTATGGATATTCCTCAAAAAAAACTAGAAATGCAACCAGCATATGACCCAGCTATCCCTTTTCTTGGTATGTATCAAAAAGAACTAAAATCAGCATACTACAGTGACACAGGCACATCAGTGTTTAGAACAGAACAACTCACTATAGCCAAGTTATAGAACCAGCCCAGGTTCCCATTAAAAGATGAGTGGATTAAGAAAATGTAGCATATATAGACAATGGAGTTATACTCAGTAATAAAGAAGAATGAAATTATAGAATTTGCCAGTAAATGGATGGAACTAGGGAACATCATGCAAAGTGAAATAAGCCAGACTCAGAAAATTATGATTCTTCAATCATGTGCAGAAATTAGAGCAAAGTAAGGAAGATAATGCATGTGTATAATGATAAAGGGAAAATAATAGAGTAGAAGGAGGAGATTGAGGGGGTGGGATGAGAGTTGGGAAAGTGGAGGAAATAAGGAATTAATTTGACAAAATGATACTATGTACATGTAAAAATACACTACAGTGAATTCCACTCTATGTATACCTAAAAGGCACCAAATAAAAGTAAATAAATAAAGGAGTAGAATACCAGTAGAGAAGAAGGAGGATAAAGGGAGAAAGGAGGGGTGAGATAGTGGAAGCATCAAGGATTGATGTGAAGTAAATTAAATTCCATGCAATCATTATTATGTCAAAATAAATCCAATTATTATATACAACTATAATTCACTAATAAAAGGAAAAAGCTGCATGATAATAAAATAAGAATTGAATTTAAATTGAATTAAGTAAAAATTTACTTAAGAAAGTACAAATTGGCTGGGCACAGTGGCATACACCTGTAATCCCAGCAATTTAGGAGGCTAAGGTAAATGGATCACAAGACCAAGGCCAGCCTCAGAGAACTAGTGAAGCTCTGTATCAAAATTTTAAAAAATGGCTGTGGATGTAGCTCAGTGGTCAAGTGCCACACTCCAAAAATAATAACAAGAAAATAAAACAAAATAAAAGATAAAGAACAAACTACACAAATTCATAATAGTAGCAATATGGGAGACAACCTCAAATTAACAGTAAATATTAAAACCTATTAATTAAACATAAACATATTAGGTAGAGGTAATAAATAAATACACAAAAATAAAATATGAACATACATATATAGACACATACATACACACCATTTATAATATGAGGATACATACCAGTTAAAGCTATGTGAAAAAATAAATACTATGATCTTGTAATGAAATGAAAGTGCATATTACTTGTACTACTTCTTACTATCAGATAAGATGTCCTTAAGGTCTGAAATAATGGGATATAAAGAAAATATTTCATACTCAGAACTGGCTTAATTCAATATGAAGATATACAAATCCATATTTGCTATCCCTGAAAACATATTATTTCAAAATACATAAAGAAACCTTACTGCACTTAGACTGAAAGGAAGCAATGAATGAATTAACAATTGTGCCTGAGATTTAAACAAACACATCTCCTAGCAAGCAAGAAGCAAAACACATGAAAATAATCAGTAAGGAAGATTTTCAACAATATAATTTACTAATTTATTATGATGGATGCTAATAGATGACTCTGCCCATAGTTTGTAGGAAAAAAAAAACTTCATTTTAAAGTTCCCATAGAACATTTACAAAACTAGATCATAACCTGAGCCATTACAAAACTCTCAGAAATTAATAGGGAATGCAAATTAATTAAAATCCACCACTAGAATGATAGATCTCATATTTCACTGCAGGTGTTTGAAAATTAAGGAAGTTACTTCTAGTTAACAAAAAGAAATAAGAAAGAGAGAGGAAGAAAGGAAGGAAAGCAGAAGAAAGGAAGAGAGAAGAAAAATAGGAAAGAGAACAGAAGTAAAGAAAAAACAGTAGAAATTAAAAATATTTTTAGACAAGTGACAATAAAATAAGACATACAAACACTTATGTAATGTGCTCGGAACAGTGTTCAGATGGAAATGTATAGCTTCAAAGATATATATTATAAAATATTTTTTATTGTAAGAATATTAGCAAATGTAATTCAATGACACATCAAATAGTTAATATGTATTAACAATCTCTTCCTTTAAAATTCTCCACATTAACAAAAGATGCAGAAATGTTCTTTACTCAAATTCAGTATGATTTTATGATTTATAAATATACTCTTGTGAAACTAGAAGAATGTTTTGTAAGTGTGACTAGGAGAATCTGCCAAAATATCTGTATCTAACACCATGTAGAAAGATGTTCTAATGTTGTCTCATTAAGGTAAAAAACTTGAATCTACTGTCAACACCACTATTAAAATTTTACTAAAATTTAGATCTATTGAATTAAGGTTAAAAAAGAAATAGCAATTATTGTGATTGGAAGAAAGTTTCTAAACTGACTTCATTTTAGTTGATGACATAATTTATACACAGAGAATACAGTATCATCTCAATATAAGACATTGATAATAATAAGTAAATTTAGAAAGTGTGGTAGACACGTCAAGTATGAAATGTCTGGAAAGTACATACTAAAACAT
Source organism: Marmota marmota marmota (assembly GCF_001458135.2). Classification (NCBI taxonomy): domain Eukaryota; kingdom Metazoa; phylum Chordata; class Mammalia; order Rodentia; family Sciuridae; genus Marmota; species Marmota marmota. Next base: position 61,687,505 of record NW_026000026.1, on the reverse strand, counting down.
AAACAAAACCGTGAAATTAGAAACAGCAGAAAATTAACAGAGAGTAATTGGAGACCCAAATCAATGGACTATTAATTCCCCTTAGTTGGTTGAAAACTGGGTATTTTCACAAGTGCATTCTCTTCAAGTTAATATATAAATTTGAGGGGCTGGGATTGTGGCTCAGTAGTAGAGCACTCGCCTAGCATCATGCATGAGGCACTGGGTTCAATCCTCAGCACCACATATAAAAGAATAAATAAACAAAATAAAGGTATAGTGTCCATCTACAACTAAAAAAAATCTTTAAAAGTATATATATATGCATATAATTTTGACAGACCCTTGGGTAACTGTTTAAATTGACAAGCAGTTTATATAAGATCCATGTAGAAATGCAAAGAACTTAGGATGACCCATGCAGTATTGAAAAGGAACATAATGGTAAAGGTCTTTCACTACTAGAGCTTAAGACATTCACTGTAATTTTGACAATGTATATTACTTTTTCCAAAAAGCAAAAACTTCAATGAAATTTTTGGAGAAAAACAGTCAAACTTATAAAATTCTACAGAAAACACTATAAACCTTAACTCCTCTTTCATACCATATCACAAAATTAATTAACAGTAGAGAAAAAACAATTTGCAAAAGCAGACCAATCACTCTTCTAACAAATAACATTGGAAACTTTATGATTTATTAAAAGCAAAGGTGTTTCTTTCAGAACCCTAAAACAAATAACTAGAAGATAAAAGATTGATCAACATGTCTAAAGGAATTTATTAAAATTAAATGTTTCTATTAACTAAGAGTGACCAACTGTTCTGGGGATTCCCAGGATGTGGAGTGTGTGTGTGTGTGTGTGTGTGTGTGTGTGTGTGTACGGTGGTTTCACCAAAGAGAGTGGAGTGAAAATGACATTATGTGATTTTCAAAGTTAGATCATAAAAAGCTACATAATAAAAGGTGATTTAGTCTTGCTCTTGGAAACATTAGCACTGAAGCCCTGAGTCGTCATTGAAGCAGTCTGACAGATTATAAATGACTTGGGAAAATACTTTAATAATTATATTCCCTAGGCACAAAGTATTTTAAGTTTATACATTAAAGTAATTTGCTTCCTATTCTTTTATTCTATATCATTGGAGAAGCTGACTCTGAAATGGACTAGTTATCCATTGAACCTGAAAGAAGAGAGAGAAAATTACTGACTGTAAAGAAACCATCATTAAGTAGAAAAATAATTCCTGTTATTATCTCAAAGATATTGAAGAAGCAAATAAATGAACAAATTTTATTACTGATTGAACAATTCTTTTACATGCATCTACTATTTAGGAATTAGGATTGATTAATAGCTTTTTAAGGAAAAGTTATTTTATTGTAATGTTAAAGTTAATTCTACAAGAAAATTCTACAAGTAAAAATATCTTCACTGATAAATCCAGAATCAATTTATATGCTACCAGGAAAAAAAAGCAAGGAGATAAAGAAAACAAGCTCATGGTTGCACATTCAGCTATACAGCAGAACCTGCAATAATCTGGAGATTTAAATAAATGTGATCCTTCTTGATATTTTTTCCTTAACTGTGAGCCACCTCAGTCCTGCTGAGACCTTGTCCCCCCTAACTTTAGTTTTAGTCCTCATACTTATTTTCTTATCTCTTAAAAAGCACCATATGAAATCTCAGAGCTATTAGGACTCAGGATTAGTTTTCAAGACAGTCTGCTTGTAAGAAACAGCTGTCAGAAGTGACAAGGCACAATTGTTAAAATGTCTAAAATAAAGGCAAATAAATGTCTACATGTAAAGTGGTATTTTTCTGCTTCATCTAAACAAAGCACTTTCTCTATATTTGTGCTGCTGGACTCAATGTGTCACCTGTATCTTATTAAAATGAAATATCTGTGTAACACAGGACATCATGAATTAAATCCTAGGGAAATTATCTACACTACTTAAGACATAGTGGAGAACCATGTTAGTGTTACTAAAAAATATACAGCAATCATTTCACTAGCTGAACATGTTGCTTTGGGTTTTATCTGAGAGGTGTAAAATTATATTTTTCATTGTGTAAAGATATTTAATACATAATAAAGTCTACACATCGCTGTTTGAAAGATTCATAGAGCATAAAAGCTAAATATTGTTCATGGAAGGCTGTTGGTAAATAAGAATTAAAAATAAAATGTAAAGAATAAAGCAGGACACACCATAAGAACTCAGTGGAAATGCTTGCTTCTTTTGTCAAGTTATCTATAATGGTAGGGAAAATTGTGTTGAAAAGCCTAAAGAAGTACACAAGTTTCAGAAAACAGTTTTCTGCCCTAACGTCTGGGTCATAGCAGATTAAATCCCTGAGAAATGTCATTTTTATACAAGAAGACAATTACACAGCATGAGAATAGCATCTAAAGTGAATGCAGAGATAGATGGACAGACTCTCCCTTATTGTTAGACTAGAGAAGAAAGAATGTGCATCCCATGGACCATGGTTTCCACAGTGGAAAATCAACACCCCTGGTGTAGAAGCACTATCTGTGGGTAGAGAAAGTGGTCCCCTACATTAGGCATGGCAGAAGGAGATAGACCCAACGAGCAGAGCCTTCTTGGACTTGAACTATAGTCTCTTCTATTTCAGTAATAAAGAAGAGACAGGAGCAACATTAAGAGCAAGAGGTCCCTAAGTAATTGCAGAGAAAGTTCCCAAGACAACTATTAAATAATCTATTCATTATTTTGCACCATATTTGTACTCCCAGATTAACATAGTTTGAAAGGATAACCCTTTGTGAAGAAATACAACCACATCCCTAGTCCAATATTTTAGAAAATTTTCTTTCTGCTATCTCTGAGACCATGAGCAATTTCTCTGCCCTTTCTGTGCCATGTCATATAGAGTTTGTGTGAAAGTTGAAAAAAATACATATAAATTACTTTAAAAGTAAGAATATAGTAAAAATTCAGTCACTACTAGTTATTATCCTCATCATTATTCCTGTTAAATGATAATTAGCTCTTTTAATTTCCAAATGTCATCCCACTTAAATAACCAATCATATGTAAATATTCAACTGTGTAAACTATCATAGTGTTGTGAAAATCTGAAGAAGTTGGATTTTTAAATTAAATAATTATTATGGTCCAAATTAAGGATACTTCTAGATGTGGAATTATTGTTTTTCCTTATGCTCTTTAGCTTAGCTACTTTATAAAGCCAGAATATAGTAAGAGGGAAATTAAGGAAGAATCACTAACAACTGGAGAATTAGTTGCTAGTTCAGATTAAGTAGAAAATTAAAATTCATTCTATTGGAAAATTAGTACCAGAAGAAGTAATACTAGTGCCATAATTAAAAAGTCCCAAATGGAGCTGCTTTTTACCTTATCTCTGATCTGCTGAACTGTCAAATAAGAACAGTTGAGCAGTGGGTGACACTTGCATCTGTATGTGAAATTCTAGGCCACTATAGCTTACTAGGGATTAGAGTAAAAGCAAGGTAATGTCATTTTTTAATTGAAGACAAGGATTTACCATTTGTGACTAGAATTATTGGTTTCTGGGATAATTCTCTCAATTTTTACAAACAAAATCTTCCTGTTCAGAGAAGTAATCCCATCATGATAACCACATTCTTTTTGTCAGTGATGGAGTTTGGAATTCAAAGGGTAAGAAATAAGTGTGAGTAATATGAAGATGCTTCTGCTTACCTCCTCTTTACAAGGGTGGAGTCACACAAGAGATTCAAGTTCTTCTAGTGTTAAGTATTCCTGTGTGAGCATGTGCTTCTTGGGATTACCACAATCATTTTATGACCATGAGAGGAGAAGACTGAGGGAAATGTCAACATGCAGAGGATAACAGACAAGAAAAATAGAAAAATGCCAAGAAATAAGTGCTTCTAGCGCAATTTTTAAGCAATCTTTGACCTCTATGTGTCTCAAAACCATGCCATTGTGCCAAGAAACCACAGTGGTTCTTCTTTCCCAGAGTCTGCAGCTTTTCTCTCAACCCCTAATGGTACCACCCAGTGTAAACTATCATTGTCTTTCATAAGATGATCCTTTTAATAACCAAACTGTTCCCTTGTTTCTGCCCTTATTTCCTTCAAATATATCCTCCACTCAACATCCAAAGCAATTGTATTGGTACTTTTGTCAGAATTTCTCCTTAAAAAAAAAGTAGTAGTTGCTTTAAAAATCAACCCTTCCCCCTGGGAAATCCTCCTAAGTGAATGCTAAAAGCATAGGGAGAAGTATCACTAGAAAATAGGATATTGACACAATTTCAAAATGCCCACAGATTTTAAGAAGTAGTTATTGTTAAGTAATAAGTTATCTTTAAAATAATAAAATATAAATATGCTAGAGATAATGATTGAATGTAGCTAGTTTTTATACTGCTTTATTTTGCCTTTCTCAATTTATTATATGTGTAACTTAATATGATCATTATCACATAACCCTGTTCTTCCAGATCCCAAAATAAAGTTCCATTTAGGTGAGGGAATTCATGAGCAATTTAAAAATAAAGATTTTGTCGATGACAAACAGAAGACTATTTCGTTATGTACACAGTACAAAAATTTAATTAAATCCCAAGGTCGTCTTTAATCCCATCGTTATCCTTGGATTTCCTTCTCTCTATCCACCCCTTCCTTTCCTGGTGCCTGATCTTCTCCTTACTCCAATGTAAAGTTTCTCTTCCTTTCTCAAATTTCCTTTTGTCCTGCCACTTTTATAACCACTATCTCTTGGCATTCCTACCTTCATCAGAATTTTGACATGAATGAAAGAATTATAAAACCTTCACCATATATTTCACATGAAAGTTTTTTTTTAATGTAATTTAATATAATAAAAAAATCTTTATGTACCCCAAATCACTTAATTTTAAAAGTTTGCTCATGACAGAAAAGGTTATTATTACTTCATATGATAGGTATTGCTATTTGGTGATATCTGTTAATAGACTGAGATAAAAAGATTTTGGAATACCACATCAGTCCAATTTGAATGCAGTACCATGAATACTGGGCACATTTTGGTGATGCCATTCATTACACTTGAAATACGAGAGTAAGTTTTTATCAGAAGCTGGGAGGAATAGGAGCATGGGGAGAGGAAGGGGTGATGTTGGTCAATGGGCGCTGAGTTACTATTAGATAAGAGCAAGAGGTTCTAGTGTGCTACTGCACACTAGGGTGACTAAAATAATAATGATCTGTATAATTCAAAAAGATAGAAGAAAGTGTTTTGAAAATTTTTACCATAAAATAAATGGTAAAGGTTTGAAGAAATAGATGTTGAACCTGATTTAACATTAAGCAATGCATACAACTAGAAAAATATTGCATGGTATCTCATTAATATGCACAATTTTATGTCTTTGTGTGTTAGATAAATAATAAATATTGTGAGTTTTTTAATAATAAAATAGACTCTTCAACAAGAAACACAGAGTAGGCTTTGGAAGCTTGCCCTTTGTGTACTATTTAGTAAAACTAATTTTTAAGAGAGCATTCACTCATTTATTTCTTCCTGAAAACATGGATTTTCACGAATGGTACATTAAATTGGAACATGCCTATAGCTAAGTATAAAGCTAGGAACAATGGGAAAAGTACAGAGAAGAATCTCCTCTTTTTGGGATCGTATCCTGGTGCTTTTGCCCCCTGCACCTTCCTACAATATTCCACCTACCATATGAATCTGTGCTTATGATGTTTGTTCTTTTAAAGCTTTCTATGAACAGCTCTTCCTTTACGTCTTTCATGATAGGACCTTTTACAACCTTTCCAGGAACAGCTAAATAAATGAAAAGTTTTTCATTTCTTCTTTGGTCTGCAAAAATAGCTTTTGTTGATGATGAAAAGTGCAACCTCCCAAATTTCTCATTTTTCCATGAAGCAAAAGGTTTACTTTTTGCAGTTTTTCACAAGTACGATGAATCACTATATTTATCTTCCATCTGGAGGTTGAAAAATGGGTGGCAATTTCATCCAGGCCTTGCTTATTTCTCAAAATATGGAGCCAGGGCCACATCCAGATTGGCTTATTTCAGTTAGAGTATGATTTCATTTTTATCAGAAATGCATGCTTAATTGTACTTACAATTGTATATTTTTCTTGTCAAAAGAAATAGCAGAAGATACAGCTAAGCAAATCATTCAAACATAGACTCCAGACTGGAAAAACCTAATAGCTGAAACTAAAAATAAGCCTATTATTTAAACAGACTAACTGTACCTCCAATTTTTTGAAATACTACCTTTTATGTTTAAGACAATCAATGCTCAATAATGCATGTTCAACCAGTGGAATAATTAGATATAACAGCAAGGTTTTCAAAGGGATATTTCTTTGTAAAGTATTGGAAAAATGTCACAAAATAGGTTTGCATCTAATAATTTTTTGTAATTTCACTGATGTACTCACAATTTTCTGAAATACCATTGGAGGTGCAAAGTCCTAAAAAATGAAGAAAAAACATATAAGTGAGGCTTTTCTTTTGATGTTACATGAAATAGTGGTTTTTTGAAATATTTAATATGTTTGGCCCTTCATTATTAGCTCCTAATACATGTATTTAAAATGATGGATTACAGATAAGTAAATGGAAATTATCACTTGTTTGTAATATGCCCTCCAATGCTGGAAAATGTTTATAATTGTTATAAAGTTTGCATATATTCATTAATCCATTTATAATGCATGTTTTAATGTAGTGCTAAATAAGTATTTGTAAAATACTCTCTATGCATAAATATGTGTGCCCTAATATGTAAAAATAATTAACACATAAATTAATTACATTGTTTATACTTTTTAATAATAAAGGCAAATAAAAATCTGTTCATGTTCTTCATGAATATATTTGCACCCTATACAATTTTATTTTGGCCTTCCTTTTAGAAATGGAAGATATTTAAAATTGTGGAAGGCAATCACACACTCAATTTGTTAAGACAAAAGTGAAGAAATTATAAATTAAGTAAACCATAAAGAGTGTTAACCAAAAGTCAACAATTTAAACACATTTACTAGTTGAAATGAGCCACAATGGGCTAGGCTGTATGTAATAAACACTCAGACTCCAGGCTCACTTGTGTACACAAATGTGTTGTGATTTGTGGTCATATTATTGTTATACATTAGGCTAAAATACTGTTACTCATTTTGAATGAATATTTTTAAAATAAAATTATTGGATAACAAAAGTGTTATTCATGATTTCCATAACAAACTTCACTTTTCAAACTATCTTTCTTATCAAACAGCTTACCCTGAGGATCTACTTAAAGACTGAACCTGCATATTTGTTTCAATTCATCATTTTGGCAAAGGTGTCAGGCTCAAATACTTTAAGGCTACTTAAACTAGTCACTGATATTAATAAAGCACTGCAGTGGAACCAGGCATTATAATTTCAGGCTTTGTCAAACACACACACACACACACACACACACACACACACTCACACACACACACACTCACACATGTATACACCCAAATTAATTTTGTATGATTTTCACTTCTAGTTAGAGATTTTTTCCCAAGGGCTTGTTAATCTTGTATCCCATTCCTGCCCTGTTACAATTTAAAGATTGTCACAAGAAGGATAAATTTCATGCCATTTTCTGTTCTCATTACAATCTTCAGATTGTTATGAGAACGGATTAATTTTGCTCAATTTTCTGCCCTCGTTACAGACTGTTATGAGAATGGATTAATTTTATGACATTTTCTTCTTTCATTATAATCTTTGTTATGGGAATGAGAATATGTAATGAGAATGAGAGCATATCAAGCATTAAAAGGTCTGTGAGAGCTCATGACAAAGATTGTAACAAGAAGAGGAAACCGCACCCAATCCATTCTTGTGACAATTTTAAGATTGCCAAGCGAACCCAGAGTGACATTGCATTTATCCACTCTGAAGACAAAGATTGTTGAGAAAATGGGAATGAGAGCAAAATTAATCAGTTCTCCTGACAATCTTGAGATTGTACTTAAGCTTACAGTACTTTTTTCTGTGATACTGTACTTAAGAAAACATGTGCATTGCAATTAAGTATTCTTTACTGGAAAATGTTATTTCCATATTTTATTTTTATTTCTTCTCCCTCTGTCTTATTGCATTCTTTATTATATTTGATACACACTATAGTCTATATTTTATAAACATTATTATGTTTAGTGAAGTTATCATCACCTAAATTGTCAACTAAAAACAAAATAACAGCAAAAAAAAAAAGCCACACAAAATAAGAAGGAGGTGAGTCTTCACTACCTCTTCAAACCATTTATTCAAATAAATTATCTCCACATGCTCAGAAAGCAAAAAAAAACCAACTTTGTTTTTCCAAAATGTAATAGAGTGGTCAAAATAATGATTTCATTATCCTATGTCTACATGTGTATGTGGTTTAATAGTTTCAAGTATTAATAAATACTTCATTGCTTTCTAATGTGCTTTCCCCAATATTGAAGGAGGTGTATTTGACAATGTATTTGAATAACATCATTGTTTCCATTTCATAAGGCATATTGCATTAGTTTGAATACACCTTCATTGCTCTTCATTTTATTAGGTAGTCCCCAGTTGAAGCTATTTTATTAATTTTGCTGTTGTCCTTGAAGTAGTCTCATTGAAAATACCTGCTCATTTAGAGAAACTGCAGAACTATTTTGAGTGTGTCTGTGTCTGTGTATATTCATCTATTAATTTATCTATCATATATAGAGAGAAATGTGTATCTCTCTGCTCAGCAATTCCCGGAGATTCTGGGCTCTTCATTGAGACTATGGCGATAATCTCACTAGATGCAAACATTCATTACAAGATGGTTTAATCATTTATTTTCTTAAAACACTCAAATTCTTTTAACTAAGGAATATTCACTTCTGAGATCAGATATTACTTTTTCCCATTCTTATTCCATTACTTCCTAAGACTGCCATCAGTGTACTCCCTGATTCACCATAATGTTGCATATTGCACTGTACTGGGTAAATTTTTAGAAATATTTTCAGCACTGATTCTTAAGGAATGTATGTATGAGCACATGTGTACATTCAATGATGTAGCATGTTCTCCAGTACTGTATACTGGGTGACACTCTGGAAAACATTGTTCAATTTTTCCTAATTAAATATAAAAAATGATGCCTGTAGTATTATCAAATGTTTTAATGACAATTAAATATTCAGGAATTTTAGAATGGTGGCACAATTCATATGTAACTATTTTTGAATTACATATATAAAATTGTATATGAACTCCTCTGTTAAACTTGGAGATAAACTTCTCCATAACATTCTGAGATTAGGGCTAAAGTTGTAGCTAAGTGATAGAGTGCTTGGCTAGCATGTGTTAGGCACTGGATTTGATCTTCAGCACCACATAAAAATAAATAAATATGAAAAAGGTATTGTGTCCATCTAAAGCTAAAAACAAAAAACATCCTGTGATCATTAACCCTGAAATCATTAAACTCTGTCTCTTATTTCAAGCCATCTATTCATTATTGTATGTGAAAAATATTACTAAAAACTAATAGATCCTGAATGGTTGAAAAAAATAAATGTTTAGCATTGATCAAAAATTAATATGACAGCCAACACAGTTTCCTAGTCGTGTGCCAAGGAACTTCTTCCTATAGTTTTGTTGATTGATTCTCAATTTTAGTATTAGTGCAACATTGAAGATGTCTCATTTAAAAATTTTTTTTGCTAATTTACTCAAATGTAAATTAGCAGGAAATACTGTTGTATATCATTATTTATTTATATTTGGTGCTAGGGTACAAATTCATGGCTTGCCAGGAAGACACTCTACAACTGAGCCACATTTCCAACCCAATGATGTCTTCTATTATCAACTCAATTTCTTTATTCTGTTTTATTTCTCATGACAAAATTCTTTATTTCTCATGACAAATTCATGGCTTCCAGGAAGACACTCTACCACTGAGCCACATTTCCAACCCAATGATGTCTTCTATTCTCATCTCAATTTCTTTATTCTGTTTTATTTCTCATGACAAAATTCTTAGTCACTTTCTTCTATAGTTAAGACTTGCATCTTTGACAAATTTCATGTCCATTTATTTATGTATATTTGTACATATGTGTAGCATGATCATAGCAATATTCTCTAGAATTGACTTTACTTTAAATATAGCAATAGCAAGTGACTTTAAGAAAGTTTGAGAATTATTTTTAAATGCTCAATATTTTTGCAGTGTCATTATTGGAACCTATAATGAAAAATGGCTTGGAATGAAATAGAAATAGAATATGAGGAGGAGGAGGAGGAGGAACAGTTGCAATGTATATGCTTCTGAGACAGGGTTATTGGATCAACTCCATTGAAAAATAGTCTTCATGTAATAATTTAGCCACTATATTTAATTTAGGTTCTTATTATAAATAATTTTCTGCTACAAGGATTAAGGACTCAGTCAAAAGAAGTCTCAGAGACTCTTGTAAATACATCCATTTTATTGGTTTTGGAATGATCTATTTAAAATATGAAGTTAGACTACTTCTTTGTAATGCTTCTTGGATGCTCTGCAAAAACAAAGTCAGTGTGTCTTACCAGGACACCCAAGGTCCACCATGACAGATGGCACTTGTTTGATTCTCCAGTTCTTATTCATTTTGCTGTCTGTGTGGTGCATTCACTTATAGCTCCCATAATTATTATTATTTTTTTTACCTCTGAGCAGTTTCTTTTGCCTATAGACCCTCTGGCTTGAATATTCTACTAAGTCAGATTCCCTGATCCATATTTCCTCACCTCTTTTACATAATTTGGCATTACTTCCAATAGGAAGAGCTGGTGCTCCAGAAAACCTTAGGTCTTCCTTGATATCACCACATATCTGGGGAAGCTCTCCTTTGCTGGTGTGTATGTGTATGAACAGAGCATGGTTTTTTTTTGTTGTTGTTGTTGTTGTTGGTTGGTTGGTTGGTTGGTTGGTTCTGGAGATTGAACTCAGGGTCTTGTGCATATAAGGCAAGCACTCAACCAACTGAGCTATATCCCTAGTCCTTAAAGAGCAGTTTTATTCAGTGTTTTCCTTTCATTTTTTTCTTATCAGCTTTATTAAGGTATATTTAAGAAATGTACATTGTGTATTTTAGTGTACAATTTGATGTTTTTATATATGTATATATTATTTTATATATGTATTATATAAAATATATGTATATAATATTATATGTGTATATAATATTATATATTATATATGTATATATATTATCATTTTTATTAAGTGTTTATATCGGGTTAATTAACATATCCATCACATCAAACACATTTTTTTCTAAGAGTGAGAACATTTAGGACCTACTCACTTAGCAATTTTCAAGCATACAAAACAATTACATACTTAGTTATCATGCTATGCAATGGCACTCCAGAATATTTATATCTTTAATGATTATTTAAAACACTTAATGATCAACTCCCCATCTCTCCCTTCCTCCAAGCTCTGTCAACCATCCATTCTATTCTCTGCTCCTATGAGTTCATTTTATCTTCACATATAAGTAAAATCGTGTAGCATTTGATTTTCTATGCCCAACTTATTTCACTTAGTATAACACCCTATGAGTTTATTCATGTTGTTACAAATGACAAGATTTCCTTCTTAAGGATGAATAATATTTCATCATGTGTGCTTACGTATATAATTTGTTTTTCCACTCATTGTTCAATAATACTCAGGTTAATTCCATATCTTGGATATTGTACCTAGTGCTGAAAAGACCATGCAAATACAGGCATTCCAATATACTGTTTCGTTTCCTTTGGATATACACCCAGTTAGTGCAGTTGTTGGATCATATGGTAATTCTATTTTTAATATTTTGGATGAAAATGTTGTTTTTTATAATGGCTATGCTAATTATATTCCCACTGACTATGTAACAGGGAGAACTTTTCTTCACATTCCAACCAACACTTGTTATCTTATGTCTGTTTGATACTAGTATTTATAACAGGTGTGGAGTGACATCTCACTGTAGTTTTAATTTGCATTTCCATGATTACTATTATTGTTGAGCACTGATTCACAAATCTGTTGACCTTTTATAATTCTTCTTTTAAGAAATGTCTGTTAAAGCTGCTTGCCCTTTTTAATCAAATTAATTTTCTGATAGTGCATTGGGTTCCTCATACATACATTATCAAAACGGATAAAACATTAATATAACATTGGGTGGAAAGAAGTGAGGAGAGGGGAAAGGAGGGGGGATAGGAAGGACAGCAGAATAAAATAGACACTACTATTGCTGTATACATATATGTGACTGTACGACCAATGTGATTCAGCAACCTGTACACTCAGAAAAAGGAGTAATTATACCGCTTTTGATTCAAATGTATGATATGTCAAGATCACTGTACTATCATGTGTAACTAATAAAAAAAAAAGAAAAAAAATATAACACCTGAAACTGTAGAACTATTAGAAGGAAACACAGAGAAACGCCCTTTCTCTGTGCATTGGCATTTTGACAAAGACTTCTTGGATACAATCACAAAAGCACAGCCAAGGAAAACAAAATACATTGATGAGATTGCATTTGACTCAAAAGCATCTGAATTGGGCGCAATGGTCCACACCTACAATCCCAGCAGCTCAAGAGGCTAAGGCAGAAGCATAGCAAGTTCAAAGCCAGCCTCAGCAACTTAGTGAAGCCCTAAGAAACGTGGTGAGACCCTGTCTCAAAATAAAAAATAAAAAGGGCTGGGGATATGGCTCAGTGAATAAGTACCACTGGGTTTAATGCCTAATACCAAAACAAAACAAAATGATGTTTTGAAAATCAAAACAAACAATGAACAGAATGAAGAGATAACCTAAAGAAGGGGAGAAAATAGTATAAAATCAGTTATCTGAAAAGGGATTAATATGCAAATACATAAGATCCCCAACATTGTTTATTATGGTGACAACCAAAAAGGAGATTTTAAAAGTTTCTGTTTCCAAAATAATATTGAAATAATATAGAGGCAAGCACAAATTTCAGAATAATTTGGCAGCTGAAATTAAAGAATAATTTTCATGATCTTTTGGTAGAAAACCAGGGATTTTCAGTACTTTAGGTCAATTAACATATATAATTAACCAGATAATACCTTGGTTCCACAATTAACTTTATGTTCTGTACAATGTATATTTTGTTTTGCCAGTTAAATTTCAATGTATGTTGACCAATATATAGACATTCCTATATTATGGAACCATTTTGTTTGAATAAAAAAGCCATGCATTCAATATTATGATTGGATTCATTTAACTTCATGTTCAACTGTGTAGTCACATTGCAGAATTCATTATTGGATAGATGGGTTTGGAGTCATGAAAGAGAGGGAGCTACTCCAAATTTATGACTAGAGAAAGTTTTGCCTGTTAATTCTAAGGCTGTTGATTATTTAGAAGGAGAATATATATGTGGGACAATACCTGATTACCTGACATAGTTTTTCTGTTTTCTGTCACACATATCTGGGTTTTTCATTTTGTCATGTTGCATTTTGTTTTGTGTTCTGCATTTATATCAATAATATCAGGCTCAGCATTCTCTAAATTCTTGCCAACAAAGATATGAGAAGTAGGAAATGCTTGGAACAGCATAAAAATTAAGAAAATTGTGCTCTGGATTTCTTGTTTATATTGGAGACTACTTATTAATAATGTTAATTCTTTGTTTTTAAAAATTAGTTAACTTAAATAGGTGCTTAGAATTTCTTGGGGGGGGGTGCCATAACTATGTTTGATATCGATAGATACACAAGAGACATGTCCTAAGAGCAAGAGTACACATTAATGGAAACAACAAGAGGAAGCATCCCAACATGACCTGGAAAAAAGTTAAAACTTACTCTGTTTTCTGCTGGTTCTGATGTCAGATGGAAAATGAATCGGTCTATTCTGAGGTCAGAATGAGATGAAAAAGATCAACATGACCTCTGGGAAATAAAGGTTATTTGACATCCTTGGGATTATCTGCTAAAGGCATTGGCCACATATCAGAGTAAAGGCTTGACAGGTTGAGGGAGGCTTCATCTTGCCCCAAGTTAAGTATAAAGCCAGAAGCTTAGCCCACACCTCCCCTCCGTGAGAGCTGTTGCTGAAATCAGTAGCCATGATCGATGATGCATTTTCAAAATCAAAACAAGCATCAGTGTCTCCAATCTAATCACATCTCCTAAAGCTGCTTCCTCCTGTGGGAATTTAATTGCTGTGACATTAGACTCCAGACAACAGACACTTCTCAAGGCTACCCATCAGGGCAGGGACAAAAATCAGTGTGATAGTGTCAAAGCTGTTAGACACAAAACCTGTTAAAGACCCCATGTGTGTAATTTTCCTCCCTCCAATTTCAGCAGTAAAATTTAATGGGTCCTCTATAACAAGTTTAAAAATATCCCAGCATTATACTAACCATGAAAAGGATAAAACTGTTTTTATCTGGTAAAAATCTCAGCCTTATTTTTTCTGTGCTCTGAAATGCACTCTGACACAAAGAATACTATGGCTTTCTTTTGATCTGTTTTTATCATCGTTTTTATAGGAAGATGTGGAAGTTACAAGTTTTAACCTGTTTTCAAAAGGCTTATTGCACTTCTAATCAAACTTTTCATGATTCATAATTATGTTTAGCAATCAAGTTTAACAATAAAAAATATTTTCTGGACAAAAGCAAACAACAACCTAGGAAACAAGTGATCTCAGAATGTTCGTTATACCTTTTTAATACACAAGATCCCTTTGTCACTATTGTGTCAGACTTTTCTACCAGGTGAATCACTTCCTTTCTGAATCATCATAAGAGCATGAAGCCTTGGGTTATGTCATCTGAGTTCCTTACATTACCTACTATGTTACAGAGAAAATGAATAGAAACAGGAAAACTAATGAGAATATAATTTATAAAACAAAGTGAACTTTGAAACTTCAAAGAGAAAAAAATGAAAAATTCATAGGACAATATAATGTAGGGGAGTCTCATGAGGTCCAAAATAATTTCATGAGTTCTCAGTGAACTTTAAAGAATATTTACTGATATAATATGAAGTAAGTTAGAGTGCTTGGATAAACTAGAAATTGAATGTTGTATTTTTTTCTTATTGGAATAGAAGTCAAAATATTTCATTTCAAAATATTATGAAAATCAATCACAGCTTTTATACTTCTATAAACTGCCCCCTCTTAAATAAATTCATATTCTAAACAGACATATTTAAATTCTAATAGTAGGATAATGATGGTTCACTTATGGTCAAGAGAGAACTATTGTCTTATGCTCCTATAGTACTGTGTGGTTTAAAAGACTTTTCATGTGCATCATATTATTTGGCAATTACCCAAATTTTGTGAGGTATTGTAATCTCCAGTTTATTTATGAAGAAATTAGAACAATTTCTTCAAAATCCTTCAGTTAATGAAAATCTGGAGCTTAAAATCTGCACAGTGATTGTAAGTTCATTTTCTATCATACGTGGTATTTATGTACATAATTTGGAGTCTATGGTGAGCTTTGTGACTCAGTGTTTCCATTATATTGCTATACAATATAACATTACAAATGTTTAAGAAAAGCAACCACTATCACTAATTATCTCTCATGATTCTGTGGCTAGGCTAAGCTGTTCTTTAGTTTCATGTAGTGTCCTCTGGGGCATAGGATGGCTGGAATTTCCAAAATGGTGTCTTTCACAAGTTTGTCAATGGGGCTAGCCACTGCCTGGGGGCTAAGCTGAGGCAGTTCACTACATCTTGCCTTCTTCATTGTATGGGCTTCCTAATGTGGCTCCCTCCCTAGCTTTCCTCAAAGCATGACACTGAATCTAAGAAGGTGACTTCTAAGAGTGAAGGCAAATTTTAAGGACCTTACAACCCAGCCTTAGGAGTAAGAGAATTTATTTCTGCTGTGTTCTAAGAACAGACAGGGCCACCAACTATCTTTCTTCACCAAGTGTCATAGTGCTTCCCAGGATACAAAACTTTCACTGCAAAGAGAGAGAGAGAGAGAGAGAGAGAGAGAGAGAGAGAGAGAGAGAGAGAGAATTCCTTGGTAAATCAGGAGGGACATCCTAGACAACACTAATCCTAGACAACACTAATTCAAGTAAGTGGGTAGGGGTGGGAGGTAAATAGGCAGTCCCATTTTATAAAGAAAAGAAAAAATTGCTTTGTAAAAAAGTGAAGAATGAATATTGTTTATTTCTGGAAATACAACCTACTGAAATTTGTGTTTGGGGAAAATTTCATTCTGATTAGTTACATTTAAGTTAGCCATAAATCAAATAATGTAATCAATCTGATTTTTATTCACTTGATTTCTTACTGCTTCATTGTACAAATAAATTTAAATTTAGAAATTTAGAAATTAAAAATATAGCAATGATCTTCCAAAGTCTATTCTCCTTCATAAAATCTTCTACCAAAACCTACTCCTCAAGGTCCAAAAGGAACTGTGAATGCTATCATTGATGTTAATACTGTTCAGTGACTATTAAGTAGATTTTGTGGATTAGATAAAGGATCTAACCTGTATTTTTAATTGCTAGTTTTTCTTTGTGAAAATTGATTCTGTTTTTTAACCATCAATATTAACTTCTAACACATGTTGCTGCTTTATTTTAAAAAATAAAATAACCTACTGTTTCAAGAAGTAACATATAACCTAATAAAGAATTTTTTTTTTACCTTAACACTTTCTATTAAAACATTGTTAAACAGAACTTTGCAATTTACTTTGTATTTTAAATTTAAAAAAACAGCTTTTTCTAGAGGCTACCATGTTTTCATGCCACCCTCCATAGGCTTTACTTTGGAAGAGTTTGAGGTTCACAATAAAATTGGGCAGAAAGTGCAATTTGGCAACATATAAACTATATGCCTGCTTTATCATTATCAATATCTCCCACCAGAGAAGTACATGTTCTGCTCTTAGAAAGCCTGATGTGTTTTTCCATCATCGTTACCCAGAACCCATAGAGCCATGATGACTGATCTTCATATTGAGCTTTTAAAGGATTTAGACAAGTGAATAATGATATGTATCTACCTAATAATGATATATATCTTCCCTAAAGACCACTGTTTTCCATCTCAAGAGTCTTCCTTTTTTCTTAACGCCTGAAAAACATTAAACTTTTTACTGTCTCCATAATTTTGAATTTTCAGAAATTAACATTATTAGGCTCAAATAATAAGTAGCCTTTTGCAGGTTAGTTTCATTTACTTAGTGATAAATATCCTCTAAATTTTGTTCCTTGATAGTTCAATACATTTAAGTGCCAAATAATATTCCATTGTCTGAATTTACTGCAGTTGAATTATTTATTCACCTACTGAAGAATATATTGATTTCTTGGAAGTTCGGGCAATTATGAATAAATTAATATGAACATTCCAGTATAGGTTTTAGTATAGACTTAAGTTTGCAATTCATTTCAGAAAATATGAAGTTGTTCAATCTTTAGTTTGAATGGTACAAATATGCTCTGTTTGGAAAGAAAATCTCAGAGATCTTTTCAAAAGTGGTTGTGCAATCTTGAATCCCCATTTGTAATGAATAAAAAGGCTTGTCACTCCACAACAACACCAATATTGGTACTGGGAGTGTTTTGTTTTTTGACTATTCTAATAGGGGTGTAGTGGTATCCTGAAGGAATGTGATGTGGAACATATAACATGGAACATCTTTTCAAATGCTTACTTATCTTCTCCTTGAGGTATCTATTATGTTCTCTGGTTCTTATCTCAGTCAGTTGGTTTATTTTCTTACATTATTGTTGAATGTTAAGAGTTCTCTCTATATTTTTGATAAGATGTTTTATCAAATGTATCTCTTCTAAATATTTTTCTCCTAGTATGTGGTTTGATTTCTCATTGTCTTGATGGTGTCCTACACAGAATGAAGATTTAAAAATCTATCTTATTCATTGTTTCTTGTGTTGATTGAAACTTTGGTGTCTTGTCTGAAAAGCTGTCAGTAAAACCAACATCATGTGGATTTGTTCTATAGTATCATTTACAATATTTCTTTTGTATTTTAAAATTAAATGTTTAACTTATAGTTAAAATTGCACACAATAATAAAGTACTATGTCTTGTTTTGACACATGAATTATTGTATAATGTTTAAGCCTGGTCAAGCATGTTTTCTCAATCACTTATAACTAATTTTTGGTGAAACTTTTCAAAGTACTTTTTGAAATGTATAGCACATTATTCTTATCTATACTCACCATATAGTGTACATAACACATCAGAACTTCTTACTGTTGGGAGTCGCCCGGCTCCAAAGACTAACTTCCCCATCCCCCAAGAAGAGCTGTCCAATGGTGAGCCCTGCTGGCTCACATGATCCTGCCATCCAATGGTGAGCCCTTCTGGCTCACCTGATCCTTACCCACCAATCAGACTAGCCCTGCTGGCTCACCTGATCCTTACCCATCAATAAAAAAACACCCCATGCCAACTGTCAAACCACCCCCGGCTCTATAAATATGCAGAGCTCTTCCTCAATCAAAGGGCATTTTCTCCGACAGCAAGCCTTGATTGTTCTTTCATTGGTGCCAAAACCTTGGAGGGGGAATGCCTCGCTGCTCGAGGGCCCCCTCTCTCAAGGCTTGCCATCCTCATCCACTCTTTCAAGCGCTGCTACTACTCACTCAACACTGGCTCTTCAGTAGTTGAGTTCCCCTGTCGGGTATCCAGCTTCAGAAGGGCTACGCAGGGGCTTTGATCGTTGATCCTCTGGCAAACCTCTGACGCCCAATCTGGAGGGGAGAACACACTCCACCACGAACTTCATGGTCATGGTGGACTCTCTGGAACCCGGTTCATGAGCGGGAGGTCCTGAGGGGTGGAAGAATAGGCACTCCCCTATCCCCACCCCTCTCTTAACCACCCTTGTCCCTCTCCTGACCTATGGAGGCCTCTTCTTCCCTCCCTGCAGACTCCCCCTTATTAAATTCTGCACAGAAGATTGGCCTTACTATCAATTAGATAATCAAAGTCAATGGCCCCCAGGAGGATCCCTAGATCCTGCAATTCTCAGAGATCTGTTTAACTTCTGCGAGCGCTGGAAAAAGTGGAAGGAGATGCCCTATGTTGAGCTTTTTCTCTTCGATCTCACCCCGACCTATCCGGCAGATGAACCCCCTCCCTACCGACCTCCCCCATCGGCTCTGTCCAGTCCCTCAGGTGCTCCCCCTGACTTGGCCGACACCTTTAATTTCCCCCACAAACTAGGTCCCGCTCCCTAGTCCCACAAACCATGGCCCCTTTAAGAGAGGTTGCTGGAGCTCAGGGCATTATCCTGGTACATGTCCCATTCTCTATGAATGACCCCATGCAACTCGAGCGAAGGTTGGGCTCATTCACCACAGATACCACCACTTACATAAGAGAGTTTCAGTGGGTCCTCCAGGCTTATAGCCTCACTTATATGTTATTGGCTAATACTCTCCTTCTTGAGGAATGTACCAGAGTCTGGGAACTTGCCAGAGCCCATGCAGATGAACCTCACTGAGTTAATCCCAATCACCCCCCAGGGCCACTTGCTGCCCCAGATCAACCTCCCAAAACCCCAGATGGCCGTCATGTCCTTATGACATATTTCCTCTCGCAGAGCTACCCCGAAATCTGGGCCAAACTAAAAAAGCTCAAACAAGGCCCTGTCACCCCCCAGATTGAGAAATTTCAGATGCTCACCCAGGCCCTGCAGGGTGCTTCCTCGGTCGCCATCCATCACCGTACCCCCCCATGCCTGCTTCAAGTGTGGCAAGGAGGGACATTGGGCCAAGGCATGCCCCGCACCAGGCAATCTATGTATCCCATGCCCTAAACGTCAACAACAAGGTCATTGGGGCTCTGACTGTCCTAGATCCCGTAGGAGGCCTATGGCCAGGGAACCCTCTGACCTTTGGGGCATGGCAATCAATTGATGGAGCCTTGGGTCCTTGTCCCCAGCCATAATGGTCAATAGACAGTAACCCAGGGTGCAGATTCAGGTGGATAGGTGCAAGGTTGACTTTCTCCTTGACACCAGGGCTACCTTCTCAGTCCTGACAGAATTCTAGGGGCAAACACTGCCATCCACCTCTCCTATTGTCGGAGTAGGAGGAAAGACCATCTATCCAAGAAAGACTCCCCTATTACTGTGTTCCATAGACAACTTCCCACTCTCTCAGACGTTCCTAGTTATGCCCCAATGTCCAGTTCCTTTGCTCGGCCGAGATATTCTCTCTAAATTCAATACAACAATCAACATCCAGGCTCCTGGCATCAGTCAGGCCCCAAAATCAGCCTGTTCATCTTTTCTGGCCCTTTTGGCAGAAGACTGGCCATTCTGCTCCACTTGTGAGGTTGACATGAAATACCATACTAACCTGATTGATTTGATTGTATGGGATACCCACATCCACCGTTTCCTGCCCACCAGTTAACATTCATCTCAAAGATCCTAACACCTTCCCAAACCAGGCTCAATACCCCCTGTCCACAAAAGCTCTTCTGGGCCTGCAACCTATTATTCAGGACCTTCTTAGCAAGGGGCACCTCCGTCCTGCTCATTCCCCTTACAATACTCCCATACTAGAGGTAAAAAAGCCCAACAGGTCCTACCTATGACTCATCAACACCTCCATTAGACCCATACATCCTTTGGTTCCCGACACATACACTCTGCTGTCTCAGATCCCCCACACTACCACCCACTTCTCTGTCATAGATTTAAAAGATATCTTTTTGCCTTTAACCTGGACTGTCCTTCCTCAGGGATTTCGAGATAGTCCACACCTCTTTGGACAAACCTTGGCCTCCGACCTCCAATCTTTTCACCCCCAGTGCCCCGAATCCACCTTCTTGCAATATCGCCCGGCAAATCTCTTTGCCCACCTGTGGGGAGGAAAGCTCCCCACCATAGCCTTTAAGGCTATGGTGGCCCTCAGGGACTCCTTCCTTGGGAAGATTTGAAAGTCCTAGTCCTCTCATCTTGGCCACTAGAGAGATACTTACCCTCCCCTTCCTCTCTCCTCTTTCCAGCCCTGGGAGTATCCAGCCTCTCCAGTAGGGGTCCCGAAAAGCCTTGGCCAAGTTCTCCCACGGCTCCGGCTCTGTTCAGGACGAGAGCTTCGACTGTCAGGATTCGGTGACGACCAATCTCTGC
Source organism: Marmota marmota marmota (assembly GCF_001458135.2). NCBI lineage: Eukaryota > Metazoa > Chordata > Mammalia > Rodentia > Sciuridae > Marmota > Marmota marmota. The sequence continues at coordinate 61,666,310 of NW_026000026.1, read as the reverse complement.
AGCTCGAACCCTCCACTTAGGCACTCCTGATTTTTTGGCTCTAGCGAGGATGCCCCTTTTGCCAATAAATAGTTTCCTCCTTCTCTGCGTCCTCTTCCCTCCTCCTTACATGGGTAATGTGTCCTCTCTGCCGGTCGACTCTCACCTACAATGCCTTTTGGATCAAATATAGCACCCAGGCCTGGCCCACTTATCCACAAAGCAGATGGCCCCTTTTTGGGTCTCTGGATCCCTTCATTCTAAGGGATCTCTTCCAGGCTTTCTTCTTGCTATGATCCAATCCTGCTCTCTGCACCTCTTGCAAACAAATTCTTCTAGCCCGTCCAAAGAGCACTCAACAGATTACAGAGTTCTCCTACCTAATTTCTTGGCCTTAAAAGGATATCCGGCTCCTCCACAAAAGGCCCAAATAGCATGTATCTAGGGTTCTCTATCTCTCAAGGGAAAAAGGCCATTACAGTAGACAGAAACACCAAAGACCAAAGATGACTCTCCTTCTTGGGTTTAGCTGGGTACTTCAGGGCCTGTATTATTTCTCCCTCCTCGCCAGGCCGCTACATAATCTGGCCAAGGGCCCCCAAGATGAACCCCTACTCTCAGTGGTAGGGAAGCCCTTTAAAATGGCCCTCTTCTGGGCACCCACCCTGCATCTCTCTGACCTCTCCCGACCCTTCACCCTCTATATAAAAACAGGGACAAAGTCGGGGCATTCTGGGTAAGTAATATGGCCCCACATTTGCACTAGTGGCCTACCTATCCAAACAGTTCGACCCCACCGTCAGGGGCTGGCCCCCATGCCTAGATCCCTAGCAGCAGCCCATGACCTCCAGAAAGAAGCACACAAGCTTACCTTTGGCTCCCTGATAACCATCTCATCTCCTCACCATCTAATGGATTTTCTCACTTACCAGGGGCTACAGTCACTTCCTCCTTCCAGGGTTCTATCCCTCCTTGTATCTCCTTGAAAATCCCTCCATCTCTTTTCAGCCCTGCTCTCCATTAAACCCTGCCTACCTCCTCCCATCTTCTCCCTCACAAGATCCCGTCCACAAATGCCTGGAGGTATTAGAGATGATTTTACCCTGCCCTACCACCATTTCTGAGGGACCCCTGACCTCTTTGGACCTCGTCTGGTTCTCAGATGGTAGCTCCTTTATACACAAAGGAGTTAAAGTAGCGGGGTATGCTACTGTCTATATACAGATCTCCCATGCAGCCATTTGGAAGAAAGGGGGCTATTGACCACCAGAGGGATGGCAGTCATTAATTCCACACTTATTTCTGGCCTAACATGAGCCTCTAGGCTGCCTTCCCAACTGGGAATAATCCATTGCAAGGCCCACCAAACTGACTCCTCCCTTACTACTATGGGGAATTCCAAGGCCGATCAAGCAGCTCGATCAGCTGCCCTACAGAGCTTTACCTCCACTCCACTACTCTTCATTACCACCGGGGATCGGCCCAAAGATCCCCAACAACTCTTTCAGTTTCTTCACTCTCTATTCCATTCTAGTCCACAGGGTCTCACTACTTTCCTTCACTCCTTCTTCACCCTTTCCCCACGCGATAAGACCCTCCTACCACAGATCACTTCCGCTTGTCATATCTGCCAGAGAACCAATACCAATACTCCATTAAAACCTAAACCTTTCCCTTCTCATCAGGCCCGCAGTCATATCCCGGCTGCAGACTGGCAGATTGATTTCACCAACATGCCCCGAGTAAAAAACAAGCCTTTCCCACTTCTAACAAGCAGGCCTCTATGGTAGTTGACCCACATAATCCTCCGTTTTGGGATGCCCACTTCTATCCAATCAGACAATAGCCCAGAATTCACCTCTCAGATAACTCAGGGACTGACTAACGTGCTATCACTCCCTTGGCATTTCCATTGCCCTTACTGCCTCCAGGCTTCCAGAAAGGTTGAAAGGACCAATGGGTCCCTTAAAGAGACCCTCACCAAGCTCACCATGGAATTAAGCCTGGACTGGGTAAAGGTGCTCCCTTTGGCTTTATTGCACATTAGAGCCTTGCCAAAGAAGCCTTCTAATCTCTCACCTTTCGAAGTCATGTATGGCCGTACCCTCGTTTCTCCAGGACTGCCTACAGAACGCCTACCCATCTCCGAAACCTATGCCCTGCCCCTCCTCTTCCATCTATGCTCTGAACTCTGGCGCTATCAAGACTGGCTCCTTCCTGACCCCAGTTTTTCTCAAAATCCTACCTCCTTAACACCTGGTCAACTTGTTTACTATTGCTCACCGGGGGAAAAGTCCCCTCTAAAACCAAAATGGAAGGGCCCTGCTCAGGTGATTATGTGCACACCCTCAGCAGCCAAACTCAAACTACCTAATAACCAAATTACCCTGTGGATTCATATTTCCAGGCTTAAGCCCGGCACTCCTACACCTTCATCAGAAGAACCAATGATTGTCACCTGTCATTAAGTGCTCTTGTCACTTCTGACCTCTCTTTGGTCCTCTCTTCGCCCTATGTCTGAAGATTCAAGGCAAGTGACCCTAAGGGCCCCCTCCAGCCAGACCCCCCCTACTTGCTTGAATCTGGATGGTAGTGGGACCATTGTGTGTTGTCCTTCTGACAAGCCACTTAGGTGTCCAGAGCATGGTGACCCCTGAATAAGTGTGATCATAAGAGAGCACTTTACCAGTTGCCTTCTGGGCCTAAGGAGGAACATGTGTGTTTTGTTTACCCTCCCAGTTTCATAAGAATTTCAAGTATCAGTATTTAAAGTTGAGGTGTTTTACATAAAACCTGGAGAGAGCTGACTGCTCTCAAAGGGAAATATGGTAACAATGGGCCACAGTCCTCCCTTGGCCGCCTTCGAGAAAGGCAAAGAGAGAAGCAAGCTGGTACACCCAGTTAGGAGAAAGTTTGAAGGGCAGCCTTAATAGAGAGGGGAGGGAGTTAGATTGGACTAGGAATGAAGATTGGAACTGAGGGTGTTAGGTGCAGGACAGGCTGGTCTGCAGGTCATGCCAAACAAAGTTAGCTGCAGAATGACCTGGCTTCTCAAACCCTCTGTCTGGTTCTTTATCACCTGTTTGCTTCAAGCCCAAATGCCCAAGCCCCCGCTCAAGGCTGAACACTTAACTCCCCTTGTGCCAACAAGGCAGCTTGCAGATCTAGACACCCCATTAGATTTGGGTTATAAAAATTTCCTGTGCCTGTTTCTTCCATTTATCATAAAGTTCATTCAGACTCAGATGGGTAAAATTTCTAATCAAGCTTTTAACCAGCTTCTCCTCAGGAATTACCGACTCCTGGCTACTGATGATACCTCCAGTCGAGACCTATGCTGAATGGACTGACATCATCATGGATCTTTGGTGGCAAGGAACCTTCATTGATACCTGTCTTCTCTGCCCTCCTGTGGGGGCTCCTTACTTCCCTCCTCTCTTTCTCCCACACCGACCCATCTCAGCAGGAAGCAGCAGCCAGAATGAGTTGACTCCCACTCTTATTTAATAACAAAGAGGGGGGAATGTTGTGAGTTGCCCAGCTCCAAAGACTAACTTCCCCATCCCCCAAGAAGAGCTATCCAATGATGAGCCCTGCTGGCTCACCTGATCCTTACCCACCAATCAGACTAGCCCTGCTGGCTCACCTGATCCTTACCCACCAATCAGACTAGCCCTGCTGGCTCACCTAATCCTTACTCACCAATGAAAAAGCACCCCATGCCAACTGTCAAACCACCCCCAGCTCTATAAATATGCAGAGCTGTTCCTCAATAAACGGGCATTTTCTCCTACAGCAAGCCTTGATCGTTCTTTCACTTACTCCTAACTGCAACTTTGTACCAACTGATTAATTTTTCCCTGGCTCTCCCTCTCATCTGCTGTCCCCACCCTGTGGTAACCACTCTTTTCCAAACTTCTGAGATCAACATTTTCAGATTCTGCATAGGAATGAGATTATTCAGTACTTGTCTTTGTGTGTCTTTTTAGCTTCATTTAACATGATGATCTCAAGATCCATACACATCACCACAAATGACAGAATTTTATTCTTTTCCATGACTGAATGTAAGTATTCCAATGTACTTATGTAGCTTATTTCTTTATCCATTCATTAGTTGTTGAACACATAGGTGTTTTTATTTGTGGCTATTATAAATAGGGCTGTAATGATTATGGGAATGCAGGTGTCTATTTGACATAATGACTTACTTTCTTTTAGATATTGTTATGGTTTGGAGGTGAGGTGTCTCCCAAAATCTCATGTGTGAGACAATGCAGGAAGTTTCAGAAGAGAAATGATTGGGTTATAACCTTAGCCTAATCAGTGAGTTACTTCTTGATGGGATTAACTGAATTGGTAAGGTGAGGCTGGAGGAGGTGGAAATTGGGGCTTGGCTATGGGACATATATTTGTATCTGGTGAATGGAATGGCTCTCTCAGTCTTCTGGTCACCATGATGTTAGCTGCTTCCCTCTGCCACCCTCTCCCCCATGATGTTCAGCCTTACCTCCAGCCCTGAGGAATGGAGCCAGCCTTTATGGACTAAGACTTCTGAAAATGTGACCACTCAAATAAACTCTTCCTCCTCTATAATTGTGCTGGTCAGATCCTTTAGTCACAGCAATGAAAAAGCCGACTAAAATGTATATTTACTCAGTAATGGGATTGGTGTATCATGACATTTCTATTTTAATTTTTTGAAGAAACTCCATACTGTTTTCCATTATTATTTAAAAGTTTTATAGTTTTCCATTTTACATTTAAGTGAATGATCAATTTTGAGTTAATTTTTAAAAAAATATATAAAGTATACATTGCATTTAGTGTGTGTGTGTGTGTGTGTGTGTGTATAAAGGTGATTGCAATTGCTTGAAATTATTATCTTTTCTCCATGACTCACTTATTACCTTCACTAATTTGTCAAAGATCCATTGCCTATATTTATGGGGGTGTATTCATAAGCCCTATTATTTATTCATATCTTCTTTCACCAATATAACAATGTCTTTATTAGTGTAGCTTCATGGTAAGTTTTGAAGTTGGGAAGTGTCAGTCCTCCAGTGTTGTTACATTCCAATTTTCATTGAATATTCTGGGCCTTTTACATCTTTATCCTTTTTATTTTATTTTCTGTGTTACTGTACTGACTAGGAATTCAAGCACATTATTGAAAAACAGGGAACAATCATATTTTGTTTGTTTATCTTTGTGGAAAAACCAAGTTTCTTATCATTAATGATGATGATTATGGTAGGGTTTTACAGTTATTCTTTTTGAATTGAAAAAAAAAATTACTCATTATTTTCAATTTACTAAGAGTTTTTAATCCAAGAATTACTATCAAATTGCATTATGCTGTTAGGTAAGTTAGTTGTGAATCCAACAATGATTATATTTTCTAATATTTTGTTGAAAATACATTGGAGAAAAGATAGGCTCTTTAAAAAAAATGGTTCTGGGAAAACTGGAAGTCCATATGCAGCAAAATGCACAAAACTCAACTCAAAGTGGATAAAAGACCTAGAAGTTAAACCAGAGACCTTGCGCCTAACAGAAGATAAAGTAGGCCCAAATCTTTGTTGCATTGAACTAGGTCCTGACTTCCTTAACCAGACCCCTAAAATGCAAGAAATAAAATCAATAATCAATAAATGGGATGAATTCAAACTGAAAAGATTTTTCTCAGTAAAGAAAATAATCAATGAAGAAAGAGTCCACAGAGTTGGAGAACATCTTTACTACAATGCACATCAGATACAGCAGTAATTTCCAGGACACATAAAGAACTCAAAAAACTTAAAAACCAAAAAAATAAATAACCTAATCAATAAATGGGCTAAGGAACTAAACAGACACTTCTCAGAAGATATACAATCAATCGACAAATATATGAAAACATGCTCAACATCTCTAGTAATTAGAGAAATGCAAATCAAAACTACTCTTAAGATTTGATCTCACTCCAGTCAGAATGATAATTATCAAGAATACAAGCACTAATAAGTATTGGCGATGATGTGGGAGGAAAGATACACTGATAGATTGCTGGTGGCACTATAAATTGGTATAACCACTCTGGAAAGCAGTACGGAGATTTCTTAGAAAACTTGGAAAGGAACCACTATTTTACTCTGCTATTCCACTCCTTGGTCTATATCCAAAGGAATTAAAATCAGCATACTATAGGGACACAGCTACATCAATGTTTATAGCAGCACAATTTACAATAGACAAACTATGGAACCAACCTAGATGCCCTTCAATAGATGAATGGATAAAAAAAATGTGGTATATATACACAATGGAATATTACTCAGCATTAAAAGAGAATAAAATTATGGCATTTGCAGGTAAATGGATAGAGTTGGAGAAAAGCATGCTAAGCAAAGTAAGCCAATCCCAGAAAACAAAAGCCAGATGTTCTGTCTGATAAGTGGATGCTGATCATAGTGGGGAAAGGGGGAATGCAAAGAATGGAGGAACTCTGGATTGGGCAAAGGGCATGGTGATAGGAAAGATTGTGGAATGAGAAGGAAGTCATTATCCTAAGTACATGTACAATTGCATGAATGGTGTTACCCTACTTTGTGTACAACCAGAAAAATGAAAAGTTGTGCTCCATTTGTGTACAATGAAATAAAATACATTCTGCTGTCATATATAATTAATTAGAAATATTTTAAAGTTAATACAAAAATAATAAAAAATAAAATGGGAAAAAATAAAAAATAAAATCAAAAACAATAGCAGAATATTCTACTGTCATCTCTCCTTCTTCAAAATTACACTCATTGCTTTGACTTCATGTAGGATTCCACCAACACTCTCAGAGTTCAACCTTGTCTCATGAGCAGTTGCTTTCTGGCCAATTTCAGTCCCCATTCTCTCTAACTCAGTAGTGAAAACATCGGGTCACTCTTCCTTCTGGAATTCTCTGACACTAATTCTTTTGCTGTTTTGTTCTTCCCTGTCTCCTGTATTGTTTCCTTTTCATATCCACAAGTTTAGGAATCCTACAAGCCACCTGGCCTCAATTCTTTACTCTTTCCCTTGGTGATTTCATGCATTCCTAGATATGTAACATATTCTGCAACCAAATAAGCCCAATCCCCCCAAAACAAAGGCCAAGTGTTCTCTCTGATATGTGGATGCTGATTCACTATGGGGGGAGGAAGGAGACAGAGGAGTGGAGGTTCACAGAAGTTGATGGGGGAATGTGCATAAGGGAGAAGGGAATGGGAATGAGAATGACAGTAGAATGGGACATAACTTTCCTATATTCGTACATGAATACATGACCAGTGCTACTCCACATCATGGAAGGCCACTCCATGTATATCTGACATGTCAAAAATTATTGTACTATTATGTATAACTAAAAAGAACAAATTTTTAAAAAATTAAAAAAGAATTAAAATTCTACATTCATGATATATCTTGATCACTAGTTTTCTGTTCTTAAAATATCTTTGTAAGGGAAGGTATGAGCGAAACTCTGGCCTTGTAGAAGGAATTATGAAGGATTCATTCTACTTCTGTCACGTGAAAGAGATTGTGGGAAAGTTGGTGTAATTAATCCCCTAAGTGTAAAGTAAAGTACACCAGTGAACCTGCCTGGGCTTACTTCTTGTTCTTTGCAAGGTTTTGGCCTTTTTATTTTTTCCTTACTAAAGTCTTATCATTTTATTGATATTTTCAAAGACTCATATTTTGATTTCACTGATTTTCTCTATTGTTTTTTTTTTTTGTTGTTGTTTTCAGTGTCATTGATTTGTATTCTAAAATGTATTGTTTATTTTCTTCTGGATTTAATTTATCTTCTAGCTTCTTAGTTTGGAAGCCTAGAATAGTGATTCAAATATATATATATATTTTTATTTTCTAATATATACTGTGTATTTCTATTTAAGCACTGCTTTCATGGCATCACATAAATTTTGATTACTTCTGTTTTCATTTCCACATAGTATAAAATGTTTTAAAATTTCTCCTGTTTTTTTTTTCCTTTTCATTTCTTTATTAGATGTGTGTTATTTAATCTTTCTTGGCATTTTCCAACTATATTGCCATTTTTCTATTTCTAGTTTACTTTCATTGTGGTCTGAGAAGAGGTGCAGTAGGATTTCTGTTCTTTTAAATGAAGGCAGGAGAATTTCATAACTCTGAATGTGATCTATCTTGGTGAATATTCCCTGCAACGATGAGAAGATGTGAATTCTGTGAAGAGGTTAATGGATGTCAACTACATCTAATTGATTAATAATATTGTTGAGTTTAGCTATGTCTCAACCTATTTCTTACCTGAACGTTTTATTCATTTCTGATAAAAGTGTGTTACAATCTCCAACTACAATAGTGAAGGAATCCTTAGGATACTATTGTTTTTCACCTCATGTGTTTTTATTGGTAGGCACATATATGGTAAGGATTGTTATGGTGTCTCAGATAATCAATCCTTTATTGTTATGTAACATCTCTCTGTATCCCCAATTTTCCTTGTGCAAGAGACTTCTGTGTACAAAATTAATAAGCTATTTTTTATTACCGTTAGCATTGTGTACCTTTCCCCGTGCATTTCTTTTAATCTATATGGGACATTATATTTAAAGTGGGTTTCTTATATATTGCATAGTTAGGTATTATTTGTAGATCCACTCTAAAGATCTCTTTAATTGGTTTACTGTACCATTGACATTCAAAGTAATTATTGAAATAGTTGAATTAATATCTATCATTAGTATTATCTGTTGCCCTTTTTCTTTTTTTTTACTATTTTTGTCATACACTATTTCTCTATTTTTGTTTTGATTCATCATTTCTTATTATTCTATTTTATCTCCTTTCATAACCTAAAACCATAATTTAAAAAAATTATTTAGTAATCTTCCAATTATTTATTATATACTCTTACAATTAATCAAAGCCCACCTTTCAATAACCTTACAGAACTTCACAGATAACATATCAATGTTAACAATAAAAATAATCCTATTTCCTCCATTTTTTTTACTTTTCAAAGTAAATTTATATTTACATAATACCTAAAACAAAACTACGCATTTAATGCATACCATCTCATGTTTTGATATATCTATCTATAAGTTGTGCAAATAATTTTAAACATATCTATCTCCTCACACATTTTTCATTTCTTTGTGGTAAAAATCTTCAAAACCTGTTACTTGAATAATTCGTATCATTTAGTCTTTTTTGCCTAAGAATATATATATATATATATATATATATATATATATATATATGCAGAAATGATTGAATACATTATTTTAAACAAACTATTTTTCATTACAGTAATCATAAACATAAAAATTTTCATTTTGCATTCATTCATTGTTCACTAATATTATTCCTCTCTTGAGTAGCTCCACATTTTTTACCCAAATATATATATATATTTTTTCTTCTCTCTATAGAACTTTTGCTTTTAACATTTCTTTAGGGTATATCTAATTGGTACAAAATTCCTCTTTTTTTTTTTTTTTGGTCAAAAATGCATTTGTTTCCCTTTCACTTTTGAAGGAAAATCCCATGGGGCACACAATTCTAAGTTGATAACTTTTCTTCCAACACTTAATATTTCATTCCACTTTCACTTGCATACTTTCAAGGGAGAATTTAGATGTTTAAAAATCTTTCCTTCTTTGTAGGTAAGATAGTCTGCTCTTCTTGCTTCTTCTAAGGATTTATTTTTATCTTTTATTTTTCATAGCTTGAAATTATAGATCCATATGAAGATTTCTGGCATTTATTCTGCTCATTATTCTCTAAGCTTTCTGGATTTGTGGTTTTATATCTGGTATTAATTTGAGAAAATTCTGTGTCATGATTATTTCTAATGCTGCTTATTTCCTTTTCTGTCTTGTATCCTGGTATTCCCCTGTACACATGTTATGTCTTATATAGTTGTCTCTCAGTTCTTAGGTATTCTGCCTTCATTTTAAAGATTATTTCTGCAGATATATCCTCAAACCAAAGATTCTTTTCTCAACTGTGCCCAGACTACTAATAAGCCTATCAGAGTCATCTTTCATTTGTGCTTTAGTGGTTGGGGTTTTAGCTCTCTAGCTTTTGTCTTTCCTGTTTTCTTTTTTTTTTTCCCATGGGAATTTTATTGACTTTCCAGATCTCTCTTTACCTTGCCCATCTTGCTTGATGTCTACTTCCTGTCTACTTTTTCTATTAAGAACTCCTACCACATTATTAATAATTTCAAATTCTCAGTCTAATAATTCCACCATCCCCATCATAGCAGAGTATGGCTCTGATGTGTCTTTCTATTCAGATTTTTGTGGGGGTTTTTGTCTTTAAGAATCTCTTAGAATACTTTCTTGATAACTGGACATGATTTAGTAGATAAAAAGAAATGCTAAAAATAGTCTAGCAATTGTGGTGATAAAATGTCAGGAGAAGCATATACTTATCTGAGTCTTTTAATGATTCTATGCTTCTTGACTGTGGATTTCACATTTGCTTCTCAGTCTACCCCTGCTTCAGGTAAAATCAGAGTGATCCAAGCACAGTGGTGCAAATCTACCTGTACGCTCAAAAACTCAGGAGGCTGAGGCAGGAGAATCACAAGGTTGAGGCCATTGTGGGCAATTCAGAAATACCTTGTCTCAAATAAAAAATTAAAAAGAGGAATAGCTGGGTCAAATGGCGGTTCCATTCCCAGCTTTTCAAGGAATCTCCTTATTGCTTTCCAAATTGGCTGCACTAATTTGCGGTCCCACCAGCAATGTCAGGAGAACATGTACCTTTTCCCCGCATCCTCACCAGCACTTGTTGTTGTTCGCTTCATAATGGCTGCCCTTCTTACTGGAGTGAGATGGTATCTTAGAGTAGTTTTAATTTACATTTCTCTTACTGCTACAGATGGTGAGCATTTTTTCGTGTATTTGTTCCCCTTCTCGGACTATACCCAAAAGGCCTAAAAAGAGCATACTACAGGGACATAGCCACATCGATGTTTGTAGCAGCACAATTCACAATAGCTAGATTGTGGAACCAACTTAGATGTCCTTCAATAATGAATGGATTTTTAAAAATGTGGCATTTATATACAATGGAATATTATGCAGCACTAAAAAAAACAAGATCATGGCATTTGCAGGGAAATGGATGGCATTAGAGCAGATTATGCTAAGTGAAGTTAGCTAATCCCTAAAAAACAAATGCCGAATGTCTTCTCTGATATAAGGGGGGTGACTCTAAATGGGGTAGGGAGGAAGAGCAGGAGAAGAAGACTACCACTAAATAGGGAAAAGAGGTGGGAGGGAATGGGAGGGAGAAGGGGAATTACACGGAAGATGGAAGGAGACCCTCATCATTATACAAAATACATGTAAGATGATGTGAGGAAAATAAAAAGAAATGTGTCACATTAGATTGGGTAGAGAGAGGTGATGGGACAGGACGGGAGGGGAAAGGGAAATAGGAAGGGCAGCAAAATAAAATAGACACTAGTATTACTGTTATGTATAAATGTGGCTGTATATAACCAATGTGATTGTGCAACCTGTACACTTGGAAAAATGAGAAATTATACCCCATTTGATTCAGATGTATGATATGTCAAGATTATTGTACTGTCATGAGCAACTAATAAAAAAATTAAAAAGGACTGGAGATATAGCTCAGTGGTTAACCAACCCTGGGTTCAATGCCTAGTGCCAGAAAAATAATCTGGACAGTGAGATTAGGATGAAGTTGATGTTTCATTTTTCTCAACATAGAAGGCTGGTGAAAGCTATTCTTGAGTACTTCATTTCCCTTCAGGCAATTAGGTTCTGAAGAAAGAATATTTTATCATATCTCAAAATGGTTCCCTTTTAGCACCTCCAGCCAGAAGCACAAGAGGGATTTTCCCTCTTATATTTCTTATATTTACTATAAGAATCTAAAAAAAAGTTTCATGAGGTAATATAAATTATGGAGAGACTCTGTTCATTTTGCCCTCCTAACATTTTAATCTCTTGGACTCATTCACATTGAGCCTTCAGTAATTCATCAATTACAATTCAGGTCACCCTTCTGGCACTAGTTTCAACATAAGTTTTTTTTTTTTTTTTTCTCTGTATCATCAGTCTGGAGGCAGCATTTTATTTTGTGACCTCACTTCTGTGACACATCCGAAGTGTTCTTGTCTTTTGGGGGTTTTTAAAAGTATTTTCATTTGTTAGCACAATAGAGTAGTGAGTGCCTTTCAAATTTTTGTATTTCAAATGAGGAACTGGAAATACCTGGAATCAGTTGCACAGTGGAAACATCATGATTCTCTTAAGATAGGGGGTAATAAAAGAAGAAGCAGTTAGGTGTGGTGGTGCATGCCAGCAATCCCAGAGACTCCAGAGGCAGGAGGATCTCAAGTTGGAGGCCAGTCTCAGCAATTTAGCAAGATACTCCCTAAAAATAAAAGATATAAAGGAATGGGGACATAACTCAGTGGTAAAACATTTCTGGGGGCAATCTTTAGCACCAATTTTTTTTTAAAGAGAAAACAGCATGTATGTAATATTACTAAATAATGCATCCTACAGACATCAAAAATGTAATGAAATAGGAGATTATGGCTCTCAAACCTCCAAAGAAAAATTATTTTAAGAATCTTCCATGAACAGTAATAGTGTTTTGTGTAGCCTAAAAATATAGCTGAGTGATTGATAAAAAAAAATCTAAGAATAGACATATTGAAGAGGGTAAGAAGAGGTTTCACTTAACCCATGTAACTATTCTTCCAAAACTGCACATCTCAGAGAAATTTCTTAACTTATGATTTCTCACATAGGAGAAAGCTGGAATAAAGCAAGGACTTTTCCTGAGAGACACAATTTTGGTAACACTGAACTTAAAACCTGAGGGAATCAGCACAGCAGAATTTCCTGGAGACAGATGATTATGAACCTAAACCATTAACCTCAGAAGCAAATTAGCATGTTTCTAGACCCATCCAGATTATGCCCCATGAGTTCCATACAGAACCTCATATATAGCCCCACTCATCTGTTATGTATCCCTGGAATCCCCCTATAGCTAGCCAATGCCACATATTCCTCTGTAATTCTGTAAAGCACACAGATATAAGCAGCTGAGAAAACTATGCTGGTTTAGAAGAGAGTGCACAATTTGAATGCTTCAGGGTACTTCCATAGGTGAAACAAACAAGATTCTCAGCACCTGGTGTGGATATGCAGAGTTAAGAGAAGATGCACAATCCTCCACCTCCCTGCTAGGAGGGAATAAGTGGACTGCAATAGGTGTGTTTTCAGAAGAGACTGAGAAGCATTTAGAACCTCCATCTGGACCAACTGATAAAAGTGTTTCCTTCTTCAAGTCAGTAAAGACCAGAAGAGGTAACTGATTCTTTTTTTTGAGGGTATGGGTGTAACGGGGATGGAACTCAGGAGAATTAAACCACAGACACATACTGTACCTCCCCAGTCCTGTTTTGTATTTTATCTAGAGACATGGTCTCAATGAGTTGCCTAGCACCTCATCTTTACTGAGGCTGGCTTTGAACTTTTGATCCTCCTGCCTCAGCCTCCTGAGCCACTGGGATTATGATCATGTTGAACCATGCTCAGTGATATTGCTTCTTGAAATGAAAAGACAGCAGAGCAAAATTTCCAAGAACATTAATTTTTTAAAATCAATGAAAAAATATGCCACAAAAGAAGCAAAATAAAACTTGTTTGGCTGGCATAAAAGAACTGTAATGAAAATGGTAAAAAATAATCATCTTACAGAAGCTGATTCAGGTACTGGAGGACATGGAAAGACAAAAGAAATCAGAATAACAATATGTAAACAAAATGAGAAGTTTAACCAAAAGATAGAAACTATCAAAGTAACCATAAAAAATTTAGGAGCTGAATAATTCAATATCTGAGTTAAAAATTGAATACAGAACATAGACATGATCAAGCAGAATTTAAAAAAAAAACAGTAAATTCAAATATAATTTATTTGAAATTATTTAGTAAGGAAGAAAAAAATGGATGAATAAAGTCTATGAGACATATGAGTCACCTTCAAGTGAACCGACATTATAGAATTTCTGGAGGAAGTAGAGGCATAGAAAGAGGTAAGAAACTTATTTAAAGAAATAATAAAATAAAAATTTCTAAAATGTAGGAAATAAAATGTAGGAAAAGAAATTAACAACCAGATCCACGAAGAACAAACACCTATAGTGAAACTGAACATAAACATGGCCTTACTAAGATACTTTATAATCAAATTGTCTAAAGTCAATGACAAAGAGAATTTTGAAAGCAGTAAGAGAAAAGTAATGAGTATCAAAATATAGTTATATAGGAGAAATAAGTACCAGTGTTCTACGACAAAGTAGTTGACTTCAGTTTTCAGCAATTTATAATGTTTTATAATGAACGACAAGAGTTTAAAGTTTACCAAGCAATGACACATATTTCAGGAAATTGAAATTTTCCTCACTGTGATTGGATCATTATCAGTTATTCATGTGTGGCATTTTCGTACTGTACCTCATAAATATGCATAATTAAGAAATCAATGGTAAACATAAAGAGGAAAATCACATATAAAGGATCATTCACAAGACTATAAGCAGATTTCTCAGCAGAAACACAGCAGGCCAAGAATAAGTTGGTTGATATATTCAAATTGATAAGAGAAAAAAAAATGTAAACCAAGAACACTTTCCCTCGTAAAACTGCACTTCAGACAAGAGTAATTAAAAACTTTCCCAGAAAAACAAAAGCTGAGGAAAGATATCATCAATAGAAGTTCCATATAAGAAAAGCTAAAGAGAATTCTTCAAGTTGAAACAAAAGAACGCTTATCAGCCACATGGAAGCAAATTAAAGTATAAAGCCCACATTGTGAGGTAACTATGTAGTCCTATTTAGAATACTGAACTAGAATGAGGGTGCATGTTTCAATTTTTGTGGTAATATAAAAGTTAAAAGACAAAAGTATTTTAAAATTACAGTTATAATAATTAGGAAATGGGCAAACAATATACAAAAATTTAAATTATGATGATAGCAAAGAGAAATGTAGAGCATTTACATGTGATAAAAATTGTTATCAGTTTAAAATATGTTATGAAGTGTTTCATGTTAAACTTCATTGTAACCACAAAGGAAAAACTTAGACACATAAAAGATAAATGATAGATTAAATGCATATCATTACAAGTCATCAAATTACAATGAAAGATGGCAAGAGAAGAAAAACAAGAAAAAAGATACTAAAAAAATAAGGAAATTTAAAAGCAGCAATTGTAAGTACTAATCTTTCAATATTTACTTTAAATATAAAATTACTTTAAATATAAATTGACTGAACTTTTCAATCAAGAGACACAGTGTGACTGAATGGATATTTTAAAAACAGACCCAACCATATGTTGTCTGCAAGAGTATTAGTTTAGCTTTAAGGAATCATGAAAGCACAAGGTAAAAATAGAGTGGTTAAATAAATTAATTCATGCAACCTGCAACCAAAGGGCAGGGATAACTATGTTTACATTACACAAAATAAACTTTAAATACAAGCTCTAAAAAGCAACAAAATTATAATAGTATAATAAAAGGGTCAATTAATCAATCAGAAAAAAGCAGTTACATATGCAACATTAGGAGTAAATATGTAGAACAAACATTAACAGAACTAAAGGGAGAAATCAATAGGAATACAATAATTGTAGGGGATTTCAGTAATCCACTTTCTATAATAGGTAGGTTACCCAGATATAAAATCAATAATGAATTATTGGATTACAACAACACTATTGACCAAATGCACTTAACAAACATGTTCAGAATACTTCATTTGACAGCAGAAAAGCAAACATTCTTCTCATGCATACATAGATCATTCTCCAGGATACATCATATGTTAGGCCATAATAGAAATCTCAATAAATTTAGGAAGAATGAACTGTATTTTTTGTTCATAATTTATGTAAAAATAGAAATCAATAACTGTAAAGATTGGAAAATTGATAAATATATTGATACTAAACAAAATGTTTCTAAACAGCTACTGGGTCAAAACAAAAATCAAAAGGGAAATTTAGTAATCATTAGACCAATGAAAATAGAAACACAAGATTCCAAAACTTACAAGAGGCAACAAAAGCAATTTTAAGAAGAAATGATATCGTTATAAATCCTTGCAAAGAGAAAAAATATGAAAAAAAAATATTTAACCTTATTTCTGGGAATTAGAAACAACAACAACAAAAGAAGACACTAAGCACAAGATATAGAAAAAAATAAAATAAAAGAAATTCTAGAGCAAAGAAAAATGAAATAGAGACCAGAGTATCAATGGAAAAAAATGGAATTGGGATTTTTGTTTTCATTGTTGTTGTTGTTTTGAAAATAAAACAAAATTGAAAAATCCTTAGCTAGACCAGCTGAAAATAAATAAAATTATGAATTAAAGAGGATAACACAGAAATACCAATCAATACAATCATATGCCAACAAACTGGATAAGCTAGAGGAAATGGATAAAGTCCTACAAACATGTATCTCATAAAGCCCGAACTGTGAAGAAAGAAAATTTGAGAACAACAATAGTGATTAAGGTGAATGAATTGAGTAATCAATAACTTCCCAACAAAGAAAATGACCAAAAGTCTTCAAAGGTAAAGTCTACCAGTCATTTAGGGAAGGTTTTTAAAAAATAAATAAATAAATAAAATTCTTCTTGAAATTAAAAAAAAAAAAAAAAGAAAAGAAAAAAGAACAAGGTACACTTCAAACTCACTTTATAGGTCAGCATTATCCTTGAATGGAAGTCAGACTTGAACACTGCAAGAAAAGAAAATTGCACACTAATATCACTCTTTAGCAGAGATATGAAAATTCTCAACAAAATAATAGTAAGCTGAATTCAGCAGCATAATAAAAAAGATTACATGCCATGTACAAGTAGGATTTAGCACTGAAATTCAAAGACTACCCAATCTATAAATGTAATAAACTACATTAACAGAATAAAGGATAAAACTCGTAATTACCTTCAAACCATAATTCACAAGATTTAACATAAATTTATAATATAAACTTTCTACAAATTAGATATAAATTGATTCAACTCAATGTAAAAGCTGCAAATGAAAAACCCATGGTTTGCATTTTTCTGAACTTATAGGTTGAAAGGTTTCCTCTTAGAATGGGAACAAATTAAGTGTCTACTCATACTTTTATTCAACATAATGTTGGACATCCAAGCTCAAGAATATAAGACAAGACATAAATAAAATAGATCCCAAATAGAAAAGAAGAAGTAACTGTCTGTGCTGTAGATGTTCTCTTATATATTGGAAATTGAAATACTTCAGCAAAACCTTTAGAATTAATAAATGAATTCAATAAAGTTGAAAATATAAAATCAAATATAAATATAAGTTGATTTTCTGTACACTTATCATGAACTAGTTAAAAAACATGAATAAAAGAATCTACTTTAAAATAGCATTGAAAAAAAAAAAAACATTGGAAATAGTTTTACCCAAGGAAGTAAAAAAATCTATACACTGAAAACTATAGGAAATTAATAAAAGAAATTGAAGAATACACAAATATTCTCTGTTCAGGATAGTAAAACAATAGCATTATTAAGATGTTCACATTGCTCATTGTGATTTATAGATTCAATTCAATCTCTTTCAAAATTCTGGTGTCATGTCTGACAGAAATGGAGAGTACAATGTTAAAATTCTTATACAACAATAGAATCCGTCAAATAACCAAAAGAATCTGGAGCAAAAAGAACAAAACTCAAGACACTACATTATCTGATGTCAAATGTATTACATACATATAAAAATGAAAATAACATGGTATTAGCATATAATCAGACACATAGACCATCAAAACAGAATCAATTATTGACATATTGTCAACTCGTCTTCTACAGAAGCACCAAGTATAAACAGTGATGACAGGACTATCTCTTCAACAGTGATGCTGGGAATATCCAAATGCAAAATAATTTAAATGGACCCATATCTTACACCATAACCAAAAGATCAATCTATCAAAATAGTTTTAAGTGTTAAGTATAAGTTCTGTATCCATAAAACTCCTAGAAGCAAACAGACTATTCTAGTCTATTTGTGCTACTGCAATGACATACTGCAGACTGGACTATTTATAAAGAAGAAACATTTATTTCTCACAGGCCCCTGAGGTTAATAGTACAAGATTAAGGTGCTTTCAGGTTTGATGCCTGATCAGGGAGAGTCTCCATTTCCAAGAAGGCATCTTCTTGCCATATCCTCTGGAGTTGAGGAATGATGTGTCCTCTCATGGTGTAGAGAAAATAAAGGACACAAATGGGTGAACTGCTTCATTCAAGCCCTTTTGTAAGTGTTCCTAATCCCATTCAAGAAGATGGAGTCTCCATGGACTAAATGCCTCCTAAAGGTTAAACCTCTTAATACTATTACCTTGGATATGAAATTTCAACATCAATTTTGGAGGGGCAAAACAGTCAAATCATAGCAGTGAAAAAGTTTCTTGAAATTAGTCTGGAAGTTATTTTTTAGACTATAACACCAAAAGGACAAGCAACTAAAAATAATAATAAAGTGAAATTACATAAAAATAAAAAGCTTTAGCACAGCAAACAACCAACAAAATTAAAAAGCCATCTATGAAATGAAAAAAAATTGCAAACCATATATCTGATAAGAGGTTATTATAAAAAATATGTAAGAACCTCAGGGAGCTCAAGAGTAAAATTACCCAATTCAAAATGGCTAAGGGCCTAAACAGACATTTCTCAAAAGAAGACAAACATAGTCAACAGATACATGAAAAGAGTTTCTCAGAGGCTGCAGCGAGCACACGCGTGGGTGAATTCAGCCTACCCTGTGCTTGGAGTTACTGGCTGGTTGATTGGCGTCCCAATGCCTGACCTGCCACAAACTCGCAGCCTTCGCGCCACGACTCAGCTTTACAAAGACCCTCAGGCAGAGTGGAGAAATAAATCTTCGGATCTTTTGTGGATCTTTTGAAGTGGTGCCAGGCGAGCCTCCGCAGGCCAGCGGATCAAGGGCTGAGGTGGGACTTGAGAGAGACGGACCGGATACATGCTTCCCATTGGACAACTGGCAGGGAGACCTGCGTCCACCGTGGCAGAGAGCTCACAACACCAGAGTTCAAATGATGGGATCGCTCTGCAGCGGGATCAGAGATCGCAGCTGTGTGACCCTCGGCCCTCCTTCTCCATACAGCTGGGAAATCTCAAGGGTCCCTCCCCAGCTCTCCGTGAGCTTGATTGTCAGAAGGAGGGAGTGGGGAGGGTCACCTGAAGTCCAGCTACCCCTCCCACCAGCGCTGATGACAGAGGCCTTTTTCACCAGCTCCCTGGGGCATGGCTACCAGAGGGAATCAGGCAAAATAAGCTGACAGACCCCAGCCCTCCGCTCCACAACCTTGGGGTCTGGGTGAATGGCAAACAGAGAGAGTGCCCAGTCATTCAAAAGGGCAGGGCACCCAGGGGACTGCAGGCCCGGTCTGTAGCTAGTTCTGTGGAAAACGTCACCAGTGAGCGGGGCCTGGCTGGAAGGAGAAGAGGGGGGCTGGAGACCAGGAAGGCCCTGAGAGCCCAAGATTGGAAAACTGCCCAGTGGGGTAGGAGAAGCTGCCTC
Organism: Marmota marmota marmota; assembly: GCF_001458135.2. Classification (NCBI taxonomy): domain Eukaryota; kingdom Metazoa; phylum Chordata; class Mammalia; order Rodentia; family Sciuridae; genus Marmota; species Marmota marmota. The sequence goes on along the minus strand of NW_026000026.1, from coordinate 61,646,659 downwards.
ACAGGGATTGTTTCCTGCATATTGAGGGCAGAAGCTTGGCCTGGAGGGCACAGCTCCACCTACTGGAAGAGAAGTTAATCGAACTCTAAGACTGTATTTATCTTTTTTTTTTCTTTTCAATTTTTCCCCTTTCTTTTATTCTCTTTAGTGACTTCTTTCTTCCCTTTCTCCTACCTTTCCTCCCAAGCATTACAACTTCTTTTATGTGTAATTTACTAAATGCATATAGGTGAACGTTCCAAGGAGGTCTATAGTGCTCCCAAGTCCCTAGATGCCCCCTAATACTCCAGTCCATTCTCCTGTTAATATCCCCTTTTAGTAGAGCAATCTTCCAAGTTTACCAAGATATACCAACCCCCATACCATCACATTACCCAACCTAAACCTAAAGTCCCAAGACCAAACCACAGAACGCGATACACCATCAGAATCCATATGCCTTTTATGAAACAATGAATTTGCTTTAAAGTACAATAAAACTCAACATCACTAGACATAGTCTCCCATCACAAAGGAGAGATCCCAGGAGATATACAAAGCCAAAACAAATTTATAGGATTAAACAATAACACAGCAGTCAAACAGAGCTGGAAAATAATGTGAGCATCATGAAAAAACAAGGGGAAAAAAAGGAGTACAAACAATGCAGGACAGCCTAAATTTACAGGAGAACCTAGAGGTATCAGAAAAATGGTCAGATAAAGAACTCAAGGCATATCTGACTCAGATGGAGTGGAATTTTAAAGAGGTCATTAGACAGCAAATGCAAACAATGAAAGAACACTTTAAAAACGAATTACATAAACAGATTCAAGAAGCAAAAAATCAACTCTACCAGGAGATAGATATTTTTAAAAAATCAAACAATAATCCTAGAAATGAAGGAAACTATAAACCAAATTAAAAACTCAAATGAGAGTGTTACTAGTAGAGTAGATCAAGTAGAAGTCAGAACATCAGACAATGAAGACAAAATATATCATCTTGAAAAGAGTTTAGTCAAGCAGAAAGGCTGGTAAGAAACCATGAGCAAAACATCCAAGAGATATGGGATATCATAAAAAAACAAACTTAAGAGTTTTGGGGATAGAGGAAGGTATAGAGGTCCAAACCAAAGGAATGAGCAATCTGTTGAATGAAATAATTTTAGAAAACTTTCCAGACATGAAAAATGAAACGGATGTCCATATCCTAGAAGTCTACAGGACGCCGAACATACAAAACCACAGTATACCAACTCCAAGACACATTTTATGAAGATATCAAATATACAGAACAAGGAGAGAATATTAAAGGCTACACGAGAAAGGAGGCAGAAAGTGAGAAGTACCCGGAACAATGTATTTCAAACGCTAAAAGATAATGGGTGCCAACCAAGAATATTGTATCCAGCAAAATTAAGCTTCAGGTTTGACAATGAAATAAAAATCTTTCATGATAAACAAAAGTTAAAAGAATTCACAGCCAGAAAACCAGCACTGCAAAGCATCTTGGGCAAAACACTACAAGAAGAGGAAATGAAAAACAACAACCAAAACCAACAGTGGGAGGTACCTCAGTAAAGTGAGGGGGGGAAATCTAATCAAAGAGGGAAAAACAAACCAAATTAAAAATAAATAAATAAATAAATAAACAAACATGACTAGAAGTACAAACCATATATCAATAGTAACCCTAAATATTAATGGCTTAACTTACCAATAAAGCAACATAGGCTGGTAACCTGGATTACAAAAACAGATCCAACAGTATGCTGCCTTCAGGAGACTCATGTGATTGGAAAGGAATTACACAGGCTGAAAGTGAAAGGTTGGGAAAAATCATACCATTCACATGGTCCTCAGAAGCAAGCAGAGGTGGCTAACCTCATATCAAATAAAATCGACTTCAAGCCTAAGTTAATCAAAAGGGACAAAGAAGGACACTATATACTGTTAAAGGGAACAATTCACCAACAAGACATAACAATTATCAATATTTATGCACCAAACAATGGCGCTGCTATGTTCATAAAACAAACTCTCCTCAAGTTCAAAAGTCAAATAGACAACAACACAATAATTATGGGTGACTTCAACACATATCTCTCACCATTGGACAGATCTCCCAAACAAAAGCTGAATAAAGAAACTATAGAACTCAATAACACAATTAATAACCTAGACTTAACCGACATATATAGAATATATCAACCATCATCAAGCGGATATACTTTTTTCTCAGCAGCACATGGAACCTTCTCAAAAACAGATCATATATTATGCAATACAGCAACTCTTAGAAATTACAAAGGTGTGGAGATAATACCATACATCTTATCTGATCATAATGGAATGAAACTGGGAATCAACGATAAAAGAAGGAAGGAAAAATCCTACATCACTTGGAAAATGAACAATATGTTACTGAATGATCAATGGGTTACAGAAGACATAAGTAGGAAATCAAAAAATTCTTAGAGATAAATAAAAATACAGACACAACATATCAGAATCTATGGGACACAATGAAAGCAGTTCTAAGAGGGAAATTCATTGCCTGGAGTCCATTCCTCAAAAAAAGAAAAAAACAACAAATAAATGATCTCACACTTCATCTCAAAACCCTAGAAAAAGAAGAGTAAAACAACAGCGAATGTAGCAGAAGGCAAGAAATAATTGAAATCAGAGCTGAAATCAATGAAATTGAAACAAAAGAAACAATTGAAAAAATTGACAAAACTAAAAGTTGGTTCTTTGAAGAAATAAATAAGATGGACAGACCCTTAACCATGCTAATGAAGAGAAGAAGAGAGAGAACTCAAATTACTAGCATATGGGATGAAAAAGCAATATCACAACAGACACTACAGAAATACAGAAGATAGTTAGTAACTATTTTGAAAATTTACATTCCAATAAAATAGAAGATAGTGAAGATATCGATAAATTTCTTAAGTCATATGATTTGCCCAGATTGAGTCAGGAGGATACACACAACTTAAACAGACCAATGTCAATGGAGGAAATAGAAGAAGCCATCAAAAGACTACCAACCAAGAAAAGCCCAGGACCAGATGGGTATACAGCAGTTTTATAAAACCTTTAAAGAAGAACTAATACCAATACTTTTCAAGTTCTTTCAGGAAATAGAAAAAGAGGGAGCTCTTTCAAGTTCATTCTATGAGGCCAACATCACCCTGATTCCGAAACCAGACAAAGACACCTCAAAGAAAGAAAACTACAGACCAATATCTCTAATGAACCTAGATGCAAAAATCCTCAATAAAATTCTGGCGAATCGGATACAAAAACATATCAAAAAAATTGTACACCATGATCAAGTAGGATTCATCCCTGGGATGCAAGACTGGTTCAATATATGGAAATCAATAAATGTTATTCATCACATCAATAGACTTAAAGATAAGAACCATATGGATCATCTCGATAGACACAGAAAAGCATTCGACAAAGTACCTTTATGTTCTTTATGTTCTTTATGTTCAAAACACTAGAAAAACTAGAGATAACAGGAACTTACCTAAACATTGTAAAAGCTATCTATGCTAAGCCTCAGGCTAGCATCATTCTAAACAGAGAAAAATTGAAGGCATTCCCTCTAAAATCTGGAACAAGACAGGGATGCCCTCTCTCACCACTTCTATTCAACATAGTTCTCGAAATACTGGCCAGAGCAATTAGACAGATGAAATAAATTAAAGGCATAAAGATAGGAAATGAAGAAATTAAATTAGCACTATTTGTAGATGACATGATCCTATACCTAGCAGACCCGAAAGGTTCTACCAAGAAACTTCTAGAGCTAGTAAATGAATTCAGCAAAGTGGCAGGATATAAAATCAACACACATGATTCAAAGGCATTCCTGTATATCAGCGACAAATCCTCTGAAATGGAAATGAGGACAACCACCCCATTCCCAATATCCTCAAAAAAAAAATTAAATACTTAGGAATCAACCTAACAAAATAGGTGAACGATTTATAGAATGAAAACTACCAGAACCCAAAAGAGAGAAATAGAAGAAGACCTTAGAAGATGGAAAGATATACCCTGTTCATGGATAGGCAGAACTAACATCATTAAGATGGAGATATTACCATAAGTACTCTACAGGTTTAATGCAATGCCAATCAAAATCCCAACAGCATTTCTCGTAGAAATAGATAAAGCAATCATGAAATTCATCTGGAAAAATAAAAGACCCAGAATAGCAAAAGCAATTCTAAGCAGGAAGAGTGAAACAGGTGGTATAGCGATACCAGACTTTAAACTATACTACACAGCAATAGTAACAAAAACAGCATGGTACTGGTACCAAAACAGGCAGGTGGACCAATGGTACAGAATAGAGGACACAGTGACCAATCCACAAAATTACAACTACCTTATATTAGACAGAGGTGCTAAAAGAATGCAATGGAGAAAAGATAGCATCTTCAACAAATGGTGCTGGGAAAGCTGGAAATCCATATGCAACAAAATGAAACTGAATCCTTTTCTCTCACTATGCACAAAAGTTAACTCAAAATGGATCAAGGAGCTAGGGATCAAACCAGAAACTCTGCATCTGATAGAAGAAAAAGTTGGCTCTAATCTCCATTGCTCTAATCTCCATCTCGTGGGGTCGGGCTCCAAATACCTTAATAGGACACCTATAGCACAAAAGTTAAAATCAAGAATCAACAAATGGGACTTACTCAAAATAAAAAGTTTTTTCTCAACAAGAGAAACAATAAGAGAGGTAAATAGGGTGCCTACATCCTGGGAACAAATTTTTACTCCTCACACTTCAGATAGAGCCCTAATATGCTGAGTAAAGAAAGAACTCAAAAAACTAAACAAGAAGAAAACAAATAACCCAATCAACAAATGGGCCAAGGACATGAACAGACACTTCTCAGAGAAGGATATACAATTAATCAACAAATACACAAAAAAATGCTCACCATCTCTAGCAATCAGAGAAATGTAAATTAAAATCACTCTAAGATACCACCTCACTCCAGTAAGAATGGCAGCCATTATGAAGTCAAACAACAAGTGCTGGTGAAGATGTGGGGAAAAGGTTACACTTGTACATTGCTGGTGGGACTGCAAATTGGTGTGGCCAATTTGGAAAGCAGTATGGAGATTCCTTGGAAAGCTGGGAATTGAACCACCATTCGACCCAGCTATTCCACTTCTCGGACTATTCCCCAAAGACTTAATAAGAGCATACTATAGGGATACAGCTACATCAATGTTCATAGCAGCACAATTCACAATAGCTAGAATGTGGAACCAACCTAGATGCCCATCAATAGATGAATGGATTAAAAAAATGTGGCATTTTTACACAATGGAATATTACTCAGCACTAAAAAATAACAAAATCATGGCATTTGCAGGGAAATGGATGGCATTAGAGCAGATTATGCTAAGTGAAGTTAGCCAATCCCTAAAAAACAAGTGCCAAATGTCTTCTTTGATATAAGGAGGGCGACTCAAAACAGAGCAGGGAGGAAGAGCATGAGAAGAAGATTATCATTAAGCAGGGACGAGAGGTGGGAGGGAATGGGAGAGAGAAGGGGAATTGCATGGAAGATGGGAAGAGACCCTCATTGTCATACAAAATTACGTATAAGAGGATGTGAGGGGAAAGGGTAAAAAAGAGATAAATAAATTGTAGTAGATGGGATAGAGAGCGATGATGGGAGGGGAGGGGAGGGGATGGGGGATAGGAAAGGCAGCAGAATACAATAGACACTAGTATGGCAGTACGTATAAACGTGGATGTATAACCAATGTGATCCTGCAATTTGTACACGTGGTTAAAAATAAGAATTCATAACCCACTTGTATCAAATGTATGAAATATGATATGTCAAGATCATTGTAATGTTTTGAGCAACCAAAAAAAAAAAAACCGCAATGAGTTACTACCTAACATATACCACAAGGTTAATCAAAGCCTTGCAGACACTGTTAAGTGATGGTGCAAAGTCTGTGTTTTAAGTAGTAATTTGGACTTTTATTTATTTCTATGAAAATAAGCAATGTTTTGATGAGATAAAAGGTGTGGATATGCATATGTATATGTGTGTTTTTCTCTGTATACACACCTTTCAAATGGAATTAAGTAGATTATTTGACTGAGTTTATCTAAAAGTATGATATATGGTCCTTCCTGATCTCTTTCTTTTTAGTCTATTTCATGTAAGCTTTGGAAGGATCCCTTGGAGTATTGAAAGTGATTATGAGGAATACTGGAACACAATAAGCTCAAATTCCCATGGACAATGCCAAGGATCTATTCCTCCATCTCCAGTAGACCATGCATGTGTGCAACTCTTTCTGTACTTTTCTTTTAACAAATCTCCTTCTTTTATCAAATCTACCTTTTCACAATAATTTACCCATGGAATTGATTTCTTATCAAAATAGCAAATTATATCACTGGCAAAATAGGCATTTTCATTCCTGTGGTTTTGTTACTTCTAATACAATTAAGTAAATGTCTCTATATTCAACAGCCCAAAGCTATTGACATAAGCATTTATCTTATAATTTCTTTCTTTTATAATTAAGATAGAAATCATTTATTTAAGCAAGTAATTTCTCCTAGAGAATAGTGAACAGAGACATGAAAACAGTATTTATTTAAATATTTCCTATATGTTTATAAAAATTATATTGGTCAGGAATTGAAAAGCCACCACTTAAATTTATTTTAGAATAGATCATTTTAGTTCCCTAAGATAGCAGTTAAAAATCTTTGGATCTCAAAATCTTTGTCAATTGAATTTTTTTTTTTGGTTGCAGAAAATATACTAGAATTATTTTGTTGTCTTAATAAAAATAAATCTGTGGCTGATCAAGCCAAGAAAGCCCTATAATCAATTATTTTCTTCATTTTGATTCAGTATTAAAACTGAAAATGAAAAATTCATAAAGACTATGAATTCAATAATACACAGGAATTTTTATTTGCCTTAAGAAAATAATTTCTAATTAAAACAATCCTTAACTTCTAACTATTTGATTTAGGTATAAAATGAGTTCATGAAGAGAGACTGTACATCTCTCATTTCTCACCTTCTTTAATTTTTTAAAAAGTTTTGGCACCAAAAGTTGATGAATCCACTTCCCTGTTTTTCTGCTTGAAAGCAAGCCTTACTTTACCCTAGTTACAGCCAAAAGAAAATAAGTTCCATGTAAGGTACTAGGAAAATCTTTGAGGTACTGAAACAAAATGATTCATTTACTCTCATTAAAAAACAAACACAACAGCAACAACAACAAAAAAAAACCTAAACTACATACTTACTCTTAACTGACCTGGAACAGTTTTTCTTCCTCGATGTCACTGCACCAATTACTCCTTAATGCTACTTTTGACCAAGGAGGACATCTAATTCATTTCTCATTTCTTTTCAATTCTTTCCAGCTTCACTTCTGCAGCTATCTAATTCACTCCCCTGGTTCCACACTTCAGTCACTCTTGAACCAACAGCACAAACTCCACAGGCATGTTGAAAGATAAACCCTCAGTAATGACTTTTCATCAAAAAGAGTTAACTACCTTCCTGAAAATTAGTCATTCTCATCCCTTGGTAAATTCTCCCATGAGGGTATTGGAGATGAATGCCATTTTCTGGAAAACTGAACCTCTTCATACCTTTATTTCCATTTGTCAACTGGATACATCAGGCCTCTCAGATTGTTTGGGGGAGCCCCATTTTCCATTTTCCCTAATCCGCCATTGTGTAATAGCTTAGTTCCTTTAGCACATGGGATTCCTCTGGTACACTACTGTATTCTACATTTGCCACATGGAATGTATAACGTAATTTTATCATGTCATTAAGGACTTCAGGAAGATGCTCACATTTCTCAAAAACCTTACTAATCTGAGGTTAGCATCCCATTTCAATTAAATGAGCTCATTTACCTCAGTAAAGTGATCCTCACAGTCTTAAAACATCTCTCCCACCAGATTTGGCCCTTCCACTCAACGGTCAAAGTGTTTTATCTGACATCCATTTTGATGAGGTAATTATATGAATCTTTGTTTAAATCATCTCAGTTTATTCTTTCCCACAAACCCTTGAGAAATTGTTCTTCATCTAATATTCCAGCTTCCTCTCTTCTTTCTTCACATTGTAATAGCAAACTTCTTTCCTCTACGTTCTCTCACACACTCCTTCATGTTTTCTGTTCTCTCTATGACTTTGCACCTACCTTTGTCAAATATGTGTGTACATGTAACTCTTTTACTCATCTATTGTTTATGCTTTATTTTTTGACTCCCTACTATGCTAGGCCATTATAAATGCATAATCATCCCTTACAGTAATGATATTCATGTGCTTTTGTATTTCAGGTCTTAGCTTTGAACTTCATACAACCTACAGACTCCGCAGTTTACTATTAATTTATAGACTTATAACACTGTGTATTTTTCCATCCAAATATTTATTATTCCTTATGTATCTAATTGGTTATTGAATGTCTTTGACACAAATTTAAAACCACCTTTGTGTAAGTAGGGGAAAAAAGTCATCATCTTTATCACTGGGTAGGCAACATCTCACACATTCTAACACATTTTTCATTTCATTGAAATGAAAGAGATATGTGGATACTGTTGAACAAATTATAACAAAATACATTTACAAGTTATCCACACTTGTCATTGTTAATAGTCCTTGGAAGCACTGAAAATATAGAAAGATGCTTAGTTAAAAATGGAAGCAATAATATAACAAAATAGAAAGAAATTTCCTGTACATGTATTTACTCAAAACCATAAATAATAACTTAAAAAGTTAATATAATTATTCACTTATTTGTAGACTATAAAGTAGTATCTAGGCTTTACAAATAATCTTATAATTCATTTGATTATCCTATGAATATAAGTAGAACACTTAAGCAACAGGAACAATTAAGTAAAATTTTGGAGTTAAACTTCTATGCACATCTTAAATGTCTATGTTTTCCTAAATAAAGTTCCATTGTGGAAATGGTACTAAAAATAGTCTGTAAGAGGGAAGAAAAATTAGTGTTATAAATAATCATGCCAAGTGGTTTTCTATACATGTATCTTTCATTTTAAGTGGATTTACATTTCCACAGTGTCTGCTGCCTGTGTGTTTGTCTTTTGTTCTGCTCTACTATGGGTGTAAAGTATGAAACTATATCTACAAAATATAATTTCACCATATCCCTCCCAATAATATTTGCCGCATATTCTGGAATGATTTACAGGATAGAGACCTGGCATGGGCTCCTCTCTTAAATCTAGGCAGGAGCATCCAACCCAGATACTCTTTTAGAAAAATTGGAAAGAGGAACAAAGTGGGAAGGAAGAAAATAGGAATCTAAGTTTGCATAATAGAGCAACAAGATAGGGCACCATTTTTATGTATAATATATGTGAGTCAATTTAGAACCCAATTAACCAATTCAAAGACTAGTAAGCATAAGTTCAATATATGGACTTTTTAAATGAAGCCAATGTTATTTTTATTTTGGCTCTCAAGAAAAGTATTGTTTTCACTCCAATTAATCCTGTGCTGTAAAAGTTAATTGGATATATAATTTCACTTAAAAAAATTTTTAAGTGAAATTATTCTTACTGTCTCAGCAAATGGGGTATTTAAAGATTGTACCTTTTTGAGATATTATATTACCATTATTATATTATTATATTATCATTGATTTATTTCCTCACATATTATACTCTATTATAATATCATCTAATTCCTCAACTTGATATAAAAAACTGTTACTATAGGAAAAGTAAAATTTTTATATTTAAGTAACAATAATAAAGTTAATCAGTTAATTTACTTTGGAAGATGCTTGGGTAGATTGAACAAAGTATTTGATTGTAGTGAACACAATCTTCTATAGGGAAATTTACTCTAGCACTAGTCTTTTAATTGATTATGAAGAAAAAAATTAAAAAATAATTTTTTGGTCATATCTTTGAAATACTGCTTTGATTCAAAGCTACTAACTCATATAGGTATTTTCAACAATTTACTGAATTCTTAGAAAAGTTAAGTCTTTTCATTGAGGAACTTGTATCATGGTTAGAGCTTTGATTATGACCAAATTTGGACAAGAATATTACATTTGGACAAGAATATAAAAATATAAGTGTTTTATCATAACAGCCAGTTTATAGATTTTGTATAAAGAAAAAAAATAGAACATTGAGGAACTTTATATTTATTATATGAGATGCTAGATCAAATATACCTTCAAGACATGGAAGACACCTTGAAATTTTGTAATTTATTTTTAAAAGAAGATAAATGTAACTGCTTACTACAGTTATGTAAGTTCAATCAAGATCAATTTCCACTCCAAAATATAAATTTTATATATTGCAAACATAGACTATTTCAAGATGTCAAATTCCCATGTAAGTTTCTCTTTGTCCAGAAACTATATTGACATGGTCTTTTATGTTTATATTGGAGATTAGAAATAACTGGCCCTCATGTCTCAAAGTAGATAGCAAAATCAGAATTAGTGTTCCCTACTAACACTAACTCAAGGATGCCAGACTGTTTACCCACAGGGACCATCATCTCTTCCCTGAGTGTGGGAATAAAGGAAATCAGAGCAACTCCCTCCCTCTGGGACCCTCTATGTCAACCCCTTGTCTTGGTAGCCCAAGACAGATTAGGGACTAAGTTATTGCTCAGACTATCCATAAGACAATATTTACAATAATACCAGTGAGAGATAATCAGGGAAAAAAATCAGTAAAGACTAAATATTATTCAGTGTATATTTTGAATGTATAGCCATTAGGCTTTTCTAACAAATCATACAAGAGGTAAGAGAGAAAGGAAGTGGCAGTAATTCTGTCCTCAGCAGAGAGAGAGAAACAGTTGGGTGATATAGCATAGGAATGAAGAGAAAATGAGGGGACACTTATAACAAATACATGAGTTTTCTCAGTTCATTAAAAAGATTGATTTTATTTCATTTATTTAAAAAACTACATCCAGGAACAGAAATAAAGTTGACCTTAAATTTGCTAATTTCCAAAATAGGGTCATTCCCATAATCACCACAGAGAATATATTAGAATGTATAAAGATAGGGACTGGGGTTAAGGCTGAGCCATAGAGCACTCTCCTAGCCATAGAGCACTCTCCTAGCACTCTCCCATGCATGGAGCACTGGGTTCATGCCTCAGAACCACACAAAAATAAAATAAAGGTATTGTGTCCACCTACAACTGGAGATAAATGTTCAAAAAAAAGAATCTGTAAAGATAACAGCAAGCACCTTTTAGATAAAATGATCTATTGCCATTGAAGTGTAAGAAAGAGTTTGATATAAGTTGAGTAAAGAAATGCTTTCAACTTTACCCAGAACAAGGACTGTACTTTCCATATTTCCTCAATGAGACTAAGACATGAAATGAGTGTGCAATAGTGAAGTTTTCTCAAAGAAAGAATGTTAAATTTATCATACTATGCAAAGCTGACAAGCACAAATTAATAATTGTCATAGTCTGTGAAATGTAAGCAAAAAAGAAAGGGAAATGTTTTAATGGGTTTATGGTTTGGAAACATGGTATCACCCCCAAACTCATGTGAGAAAGTGCAAGAATGAGGTGAAAATTGTAAGAATTGTAACCTAATTGGTAAACTAATCCACTCCATAGATTAACTGGGTAACTACAGGCAGATAAGGGTTTGGCTGGGGGAAAAGGTTCACTGGGGGAATGCCTTTAGGATTTATATTTTGTCCCTGGTGAGCAGAGCTTTCTCTACTGTCATGAACCGCACTGCTTTATTCCAGCATGCACTTCCCCCATGATGTTCTGCCTTACCTTGGGCCCAGAGCTATGGAGTCAGCCAAAACTGTGTCAGTATTTCTGTGAATAATTATCTAATAAATAGTCTTAAAGCTTATTGGCTAGGTATAAAGAGTTTAGTGAGAGTTTTGGGGGGTTTGGTTTTTTGGTACTGGGGATAAAACTCAGGGCCTATTGAATGATAGGCAAGTGTTCTACCACTGAGCTACACCCCACTCCCTAGGGAGAGTTTATAATACTACTTCCTTGTGAAAGAGATATGAGAATAAGAACTATAGGGATTTTGCTATGGACATAGATTACTAGGTAGTAGGTGAAATAAATAGTATTTGAACGCAGACATCTTTTTTTAATGTACAAACTTTTTTTGAAACAATGTTATGATTATATAGCATACTATAGCAATACATGCTTACCCATGTTTATGGCAGCAAAATTCACAATAGCCAAACTATGGAATCAGACTAAATGCCTATCAGTGAATGAATGGATAAAGAAAATGTGGTGTATATATACACAGTGGAATACTAATCAGCCATAAAGAAGAATGGAGTTATGTAATTTGCAGGGGAATGGATGGAACTAGAGAAGATTTTGTTAAGTGAAATAAGTCAAACTCAGAAAATCAAGGGTCCTATGCTCCTCTTATATATCAAAGCTATAAAGGGAGATCAGTAGAGTAGAGCCAAAAGACCAGGGGGATGGAGGAGAGATAGGAAAGAGGCAATACTAAGAAATAATATTGGCCAAATTATATCATTACATCATATGCATATATGAATATGTAATAACTGAATCCTGCAATTATGTGTATAATGTACCAATAACAATTAAGGAAAATGATCATTTATGACTGTGTATGACAGTCTAACAGAACAGAAATGTATTACTCTATACAGTTCATGAATTCCCTATGGAAAACACATGCAGGATCTAGAAATCTATTCAAATTTTTATTTTCTTTATTTCTACTCACTCAGTCCATCAACTACCACACACCACCTCCATACCTCCTCTTCACTCAGAAAATGCAAGCACCATGCAACAACACTGTTCCAGGTGAACATAAGAAAGTGTGATCCTGAGTTATTCCAGTCTTTCTCTTTTTATGCTTTGATTTCCACATTCTCAGTTGTGAAGAAAGCACTGTCTGTTTGAATTTTAAAATCTTTCCTGATAACTAAATTTTGATTCTAGAAGGGCACGTTAATGTCGCTTCAGTTCAAACTTTCCTTAATCTCATAATAATAAGAAAATCAAACTGACATACACTAAAACATTATTATTTTAAGTGTGCTGATTCCTTTTCAAACCTTTCCACCTTTGAAAACATATGTTAAGGTGACAGAAATAAGATACAATGGAGTAGCCCGTTACTGAACTGCCAGTGTGCCAGAGTTATAAGAAATGAATGAATAAATAAAAAGCTATGCAAGTGTAGACAAGTCGTAAATGTCTGAATTGAAAAATCCTCGTCACCAGCTTACATTGTGAATGGCAGTGGTAACAACTCCTACTTAATGACCAAAGAAGGGACAAAAGTGGAAGAATGATCCTCACCTCTGTTAAGCCCAAGTTGTGGAATGGGCTCACTTCCACTCTCTATCCACTGCCAGCTCACCCACATGAAGGTAGCCAAATAGTTTTTCATATCATGGCAACTCAAAACCTACAAAGGACCTATACCTCACTTAGTGAACCCATTTTTGCTATCAAAATATTTATACTAGTTAAACCACATTAAAACTATTTTGTCTAGCACCTGTTTGTCTCAGATCTGATTTACTTTTATGTAGATAAAAAATGAATTATATTAAAGGAGAAGTCTGTCATGTAAAACCTCTTAGAAAATCTAAATTATATATAATCTTCAATAATATGTGAGGTAGGGCTGGGGATGTGGCTCAAGTAGTAACGCGCTAGCCTGGTGTGCGCGGGGCTCTGGGTTCGATCCTCAGCACCCCACATAAAAATAAAATGAAGATGTTGTGTCCACTGAAAACTAAAAAAAAAAAAAGAAAGAAATTCTCTCTCTCTCTTTTTTAAAAAATAATAATATGTGATGTAAAATAGATACCAAATATAGTGACTGATTATTCTGAATAAGTCATTTAGAGAGACATTACATCTCATGAAAATGATGAAATCTTGTAAATAATATTATTTCTCCTAGACTCTTGAATTTAGGAGAAGGGATTGAAAATTTAATTTTAAAGTTGCATTGGATACAAAAGAAAAGCTATTTGTTCACTTTTCCAAAAGCTTTCAGTTTTTCAATTTAATTTTGAACTTAAATCACACCTGATAAAATGCAGAAAAAATATTTTCTATAAATGTTTGAAATAAAGGAAAATAATTATTCACATGTAATTAATACCACTACAAACCAAACTAATCATCTTGTCCATTTGGTGATATGATTGGGTGAAAGAGTAGATAGCTCTAATAAGAGTACATAGCTTTAATAGTAAACTTCTGAAACAGTGTTGTTTAATTATTAACCCCCAAATTTCAGTGGCTTATAAAGTATAGTGGTTACTGCTCTTACTCTCGTGTTGTCTGGGTTGCTTAGCTTCAAATCACAGTTTAGTTTAAGGTCTTCTCTGCATGTCTTTCAACAGTGGCAAGTGGCCCCATGTCAAGGTAGATGACAGAAACATAAAAGGAAAAGTGAGCAAAACCTAAGCTCTTGGGGAAGGAGTAACTGGATTATGGAAAAATATCTCACAAAGAAGTAGTATTGATAATATTTACTTTGATTCTTACAAGGTAAGAATTAAACTAAGGAAAATAAGCTAGGCACAGAAATATCAAATGATCTTTCTTTCATATGGAGACTTTATATAGGAGAATACATAGAAAAGATAATAGATGGGAGGTTACCAGAAGTGGAAGAGGGAAGGAAGACAGGATGATGTAACACAAAGTGTGCAAAATTGTAATTATGCAAGATGAAATTAATCTAGAGATCTAAAAAACAGCTTGAGGTCAATAGAATATATTGTATTGTACACTGGATATTTTCTAAGAGAGTAGATATTAGATGGTCTTACCACACACATGAACAACAAAAGGTATCCATGTGAGATGATGAATATTTGAAATTGCTTATCTGTAGAAACTATAAAAAATAAAAATTGTATTTCAAGATAGATATATATATATATATATATATATATATATATATATATATATCTTGAAATACAATTTATGCTTTAAATTTATACAAATGAAAAGGGTAAGTGCAATAATATTTCAGAAAGAGAAAATTAATCCAAAACTATGAGGATAGAAACTATCTCATAATATTGGACTACTTTTCTCTGATTTTTAACATATATCTAGTTAAAACAATAAATTGCAGATGAATTTATTCACTCAATTTATCAAAAATGACAACTACATGCTAGGCAATGTGCTAATGATATGAGGGGATAGAGAGACATAGACATGGTATTTATTCTCTTCAAAAAATGAGGTAAATAGTCAAATATTTATGTCAATGAACTTCTAGATATAGACTCGGATGAGGACTCTGAAGGACACTGAAACAACTCTGAAAATGTATAAGAGAGAGCTTGATGTAGAGTGGCGATATTAGGCACAACTTCTCCAAAGAAGTGATGCTTCAGGTAAAGAATTATGAGAGTTAAATTGAGGGAAGGATGAATTAAAAGAAAGTAACCCTGAGCCATATACACACTAAACCTTTGTTATTCAATGAATTAGCAAATATTTTATCAGCAGTGATTTTGATTCTACTTCAAGTTCCTTAAAAACACATGGACTCAGGATTTTAGGACAGTATAGATATTGTTAGAAGCTTAAGTACCCTCTTCTTTTATGAGCCCTAAGATTCAGAATAAATCTTTAAAGTCACTAAAAAACCAAGACAGCACAGCACCTTTTGTTTCAGAAAAACCTTCATATAAATCTAGCTCTCCCACATACAAGTTTAGATACTGATCAAGTATCTTTAAGCTGTCTTCTCCTCAATTTCACAACTTTTAAATTGGGTTTGTATTGTCTTACATAGGAATTTATAAAGAATACAAAATGTAAGTATGTAAGGCATGTAACATGGTGCCTGGCATTTGGTGCATGTTCAATAAAGGTAACTGATATTCTACGAATAGCATAACACAGATATTTAGCAGTATTCTAGCAAAGAGCTGGTTAATGTTCAAACTTAATTCTGAATACTTTGATTTCTCCAGGGTTCTTCTGGATATTAACAATCCAGAGGCTTCATAAATTTTACTTGACGTAGAAAGGTGTTTCTAGTCTTACAGATTTTCATAAGATATCTTTGCAGTCGTGATTTAACTCCAACTGCTTGATGCTGGCGGCTGCAATTGTCAACCTGGCAACTGGAGGACGTGCCTACAGCCCTGTGGGAGTCTTCTGGCTCCCTTGCACTCCACGGTGCTTGCCTAGGCAGGGACATACTGCTGCCAGTGGAAACTGGGCTTTCTGGCATGGCAGATGCTCAACTACTGCTCCAACAGAGCCCAAGGCTGTGGCTCCCAAAGCCCCATAAATTGGGAGAGTCTTCTGCCAAGAGCCCCAGTGTTATGGCAGTCAGCAAGCCTAAATATCCAGGGACTGTAAGGCTGTGTGAGAAGACTGGCAGGCAGCCACATATAAAGGTTTTTAGATCTGATTGTTGCCTTATTCCATGATTAAAGAAATACCCACATATTCACATTGTGAAAACCATTTTATCAGCCGTGTTTTCTTTCAAAATATGCTTTATCACATAGGTTTAATGATAGAAATACCTGAAGCCTAAATATAGGTTAAGTTTTATAAAGGGAAAAAAAAAAAAAACTAGTTCACTTCTAAAACTCAGCTTTCTTTGAGAAATAAAAAGAACTAAGAATAGAGGCAAAAAATATAATTCCTATCTATAGAAATAGCAGAGAAACACTGACACATTATCATGGATTGAATCAAAGTTGTATGCCAGAAATTTGGCTCCATATTCTTTTTAAAATAGCATTCCTGTTCATTCTTATTGAATTTGGATTACTCCCAAGAATCTCTTTATGGCTAATTTCACACCTGTGAACTCATGGTGAAGCTAAGAATAAATTCATTGCCTGCTGAATGGATAATTTTATTTTACTTCAAAGTTATTGCAATAATTACTAAAATTTCATAAAAGTTCATATTGGTTTAATTCATTCATTTTTTCTATTGTCGGATAATAATTTGATAATGTTAAAAATAACCTCCAGTTTCATATATTATAAAGGTACATTAGAAACATAGTTGTGAAACCATATAGAAAAAAAAATGAAAAATAACATTTCAAAAACCCTAAGTTGTAAAATAAGAATATTGTAGGAAGTCAAGGTAAAGCCTATTTCTTTCTTCTGATTTTCCTTTTCACCCTTTACCTTAACAATCATATTTATGAAATGTTGTTGTTGAAGTTTTGCAAAAACTGATAATCTTGCATGGAGAAATGACTATAAAGAAATATATATTGAATTACATGGACCAGATGACTTTATGTTTTTCTGTGTCATTTGACATATGTAGATTTGGGAGATACAGTGGAAATCAGACTGATTATAGCCTATTGGAATAAATTAAAATTGGGACAAGCTAAATTCAATAAATGTTGAATTGCCAGCATTCCACATTATGGAAGTTTAAGTATACATAGGGATTTAAAAATGTGTTCATATTAGAAATAAAATAGAATTAATATAATACATCTAATTCATAGTAATATGCTGAAATCTTCAAGTGAGGATTATATTCATATAAATTAAAAATTGTACTTTAAAAATAAACTATGCTAAGTACTTAAGTATTGTGTACTGTGGCACACATTTTTTAAATTAAACACATATATCGCTATGCATCTGAAATTCAGTGTTATATTCCATTAGAGCTTTCTTCCAAGAAAATAAAGTCAAATGGGTATTACTCAAGATTATACTTATTATTTTCATTGTATATCCAATATTATTTGTATTTAAGCCTAATATAAGTATCATTTCAGTTGAAATTATTATTATGTTAAAAATCCAAATGCAATTACCTGCAAGGAGTATGAAGATGAGATCAGTGAATATGGACAGGTATGGACTTAAGAAAGACATATTTATTCATTCAAAAGCATTTTTTTTGTACTGGGGATTGAACCTGGGGAACTGAACCACTGAGCCACATCCCCAATCCTTTTTCTATTTTTATTTAGAGACAGGGTCTTGCTGACTTTCTAGGGATCACTAAATTGCTAAGGCTGCTTTTGTTTTTTTGTGGGGTTTTTTTTCGTATTTTTATTTATTTTTTTTTAGATGTTTGTGACAATAAGAGTGTATTTTGACATATTTTATATATATATATATATTATATATATATATATATATATATATATATATA
>NW_026000026.1:61586182-61628156 GCF_001458135.2 Marmota marmota marmota | reverse complement strand
ATATATATATATGGCATAACTTATTTTAATTATGATCCCATTCTCGTAGTTTTACAAGATGTGGAATTACACTGGTTGTGTATTCATATATGAACATAGGAAAGTGATATCTAATTCATTCTACTGTCCTTCTGAATAGGAAAGAATACCCTCACACCCCTTTCCCTTTATGTCTCTTTTTTAAAATCCAATAGATTTTTATTCATTCCCCCCGCCCCAGCCTCCCTTGTTGTGGGTTAGCATTCACATATCAGAGACAACATTTGGCCTTTGGTTTTTGTTGTTGTTGTTGTGGCTTATTTCACTTAGCATGATATTCTCTCCCGTTCAATTCATTTAAAAAGTAAATGCCATAATTTTAATCTTCTTTATAGCTGGGTGTCATTCCACTGTGCTTACATGCCAAGTTTCTTTATCCATTCATCTATTGAAAGGCACCTAGGTTGGTTCCATAGCTTGACTATTGTGAATTGCTATAAACATTGATGTGGCCTTATACTGATTTTCAGACCTTTGGGTATAAACCTTGAAGTGAGTCAAATGGTGGTTCCAATCCAAGTGTTTTTAAGAAATTTCCATACTGTGTTCCAGAGTGGTTGCACCAATTTGAAGTCCCAAAAGAAATGTATGAGTGAACCTTTTTCCCACATCCTCACCAACATTTGTTACTTGAATTTTTGATAATTGCCATTCTGACCAGAGCAAGATGGAATCTCAGTGTAGTTTTAATTTACATTTCTCTAATTGCTAGAGATGTTGAACATTTTTTCATATATATGTTGATTGATCATATTTTCTTCTTAGTTCCTTTGCCATTTACTGATTGGATTATTTGGGCTTGTTTGTTTTTGATTTTTGGTTTGTGTTTGTGTGTGTTAAGTTTTTTTTTTTTTTTAAATTCTTTTATATCAGGGAGATTAATGCTCTATCTGAGGTGCAGGTGGCAAAGATTTTCTCCCATTCTTGAAATTTTTCCCTTACTGAAAAGTAGCTTTTTAGTTTTATACAATCCCATTGATTGATTCTTGATTTATACTTCTTGCACTTTAGGAGTCTTATTGAGGAAGTTGGTCCCTAAGCCAAAATGATAGAGATTTTGTCCTATTTTTTCTTGTAGTAGGCTCAGGGTCTCTGATCTGCCTAGCTCTTAGTTCTCTTTGAGTTGAGTTTGGGGTAGGGTGAGATATAGGGGTTCAATTTCATTCTACTACATATGAACTTCCAGTTTGTCTAACACCATTTGTTGAAGAGACTATCTTTTCTCCAGTGTATGTTTATGGCACCTTTGTCTAGGATGAGATAACTGTGTTTATGTGAGAATATCTCTGTGCCTTCAATTCTTTCCATTGGTCTTCATGTTTGTTTTGGTGCCAATACCATGCCATTTTTGTTACTGTAGCTCTGTAACAAAATGTAAGATCTGGTATTGTGATGTCTCCTGTTTTACTTTGCTCACTAAGGATTGCTTTGGCTATTCTTGGCATCTTATTTCTCCAAATGAATTTTATGACTGCTTTTTCTCTTTCTATGAAGAGCATTGGAATTTTAATAGGAATTGCATTAAATCTGTACAGTACTTTTTTATAGTATGGCTATTTTGACAATATTATTTCTACCTATCCAAGAACATGGGAGATCTTTCCATTTTCTGAGGTCTTCTTCAATTTCTTTTTTTTATTTTTATTTTTTTAGTTGTAAATGGACACAATAACTTCATTTTATTTATTTATTTTCATGTGATGCTGAAGATTGAACCCAGTGCCTCACATGTGCTAGGCAAGTGCTCTGCCACTGAGCCACAACCCCAGCCTCTTTAACTTCTTTCTTTAGTCTTCTGTATTTTTCATAGTAGAGTCTTTCACCTATTTTATTAGATTGATTCCCAGGGTTTTTATTTTGTTTTGTTTTGTTTTTTGAGATTATCATGAATGAGAAAGTTTTCCTGATTTCTCTTTCAGCCCATTCATCATTGGTATGTAGGAATTTGATAGATTTACGTGTTAATTTTATACCATGTTACTTTGTTGAATTTGTTTATGAGTTCTAGAAGCTTTGTGATAGAGTATTGTGGGTCTTGTAAATATAGAATCATATCATTGAGCTCTTCTTTTCCTATTTATGTCCCTTCAATTTCTTTCTTTTGTCTAATTACTCTGGCTAGGGTTTCAGGGACTGTGTTGAATAGGAGTGGTGAAAGAGGGAATCCCTGTTTTGTTCCAGTTTTTCGAGGGAATGCTTTCTCCATTGAGAATGATGTGGCCTTGGGCTTAGCATATTTCACTTTTAAAATGTTGAGATATGTTTCTACTCTCCCTAGTTTTTGTAGTGTTTTGAGCATAAATGGCTGCTGAATTTTGTCAAATGCTTTTTCTGCATCTACTGAGATAACCATGTTACTCTTGTCTTTATTGATGTGATGAATTGCATTTATTGATTTCCATATGTGGAACCAACCTTACATTACTGGAATGACACTTGATCATGGTGAACTATCTTTTTATGTTTTTGTATGTGATTTGCTGAGTCTGGCTTTGAACTCATGATCCTTCTGTCTTAGCCTCCCAAGCTACTGGAATTACAGGCATGCACCACCACACCCAGTGGTATTCAGCATGTATTATACGGGTATGCACATTGTGGGGATTAATATAAAAATACCTTAAGGTGTTTGCCAGGTGAAAAGACAGAAAACAGCTTATGTTTTGTATTCAAGGAGCATTATACAGTCATAAAGTTCCTCATTGTGAAAATAAAATACTATCATTCTCAAAACTTAGAAGTAAAACAGGTGAAATAGGTTCAATAATTTTACATATGCTTACTTTAAACAGCTTTTGAGTGATTTCTATCAATGATTTCTATCAAAGATATTGTGCCAGGAAATGCAACAGAAAAGATAGATTTGTTCTTCCATATTTAAAGCTGATACTTGATGGTCACAGATGCAGGAGTGTGAGGCTCCCTTAAGGAGGGAAGCAATTCCAATTACTCTACCTGCAGTTTTCACCTGGTGAGACAGAACATCATGGTGGAAAGAATGATGGCCGAGAGAAGCAGCTCACATGATGATCAGAAAGCAGAGACAGAGAAAAACTCCACTCTCCGGATACAAAATATACACCTCATAGCCACACTCCCAATAAACCACTTTCTCCAGCCACACCCCACCTGCCCCCAGTTTCCACTCAGTTAATTCCATCAGAGATTAATTCATTGATTAAGTTAAGGTTATGATTCAATCATTTATCTTCCAAACCTTATATTGCCTCACACATGAGCTTTTGGGGGATATCATATCTAAAACATAACATTAAAAATTTAGTTCAGTTGTTGGTCTTTCATAAAAACATATACCCAGTGTGAACACACCTAAAATAAAACAAACTATTTATCTTCCTTTGAAATCCTTTATGCCCTGACTCCTACATGTGCGTGAATTCATCTCCTCCCAATCTCATTTTTGTTTTCTGTTATTTTATTCTACTAGCTTTTTATTGTCCTTTCAGATAATATTATTATTCTTATGTTGTGGCCTTTATTCCTGCTCTTGCCTCTGTCTGTAATTTCATCACTCGAGTATCATTTTAAGAACCTCACATACAAAATTATTCAAATTTCTACTCAGTAATTATCATTAAAAATCCATTCTATGTCTTACCTAACATATCCCTTGCCACAGAACTCTCTCCATGGCTGGGCACAGTGCCCTAAACCAATAATCCCAGTGGCTCGGGAGGCTGAGGCTGAGGTTTAAAGCTGCCTTAACAATTTAGCAAGGCCCTAAGCAACTCAGTGAGATCCTGTCTCTAAATATTTTTTTTTAAAATGCCTGGGGATATGGCTCAGTGGTTAACTGCCCCAGGTTCAATCCCCAGTACCAAAACAAAACACAACCTCTCTCCATAACTCTTTAATATTAAAGTCTGCTGCTACTTAACACCATTTGATATTGGTATCTTAATCATTATTTAGGTTACTGGTTTCTTATCTTAACCTTCTTTACATTAAAAACCCATGTTATAATAGCAAAGGTTCTATTTTTTTAAAAAAAAAATTGTAGTTTTATATGGTAATATACCTTTATTTAATTTATTTTTTTATGTGGTGCTAAGGATCAAACCCAGTGTCTTACACATGCTA
Source organism: Marmota marmota marmota (assembly GCF_001458135.2). Taxonomy (NCBI): domain Eukaryota; kingdom Metazoa; phylum Chordata; class Mammalia; order Rodentia; family Sciuridae; genus Marmota; species Marmota marmota. The sequence continues at coordinate 61,624,016 of NW_026000026.1, read as the reverse complement.
GGCAAGCACTCTGCTGCTGAGCTACAGCACAGCCCATATTCTCTCTTTTTTATAATGAATATATCTCCAATATTGATAACAACACCTGGAATAAATAAGTAAAGAGCTCCAAACTAACATAATGGACCGATTTGTAAAATCACTCTAATATAAATAAAACGTATCAGTCACTGTAAAGCTTTGCCAGTCCTTGCAAGGATAAAAGCTATCAGGAGGGCAGTACCATGGTTACATAGACTGCTAATCCACATCACTGGAAGAGGTTATTTCATTAAAAAAAAAAAAAAAACTTATTTTATACTTCAGTACATGACTTTTCCAGAAAAAAATACTTGATAACATCATAAAATTTGAGTTTTCATTTTTAGGAACATTACCTTGGCTTGTCTGCCTTCTTTACTTTCCACTGGAACATGCCTCAGATAAACATGGAAGAAGCTAATAGACTCAGATGCTTTATCTTACTTCTCAGCAAGTACCATGGGGTTATACATCACGAGGATTTGCTTGGAGGGAGTTGGTCAAGACAGATAAATAATTACTAGGTTATCAAGGGTTTATGCAGTATGCTCTAAAGAGTTTAATTTCCATTCACTGAAAGATTTGAACAAGATAATTGTTCAATCAGATTAGTATTTTTAGAAAGATCACTCTTAGGGTCTTCTAGTTTTTTTCTCAGTCTTCAGTCTCATGCCTCTCTGAAATGTCACCAAGATCTCCAGAGCATTGTTAAGAAAAATTGTGATGCACAGGAATTCTGGTCTCAGTCCGAATCTCAGGGAAACATTAATAGAGTAGGGTGCTTGCTAGAAATTCCGTGTAGGTACTCCAACATGTTCAAAAAGATTTTTTTTGTTTTTATTTCTCTGTTTGCTTATCATTCACTCTGGATTTATAAAAGTTTGTTTTATCATGAATGAATATTGAATATTATGATAGGGGTTTTCTATATCTAATAAAATCATTGAATTTTTTTTCTTAATTTCTTATGAATGTGATTGATAAGATGTAAATAAAATTTATTTTTTATAATGATAAGCTAATACTGTGTTTCAGGAATAAATCTCAGTACACTTAATGCTTTTTTTCTTCTCTTACATTGTTGAATTCAAATGACTTCAATTTTCTTAGACTTTTCACATCTATTTCTTGAAAAAGATTGACCCATAATTTTATGTCTTTATGGTATATTTTCAAGATTTGAATTCAACCTTGACCTTAGAATATTAACTACAAAATAGTTTCTTTTCAAATTTTTCTATTTTTAATTTTTTTTTTTAGTTATCAATGGGCCCTTATTTTATTTATTAATATACAGTGCTGAGAATTGAACCTAAGGCCTCACTAGGCGAACACTCTACCACTAAGCTACAACCCCAGCCCCTTCCTTTTTTTATAATGAGAAAATGGGTTTTTCTAGTATCAACCAACTAAAAATATAAGTTGGGCTAAGAACAATAAGTTGAGAAAACTATACTAAAAAGTATATTATTTGGGGGGCTGGCTTTGTGACTCAGTGGTAGAGCACTTGCCTGGCATGTGTAAGGCACAGGGTTCGATCCTTAGCACCATATAAAAAAAAATAAAACAAGGGTATTGTGTACATCTACATCTAAAAAGTTTTTTAAAAGTGTATTATTTTGAAGTATGTTTTTAATTTCATTTCACTAATTGTGATATGTAGAGTAGGAAAGCACTAGGTTAAGCACATGCATACAACGTGGTTATAAACATAAAGATAAAATCACAATGAAAATATTATACATAAATAGATATGTAATTCTCATTTATACATATATTCTCACTTTGTCTTCTACTTTTACTCAGATTGTTTTGAAGTGTACTGTTTAATATTTAAATATTTCTGGATTTTCTGTAGATTAAGACTTTTATAGGTGCCGGTGTTATATTTTTGTCAATTTTTATTAAAAGTTTGAGTCCACAGTTTATATTCATTGATACATCTATTTTTAACCATTTGTTGTTTCCATCTTCTATATCCCTGCTCATATATTTTTTTTTAATTTTCTCCTTCTATCATTTCAAGAAACAATGTAAAGGGCTGGGGACATAGCTCATTTGGTACAGTGTTTGCCTCACATGCACAAGGCTCTCGGTTCAATCCCCAGCACAACCAAAAAAAAAAAAAAAAAAGAGAGAGCGAGAGAGAGAAAGAGAGACAGAGAGAAACAATGTAAGATTGTTCCTCCATAATGCAGAATTTCTTTCTCTTGGTAGTTATTAGTATTTGCCTCATAACTTTTCCAACTGTGTTAATTTTATTTATCTTCTATGAATTAGATTTTTTAGTATTTGTAAGAACTGTCCATTATTATTATGTTTTAATGTCTAGTCTGTCTTGTTTTTGTATAATGATGCCAACTTTTATTTGTCTAATATTTAAATGTATATCTTTTCTTTTCTCTTAGCTAACATTCTGTATCTCATAGTTAAGTTTATTTTAGTATGAGCAATGTGTTATTTTAGAACACTAATGTATTGGTCTGGTCTTTTTATTTTATATTTGGTACATTTATATTTGTTATGGTGTTACTGGTTTTACTTCTATCATTTTTTATTAGCTTTAAATCCCAGTTGTTCTTAATTCTGCCCTTTATGCTTTAACTTCTTTTGCATTTGCAAAGTATTTTTTTTAATTTTGTTCTATTTGTTAAATTTTATTATTCTCTCAGCATTTAGGGAAGAGATTGCAATTTACATTCTTTTTTTTTTCTCTTAGTACTGAGGATTGAACTCTGGGGCACCTGACTACTAAGCCACATCTGCAGCCTTATTTTGTATTTTATTTAGAGACAGGGTCTCACTGAATTGCTTAGTGCCTCACTTTTGCTGAGGCTAGCTTTGAACTCTGGTTCCTCCTGCCTCAGCCTCTGGAGCTGCTGGGATTAAAGGCATGTGCCACCACACTCAGCCTACATTTGTTTTTTGTAAATACATGACAAAGGAATGCATTACAATTCTTATTACACATATAGACTACAATTTTTCATATCTTTGTATATAGAGTATGTTCATGCCAATTCATGCCTTTATACATGTACTTTGGTTTAATTTTGTTTTTGTTTTGTTTTGCATTCAATTCTTATTAGACATATATACCACAATTTTTCCTATCTTTTTGTATATAAAGTATTGAAACCCAATTTGAGTCTTCAGACATGTACTTTGGATAATGGTGTCCATCACATTCCACCATCATTGCTAATCCCCTGCCTCCTCCCTTTCCCTCCAACTTGTTTTCTCTATCTAGAATTCATCTAATCCTCCCATGCTCCTCCTTCCTACCTCACTATGAGTCAGCCTCCTTATATCAGAGAAAACATTTGTCATTTGTTTTGGGGGAATTGGCTAATTTCACTTAGCATTATCTTCTCCAACTCCATCCATTTACCTGCAAATGCCATGATTTTATTCTCTTTTATTGCTGAATGAAATTCCATTGTGTATATATGCCGCATTTTTTTTATCCATTCATCCACTGAAGGGCATCTAGGTTAAATTTTACTAATATTTTTTAGCATGCAGGTCATGCAAGCTCCACAGTTTAGCTATTGTGAATTGTGCTACTATAAACATTGATGTGGAACCACCATTTGACCCAGCTATCCCTCTCCTTGGTCTATACCCAAAGGACTAAAAAATAGCATACTACAGGGACACAGCCACATCAATGTTTTTAGCAGCCTACATTTTTAATGCAAACAGTTTTCAGATTTTTTAAAAAATTTCCCCTTTCTCTTATAAAATATTTCATTATATAAATTTTAATATATTCTACACCTATATATCAATGCCACTACTGTACACTCTGTGTATCTAAACTTATTATGGTATATTTCTAATATTTACTTTTTCCTTTTGTTCCAGCCCTTTCTTTTGGCTCCTATCATTCCTGGTAATTTGGTTTGAATGTTAGACATTGTGTAAGAACTACTGGATAGTTTCTTTGCTATGTTATCATGTTCCAGAAAAGAACTTATTTTATTCCATCAGAATAGAAAACAGTTTACCTCAATCAGTGTTACCAAGTTTGTTAAGTAGTGTTAAATTTTACTAACATTTTTTAGCTTGCAGGTCATTAACAGGGTCAGTGACATGGAGAGGTGTGAGATATTGAAGGCAATTTTCCAGAGCCTTATCCCTGCACTGGAATTGAGCACTCTAAATAGTATAATTTTAAAATCCAATGGTCTTTTCTAGGAAACTTCTCTCAATTCCTTTATGAATAATTTTTATGATAGCATAAAGTATAATTTTTTAAAATAATTATTTTCCTCTTGTTTGTCCACAAGAATATTTTATGGCATTCAGGAATCACCTCCTCCTCAAAAGAAAATTTTGCATCTTAGGGATTACCCTTATTTTCAATACCCATATTCAATATAATAGCATTTAGAATATAGATATTAAACTACTGCTCAGTGTGCCAGCACCAAGACTTTTCCCAGTCTTGGATATTACCATGAGGAGTGAGACGATAGACAGACATTGGCAGTAAAAATGCTCTGAATAGAAATTTCTCTAGTGAGCAGAAGGCCAAGAATATAAAAGAGAGTATTTAAAATGTGTTGTCTTCACGAAGCTGGAATGTGGGCAGACAGCTTATTGCTGTTTTAATGGCACCTTGCAGAGATGAAATTAACATTTGATTTACATGAGTGTCCTTGGGCAGAGGCAATTGTGACTACTCATATCCACTGATAGGAGCTGAATTAGTTTTAACCTCTCAAAGAAATAATCTAGAAGTCATAATGAAAAGCTAAATGCAGATGTCCATTTAATACACAGTGGTACTTCAAGCAGTAAGAAATAGATAGCAGTGTAATAGTATTTTATACCTATTAAATAGCTATCTTTTAAGGAGTCAAAGGAATTTATACTATTTTCAAATGTGATAAGCTAGTCACAGAATGGAATGCTATAATGAAGGTAATCTGTGATTTAGGACTCAGAAAACTAGTAAGTTAGAAAACTCCAGGGTCACCAACTCATGCCTTTGGGACCATGCCTTTGGGGCCACTATGACATTGTAAGAAAGGGTTATACTGTGATCACTTGGAGGGTATAGGTCTTGCTTAAAGACAATACAATTTATTATTTTACTGACAAAATAAAATATATATGAAGGACAAACTGACCCCAAACTACTTATTTTTGACCTACAACTTAAATTTGACCTCTTCCTGTGTAACACAACTTTTAGATTAGCAGGCTACTTGCCCAAGTTCAAAGAGCAGATCACCAAAAGTAAGAAATAGTCTCATTTTGATGAATTTATTAAATTATTGATTCTTCTTAGTTATAAATTCCTTTTTGTATAACCTAATGAAATCCTACAATATATATTAGAATTATTTTGCAAGTTTTATAAATAAAAACAATTATGCACTAAAATTAAGTGAATCATTGGTAAATCCAAGAATACAGAATAACATAGTTAATGGAGTACCATGTTTAATGTGGATTATGCCAATGATAGTTGCAATGTTCTCTGATAGAAAGCTGAAGTATCAAGAGTTGAATAGTATCCCCCACAAATCCATATACACTAAGAACTTCAGAATGTGATTTTATTTGGAAATAGGATTTTGTGGATATAATCAGTTAAGATGAAGTTACACCAGATACGGGTACACACTAAATCCAATGACTTATGTTCTTTTAGAAAGCAATAGACACAAAGAGACACACACAGGGAAAGACCATGGAATGATAGGTAAAAAATATTGTAGTGATGTAGCTGTAAGCCAACCAGTATCATTAGGATTGCTGGTAATTACCTGAAGGTTCCAGGGCTTACCAGGCTGACACCTTAATTTCAGATCCCTGGACTCCTGAACTACAACAGAAAAAATGTTCTCTTGTTCTAAACTTGAGTTTGTGATACTTTGTTATAACAGCCCGTAGAAACTCATACAGTGAGAAAAAACTATTACTTGACTTGGGAATCTCAGAAATATATGCCATAATACAATTTTAATGTGGATCCAAAAGTCCCTAATTTATTTTTTTCCATACTAATTGTTTTAGGGACATATTTACATTAATGGCTGAGAAATCCTTGTTACTTTCAAAGTTGATAATACGGGTGGTATTTTAGGCGGAATATTCTTCACTGAAACAAGCATTTGCATTTTCAGCATATTAAGACTTTATAACCTAAAATTATGGTCTTGCTCTATTAGTGTTTAAGCAATGACAATCTACCAGAAGCAAAACACTGTTATCCTATATTTTCAAACCTTCAGAAGTTGCACCAGTGGGAAGACGGAAGTTTTAATGCAAGCAGCAACTAATATAATGACTTTATCAAGACAAAGGACAGGATGTTTGATTTTTGAAACTCAGATATCCAAGTGCTAGATGAGTTGACATTTTTCCTATGTGTACTTCACCTGAAAAAAAATGTGATTTCTATACACTCAAACTCAAGTGATCCAAAGAAATATGGCAGACATAATAATAAGTGTGATAATATTTTCAGTAAAGGAGAAAAGGTATTAACCTTTATAGATATAACTAAATACCCATGATGGCAATTTATGTGGAAATTGAATATAACAGAGAAGATTCGACAGATAATTTTACTGAAGGTTTCAATTAAAAAGGAAATAGTACTATTTGATGCTTAATAATATTAAAATATATGAAGTAAATATTAAATTATTACTTGTAGCTAGGAGAAAAAAATAGGTCCATTAAGTATTTTAACCTATAAATGAGTATGCAGCATTATGTTTACAAAGCAAACCTATGTGAAAAAATTCATATCATAGCATACATATGCTATGAAATAATGTTCATTGATTTCTTAATTTTCAGTCTAAATACATTTTAAAACAATTGATTTTCATTGATTTTACCAAATTTAAAAAGTGGAACTCACTTCAGGTCATTAGTAAGAAATTTCTATTTTAGAAACAGGTCATTTAGCTATAAGATAAGCCTGGATTGATTGAAATTTCATGAATTCCTTGACAGTGGACTCAATTTTAAATATACCAGTATGGTTATTATTATTTTTTCAAATATGCAAAATCTCAGGAACAGATACAAAATGTGATCTATAACTCACTCAGTAGTACAAAGATTATTCATGATATCCTATGTAACCTATAATATAGCTAATATGTAGAATATATAGTGTTATAAAACCTACTATACTGTCACTTCCTTGAGTAAATTCCTTTTTTTATTTAATGAACTTGTCCCTTGATTAAACTAGTCTCTGTTAGATATTGCTCCTGGCCAAATTATTTTTGCATTCGCACCCCTTATAACTTTCTAAGTCTTCTGATAAGGGCAGCATCTAAGGAAAATATAATTGGAACAGCTGTTGGAGTAGAGTATCTTGGAATTTGGTTAATGATAGTAATAATAATAAGAGCAACAATAATAACAATACAGGAATGAGTGTAGGCTGTAGAGAAAATGCTCATGTAGCTTAAACCAAGAAGCAAAGACACATGGAGAGACTGGGGTCCCACAAGCCCTTTTGAGAGCATGTTCTCACTGACCTAAGGACTACCCATAAAGTCCTACTTCTAAAAGTCCACAGGACTTCCCAATACTGCTGTGCTAAGGACCAAACCTTTACTTACTAACCTTTGAGTAACACTCATCTAAACCATAGCAGCTTGATATAAAAAAATTTAAGTTGGGCGTCACTAGGCTTATGAGCTGATTGTAGCCTACAATAAGGAAATAAACAACCTAGAGGTTACTACACAGAGGTCACATTTGCAGTTCATTTATATAGCAGAGTTATGATAAGGTTGGTTAATTTTATTGTCAAATTTTTAAAAAATGCATTTACTAAATATATATGATACATATTATGGAAATAATTTAGGAATGCATAGTAATTATTATAATGTTCTTTCAATCAATAAGATTATGATCTGTAGTTTACATTTTAAATATGCCTTTATGAAGATTGTTGAATATAACCAGGTTGATCTCAAATAACTTCCCAGATATGTTCTTCTACATAGTAGAGATCAATATTGACAAAACATTTAGAACTTTATTTTAATTTCTAAGGAAATTTTATTTTAGCTAAATAAAATATAATCAGTTAAGATGAAGTCACACCAGATACAGGTACACCCTAAATCCAATGACCTATGTTCTTTTAGAAAGCCATTAGTACTAGGTGATGCTGGAAATCCACATTAGTTTATCTGCTTTCAACCTTGTTCAGTAAAGCATATACTGGTTCAGAAATTAATTTTACCTGAATAAGATGTATTCTATGGTTTCTCTGACACTGTTAATTAGATGTAAAATTTTCAGTTACTTGACTAGGGGAAATATTGAATAAAATAGACAATTAACCACGTTAACTGATGGGACTATTTCAGGAAAACAAAATAAGGTCAAAGATGATTTTGCACATAAAAAGACAAATATCAGAAGAAACATCAGTTAACTCTTATATACTACAAAGTATGAAAACACAGGTGAGGGTACACCTTGTTATTAAAATTTTATTTTATTTAATTTCAATCATATTTTCAATTTGTGATTGCTGACTTTAAAGAAATGTCATTTACTTTTCTCCTTTGCTCATCCAACATCCTATTATTATGTCAGCTAACTTTTTATCCTAAGTATGTTTTTCAGCCTTATCCTCCTACAGACATTGTGAATATGTCACATGTACTTGATTGTGGAATCAAGTCATCATAGAAGAAAAAAAGAAAAGGCAAAGTAGAAAATTTAAGTGAAACCTCTCATGAGGCAATTTATAGTGATCATAGGCAGGCTTGTTACATCAAATTGGCTCTATTGCAACCTGTGTAAGTATTAGCAAGTTCCATTGTTTCTTAAAATCATTTCCACCCATAAATTAAGATGATTCTACCTGCTATAAAGATTACTTTGAGAAATAGTTAGATTATCCATGTAAAATTCTGAGAACTATGCTTATTTCATATTGATTTTTTATATAGTGATTTAGTTAGTGATTTTACAGGAGAGGGAATTAAAAGTTGATTTCAAAATCACAAATCTGTACTACCATTAACACAAATGTGGAAGCATTGGAACACAAGTTTAGTTTTGTATGTTTGGGGGGTATATTATCACGGAAGCACCAGAACAAAATTTCTTGAGAAATAATATGCATTGGTAGAAAGTTTTGCTGAAATACTGTATCAGAAATATTGCAATATAGTAAATACAGGGTGGAAGAAGGACCACACAATATTAGAAATGAAAAAGCATGGCTCTAGTTCTGTCAGTCATTGATAATTGTTGAACCATGATTTTTTTACAACTATAAGAGAATATTTGTAGACTGTATAATTTTTCATTTATTTCCCTGTCTTAAAATTCTGTGGTCATTTGTTAACAGTTTCTGTGTTTTTAACAATCATTAAACATTTTCTTTCAAACTCAGTGAACTATTTTATTTGTGCTAATGATATGAAATCTGCTTTAATTTAGTAATACCATAGGTGTCATGCAGTCATGTGTATGAGATTACTGCTTCAGGGATCACTTATTTAAAAACCGATCTCTTTACTAAGAGGGTTATAGAGTTCCATTCAAATTTTATTTTTGAGCCAAAGACTATGGAGTCCTCATCAAAATTAACCTAAATTAAGGCAAAGAAAGAAGACAGTGGCAACATGTTTGTGAAATAAATTACTTTTTGAATTTGACTATTTTAAGTGGATCATCACTGACACATTACACTTTAGGAACTATTTCACTCACTTTATCTATGCTAGAGCAGTAGGATCCTACTGGGTTGAACTACTTCAAAGATATTATTATCGAAACAAACTATAGTTCATGTACTGAAAACAAAGATTTTCCTTGTCTCATGTTATATTTTTGAATAATAAAGAAATTTATATAGGTATATAAGCTTCATAATACAAATACAGAACAAATTACTTAAGCCCATGAGAGTAATTAATCAAACATAATAATAAGATTAGGTAATCAGAATCCCAATTTAAAGACTGTTTAATTTACTCTCAAAATGATCATTTCAGTTAGTTTTAGGCTACAGTCACTTTGTACAACATTTTATATTAAGCTTGTACAGGAAATATTATTTATAAAATTGTCTAGTTTCTAAAGGTCCTTAGGTGTCTCTTTTGTTGTTTTGTAAATCTTTTCCCAGTTGACTATAAATGCAACTGTTAGAAGAGACATCATCACACACACCCACAAAAATAATAGAAAACTTTTGTTTCCCATTTACAACACATAGGAAAACTGATTTTAATTGCTATCAGTTCCAAACCTCCTTTTTATATGTCCTAAAGCATAAAATAAATCAATAAATCACACCAAAAAAGTCAGAACATAATTTCCCATAAGCATTGATTCTAGTGAAATAACAAACAAAAAAGGTACACACTCAAACATATGTGTATATGTATTTTTATTTAAATAAAACTCTACTATATTTACTAATTCAATTCATTCCATAAATATGTTATGTGTACCCAGGATCTTTGACTGGTATTGAGTATGTGCAATGTTGAAACACAGATAAAACCTGACCTGTATAAGCCAATACTCTAATAGAGAAGGCAAACAATAAATTGGAGATTATTGGCAACACAATAAAGTATGTGATAAAATCAGATATTTAATTAATTTCAGGAAACATTCTAGAAGAAGTGTTTTAAATTGCTAAAATTTTACATTTTCAATTAGGTTTGAAAATCACTGTATTTATTTTTAAAGGTCATACATAAAAGCTATGAAATTTTTATCCATTTTTATCATTGCATTTTTTTTTCTTTGAGAAAACTACTCCCAGGGAATAACTTAAAAGATTGTCATTGGAATACACTCAACATTGTTAAGTCCTCTCATGCTTATGCTGCTATAATTGTCATGCATCTGTAGGCCACCTATTTCATCTCTGGAAAGTGGCAACAATCCTTTTAATAACAACTCAATCCCTTGTCTGAGGATTATAAAGAAAGTGGTAGCAACAATATACACAGAAAAAAATACAAGAATAGCAACATGTACATCGATTTTACTTGATCTTATCACTGTCATTTTGGATTGTCAGTGATGTGACAACACAATTTCAAGAGCTTATTGCACATTCTTACTAAGGCAGCCTTGTAGGTTTATACTATTTGAGTACATGTTAAACAGTTATTGCTAAGCACACAACACACCTTGAATTTTGTTTGTTTTTCTTTCAAAATTTTAGCCAATATGCTTTCATAACTTTAAAAAAAGTCCACTTCAATGAAAAATTTTATAACCTAATACCAGAGTGACTTTTTAAAATTGATGGAGTATTCCGTGAAAACCTTCAGTATATGAAAGAATCATGTGAATGTACTGTTTGTATAGGTTAAAAAAATTGTAAAAATATACCAGTCTTTTGCTTAATATACTAGTGAAACCATCACTTATTTGTACTAGATGCATATTTCCATTTATCATATATCTATTTGATGAAGAAAAATATGTTTTTAGTCTTCTGGTATATGCTATATGTAGTTTATTTTATTTATTTATTTATTTATTTATTTTTTACCAGGGATTGCACTCAGGGGTGGTTAACCACTGAGCAACATTCCCAGGCCTTTTTGTTTTTATTTTGAGACAGGGTATCTTCTAAGCTGCCAAGTACTAAGTTGCTGAGGCTGGCTTTGAACTTGTGATCCTCCTGCCTCAGCTTTCTGAGTTGCTGGGATTATAGGTGTGTACCATCATGTAAGGCTCCTATTGACATCTTTTAAAAAGGGGGACATTAATGTTTGAGGTTTGTAGTATTTGGTTTATTAATAGTAATTCCTGGGTGTTTATTCATGGGCTGTTAAAATTACAAAATCATATATCTGGATACATTAAAAGAGATCTGTCAAAGAGTTTTGATTGAATAATCAATCACCTCATCAAAGCTAAACAGCTGTTACCAACAGTTTAAAACCTGAAAAATTTAAGATTGTTGACTCTACACTAATCACCAATAGCAAAAAGTGTTTTCTTTTTTATGTAAGAGAATTTACTCAGCTGTCAGACTGTTGATAATCTAAGAAAGACGAAACTGCAGATTTTTCCAGTCTTGTAAAAAGGGTAGACCCTTGTGGTAATCGACAATAAAAGCATTAAAGTGATATGCTAGTAAATACACTTGATGAACAGTTACTATTCAATTCCTCCATTAAAAGGAAAGAACACATTATTTCTATCGATAGCAGTTACTTGCAGACCTGTTAATAACATAAAAGATAAAGATGAGTTTAAAGAAATTGAAACTACATCATATGATTCCATTCTGGGAAACAAAAGGTCCTTACACACTTAAGTAATGTTTGGGGGAACCTCAAAGGGAGTCATAATGAATGTACTGAGGAGTAGCTCTCAGATCTAAAGACAAAGTTCTCTATTAGCAAATCCCTTGTATAGGAAATATACCACAGATGAATGGGTTCTTCATCACCACTACACATGCATGTGCTGTCAAACTATAATGAAAAATATTTGTTCTTCAGGCACATCTCCAATTTGTAACTTGTTGATGATATCCACTTTTGATGGAAAGAGGAAATCACATTTATGTAGAATGCCCTAATATGTTCTGTATCTACTTTTCTGTACTATTCTCTAAAACTGGTGAGGCAAAAAAAAACATGGCATAAGAAGAAAATATTAAAATTTACATTTTTATTTTTAGTCTCATTCTGTTTATACTTGTGTGCATGATTTATAGTATATAAAATAATTAGTATATTATGCATGATTTTTCAATTTTTCAAGTCTATTTACAGAAAGGGATGATTTTTCAACTTTAAGTATAACATCCCTACTAAAAGAGAAATATCAAAAGATATTAACATGTAGTACTTTAAAATATGCACATTAACAAACTAACCAGGGGGGACAAACCAGTCAAATATTCTTTTAATATTGTTGCTTTTGAACAATATCAATGCTACAGTGAAGGATGCTATAAGCATGTGATATCTCACCTGTATGTCAAATGCACATCAAAATTCTTTTGCAGAGTTGAATTTCTAAAAATTGATGTAAAATTGGGGGGGATATATTCAAGTTTTCTTGTCTTTGCCAGGATGAAAATGGGGCACATAACCAATATTGACCAATCAGAATGCCTCTTCCTGGTGAATATAAATTTTGAGCCAAAAACACAAAGCCTGAAGATGGCTGTGTGCGGTTCATCCACCCAGAACTTACCAGTAATTTTTTCATGAATGAGTTTTCTTTGACTCATATGAGAGCTCATTTTATATGTATTTTATTCTTTTACTTTTCAGTTGGGCTAAACTCCATTGTGTATTTGCATTTGTATTTATATTGTGTGTTTAATTTTGAAAATAAAATTATGACTGACGTTAAAAGAAGAATTAGAAAAATAAAGTTCTAGTGGTAGAGAAATGTGTCAGGTTTGTTTCCCATCCACCTTGGGCTCTTTTCTCCAATGCAGTCCTCTTTAGTGTCAAATTTTCTAAAAGTATTATTTTTTTCAAATTATAGCTATTCATATATTAACCTACATCATATTCTTTTTTAATTGAATAAAATGACAAATAATATAAATATTTAATGGAAGTAGAAATGAAGATGTTTCAAATAAGGTTAAGTATGAGCATTTTCTGTTAATAATAATGTGACATCACATTATTGTTATTTGCCAAATGCTTTGAAGTGTTGCATCTGTTTAAATTTATTTTGTCCTCATAACAAGCCTATAAATTAGCTATAACGATATCCTCTTTTACACACAATGAAATAGAAAAAACTACTTATGATATTTATAAAGATGTCACACAACTAGGGGTTTAGGAGAGGACATACATAATGGCCATTGTGTATATAGGATCTGTAGTCCTTTTGCTCCATACTGCCTCCTGTGCAATAGTACTGTTACACACTGTGGGTGGTACTGAAAATTAGTACAACCAGTTTGAGAAGCTGTATGTGGAGTCCTTAAAAGATTAAGAATGAAATCACTTTATGTCCCAGAAATTCCACTCCTTGGTACTTTGTTGAGAGCCACAACCAAGTCAAGATGGCGCCTGGCATTTTTCCAGAAGGAGTGGTTGAGAAGTAATGCCAGTAAGCCATTAAGATGATGATAATTAAGTTAAGCTGTGTATAATTATTAAGATAGTGACTGGTTTCTGTAACTGGATGATGCTGAATTGAGACAAGCTGTGTGTTCAGTTGTGTATATAAACCTTTGCTGTCTGGCAATAAGGTGGCTCCTGCTACCTTGGGTACTACTTTTGAGTTCTTGCGGAGTTCCCATTGAGTTCCCATTGGTTCTCGCGGAGTTTCCATAGAGTTCTGGAGAGTTGCCGTGAGGTTCTGGCAATAAAGTAATTCCTGTTTGAACCTACAAGTGGCTGGTGACCTCCCGGTGATTTGTGCCCAGCCAGACTGCTGCAGTACTTAGCCAAAAGAATTCAGCATACTAGCAAGGGCAGGAATATCTATGTTTATAGGAATGAAATTCCCAGTAGCCAAGTTAAGGAACAAGCCCAGGAGGATGTCAACTAATGAATGGATAAATAAAATGTGGCAAATATAAATACACAATGGAGTTTTACCTGACTGAAAAGTAAAGGAATAAACTTATATAAAGAAGAATGAATTATGTCATTTGCTGGTAAGTGGATGGAGCTGGAGAACAACATGGTAAGTGACATAAATCAGACTCAGAAAATCCCTCATATGTGAAAGTTACAGAGAAAAAAGTGAATAAAAAAGCGACCTTATAAAAATAGAAGGGATACTGACAGAATATAGGAAGGAGATTGAAGGGAGGTAGGTGGAGAGGTCATAAGGAAATAAATGAAATGAGATCTACCAAAGTATGCTATGTCCAGTCACAAAAATATAACAATAAATCTAATATTTATATATTATTATATTATATTAATTAAATAATAATAGATTGGAAAATAGTAGACTAAAATGAGGGAGTGAGGGGAAAGAGAGGAGAGAGGAGAATAGGAGAAAGAGATGCACCAGAAAAAAAAATTGATAAAATTATTTTATGTGAATGTGTGAATATGCCACAATAATCTCACCATAATGCATAATTATAAGGCAACATAAAAACAAAAACAAAAAGAATATTAAACTTTATGAATATTCTTTATTGCAACAATTCAACTAACTTGAAACAAATTACCTAGTCCTTCATCCGTTTTTTTCTAACAAAAATCAAACAAAGGCAGTGAAGATTGAACTCATCAGGCCTGAGTTGTTCAAACTGTATGCATTCAGAAAAAAGATTTTTCCCATGATAGTCTTCTGGGCAATTTCTTCTTAACCCTTGAATATCCTAATAGTGATTTGTTTATCTGGGGACTTGAGCATGCCAAAATATTTTATACTAACATAGTGATTACTGGTGGGAGCCAAGGGCCATATATTATCAATTTGATCTTTGAAGGGAGTTAGAGACTGACTAATGTAAACTACGTTGACAATTGTCCACATCTATTAAGCAATGCTCCAAATATCTTGACATTAAGGTTCCAAGTTTACAGACTGAGTTTTCCTCCTTGACAGTACATTCTGCATGCCATCGAATACTGTTATAAAAAAAAAAAAATAAGCACTGTCCATAAGATTTTAAAGGGAAAATACAACTAGAAACCTTCACTAGTTCTTTTCGGAACTCTTCACTGCATGCCTTTATCTTTGCTGATTTTAGTATGTACCTTTCTCTTAAATAAACTTGATTTATAAGTTTAACAGCTCTCCTGAGTTCTATGAGTCCTTCTAGTAAATCATTGACACTTAGGTTAGCCTTGGGGACTACTGACCATACCATTACATTTTTTTTTATTTTGAAAAATGATATTCAAACATGAGAAGAAAAAACTAAATTTAGAAAACACTGATATAAGTTTACTTGCAGTTGTGGAATTTTATGACTTCTTGAGATGATTAAATTAATTCTCTTTAAAGATAATATTTATGTCTTTTATTGTGACAATACAATTTAAGTCACTAAGTCGTGTTGTATTTTTGGATAGAGAATTTGAAAATGTTAAGAGGAATATGACAAAACCAAACATTATCCATAATACAAGTAAGGAAAAGCACTGCTTTAACATCATGTGTGTGTGCTTTCTTCTGTTTGCAAACTTATGCGCTTTATTTTAACCTAGGAGCTCATTTCCTGCCAGGAATATCATCTACTCCATCTGGTAATGTGCCATAAGGAAATGACAACATGTGTTAGGACCAGGCTGGTGATGTGTTATAGGGTAGAGAACCCCAGGGACACAAAACAATCACTCTTCGGTTTTACTTTCTGCAATAATTTCATCAGGCAAACACACAAATCAATGTTTCAAGATCTTTAAATTAAAGGGGGGAAAATCCCTATTAAAGAAATCAGCCTTTCTCAATTATAATCCACTGATATAATATTTGGGCAGGGCTGAATGGGGGAGGAGAGAATGCCCAGAATAGCTCATCAGTTCACAGAGTATATCACAATAGGGCATAAGGAGGAAATCATTGTCACTATGAAAGATCAGATCCTAAAATAATTTCTTCAACCATAGCCTCTGGCCAACATCCCCAAAGGCTCAGACACCCTTTCCATTCCTAAAACACAACGTCCAAACACATTCAGATTTGCTGAAGACAGCTTTCAGATTTACCAGGGTCTTCTTACAGTCTAATCTGATTCGATTTTGGTGGGTAATTCAAATTAATATTTTCTAGCATTAAAGTTTCTCTTGGAATGATTGGGAGAAAGAGTCAAATGCTAAAGTTGGCACTAGTTATCAATATTGGCAGGAACTAAAGAAATCCACACAACTTATAAATGTACAATAATTGTGATTATTTGTATTTCACTTATTATATATTTATACTTATATAGAAAAATATGTGAAAAATTTCCTATATCTTTAAGTATTCTTTTACAAAATTTATTAATGGCACCATAATAGTAGGAATACGATGAATGTTCCCTACTTTGGGGCATTTTGTTGTTTTAATGATATTAAAAATGATCTAATGAGTATTCTTCTAAGGAAGTATTGGTGCACAACTTAAATATTGTACATCTAAAATATTTAGAGTAAATTCCTATGTCTACAGTTATAATTCAATTAATATAAATATTTTATTTACCTTTTCATGAGATACTTATGTCATTTTAGTAGCTTAAAAATACTATATTCTTTATATTGTTTATATTTTATAAGCAATGTTTTCAGAATAACATTTTATAAAAGCCTTTGTGAGCATCTATATAAGTTAATATAAATTAACTTAAACTTGGTGGATTCCTAGAAGTCAACTGATGTAAAAATATTTAGAGGAATCTGCTATAATTTCTCAAATGAACTAATAAAAATGATGACTACCCAATCACCTCAATGAATCAATTAAATAAATCATTAATTAATTAAATTATTTATTATAAATAATAATTTATTAATTAATTAAATGAATCTAATTATTAAAGGCTAGTTCACAAATTTAAATATTACATATTTATAAATTACATAGCTAAGTTTACAACGATATCTACAGTATTTAGTATATACTAGACCCTTATTTTTTAATACCCCATTACACTTATTCCCCATAGCAATTCCAAGAAGTAGACACTAAATTTCCCATTTTAGAGATGACAGACTGTGGTTAGCGGGACTATTTAACTTGCTCAAGGTCCCAGAGATATGGAAGAAGAGTAAAATATGATTATAAACAGTCTGATTCTCAAACTCCTCTGGAGTCCTCTGAACCGCTAACAAGCCAATCAGAGTATATTTAACAAGACACCATACAGTAAAAGTTTCACTTTACCCTTGATGTTATCAAAAAAATAAATTCAAATAAAAAATTATTTTTACAATTGTACGTGTGCATACGCCATATTTATCTTTCCTAAAATTCACTAAATTCATAAAAAAAGGATCATTCTTGAATTCACTAAATTTATAACAAAAGGATTTCATAACTATTTTAAGATTCATAAATGGAATACTACTGTAAATAAATGATTGAATTACAAAATAAATCCAAATAAGTTTACCCTCTTCAATTATGAAATATAAATTTCATATTTTTCACAATTCATAGCATCATGTGAATTAGCCTAGCAATTTTTTTATTAATTCAGTATTTAAAACATTTATACCTTTC
Source organism: Marmota marmota marmota (assembly GCF_001458135.2). NCBI lineage: Eukaryota > Metazoa > Chordata > Mammalia > Rodentia > Sciuridae > Marmota > Marmota marmota. Next base: position 61,605,854 of record NW_026000026.1, on the reverse strand, counting down.
ATATCTTACATTTCATTTCTGATAAGATTTGTCATTTTGATATTAATATATTTTCTATTAGAAATTATTCTTCTCTTGAGATTGACAAATGCTAGCTGAGACAGAAAGCAAGCAGACCACATACTTTGTGCTTCCTTATAAAGTCTGGCTTCTGCATTCTACCTTGATGAAGTACACTTGTATGTTATCACAAGAGCTACTATAAGGAATTGTTTAAAGTGGCAAAAAATAATACTAATTTTTTCTTATAATGACACCTTGTCTTCCTGAAGAGTCTGTATTTAATTGATTAGCTTGAAACAATGTACTTTGAGTTTTATTATAAAAAGGAGAAATAAACAGGCATAGAAAACAAATTATAAGCTTCTTTCTGCTACTTGTTATCTGATTCATGTTAGCAATCAAATTAGTTTCTTTGGTTTTTATTCTGCCCATCTATAATGTGATGATTATTCTACGTTATTTAATTCTATATGGTCTTTCTAGGTTCAAAATGTCTATGAATAAATTATTCAGCAAGTGATTTATTTCTTTTACTTTTCACTGATTTTTTCCCTCATTTAGAGTTATGACAAGTTGTAACAAGAATCAGTCACTTTCACTGTATCTTAATTAAATATAGCCAGTTATGTGGAAGAATTTGTGGCAGTTGGAGTTTGTGTATTGGAAATCATTTCATAGGGTGTTTTGAATCCTCTGCAACTTGCAATCCCACTCAACAGTGTAAGTCATTCATTGTATCACCTCTTTATGCCTCCCCAAATGAGCTAATCTGAGACATATGTAAAGTTTTAAGCATGATTACCAGAGGTGAAAAGGTAAACTACAAGTCAGAATTTTGTTTCAGAATGCAATCATAGAAATATCTACAGTTAAAAACAGTTTGAGAGGTTATCCAGCATTAAAATTTTATTAATTCTGGATGCATTAAAATAGTCTTTATCTTAGTTCCCCCTTCCTGTTTTGATTCTAGACCAGATTTATTGAACACGATGTCAGGTGGTATTTATTAAAGGCATGTATGAACTATGCTCTTGGTCACAACATCTTATAGGTAACAAAAAGCAATAAAAGTGATATGAACAAAGAGGTACTAACCCTCCCACCCACCCCCCTTACCTAATACAAGGCATTATACAGTCACTGCAATAAACTACCCCAAATTATATTCGTGGGCAAATGTGTCAGAAATTTGGACCCACTGTAAACACAGTAAAGAATATTTAATATTATGAATGGCTTAATATTTCAACATCAAACCTTATAAATAGTCACATTATGTGGAATAAATAATAATGCTAAATAGCCTCATGTTAACATTGGTCAGACTTATAACAAAATAAGCTAGGAAAGTGCTTTCCTATATAAAGTTCTATAAATTTTGGATTGTGGACAAAATTCATGAATCTGTATTTTCTTTTTTCTTTAGTCTGAAAACAAAGAATTAAGAAACATGGTCTCAAACTACCACTACTCAGTATGTTTTCATTTTTTACTTAGTTTTACTTTATTTCGCATGTGACACTGTGTATCTTTTCCTCCTGACTATATTCTTTAAAAATAGAAAAAAAGAAAAGTTGAGAATTTCTATATATATATATATATATATATATATATATATGTGTGTGTGTGTGTGTGTGTGTGTGTGTGTGTACACACCACTAAATGTGTAACAGGGATTGTCTAAAAAATTTTAACTTTACATTATTACTACTTTATAGATATTTTATTTATCTTTTATTTCACATAAGAATTTTATTTCACATAAGAATGCTGATTAATGATTGCTCATATTTTGAATTTTCTTGTGAGTCCTCATACAAAATTATAAATATCTTAAGGGATTATGATCATTATTTCTTTTATCACAAATAGCCAATAACCATATTGGTTATGTTGTAATAACTTTGCAATAAAACTTGTCTGGCAATTTGATAATATTCAATATTTTGATTGTTTAAAGTATTTTTCAAAGTATATAAGCAGAATCAATTATGTAAATTTTCATTCTTCCATTAATTTGAGTAGTTTAGAATAACTAAAAAGCAAAATCAAATTGGAAGGTATACAATTGTCTTCTAAAATTACCAGAATCATATTTTATTTATTTGAAATGTGGCCAAAGAATCAAATCACTTTCTTCTAAGTTCCTTCCTAAATAGGAATAAAAGCCTTAAATTAGGTTTTACCATAAAATGTTGGGATACATTAGTTTACTTGTATGAAAGCGTTAAGGACATTTTGTTAGCTGATAGGGGATTTTCTTAAAATCCCCAAGTTTCTGGTTAATCACCACTCTTCAACATAAATCACATCTACATGCTACCAAATAATACAAAGACAAATTCTGCTCCAAGGAGGAAACAGAACAAGAGAAAGAGGAAATAAACTATTTCAGAGGGCTATGCAACATAATGTTGGTATTTTATGTCAGTGGATAATGTCAATGTCTTATTATATCATATAATGCGTTGACATTGCAGGCTGAAGAACAGAGAGCAATAGCAGTAAAGCCATTGGATGCCGGTGTGAGCAATTGAATGGTTTAGGACCTCAATTTTTGATGGCTTAAGCTAAGGACATATTCTTTTCCCCACTCTTCCATTTCTTTTATTTTAACAGGTTTATTATTTGAAATAGCCACTGAAATCTTAAAGAAGTGCACCGAGAGCATTAAGTCTTAAGGTGAACCCTCAGAAATGATTTTCTTTAGTAGCTAAGGTAATTAAAATAGTTTATTTATGATGCACAAACAGGAAGGAACACTCAAAAAACACCTATGTTAGGGACCCTAAAATGTGCCATCACATTTCAAAAAGCTGTCACATAAATACATTTAAAATATATAACTGAATTCTGCCCATAAAATGTAAAGTGCTTAAATGTGCAAAAATAAATTACTGTCTTAAGTGGACATACATTTTTTCTTATGCAGTTCAGGTGTTATCTGAAGAGGACTATTCATGTAAATGATAATCTCAAATAGTTACCAGAAAGTAGAGGAACATTAAGTGTGGTTTCTTAAAGAAATAACCTTGGAATTCTTCAAGGATCAGTGTACTTTTAAATGGTTTGCTGCCAGAGCTTAGTTTAATTAATATGAAAAAAATATATTTATATATCATCTTAATGTCTTTAAAAGTTCTGTGAGATGGTTTTCATAATTGATATTAAATTTCTTATAAATAAGAAAACAATAGTATGAAAATTACAGAAAGAGTCATCAAGTTACATATTCATAAATAATGGTGTTCCACTTGAGGAATAAGCTTCCCACAGCATTGATTCTATCTACAAATAACTCATCACAAAATACTACACACTTGCCAAGCCTGTTTTCATAGCCTTTGGAAACAGAGTGCTTAATAACTAGACTCATTATTGCTAATGGTAAATCAGTGAGATTAAATATTTCTATTAATCATTTCATTAATAAAACACAGGGCCCATTAAAGAACTATTGAACTGTTAAGTTCTAATATTTCAGAATCAGCATTTTATAAACATTTCAATTAGCACAGGTTGACAACATTCATAAAAGGTACAGCACACCACTGCCGCAGAATAGAAAAACATTCATTGGCCAAGTGAATAAAATCATGAAGAATACAATTTTCTTTAGGATATTTTAATGTAGAACAACATTAAGTATAAATATAACACAGATCTTCTATATATAGATTTCTGTAACCACATTCTATGTTTTGCAGCATTCAAGAATCATTTGAAGGATGGCATGCTATGATATTTACTAGCATACACTATCATTTTACTATTACTCTTAGATTGATCATGAGCCACTTGAGTGATATTTGAGCAGGTGAGGCTAAAGGAGGCAATGCTTAAACACAAAAATAGTATAATAGCTTATGATAGCCTTCAGTAAGAATGTTCAACATATATAAGAGCTGAAAGATAAGAAGGGATAGAATGCATTTCAAATAGTGCTACAGAAGCACAAAATGGAAAAATCACAGACTAAGGGTGCATGAATGTATAGAGTGTGTGTGATCTCTTTTTAAGAAAACTTTACTTTTTGCTTATCTTTTATTTCCTCTTTTAACTGTCATCCAGGTTTATACACACACAAACACATACACGCAAGAACACACACATAAATTTTTTGAAGCTGAACATTTTAATGAAAAGGAGGAAATAATCCATTGGTACAGTTAATTTTGCCCTCAAGTTTTGCTTTGAATGCCTGTAACTTGTCAGGGAGTGCATATTAGTTTAAGGGACCTATGAAGCCACAGTATAAGAAAAACAGACCAGTCTCCTGGCAGAGGATTGAAGTAAAAGAGAGCCCAGGATTTCAAGAAGCTGAGTAAATATCTGAATTCTAATCCCTTGTTTATCATAATGTTTTCTGTGTTGGAAGCACAACTTGATGAATCTTAGGTTTTGTATAACAGAAAGAGAAATTCAGGTGACTTATTGCCAGACTAGTATTTGTGCTGGCAATTGGGGTTTTCATTATGAAGTATATGGTGAGCCATTTGTTAATTAATACAGCATTGATTTGAAATAGGGAAATCAAAACCAAAAATATTTTTAAAAATTCAAAAGTAAGGGCTGGGGATGTGGCTCAAGTGGTAGCACGCTCGCCTGGCATGCATGCGGCCCGGGTTCGATCCTCAGCACCACATACAAACAAAGATGTTATGTCCGCCGAAAACTAAAAAATAAATATTAAAAAAAATTCTCTCTCTCTAAATAAAAATTCAAAAGTATATTTTTTACAACTATATATCTATAATATAAAACTATAATATATTCCTTGACTCTGTTTCCACAGAGAGGCATTCTATTCCCCCATCCCAAAATCTACATGCATTGTAACAGATCTAACTAATAGAAAATGGCAGAAGGGGCAAGATGTCTTATCCCAGTTTAGGCATTCCTAAGATTGGCAGATTTCCCTTAAGTGTGTATAGGCCCTAGGCTACTGGGAAAGAAGTCCAATATCAGGTTGGTGTGTTCAGAGAAGTCTAATTCACAGGAAAGGCATCAGAGGGTGATTTATCTGGTGAAAAATAAAAGAAAAAGACCAAAGACCACTGAAGAGACAGACTCCAGTTGAACCTACTTCCATTAGAGACTAAGCACCCAGTTGGCTCTTTCTTAAATTTGTGAACCATAAGATGACTAACAAAATGAAATGGTTGTCTTTAGCCACATGACTTGAGGGTACTGTGTTACACAGCAATAGACAGCCAGAATGATGATAGCATGTCAATCCTCAGATTTTCAAAAAAATTAATGTATAAAAGAAAACTGCAAATTAACATTATTTCTCCTTTCCTCCCGATATATTCTTTTCTTGTTTATAATAAGAATCTTTAACTGTAGTAAGCCATTGCAAAGTCACTCAAATAGTTAGACTTCCAATAAATGAAGCATGAAATAGTGACATTTATGCTAGTAAACATTCCTTGGGGATGAATTTTACCACCTAGGAAAAGAACATTACATGTACCTGCTCAAGGCTTTTAAAATATAAGCCTAAAATTATTATCTCTATCATGGGCAATACTTTAATACAATTTGCTTTCTCTGTAGCTTATGTTTTCTTAATCTTATACAAGAAATTACATTTTTAATAGAATGGGGTGTTGAAAGGTAATATATATTTTAAAGATTATCTGTTTGTTTTCAATATGTGTGTGTGTGTTTCTTTGAGGATTTTGTGGGCAATAGATAATACTCTTTGTTTTATTAATTCAGAATATTGGTTTTCAATGAAATATTTATTTCAAATGACTATCCATTTATTAACCCTCATCTTGCTATCATAGTGACTTATGGTGCATACACTCTATAAACAGATAAAAATGTTGGGGAGAAAGAAATAAAATTATGGAATACAGCAAAATATTTTTGTGTGTAATGTTCTGCCACTTAAAAATATACTGGAGGTAAAAATGAGGATTTTTCAGTAACTAAATGGAAAGAGCATACAATGTATCAGTAAGGTAAAGAAAAATAGTTAAGTAAAATGCAGATGCCAAATGTCCTTAGAGGATAAAATGTATACAATTATTCTTTTTATTTTTCAATTCTGATACCTAAATCAACCCAGTCAATGACCATTTACTGAAATTAAAATGCAGCATTTTTAATTGCTCTTCATTTATAAGGCTCAATTTTATAAGATCATGATATGTAAAGTTTCACAAACACTAGCCAATATCTAAATACTTTATGCCAAAGTATGTAGTTGAAAATGCTTACATTTTTCTCAATACTTAGTAATCTAGATTACTTCATTTAAAACTGAACGTCTTGATCAGTATAAAGGTATCATTATTTTAATTACATTTTACTTGATAAAAGATATTAAGATAAGAGTCATTGGGAAAAACCCTTCTAGATTTAAAGACTAATTCCATTGCTTCTTAGATCAGAGATATTGAGGAAGTAACTCAATTTCTCTGTCTTAATTTCTTCAACTATAAAATAAATTTAATAGTAATTCCTCATAGAGTTACTATAGAGATTAAATAAATTAGAACTTAAATCAGTTCCTAGAAAATAAGAATACTTATGTAAATATTAGCTCTCATCATTTTCATTATAACTATTATTATATGCATGCATAAGTCATAGTCAGGGATACCCTCACCCTAATATGCATTCTTAACTGAAATATCTTCAGTATTAGTAGCAACCAGATTTTGAGATTTTATGATATCTCAGAATTTCAGCTATAGTCCCCTAAGGTAAAAACAACAGGTACTAAGTACATCTCCATATTTGAAAGAGGAAGGAAGGGAGATGGAGACATTTTCTGCAGGATTTGCTAAGAGGTGACCAAATATACTGTGCAGATAGCAACACGTATACCCCATAGCTACACAGGGACAACTGGGAAAAGTAAAGAGTTTCAGAAGAACATTGAGCCCTGAGTAAGAATTTTCCCTTCTTTTTGAGATCTGTAAAAAAGATAAAATGGTTGGGGAAGGACTTCAGAAGGAGTGAAGTCAAGCACCCATGAAGGAAAACCTTAGGGATGGAGACATTCACAGAAAGTACTAAAAATAATTGGGGTAGTGTTTTTAGATATTAGATGTCCCCCAAAAGTTCATACATAAGACAATGCAAGAAAGTTTAGAGGTGACATGATTGGGCTATGAGAGTTTAATTTAATCAGTGCATTAGTCCCCTGATAGGAATTAACTGGGTGCTAACTGTAGGCAGGTAAGGTGTGACTGTAGGAGGTAGTCATTGGGGCATGACTTTGTGCCATATATTTTGTCCTTGATGAAAGGAAAAGTCTCTCTCTGTTTCCTGGTGCCATATTCTTAGCTACTTCCTTTTCCAAATTCTTCTGGAATAATATACTTCCTCACCTCTGGCCAGAGCAATGGAATCAACCATCTACAATCTGAGACTTCTGAAAACATGAGCGTCAAAGTTTTTGTGCTCTAAAATTTTTCTTGTCAGGTGTTTTGGTCACAGCAGCTAAAAAGCTGATTGTAACATGGAGTTACTTGCTAGAAGTAGAATCGAGCATCATTCATCTCGTTTTATAATTAGACATTGGTATTTTACCTTCTCTTCCATTTAAATGAGATGAAATTGATTAAAAGATGTAAAGTGTTTAGACCTAAAGAAGTGACTGTGTTAAGGTAACCTGTTCTGTCTTCTTACGATTCAGTAAGTATCTGTGACTTTCTGTCAACAGGATACTATAAGAGATGCTTAAGATGGGCTTTCCAGGGCCTTGCCAAGAGGACTCATGAATAGCATTGAAGACCCCAGGCAAGGAGGCTTCCAAGTTCCAACAGAACATGCCTGAGGACTTCTAAAGCACTCAAATGTGTGGTCCAAAAAATGAAGCTACCGGTGGATGCCAAATAACCAAGGAATTTCTTTTAGGGAGGTTGTAGCAGTAGTAATTAAATAAGAAGTTAATATTTTTATTTGCTTCCTCTGAAAGCAAGTTCAGCCTGTGAAATAGACCAGTTAAATTCTATTCATTCATCCACTAATTATTCATTTTTATTGTTAATAAATTTTTTTAAAATTTTAACTGATGCATAATAATTATACATATTTATGGAACATCAAGTGATGATTCAATACATGTATACAACATTTGATGTTCAATTAGAGTAAATATATCTCCTAAAACATCTACAATTTCTTTACAGTGCAAACTACCAAAATCCTTCATTCTAGCTTTTTGAATCTATAATTTATTATTATTATTTATAATAACCTTACCATGCAACAGCACACCAGAATTTATTATTTCAATGTAACTTAGTATCCATTAATCAACTTTATCACATCCTTTGTTCCTCCTTAGTCATCCCACCCTTTTGTAACTGCCATTCCTACTCTCACCTTCTATGAGTTCCAACTTTTGTGGGTTCTGTTTTTTGGCTACCATGGATAGTGCTTCAATGAACACAGAAGTGCAAATGTCCCTTCAACATAATGATTTCACTTCATTTTCTTTGGATATAAACTCAGGAATGGGATTGGTTGATCACATGGTAGTTCTATTTTTGGATTTTTGAGGAATGTCCATAATGTTTTCAAACACACACACACATGACTATATTAATTTACACTCCTACCAACAGTATGCAAGGATGCCCTTTTCTTCAGATCCTTGTCAGCATTTGCTATATTTATTCCTTTCCATATTGAACATACTTACTGTGGTGAAATGGTATCTCATTGTGCTTTTGGTTTGCATTTCCTTGAAAATTAGCCATGTTGAAAATATTTTATACACCTATTGACCTTTTGTACATCTTCTTTTGAGAAATTGTTTTAAATCAATTGCTGATTTTTGGAATCAGTTATTTGTTTTCAGCTGTTAAATTTATGGAGTTACTAATATATTCTGGATATCAAGCCATTATTAAATATATAGTTTCCAAATATTTTCTCCCATTATGTAGGTTTTCAGTTAATACTGTTGATTATTTCCCCTGCTTTTCAGAAGTTTAATAATCTAATACAATCCTATTTTTCTAGTTTTGCTTTCGAGTTTTATTTCCATTATTTTACTTTATTCAGCATGTTTGCAGTATCATAAAATCATCAGAACACTTTAAACAACTTGTATCCATTTTAGCACAAAAAGAATAGTTCTCTATTTTTTTTTTATATAATAAAGGTAAACTCACTTCTCAAATGCATCTCATCTTTTATTTGAGTCATGTTCAGCCCTTGATATCTACTAGTTTAGTTAGTGGAGTCATCCATGTGAGACTGACACTTAAGACAATTTGGTATTGACAAGGACTGAAATTATCAAAGGACAAAGAACATTTTTTTCTAAAGCACGGGAAACCAAGAAGCAAATGAAAGGCAATAGTCTCTTGAAACATTTAGGCTAAAAAATACTAAACACACACACACACGTGCACACACGCACCAGACACATATATACACATATACATGCATATGACTGGACAACAATGATAAAATTTATATTTCTTCTTTTAATTTGCCTAAGCTCTGGGCTTATCCTTACATGTTTCAAAATGTGAGATAGCATATTTTTTCATTATCAACTGTCTTTATCTTGAACTAAAGATGTTAAAAATTATAGTGACAATTTATAAGGAATTTAAGAAACCATCTATAATGCCACTAGACCTCTAGTTGCAACTCCTTACTTAACAGTTTAAATGTGAAATTGCATGGTTGTTATCTAAATTCTCTTTGTAATAGTTTATGCTTTTTTTTTTTTTTTTTTTGGGTGGTGCTGGGGATTGAACCAGGGCTTTTGCATATGAGGCAAACACCCTACCAACTGAGCTATGTCCCCAGCCCCTTTAATAGTTTATGCTTAAGCGACATAAAAAAAATTTTGTAAAAATATTTCTCCATTGTTCTTTTACATATAAATTTTTAAAGAAAAAATGTAAAATAATCCCATAAATTTAGCAAAAAGAATTCAAAATCAGACTATAAATTAACATTAGAATTAATATTTTTGCTAAAAATGTTCAATCTAGATCCCCCAAAATTACAAGAAAAATATGCTTCTCTTTAACCTATATTTTATCATGTTACTTGTGAGAAAAGGCAATAAAAGAATAAATAATAATAAAAGGCAATAAAATATAGTAGAATTCTTAAGAATGAAAAAGTAGAGGGGTGAACAATATTTGAAGTTAGCATCTAGGAAAAGTAAAGTATCAAGACTTACATGAAACTCAGTTGCTGAAATTATAGGAGTGGAACTTGCCAATATGGAAGCAAAGGAAAATACTACTTTGAATCTTAATGTATATATTCATGTGAATAGACAAAAACAAGTATTTTCCAATGATGCTCCTTTCCCATGGGAACTATATGAAAGGAAGCTTTGAGCTTCCAGCATCCAAATGAAAAATGAAATTGAGAAGATGGCAGTTTCAACTTATAAAATGTGCCATTAAACATTCAGCATGAAGCCATTAAAATGCATGATGTTATTTAAGAGGAAGAGCCTAGTCAACTGCAACTGAGTCTGCTATCATATTCCAAACACCACATCAGCTGCCACCTGGCGTTGATTCCTTCCCAGATCTGAGTAGTTTTATGTGAAACTGCTTTTGTCTTATAAACCCAGCTCTTTTGCTGACCCACATTTTCTACCCATAGGATCACATTCTCATCCTTTACTTCCAAATACTTCAATATCTATTAAAATGCTCTCTCTGATTCCAATAATACATGTACATTAACATAGAAAACACAAGTGAACAGCTCTACATGGTTAAATATTCATTCTGAAATGCACAGGAAATGGGGTACTATGATTGATGTATTGAAAGGTCTTGGTAGCGTCCTCTGGAAAGCAAACTGTACTTAGTCTGTGTTGGTTGGACATAACTCTCAGCTTTTCACGTGCTAGCTCATTTGCTCTTCCCCAAAACACATGAGATGTGGACAATTATCTCTATTTGTAGATAAAGAAACCTAGACAGAGAGAAGCTAGTAACCTATCCAAGTTCAGTAGCACAGGGGAAAGAAGCAAACAAAATCAATCCATTCATTAGTTGGCCTCCTAAACACATGTAGTGCACTGCCTCTCAATCTCACTAAATATCTTTCTCAGGTACTGAGTTTGTTTATTTATACCTGTAGTGAATTAATGAACTGCTTAATTCTATTTAACTACCTTGATAACCATGCGCTATTTGGTACCATTATGATGACAGTGAATTCTCATTAGATAAGTGTGGAAAATATAAGATTCTGAACACATACTTATTTATGTACTTAATAAACTTCCAGTTATACCATGTAGGATGATAAAATATGTAATAATGAAAGTGTAGGCACTATTTCTTAAAAAGTACACATTTATGAAAACGCACAAGAATATACTACTTCACAGCATTACAATATTATGACATAAATAAGGAAGAAATTACAAACAGAATTTCATGAAGAACCAAGAATACAGCAACAAAGTAGTTGGGAGTTGGTGAGTGAAGATTTCAGAAAAAAGATAATTGAGCTCAACATAGAATATTAATTGTTTTCTAAAGGGTAGGGATAGGGTGATTTAAAATGAAATTTTCATAAATTGATTAATCAACAGATATCTGCAAGTTACCTATTGCACAGAAGGCAAAAAAGACCAATATAAAGTATAAGTATTTTTTTATTCTTAAAATATCATTGCTGATATTACAAATGTAAATAGTGGCTCAAAGGAAAAGAATTAAAAATTAAACAATACTGTAGATGTATGTTTTTGTTCAATCTTCTCAAATGTTGAATATAATGAAACAAAAACATATTAAATAACTACTAAGAATGTAAAACATCACTGGTAAATCATAGATAAAGAAGCCATAGGCCCACTCTGCAAGACATCACAATTTTATCAAGGCAGCACAAATATACATAGCAATTGCAATGAGAAGGTAAGATTCTGATAAGTCCTTTAACAAAGATTTGGCAAAGCATTATATGAGATTAGGGAAGAAAATAATTATTTCTAAATATGTGGTTAGTAAAGGCAAGATAATTCTAAGGAGAGAGTATAACAAAAGCTAAGATTTATCAAGCTTTCATGTTCTACAAACATATTTAATCTTCAATAAAAACACTTTAATAAAGTTTCCATTGAAATCTCTGTTTTACAGTGAAGAGCCATAACACAGAGGTTTTGATAACTTATCTAAAATCCACAGATTGTAGGGAACCCAAGAATTCTTGCTACATTCACAAGATAAATGCAGAACATATTTGGATTGAGTAGGAAGAAAAATGATTTCACTGTATTTGGTAATAATGATCAGAAAAAAAAACTATAATGATATAATCCATTATTGTGATAAATTAATGAGCAATGAGTATAAAGCATACTTTTTGCAGAACTTAAAGTACCAAATGTGAGCATATATGCGATTCATGATGTTCATTATGTTGGTAGGAAGAGAGTTGCCAAATGAGACCATTCCACACGGTTAAAGAAAGTATTAGGAAATCCAAGCACAATAAGAAGAAAGGGGTTGATGACTATTTTTATTCTTATGATCCAGAAAGTGAGTTAAGATCTCGGTTGGAATTCAAGAGACTCATTTTCATGTTAATAAAAGCCACATGAAAATGAAGTAACTTGTAATTAGAAATAGGGAATGATATTCATTTCAGCTAACTCCATCTGAATGGGAGTTCTTAGGTGGGATTTCTGAGGGATTTAAGTGGATGAAATCATGTGGGGAATGATTACATACTGATGAAAAGGATGAACAAACATTGAACCACTGAGAACATCCTAGGTGATGCAAATATTTTCTGTTTCCTGCAAATATACTTGAAAACAGAGCAACAGAACCAATGTTTTCATAAAGCACTTGGTCTTACTTATTCTATTAGGCAACATCAAAATGTAAAAGAAATCCTACACCAGGAGGAAAGTAAGTTTTATAAATATGTTTTTATTACAGCAAGATTGACAACTTACTACCTTTCTATTTAGCCCAGTTTTTGCAACCCTCTAGGAAAACTGTCTTCATCTATAGGAGTCGAGATACATAGACATGTAGGTAAGAGAAGACAGCACTGATGATGGGAGAATTATGCATTTCTCACCTTATTTTCTGCTGTGACCAGCACAACCAATCAAGAAAGTTCTGGGAAGGGGCATAGGGGGATATGAAAAATAAAGACTCACACTCATATAGATGTTTTTGAAGATAAAGCTGAGGTCAGGTAGAGCACCGCTCTTTGATGGAGAAGCAGGTCTAAAGAGTTATGCCAGCAATCTTTATTTATATATGTCTCATCACCAGGTTAAAGACAATATAAACATTATTTTTTGTACTCAGAAAGTTACAGGCTTAGCAACATTATGTAGCTTTTCCTCAGTTGCTTTATGGAGTTGTAATGTGTAATGTTAGGAGCTTTGCATTGCTCTCAAGAAAGTCCATTGTTCAAAGCATTGTGATGTAAACTAATCAGTAAAATCAGTAAGAGTGTAAGTTATGAGTTATAGATTAGTAAAAAATATGGATTATAAATATAAGTGAGATAAGACAATTATAAAGTAAGAACTTTCATAGACAGACCTAAGACACCATTTTGCTGTCTTCCATATAAAAAAACTGTTTTTTTTTTCCAATACAGAAAAGAGCTGTTTCTGAGAAACTGAAATGAAGCTGTTTTCTTATAATATATATCATTTTCTGTACTTTATACACCACAAAATGTACTCAACCTAGGACATGATGGCCTTGGTGACCCAAGACTTTGAAGTAGATTCTTGTCCCTGCTCATCACCTGCTTGAACTCAACTATCTAGCATCTGCTTAAACCCAGGAATGTGGTCACCTGAATTGCAAAGCTGATTATTGCCTTTTTTCTATCTTCTGTACTTGCTTGCTTGCTAACTGGAAAATTCCAGTCCTGCTTAGGGCTCACAGGTCCCACTTACTATTGTTTTAATTTCTGTGATTTGCTTACTTGTATAACTCTAAGGAAAGCCCCCTGAGTTGTGGTTTTTGTCTTTAAATTCCCAGGATACAGGCCAGGAAGTTGCTGTTCTCCCACAGAGCTTCAGTCTCTATGGGTGGGTGACAGTTCCTGGCCAGGTAAATAAAGCTCTCTTTGATTTGAATTCAGACTCAGAATGTTTTCTGAAGCAACTACCCATAGCAAAGTGACTGTTAGGTGGGCAGGTTCAGGAGTAGCTGAGCTGGTGAAACATTAAGGTTGTCTAACAAGAAAGTTTCTCTATTCCCGAGAGCTTTGTGCCTTAGATCAAGGTCAAAGCTGATAAGACTCTAGCACAGGACATTACCACAGCAAGTAGTCTACACCTACCTACATCTTTACTCAAAAACATTCCCAGACACAAAATATGCCACAGTCATGTGGTCATCAGAGACCCCAATATCAGACACTGCTCTCCCATTCTCTATCACCTCTCTCCATGATTCTCCCTTTTATTTTACTTTTCATTTTTATTATTAACACATAGTAATTCTACAGTTTAATGGGCTTCATTATGACATTTCCATACATGCATACACCATGCCATGATCATGTTCAGCACTCCTTCCACCTTCTCTTACCACTTTCTTTTCCCTTCTCCTGGTCCACTTCCCCTTACCTTATAATCTCTCTTCTACTTTCAGGTCATCTTTTGTTTATATTAATTTAATTTAATTTTCAACACATGAGAGGAAACTGGTGATACTTGGGTTTATGTGTCTGGATTATTTTGCTAAACATGATGTCTTCCAGTTCCATCCATTTTCCTCTTTATGTTTGAGTAGTACTCCATTGTGTGTATATGTCACATTTTCTTTATCCATTAATCTGTTGACAAACACTTAGGTGGATTCCATATATTAGCTAATGTGAATAGGGCTACAATAAATGTGGTACTCTGGTTTTATTTTTGCATGTTGACTTCATTTCCTTTGGATATACACTAAAGGGTAGTTGTAATTTTAGTTTTGTAGGAACCTCTATATTGTTTCTCCTAGTACTAGGAGAATGGACTACTATACATTACCATTGACTGTTTACCTAGGGTTCCTTTATCTCCACATCCTGACCAGCATTTCTTGTTGTTGTTTTTTTTTCCTTCTCTCTTTCATTTTTCCTTAGTAGCCATTCTGGCTGGGACATTGATGGCTTCTTGATGGAGTTCAGACTTGCATTTTCGGGACAGCAAAAATTGTTGCATATATTTTCATATATTTACTATTCTTTTGTATTCATTTGAGAATATCTGTTCAGATAATTTGTTGATTTTATTTGACTATTTATTCTTTTGATTTCTAGTTTATCTCCCATTCTGTGTATTATTTTAACTATTTTTTTTGTTCATTTCTTGCACAGAAGCTTTCTAACTGGATGTAATTCCATTTGTCAGTTCTTGCTGATGATTCCTGAGCCATTAATTCCCACTCAGGAAATCATTGCTTGTGCCAATATTTGAAATGTTTTCCTCATGTTTTTATTTTTGTTTTCCTGCCAATTTTAGTGTTTCAGATCTTTCATTAAAGTCTTGGATTAATTTTGAGTTAAATTTTGTATACAATAATAGAGGTCTCCTTTCAATTTTTTACTTATGGATATTCAGTTTTTCTAACACTGTTGAAGAGCCTGTTTTTCTCCAATACATGCTTTGATCTCCTTTGTCAAGAATCACATGGCTGCAAATGTGTAGGTTTATTTCTGGGTCCTCTATTCTGTCCCTTTGGTCTACATGTTTCTTTTATGTGAATACCATGCTGTTTCTGTTACTGTGGCTCTGTACTATGTTTTGAAATCATGTATTATGATGCCTCCAGCATTGTTCTTTTTGTTCAAAAATGCTTTGCCTATTAAGTTTTTTGTACTTCCATATAAATTTTAGGATTTTTTTTTCCCCTAGCGCTCTGAAGAAAGTCATTAGTATTCTGACAGGGATGGAAATGATTCTGTAGATTTCTTTTGGTTGTCTGGACATTTTGGCAATATTAATTCTCTCAGTACATGAACAAGACAGATTTTTTTCACCTTCTAATATCTTCCTAATTTTTTTTCCTGTTTTGCAATTTTCATTGTAAAGAGTTTTTACACCCATAGTTAGTTTTATTCATTTTCTTTTGATAGGGAGAGGCTATTATGAAAGAGATTACTTTCTTGATTTCTTTCACAGAAAGCTCATTATTGCATTATTGATATACAGAAAAGCTACTAAGATCTGAAACTTTAATCTACTAGGAGACAAACAGGAAATTCTCCATGACAGTAGTCTGAGAAGTAATTTCTTAGATTAAACACCAAACACATAGGACACAAAAGCAAAAATAGGCAAATAAGATTATATCAAACAAGAAAAAATTGCTCTGTAAAGGAAACAATAGAATAAAGAGATAACCCATAGACTGGCATAAATTATTTTCAAATCATACATTGGATAAGGGGATAATATACAATATATATCAGGTATTGGAAACACTCCTTAAAACTAAAACAAATATTAAAAATAGACAAAGTATTTGAGTAGACATTTGTCAAAAGAAGACATACACATTACTAACCAAAATATGATAAAATGTCCAACATCTCTAACATCAGAGAAATGAAAATTAAAATGATAAGGAGTTATCCAATCAAATCCAATAATTTTGCTGTCAAAAAAAGATAAATAGCAATAAGTTTTGGTGAGGATGTAATTAAAAGGGAATATTTATTTATTTAGTATTGTAAATTAGCACAACTGTTTTGGAAAAGAGGATGGAGGGCCCTCAAAAAACTGAAAGTATAATTATAATTTTGTTCAGCAATCTGACTGCTAGGTATATATCCAAGGGAATTAACACAGTGTGATAGAGAGATGTCTGCACTTTGATGTTTACCACAGCCAAGATACAGAAACAATCTAAATGGCAATCAATGAATGCATGAATGTTAAAAACACATTGTACATACACAATGAAATACAAGTATCCACAACTTTAGGTGATTCTACTTTATAAAGATGTGAAAGCAATTCACTAGAAATTCTACTACAGATTTGAATTTTGACCATTCTAGGACTAGTAACATGCCATACAATATTATTTTTTAATGCTGGATACTGGTAGTGAGCTACAATTCTTAATAAGTTATGTAATTACAAGGTAAAACTCCAATACGCTACAGCATACACTGTTACTAATCTATGGTGTTCAACATACAATATTTTCAATTTACAATGAGTTTATTAGAATGTAATCCCATTGGAAATCAAAAATCACCCATATCACTCAGCATTAAAAAATTTAGGAAATTTTGTCATTTGTAACAACATGGGTAATTCTGATGAACAAAGGTTGAATGAGGTAAGCCAGGTACAGAGAGACAAATACAGTATGATCTCATTAGTGTGGGTTAGCTAAAAAGTCAAACTCAGAAGTAGAGAATCAAATAGTGTTTTCCAGAGTCTGGGTGGAGTAGAATTATGGGGAAAGGGAGAGTTTGTTCAACAGATACAAAGTTTTAGTTAGATTGTAGTAATAAGTTCTGGAGCTTTATTGCAAAACATAGTGAAATAGTTAATAATCATAATTTTTCTAATGATTAAAAGAGAGGATCTTAAATAGTATCCTCCCCTAAAGAAATGGTAAATATTTGAAGTGAAAGATATGTTAGTTAATCTAATTTGACTATTCCATGAAGTATACATGTTTTGAAAATCACATTGGGATATATATGAACATATCAATTTAAAAAAATTAAACTTTTTAAATGATAATTTAAAAATCTCTACTCCTTATTCACCCATTCTCATATCATGATTTTAGTTTTTCAGCTTTGGTTATTTTCTCTTTCAGTAAAGATATTTTAAAATACTGTTTTAAAAGTAATGTATTGTCATGAAAGGCTCACAAGTTAAAAGCCTGTTCCCCAATGCAGCAGTATCCAGAGATGGGAATTTGGGGAATTGATTGGATCAGGAGAGCTCTGACTTCATCAAAGGATTAATCCACTGATGGATTCATAATTGAATGGATATTTGGAGGTGGCAAAAACTGTAGGAGGTAGAATCTAGTTGGAGGGAATGGATTTCTACATTTGTCCCATTATTCTCCAGGAAAATTCCATTCCACTAATGAACTTTATTTAGACAAATAAAAATGCTTCCAGAGCTTCAACATGCTGACAAATTGCTTATGGATATATCCATTGCAGATACATCTATTACCTTATGTGTGTTCCAAATACTTCCCCCAAATTTTGCTTTTGTTTTTCCAACTTGTTGCCTGAAATGCAGTGTATCCTAAATCAAACTCCCCTGCTTCATTCTCCATCATTCCCCTTTCCTTCCCAATATTGCTGAAGAATACCTCCTTTTTTTCCCAAAATACAGTCATGTTCTATGCTAATTAATGATGGGGATGCATTCTGAAGAATGTGTCATTAGATATTTCCTTCATTTTTCAAACATCATAGAGTCTACTTACACAAACAGACCATGTAACTCAATCACCCAAGTGGCCTCTTGTTGAGATCAAGGTATGCAATAAAATGATATATAGAAGAGACTGCTGCTAGCTTAACACAGGCATAGTGTTTAGCAGTAACATTTCTTGTAAGTAGGAATATATTCTAAAACAACAATTAAAGTACAGCATAGTGAGTACCAAAACAGGTAACAAAATTATTTATTATCATTAGCAAGCATCATGGGCTCTAATTGTGTGTGCTATATTTTTATATTATTGGAAACACACTGTATTTGTTTATACTAACATTACCCAAACAAATGAGAAATATATTCCTTACAACATGAGGTTAGGACACCTTTCACATCAGTTTGTAATAGGTATTTTTAAGCTCCATTGTAATGCTAGAGGGCTACCATCATGTAGGCAATCTGTCACTGATCAAAGCATCGTTACACAATGCATGACTAAAATTAGTTTTAAAACTATAAACAACAACCAAACAACAAAAAGAACTCCAGAGTTAATCCTAGAATTCTTCCTTTTTCTCAAAAACTTCACCTCCAAATTGAGCCTTTGCTCCACCAGCTCCTTTACATTTGGTATCTTTGCACTTCCACTAAACTGTGTTCTTAATCTAAGGTCTTGATGGGATTTAAGCCATTTCTGCAATCTTCTCTGCCTTCTCACTCTGCTGTAGACCTATCTTTCTCAGTTTTATCAAAGTGGTCTTTGTAAATATAAAAAAATTCTTTTACACCTTATTTGCACTGGGATACATTCCACCTCTCTGATTTTTATGTAAAATCTTGTATTTTCTTCCTGTACATGGTTTATCTTTCCCTTCTATGCCTGGCGTTGTGACTATAGCCACTTTGTTCCACTCAGATTATTAGACATGTCCAAACACTCATTTCTTCACCATTATTATCACTGGAATCTCCATCCCTTTTTTTTTCTTTTTTTTAATTTTTTTTATTGTTGGTTGTTCAAAACATTACAAATTTCTTGATATATCATATTTCACACTTTGATTCAAGTGGGTTATGAACTCCCATTTTTACTCCATATACAGATTGCAGAATCACATCAGTTACACATCCATTGATTTACATATTGCCATACTAGTGTCTGTTGTGTTCTGCTGCCTTTCCTATCCTCTACTATCCCCCCTCCCCTCCCCTCCCCTCTTCTCTTCTCTCTCTACTCCCTCTACTGTCATTCATTTCTCCCCCTTGTATTATTTTTCCCTTTCCCCTCACTTCCTCTTGTATGTA
>NW_026000026.1:61580651-61584007 GCF_001458135.2 Marmota marmota marmota | reverse complement strand
AATTCTATGATTTTGTCATTTTTTAATGCAGAATAATACTCCATTGTGTATAAATGCCACATTTTTTTATCCATTCGTCTATTGAAGGGCATCTAGGTTGGTTCCACAGTCTTGCTATTGTGAATTGTGCTGCTATGAACATCAATGTAGCAGTTTCCATCCCTTTTTTTGGCCCTCCAACTATCCTTATCTTATGTTTGACTTTCCTGGAGGAATCACTTCTGTCTTATTGTTTCCATCCTTTGTACACCATTTTGTAACAAAAGCTACCATAAATATTTTATAACCATGCATATTACAAAACATTTGCACAAATCCTCCCTTCTCTAGAATTCAGAAGGAGTTACATTTAATTTATGTCTACCTCACTAATACCCAACATGGTAGGTTCTGAATGAATCTTCATTGAGAGGTGAATGTGTAGTTGGATGATGGAGTGATAAAAAATAAGTGTGTAAAGGAAGGAAACAAATTAATAAGAAAAAATTCTGGGAAGAAAATGTTCATATTTAATAGTTTCTAAGAAATGAAAAAGAGTAAAGATTAATTGAGAATATTTATAAATCTAAAAGGAAAAAAAGTACCTGAGAATAGTTATACCATAGATAAATAAAGGATACTTTTTTTTAGATATATTTCTTAAGGATAAATTAATCACCAGTTTAGATTGTTGCTCAGAGGTCAATTTGGTTGAAAAAAAAGAAAGGTTTCCACACTAATGTAGTTTATTAGACATTTGTATCAAATGTAAATTCTGAGTCAATGAATTTCTTAATACATTAGTAAGATAAGATTTTCATA
Source organism: Marmota marmota marmota (assembly GCF_001458135.2). Classification (NCBI taxonomy): domain Eukaryota; kingdom Metazoa; phylum Chordata; class Mammalia; order Rodentia; family Sciuridae; genus Marmota; species Marmota marmota. The sequence continues at coordinate 61,583,206 of NW_026000026.1, read as the reverse complement.
GATATTGGCGTACTTTGGGTAATAGAAGGTAACAAATCTAAAATGAAAATATTTTATAATTGTTGATTTAGACATATATTGCCAAAAATTCAGTGTTTTAAAGGCATATTGCACTGAAGTAAGATAATTATTTAATATCAACTATAAAAATACCTTCCTGGAATTTAAATTTAAGACATCTGGAATCAGGCTATGCACAAATGGGGACAGATGTATATAGGAAAGCTTTGTATTTTTTCTTGATTTTGCAATGAATCTAAATTGCTCTTAAAATAATATCTAATATAAAATATATATTTCATTTATTTATCCTATTTGTTGCCTCCCTCTTCAAAATTAAGCCCCTTCAGGGTATGGATATTTGTCAATTTTATATAATGCTTATCCCCTAGTACTTAAAATAGAGCTTCATAATAGACTATAATTCATGATTTTGAAAGAATGAATGAATATTCTATATTTTATTGTTACTCAGTGTTATTAAAAAGTCTATCATTTCAAGTGTAAAATTTGTTATTATGAAGAGATTTAATGGGACAGATGGCTTTGTTGTAGTTGATGTTTAATAGCTTGGCATAATGGACAGTGAATCTCTAAAATCCAATTGTACACACCTTGGTTCCCACTGCTTAAAGCATTGAAGGGATTAACATTTTGATTGTTTGTGGCACAGGTTATCACTGCCACCCAGAGAGATATGTCCCCTCATAGCTAAGAATCTGAGCCATAAAAGTGTGGCTTATTCACTCTTGCCCACTACCTGAACTACTCAAATCAGGACAGATAATTTAACAGGAGTACTGCATAATAAATAGAGAAAAGAACTCTACTTTGCTAATTCAGGAATTGCTACAAAGAAGAATGTAGGGGTATAGTCTTCAAAAAACCCAAGTTCCCCAAAAATTTTAGTTATTCATTACTTCAGCAACATTGTACAACATTGTAGATGGCTTCAACAACAGCCATCTCAATGGCTGCTCCTTGTTTGTTGTTGGGCACTAGTAGAGAATGACCTTCTCATGGGTAGAGCACTACTGTGACCTGAATTCTTCATTCTTTTTTTCTTTTTTTTTTAATTTATATATGGCAGTGGAAATCATTACAATTCTTATTACGAATATAGAGCACATTTTTCATATCTCTGTTTGTATACAAAGTATATTCACACCAATTCATGTATTCATATGTGTACTTTGACTAATAATGATCATCACATTCCACAATCATTTCTAACCCCATACCTCCTACCTTCCCCTCCCACCCTTCTTCCCTATCTAGAATTCATCTATACCTCCCATGCTACCATTCCTAACCCACTATGAATCAGCCTCCTTACATCAGAGAAAACATTCAGCATTTGTTTTTTTTTGAGATTGGCTAATTTAACTCAGCATTATCTTCTCTAACTCCATCCATTTACCTGCAAATGCCATGATTTTATTCTCTTTTACTGCTGAGTAATATTCCATTATGTATATATGTCACATTTTTTTATCCATTCATCTATTGAAGGGCATCTAGGTTGGTTCTACAGTTTAGCTATCCTGAATTATGCTGCTATAAACATTGATGTGGCTGTGTCCCTGTAGTCTGCTGTTTTAAAGGCCTTTTGGTATAGACTGAGGAAAGGGACAGCTGGATCAAATGATGGTTCCATTCCCAATTTTCCAAGAAATCTCCATACTGCTTTCCATATTGACTACACCAATCTGCAGCCTCACCATCAGTGTATGAGTATATCTTTTCCCCACATTCTCATCAAAATTTATTGTTGTTTTTATTCATAATAGCTGCCAATCTGACTGGAGTGAGATGAAATCTTAGAGTAGTTTTGATTTGCATTTCTCTAATTGCTAGAGATGATGACATCACAAAGGCTATCTATGCTATGCCCCAGGTCAACACCATTCTAAATGAAGAAAAATTGAAAGCATTCTCTCTAAAAACTGGAACAAGACAGGGATGCCCTCTTTCACCACATCTATTTAACATAGTTCTTGAAACACTGGCCAGAGCAATTAGACAGATGAAAGAAATTAAAGGGATACATACAGGAAAAGAAGAACTCAAAATGGCACTATTTGCTGATAATATGATTTTATACCTAAGAGACCCAAAAACTTCCCCCAGAAAACTTCTAGAACTGGTAAATAAACTCAGCAAAGTATCAGGATATAAAATCAACACCCATAAATCAAAGGCATTTCTGTATATCAGTGACAAATCCTCAGAAAGGGAAACAAGGAAAACTATACCGTTTTCTTTTTTTTATTGTTGGCTGTTCAGAACATTACATAGTTCTTGATATATCATATTTCACACTTTGATTCAAGTGGGTTATGAGCTCCCATTTTTACCCCATATACAGATTGCAGAATCACATCAGTTACACATCTATTGATTTACATATTGCCATACTAGTGTCTGTTGTGTTCTGCTGCCTTTCCTATCCTCTACTATCCCCCCTCCCCTCCCCTTCCCTCCCCTCCCCTCTTCTCTCTCTGCCCCCTCTACTGACATTCATTTGTCCCCCTTGTATTATTTTTCCCTTTCCC
>NW_026000026.1:61567251-61577187 GCF_001458135.2 Marmota marmota marmota | reverse complement strand
CAGGAGTGATTGGAAGCTCTGTTCAGCCGTGGGCCACTGGGCCTTTTCTGCCGGTGGTCACCGTTCCACCTACCTGGCAGGCGCTGGGGGTGGGGGGTGGCTCTGCCCCTCAGCAGGCCGCTGGGCCTGCTCTGTGGATGGTCACAGTTCCCTCTACCCTCAACTATACCGTTTTCAATAGCCTCAAAAAAAAAAAAAAAACTTGGGAATCAACTAAATGAAAGAGGTGAAAGATCTATATAATGAAAATTACAGAACCCTAAAGAAAGAAATCCAAGAAGATCTTAGACGATGGAAAGATCTACCTTGCTTTTGGATAAGCAGAATTAATATTATCAAAGTGACCATACTACCAAAAGCACTATACAGACTTAATGCAATTCTGATCAAAATCCTAATGACATTCCTCATAGAAATAGAAAAAGCAATCATGAAATTCATCTGGAAAAATAAGAGACCCAGAATAGCTAAAGCAATCTTTAGCAGGAAGAGCGAAGCAGGTGGCATCACTATACCAAAACTTAAACTATACTATAGAGCAATAGTAACTGAAACAGCATGGCATTGGCACCAAAACAGACTGGTAGACCAATAGTACAGAATAGAGGACACAGAGACTAACCCACAAAATTACAATTATCTTATATTAGACAAAGGCATCAAAAACATGCATTGGAGTAAAGATAGTCTCTTCAACAAATGATGCTGGGAAAACTGTAAATCCATATTCAACAAAATAAAATTAAACCCCTATCTCTCACCATGCACAAAACTGAACTCAAAATGGATCAAGGACTTAGGAATAAAACCAGAGACCCTGCATCTAATAGAATAAAATGTAGGCCCTAATATCCACCATGTGGGATTAGGCCCCAACTTTCTTAATAAGACTCCTGTGGCACAAGAATCAAAATCAAGAATCAATAATTGGGATTGACGCAACCTAAAAAGTTTCTTCTCAGCAAAAGAAACAATCTGTGAGGTGAACAGAGAGCCTACATCTTGGGAACAAATCTTTATCCCTCACACATCAGATAGAGCACTAATCTTGAGGGTATATAAAGAACTCAAAAAGCTAAGCACCAAAAAACCAAATAACCTAATCAATATATGAGCCAAGGACCTGAACAGACACTTCTTAGAAGATGAACTCTTCATTGTTACTTGGGAGTTTACACATCTCACTAATAAACTTAGGGACTTTTCCATTTTATTAAACTAAGAACCTTTGCAAAGGTAATTTAATATTTCTAAATGTAGTATTTTAAATATATTTATGATATTTTGATGCAAATATACCTAATCATCTTTCAATATGTTTTCTGTCCTGTATCTGCCTAATCTTCCTGCATTTACCTACTTGTATTTTGAAAGCATATTGCCCTTTTTCTCCATACATGTTATACAAATTTTTCTGTATTCTGGAGTATCCCTCTGGTATCATAGCAACTGTGCTATTAATGATTCTACTGATCCCCAATACCATTAAATTAAATATGTATTCTAGGAAAATCTTCTTTTTACCAAACATGTGCTTTGTAGAAATTAATTTTCTATGAATACTCATCCTTATACCAGAGAAGACTAAATTCTTTCAAATAATATATTTAAATAATTTAACTGGAAACTTTATCAATATAATCTAGTGTTTTACCAAGAAGTTTAAAACTAAATTGATGGGGAAACATTACTCAGAATTCTCTAGATAACGAAAAATATGTGTACACATATAGATAAACACTTATATCTAAAAATTTTATTTATTTATTTATTTTATTTTGAGTACTTAACCAAAATTTCAGAATGCTTCCTATAAAACCCCATCTTCTGCAAAACTTTAGAGAATAATAAATTTTCTGGAAAAGGTAGAGCACTACTCACTTCAGAGATTATCCCACATATTTAAGAACTCATGATTTAAATTTAATTTTGACCCAATTAAGTAATAAGTAATTAAGTAATATATGTGCCTATCTACACTCTGCCCTGGGAAGACTAGTTGACAATGGCCATAAGACATTCCAGGATTTTTCTCAACTGTCATTAATTTTCAAATATTTAGACTTTTAAACTTAGCTGAATTTTAAATACAATAAAGGACAGCTCTTTTCGTGAAGCAATTTCAGTTACAAAGACAGAGCATCAAAAAGCAAATCCAAACAAAAAGTATTTTTCATCTTTTCCTTTTGTTGTTTTCTCTTGCACTAAGTAAGAGTCTTCACTATGAAATTCCTTAATGGCTTCAATTTGGCAATTATGTTCATGCTGAGGGGATGAAGGGATTTCCTGTACACTTTTCTCCCTTCCTCAGACCTCTGGACTTATGCACCATTGTCATTCTGATTGCAAAATCCCAGAGAATTTATCTCTGCTGGCTCTTAGTTTTTATTTTTCACCCTCTTTCTTTCCCTGACCTATAAACAAATTGATATTGAAAAAATATATAAGACCGCTGGTAAGAAATGGATTGAGAATTGACATGGGAAAGAGAGCAATGTATTTTTATACAATCTGATTTTCATAATGGGTGATTTCTCTCTCTCTCTCTCTCTCTCTCTCTCTCTCTCTCACACACACACACACAAACACACACACACACACACAGCGTCATTTATTACTTAGCCATGGGGACACACTCTGAGTAGTGAGGGCATCTGTAGGTGATTTTTTCATCAAGCAAACATCACAGAATGTACTTACACAAACCTGGTGGTAAACATCAACCTCTCTGTGATCCCTGATGCAATCAACAAGCATAATAAACATGACACATATGAGGTGGCTGCTGGTGCTACACAGCCTACAGTTTTAGTCTAAGCTTTGTTCTACAAGCAGAAGGAGTACACTCTGAAAAAAAAAGACAAAAAAGTACACTCTGATAAATAGAGAAATAAGAAATAAAGCTGTTTGTTATCATAACCAATCACTGTGCATTGTACATCATTGAATGTGCTCTATTTTTGTACAACTGGCAGCAGTAGGTGCTGACACCAGCATAACCAAAAACACTTGAGTCATGCCTTGGCTGTGACATCATTATGGTTTCAGCATCACAGGACAGAGCAAAGTCTTAGCTCCATTATAATCTTATGGGACTACCAGGGCACATGTAGTGTCCTGTGGCCCTCACCATTGCCTTGCACTCCCTGACTGCTTTTGATATGAAAACACTCAGATGTAAAGCACCTTTCCATCACAGTAACAAAGTTTTCCTGTAAATTTTATTTTCTATTCAATCTCTAGTACTTCTCTCATAGATTTTTGAATAACAACAGAATTCTGTTTTCAGATACCAGGCTCAATAATTCTGACCTGGAAACTTTGTGTACTGAATTAGTATTCAAACTTCCTAAGATATAGTGAAAATAACAGTAAGCAGAAACTAAAGTATTTTCTGCTTTTATTCTCTGAATACTAAACTCCATTGTGGTTTTTTGCTACTATATTTTGAATTTAAAGTATTTCAGAATCAAGTTTCATAAAATTCTGCTTGTTTACAAATTATTTTGCTGATTATAATTTTTTATGGGCATGTGACATTACTTTGCCCAATCACACTGTAACCTAGAGAATGAGTGAGTCCTTCAATTAGATTGTCCTTTTGATTAGCTTGACCTGGAAAAATGAAAGGACTTCTTAGACCCCTTGAAACCATGGTGGACCCAGATCCCAGGGCTTGAGAGGACCACTCATTCATACAAGGATGAATGCTCGATGTTATCATGCTCATGTCTGTATGCATTTTTTTTCTACTTTTAAGGACCTAGTGGGGACTTTCAATTCTATTACAAAACCTTTCCAGGAGAGCTTTACTTGATTATCTATCTATCTTAGATCTAGTAATCAGTTAATAGCCACAAAAATGGTGTAAAGAAATAAAACAAAGGAGGAATTGAGGAGAGACAGAAGAAAAAAAATAATTTCTGTGTTGCTATTTTACATCTGGTAATAACAAAGAGACAAGTAACCTTTGTATTTATAGATAAGGAGATTAAAACTCCCAAAATCCCCAAATGGAAGTATGTTATCTCATCAAATTTCACATGGCAGGACACCAGGAACAATTAGATGTCAAACCTGTGTGATTATGAACCAGGATATCTAAGTAAAAAAGAGAACTCTGATGTAGGACACTGCAATAGTTCTATAATAAACTTTAACACCTGCAATCTTAAACACCTGCAATCTTTCCATTTGTCAAATAGTGTAACCCTCTCATTAACCCTGAATTCTCTTTTCCACAATATAACAATGACAAAAACCAGCATGAAATAATGGCATTACAATTCTTGTTTCTAAAATGCATGCATCACCATCCCCAACCTGTCATGTCTCTCCTTTCACATTTACTACCAATTTAAATGGAAAAGGCAAAGTCCTCACCTTCAGCTTTTTGAACCATATGCTAAAGACTTTAGTATACTATCTTTTACAAGATTCATTCTTGTCTAAAATTTTGCATTATGTTGCTCCCTGGAGTGAACAAGCCTGTTATCTTCTTCAAAAGAATAAGGTAAGTCATCTTAGTTATTATAAAAGCTGTAGCAGCTTTTCTTTTCTTAATTCATTTTGTAAACATTGCTGATTATAATTTTTTATGTGCACGTGACATTACCTTGCCCAATCACACTGTAACAGAGAGAATGAGTAAGTCCTTCAATTAGATTGTCCTTTTGATTTGTTATGTGTAGAATAAATCTTTCAGCAATAGTTTTTCATTGCAGCAAAATAAAAAATTGTCCTTTGCAAAACTCTTGAGGAAATAATAGAAACTTTCTACTAAACTTAATGAACTATGTACTAATATGCTACTCACTTTCAGGAAAGGACTATATATTCCTTTTATGTGTTTATATTTTCAATTTATTGCATATATAATGTGAGAAAATTATTTTGTAAAAGTCATTTAAAATTACATAGTAATTTATTTAGCTTCTAATTTAGCAAATTTTAGATAAGCCATAGTCTTGTTTTAACTCGTGTTATCTTCCTGTCTAATAGAAGTAAGATATTGTTCCACAGCTCTCCTCAGTATTTAGAAGTTAGTTGCTCTCTCACAGACAGGCAAAATAAAGAAAATAGGAAACACTGCTGAGAAAGTTTATATATTTCCAAACCTTGGTAGAAATATTTATACATTTAAGAAAATATTCTTTATCAAACTCATGGAGAGAGACATAAAAACAATTAGACATTTTATCCACAATGTGTTGCTTTATAATGACATTTACTTATGTTTATTATATCTAAAATTTTGTGCATAAAGCTATGAAATATATATATATATATATATATATATATATATATATATATATAATATTTGTAGTTATAAAAGATACATGGTACATAAAATCAAAGAAAAATATGGAACTATGTGTGTGTTTGTAATTCTAATCATTAATTAAAATACTTAAATCATCAATATTATTAACATTAATCTTCGTCAGAATATGAATACATTCTCCCTTTTATTTTGTTAACATTTGCTGAACATATTTCTTTCATTCATACATTTTGATTTGAGAATTTAAAGTCACTTTTACTTTTGCTCTTTGTGAATATTAGGTAGATTGAATGTAATTTTTTAAAAAAATTATGTTGACAAATGAGCTGCTAATTTTTATATTTTTATTTGTAGTTGAACACAATATCTTTATTTGTTTATTTTTATGTGGTGCTGAGGATCGAACCCAGGGCCTTACACATGCTAGGCAAGTGTTCTACCGCTGAGACACAACCCCAGCCCTGAATATAATATTTATTTTTTTTTAATTGTTATCTTTCCAGAGGCAATGACACACCTGTAATCTCAGTGACTCTAGAGGCTGAGCCAAGAGGATTACAAACTTGAGGCCAGCCTTGGCAATTTAGCAAGATTTTCTTGCTAAATTACTTAGTGATAAGGTCCGCTGAATTCAATCCCCAGGACAAACCCCCCACCCACACACACAAATTTGTTTTCTTATTTGAAAAGCTTATCTCATTGGAATGTACAAATGATAGTTTTAATTTTGCCATAAATATATAGTTAATTTTCCTAATGAATATCTCAGAGTTTTGTGTTTCTGTGTCAAGTACATAATGTACATTTTTTTTTTGCTTTATTAAGATAGTACTCAATTTGCATTTCATTACAAAAAGATTATGCAGGAGGTTTACTTGCTATTTTTGAGTATAGAATATCTTCATTAAATCTGAAAAAAATGATAAAATGGACTTTAACATAAGATGAATTTTCTCATGCTCTTTAGGATAGAAATTTTGCACTCAATATTTTCATAATCAATATAATAACCTTATTTTTTAAAAAATACTTAGATGTTTTCATTTTATTTTTTAAAAAATTAGGAAAAAGTCTTGCAGTTATTATTATGTTTTTCCAGTTCTATTAATTACTTTGATAAATATAACCAACCTCTTCCCCCTTCATATGTGCAGTAGTTTGGTTTTCCCAATGTTGACTGAATGTTGCACTGAAATAGTGTTTTTTGGAAAGAGTAGATTAGCATTTAGTCTTCCCATGCACTTGTATATCTGAAAAAATCATCATGTTATTTCTTCATAAAAGAATTACAGGACTAGTTGTTAAACTCTTAAGTCACTATTTTCTTCTCAGAAAATTTTGGTTGCTTTTGTGATTGTAAAATTATCATTTTTTTAAAAAGAGCACAGGCTTCTATTTGTATTCATTATTTTTCCCTAGGCAGAATACACAAAGGTTTATTCATTTCTTTTTAATAAAAGATAATTACCTAGAAAGTGAATCTCTTTGACCTTGTTGTTAGCTTTCTGTCTTTGAAACTCCAAGGACAATAAATTTGCATAGTTCCTGTCCATGATTCTAATTTTAACAGTTATTTGTCTATTATAACTTTTATTCTGAAAAAAGAAATCCTTGTTTATCTCTGTACCTAGTTATATAAATATGAAGGGGAAGTAATTGATTTCTAACTTATTTCTAACAAACTTCCCTTGTCAGAATTTGTGCAACCTGCAGAGTGTTTCTCATTCACAGATCCTGTTGCATTGACCCCTTCTTGTTCACCTGTGCAATGAGTCCTATAGGGTGCTCCAAAGCCTTCTCAATTGTACCCCTACATATAATTCTACAGAAAGTGGGCATGATAGAATAATTTTTTAAAAGGTATACTCATAGGAATAGAGCTGGTTAAAATGGATAGGGGAAGTTTCCATCCTAGGGAACCATTTAATATAGTTTGATTGACTTAATGTCTTTCTAATCAGCCCCCCAAAAATCAGTATTCTCAGATCTGTGCCATAATGATGAATGAAGACCTCCACTGAATGCTTACTTTTCTTATGACCATGTTGCTCAAGTACAGTGTTCTTTGTGCTTTCATTACAGAAATCACTAAATTGTTCCTGGGAGCTAAATGTTACCAGGTGTTATTCTTAGGTCCTGGGCCACTAGAGTTTGAAAATGTATATTATATAATGTCATAAATGTTTTACCAGGGATATAGGCAAGTGTAAATTAGGTGTCCTGGTCAACATCATTTCAAATCAGTTTTTGTACTATCAAATGATCTGCATTTATTGACTTTGTTATAGACAAAATATTTTCATATATTTTTAGATCCATAATACTGCAAATTCCTACACAAAGACACCTTCCCATACAACTCAGAAGAATGTTCCTTTGCAGTTTCTAGTAGTTGGCAGTTTGGGGGTTATAGCAGGTAGGAAAAATATTGCACTGACAATATAAATGCATTGTCACCCTGATCAATCATATCTAACTTGAATGGTAATTTTCAAAGTTAATTGCTTAAAGCAAAGTCACCAACTATTATGGCTTGCATATAGTAACTTCAGATAAAAGTGAATCTATGCTACATTTAATTATATTTCAAGTAATTTTAGAAAATATCAGATAAGTGTATCCCAAACTATTTCCAAAGCATATAGGTACATTTGCATATGTATTAGGGTCTGTAAACAAGTTGGGATGGCGCCTGGCATTTTGCAAGAGGGAGTGGTTTGTGAGGTGGCCCCAGCTAGCCATTAAGTGTGGAGATTCCTTATTGGTTGACTGCTGTATCTAGTTTATGTTAATTAAGATAAGCTGTGTGGAATGTATATATACCCCTCCTGTCCTACAATAAACGGCTCCCACTCCTGCTGTATCAATGTACACAAGTTGCTCGTCACCCCCCAGGTTATTTTGCTGCAGTCGGACTGCGGCACATACGGTTTAGTACTATTGATTATACTTACTATAAATCTGATGCTAAAATCTATTCTTTTTTTAACAGAATTATTACTACTTAAAATTTCCATAAAATATTAGCTTTATATGTAATGTACCACAACTTCTGAATAATGGTCAATTCTCAAATAGTGAAAACTGGTAATTAAAAAACAATCTTTTTTTAATATATGTGTAGTATATAACGTGGCTATGAAATAAAAATCAAATTTACGTGAAAGTTGCATTTTAAAAGAATGCACAATAACAAAATATGGTAAAGTACCTTGCTGTGATTCTGTGGATTTAAACTATATATATTATTGGTGGAGTTATAGAAATCAGATTTTTTCTAAAATTTTTGGAGTACCATTTAAATGTTAGAAATATGAAGGACAGATTAGGAAAAAAAGCATAGAAATTTGGAAACCAAATTAAATCTACTTAGAAAAATTTTGAAACCTAAGTAATTTGGATCCTCAAAATAATCAGTGGCTCATATCCTGTTCCAAATGAAAAGTCTTCCGTTCAGCCAATGACTTTGGTGTAATATTCAATGAGCTCACTGTCAGACCAGCGCTGTATATTTTTGCTGCAACTTAAATAGGTTTAGCTTGCCAGCATAGTTTCAGAGGAAAAAATATTTGGGGGAAAAAGCTTTATAAACAACTTCAAAGCATTACAAGTTTTGTTTTATAGCATAATGATAAAATCTGCTTGGGTGATAAAATCTGCACTGCCTTTTACTATCTCTGTGACCTTATGAAAATTAACTGAGTTCTCTGTGCCTTAGGTCTCTCCTCTGAAAAATGGTAATAACAGTCTTTTGTAATTGTTGGGATAAATAATTGTCATAATTTACAGTAAGCATTTAGAATAGTTCCAGGCATAGCGTGAAGACATATTAGGGTAGATGTGACTATTATCGTGTATTTGACCTTCTGTTTTGCTCCATTTACAGCCCACTGGCATGCACAAATGATATCCAACTGGATAGTGGAAAAAAGATGGATGCTTAAAGCTTATACTTATGATTCCAATGTCAACAATTGATGTCATTGGGAGTTTAAACACTTTCGCAGATTTCAAGAATTTCTCTAATATGGAGAAGTCTAACAATTTTTATTTGTAACCACTAATTTACTCATTTACTACCCATGGTACTTTCAAGCTTCTGCAGTATGTTCCACTCAGGTCACTGCTTCAAAAGGTACATTGAGAAGCCTATATCATATGGTCCATTCTCATTTACTATTTACTTCATTAACATGTGGCAGGTTTGGGGGAGACCATTCTCCACAGATCTCTTACATTTCAGCAAGTCGTGTGATAGATTTGTGACCAACATTCTTTTCAATAATGTATGTTTGTGAATAACCTTGAAAGATTAATACTGTCTCCCTTTGAATTATTAGGTCAGAATTATTTTCTATCCAGGAAAACAAAAATAATGTCTTCCTATGGGCCAATGATTTGGTAGATTTTTCTATAATCACCTTATAAGAATGGGTGCTTTTTAAACTTAAAGTGTTAAAATCTTAGACCTTTACATTTATTGACACATTATTATAATCCATGTGCATAAGGTAAGGTAGGAGATATTCCTTGGAAAGTAAGTATGGAACCTGCTTAAGTTTATTCTTTAACAACACATTGACTGTAATTGGCTTCATCCATTACAGTGTCTATATATATATATATATATATATATATATATATATATATAT
>NW_026000026.1:61519488-61562147 GCF_001458135.2 Marmota marmota marmota | reverse complement strand
AAAAAAAATTTTTTTTTTTTTTTTTTTTTTTTTTTTTTTTTTTTTTTACAATCAGTAAGTACAAGGATGCCCACTTTCACTACTCGTATTCAACAGAGTCCTTGAAACTCTAGACAGAGTCATCAGGTAAGAAAAGGAAATTAAAAGGACAAAAACAGGAAAAAAATAAGTTAAATTTTGTTCACTGATGACATGATCCAATATTTAGAAGACCCCCAAAAAATTCCATCAGAAGACTTCTAGAGCTGATAAACAAATTTAGCCAAGTAGCAGGATATAAGTTCAACATACATAAATCAACAGTTTCCTATATTCCAATAATCAAGGAGGTGAAAGACCTCTACAATGAAAACTATAGAACACTGAAGAAAAAAATTGAGGAAGACCTTATTAGATGGAAAACCTTCCCAAGTTCTCTAATAGGAGGCATATCATACCTCAAATTAAACTACATGGCTATAGTAACAAAACAGACAAGAATATCAATGAAAGAGAACAGAAAGATAAACCCACATATATCCAATCATCTGATACAAATATGCCAAAAATATGTTGGAGAAAATATAGCATAACAAATGGTGCTGCAAAAAGTGGATATCCATATATAGAACAATGAAGCTAGATCTCTCTCATCCTGCACAAAAATCAACCCAGAGTGGATCAAAGACCTCGGAATTATACCAGAAGCTCTCTCTGCAAGTGTTAGAAGAAAATGGAAGCCTCAAAATTCAATATATTGCAAAGACACTGACTTCCTTAACAAGACTCCTAAAATAAGAAATAAAACCAAGAATCATTAAAAAAAAAAAAAAACAAGATGTCATTAATTTTAAAAAGCTTTTGCACCAAAAAGGAAACAATTAAGAATATGAAGAAAGAGACTGCAGAATAAACAAAAATCTTTGCCACCTGCTCCTGAGGGGTCTAATATTCAAAGTATATAAGTAACTCAAAAACCTAACACCAAAGCAATTAACAATGGAATTAATAAGTGGTCAAATTTTTCTCTACTTTTCAGTCTTTATTTTATTAATATTCTGTAGTTCTTAAACATACTAGATTTATGCCCAAGTATTTTATATTGGGGTGATGTTTGAATAACATTGTGCTTCATTTTTTTTTGATTATGTACAAGCAAACAACAGAGTTTAGTAAATTTACCTTGAATTCCATTAACTGATCTAATCAATTATCTAATTCAAAGAGTTCTTTCCCTCACACCGTTAGATTCTTTGGAATCTCAGAAATGCAGTTTTAATCTTTTCTTTTTTGATTTATTTATTGTTTATTTCTCTTTCCTTATTGTATCAGGTAAACTTCCAGCAGGATAGAATTCAATGACAAGAAATCTTGGTTTAATTTCTTATATCAGTGAGAAGAGTACTATTCAGATACTTGTCACTAAGTGTGATGTTTTCTGTGAGTTTATTGTAGATGAATTTCGTCAAGTTCAGGATTTCAATTTTTTGGTTGTGGTTTTTGTTTTGAGTTGTTGATATATCTATTACAAAATATTCACTTTTGTCAAATGCTGTTTATGCATATATTTAGATAATTTTTTTCTTCTTTGTTAATATGACAATATTTTTATTGTTTTTCAATTGCTGAACCAGTCTTGCATTCCTGAGATACTTCACAGTTGGCTACAATGTATTTGGCTTTTTGCAAATTCATAAATGTGATTTGGTAGTATTTCTTTGAATACTTTTTTACACATGATCATAAGAAAACTCTGTGTGTTTTTCTTATAATATCTTTTTACTTTTTTATTAAGTTTTGGCATACTAAGATTGTTATTACAAAATGAGTTTTGAAGTATTCTCTCTTTTGTTTTCTGGAAAGATAGCATATAATTTTATTGTTTCTTCATTTACTATATGACAGAATAAACCAGTGATAATCTTGGTCTGTATTTTTCTATTTGGGAAAATTTTAAACAACAATTTCACATATATTACAGACTTAAATCTATTAAAATTTTCTTCTTCTTGGATGTCTTCTTAGCTTTTTTCTTTAAAAGAATTGCTTTTATCTGACTTTTAAAATTCATGAACATGGAATTTCTTGTGATATTGCTTTATTATTTTTCATGTCTGTGTGATTCAGTAGTGATAACTCCTTTTCATTCTGATACTTCTGAATGTGTCTTCTTTGTTCTGGGTCAATATTACTAAGATTAATGAATTTCTTGATATGTTCAAAGGAGCAATATTCTGTGTTATTCATTTTCTTCATACTCTTATGTCTTTCATTTCATTAATGTTTGCTCTTATCATTATTATTTTCTTCTTTCTGCTGACTTTGATATTCATATTTTCTTGTTTTCTACCTTCTTAAGGTAGAGGTTCACATTACTAGTTAAAATTGCCTTCTTATATAAACATTTGATGTTATAAATTTCACTATAAGCAGTTTTTCACAACTTTTGAAATAACTTTTAAATACAATTCAAAAAATTTCAAAATGTACTTTATAAATTGGATTGCTTCACTTAATGACAGGATATTTATTATTTATATTTAATATCCCAATAATTGGGAATTTTCCAAATATTATTGGTTTTGACTTCTCTTTCATTTGTATTATAATTTGTGAATATTCTCTAATTTTAATTTTTAGAATTTATTGAAGTTTGTTTTGCAGGCTGTATATGATGTGCTTAGATTAATGCCTTATATTTTTAAAAAAGTTTGATTACTGTTAGTAGCATTTTCTATACAAATTAATTTGACTTAGTTAGCAAAAAATATTGGCTAATTCCTCTATAACTTTATTAATTTATTGTCTACTTTTGAGGGAACAGTGTTCAAGTCTCCTGCTATCATTTTAGCATCTCTATTTTTCCTTTCAGTTCTGTCACATTTTACTACACATATTTTGAAGCTCTGTAGTTTGCTACTTTCACCTTTAGATTTGATATATGTTCTTGTTAAACTGACTCCTTTATGCCATGTAATTGTGCTTTTTATAACTAATATTGTTTTGTACTCCGAAGTCTAGCTTCTCTGATATTACTATAGACATTCCAGCTATGAAGTTGTCCAGGGATTCCGATTCTCATTGTCATGCTTGAGCAACATATTTACTGTGACTTCTTCCATCTCATGTGGAGTGGAAACTTTGATCCTGATCGTTTTCGTACATGCGCAGTATCTGGCATTACATTTTCTGAAAAGTCCTCCCAGATTCCAAAAATTGCTTGTTTCACAAGGTGAGTTTATTTTGATGCTGTAAATATTTATATTTTCCCTAGATATATACAGTTTTTCTAGGGAATAATAACTTAGATTTGAAACCTAATCCATTTTAAACCTGACACCTAAAAGTTAACATTTAACTTAGCCTGATCTTGATGGTGTCTTTATTTTATGAAGAGTACTGTCATTCAAAGTAAACAATAAATATGAACCATAAAAACTGAACATAATAGAGCCACCCTTTATGCTCAGTTGCACATGAATACAACCTTAAAAATAATGGTTATGAAATATGTCTGGCTTTAGATCTTTATAGGTCATTTCATTTAAGAATCTAATCAGGTTGTGGGATTAGAATACAGAAAACAGCATGCAACTGGAAGTAAGAAGACTTAAATTGAAGACATGTTTCCAAAACTTATTGATAGACATTCAGTACTTAAAAGCCTCAGTTTCTTGGCAATAAGAAATGAAAACAATAATAATTTTGATTTAAGTACCAAGATTCCTATTGAGAGGCTCAAATTAGATATCCAATTTGGGAGCACCATAGAGCATTACACAATTCATAGTTTTTATTATTGAGTTGATTTGATTTTAATTTGATTGGTAAATACTGTGAGGTGCACTTTGACCAGTTGAGCAAGAGTGTTTTGAATTCACCATCACATAGTGAGGCATGTATTAATCTAGTCACAATAATGAGAAATTTATTCTTGCAAACAAGGAAATTATAAAGACATTAATTTTTCTTATATTAATGGTATCAAAATGAGTTGTTACTATAGGTTTTTAGGTTTTAGTGATGATATTGCCATTTTTGAATTTTGTAATCCACTTGTTTCCCATAGGACATTATGACTTATAATTCATCATTGGCAAGCAGTTCCAGGACCAGAAAATAGCATGGTTACTTTTCTGGCAGCTTCATGCTGTCAGTCTTATCAGTTAATCTCTTCTCTCATATACCAGGTTAACACTGCACAGTAATTTGAAAGCTCTACAGAAGAGACTTCTACCTTCTTTTCTGTAATAAGGAAGTTCCCTGAGTCTCTCTAACATTACACAGTCTTTAATCTCTTTGAAAGTAATATGATCCACTGTATGGTTTCCCTTTTATTAATGAAAATGTTCCTTAAATGTCTAGAATTAAACATTTTCTGTCAATTTTAAGAGATAGAGTTCAGTTCAAGTAATGAGAATGCTACTACAAACCTTGACTTAATTGCTGTGTTATAATCTCCAGACTTGAAATACCCTAGAGACCAAGATACATAAAATGTCTTTTGACTATGCAGGTGTGGAATTCATTACAAGTGTATTTTAAGTGGAACTATATCTGAAACTCATTGAAAGAATATCATTGTCTTTCAGGTATTTGATGACTTCAGCTACTATTTAAAATGGTGACATATTAAAAGAGAGTAAAAAGAAGAAGGCATGTAATTATAATTCTGAAGACTCACATATTCATGCATGTAACTTTAAGGTGAATAAATATTATTTGATCATTTTTGCTAAGAACAGGAAAAAATAAAATCTCTCTGTATGATAAAAATAACAGCAAAACTATATTACTTGAATATTGTTGATTAATGTTAAGTTTAAGATGAAGTGTCTACCCATTTTAACACTAGTGGTTCACTTTAGTATACACTTATGTTTTAAATGAACTCAGAAAACTACTAAATATTAATGTTGTACAATAATATAAGCCTGTAATATAAGTGATACACATTTATGTATCTAACCTTAGGAATTTTTTCTTCTCCAAATACCTCCAGGATGAATCTAAACATGCAATTTCTATATTGTGGTCAGCATACATTTCACTCATAACCAAATCAATGGCAGATGCCTATTTTATACCAATCAATAGGTTACATTATAAGGTCATGTGTTCCAGCAAGTAAATAATACTATGACATGAAGTATGGTTTTCCTCACGCTATTGAATCATGCTGAAGATCATTTCTGAGACCAATGCAAGTGCTATCTGAGATTAATTCATTCCTCACTCTCTCTTTTTTTCCCCCTTTAGTCACATAAGAAATACATGTCCTCTAAATTAGCTGCATGGGTCAGGATAAAAGAAGGAAGAGAGAGCAGGAGCCATGTCAGTGAATGCATTAATTGGCTCTTGTGCATTATATTTTCTTTGATGACTTAATTTAAAACCATTTTTTGCTGAGAAGTCTTTTGAAAAAGAACATGCAATTTTCAAAGAAAAGTTGTGAGACAAGCTGATCAAAGTGCCCATCAGCTAGAATAACATTTAACTGTGGGTGACCTGAAAATCCTCATAATGGAGCTTAATCACATAAAACAGAAAAACAAAGTGAACAGCAAGCATGAGCATGGTGAGAAAACCCTCCTTTGCCAATCAAGCAAGCTGTATCTTAGTGCTTCAGAGATAGTAAACCAATCAGTGTGTAGATGGGAAATCTAGCATGGTGCTTGTGTTGACCTCCTTCGCTCCTGCAGTTTCAAGAATGGGTAGACACTGAAATAAATGACAATAGACAAAGCTCCCTTCATGCTTACATTTATGTTTACATATGGAGAAACAAAAATAAAAATATTACCTTAAGTATAATTTAAAGGTAGAAGGAAGGTGGTAAAACATCACAATTTGAAATAAACATGGAATCTAAACAAAGTGATTTACCTTTACATTATTTCTAAAAATATTTATGTAAGCATAGGGTTTTATTCTTTTTATATAAAGTTTCCAAATAAAAGTTATCCTTCATAGAAAGTTCTTATTTTTCTTCTAAATAATACACTCCAGTAGTAATTCTATCAGAATCATTAAAAAAAAAAAAACCCTTTCATCCAAAGTCTGTAAACTTAGCAAGACAAAGGGTTTGTTAACATGCTCCCCTAAGTAGGTCTCATGCACTTGGATGGAATTAAATAACTTGTAAGGGGAAATTCTAGTAGTATTTCTAGGTCTTAGGTAAAGAACATTGCTGTCAAATGGAGAAATTATATGTGACTGAGTCTTACTAAACATAATTTATATACAAATTGCATGTGTATATGAACTCAATGTAAATAGCAGAAATATTTTCATAAATTTAATATATTTGATTATACTGTTTGATGCCTACACATACAATAGTAGTTGGTTTCTGTCTCAAAGTTAGATATGGTGACATAAAAACAAAATTGCAACATTCTCCATACACTCAAATACCTGAGAATAAAGTGAATTGCTCAACATCTTATGGACAGGTACAGGTTTCCTGCCAGTCTATTGCAATGTTTTACTTCGAAGACCATGTTATCACACTGACACATTGGACATATTTTAGCAGAGAATTCATACCATCAGAACATGGGGATTTGGTGAATAAAGATTTGGATTAAATTTTAAGCCATATAACATAACTGTAACTCAATAAAGTTAGAAAAGAGAACTACTATGGTTAGTACATGCCATGGTGATTGAGAAGTTCTAGATTTAATTAAATTCAGAAGGTTCACTGAGTTATTTATATAGGCAAAATAATTCTGTGAGCAATTATTAGTAAATCTTATTAATTCAAAGAACTATTGTAGAATGAGACTTGCTTTAAATGAAATGTAAGTAATAATTTTGGAACTCCATGTGCTGCAAAATGAGTTCAGTTTCTCATATAATCAAAGAAAATATATTTAATAGTAGTCGTGTTTAAATCAAATGTTCACTTACCACAAGGAAAAAAAAGAATAAAATGAAAGAAAAAAAGTGACTGTTTAAACCATCTTTTAGGGGAAAAGTGGCCTTCTTGTATGAAATTGTGGCACAGGAGAGGTGAAGGTTCCAAACCACAGTGTCTTTTTTTTTCAAGCTGGATTTCCTCTTTTATGAAATGAAATGAGTCTGTTTCACATTTTATGCTCACAGAATAGAGCAGGCATGCTTGTGGTAAAGCCAAGGCAGTGGGAAGTGGTTTATGCTCTGCACTTATATGGAAATAACAAATCAAAACCAGACATATGTTTGGTTTCAAAAGTAGGTTTTGTTATAGAAGATTTACTTAATGTTTGAAATATTGAAGTGCTATTAGCCTGGGGTTTGAATAAGAATAAAGAAAAGTTAGCAGGCTGTATTTTTTCCAAAGTATTGATTTACGTTCCACTGAAAGTCTCTTACTTGTGTGTGTGTTGTATATAAGTGTGTGTGTGTGTGTGTGTGTGTGTGTTCAGTATAAATATCAATTTATAGGGAAAATGATGAATGTGGGTTATTGATATTCTGAATTCCAAGAAAATTTGAACTGAATTCAATTCTGAGACCAAGATATTTTTAAAATATGTTATTATAGTCATGATTAAACATCTAGTTTAAAAGTCCTCCCTCATACTATAGACCCAAATTAAGACTGTTGGAACCCACAGAGTGTTACAGCATTTATATTTATGGTTACAAGCAGAGTCCCAGAATAATATTTTTCTTTATACATTGAAAGTATGGAACAATCCAGAGACACACTTTGGTTCTATCTGCCTGGTGTTAATTTGCCTACCCTTTTTGCTAGCTATTTTCTTGTTTAATATTTATAGCAATTTCCTAAATGCATTAAGAAAAAGTAACAGTTTTGAAATTGTTTATCAAAATCCAATATGTTGTTTTCCTTTTGGTGTAAATCCTGCATCATATAATTCATTTGTCATATGAGAAAAGCATATGAGAATTATTCTTCTTATGTGAGTCATTGGATTCTGGCAAAGTGTAATGAGGTGAATATAATATTTGTGTTATTTTGTTTCCACGAGAAATGCCATAATCACATTTTCCCCCTTGTGTGGCCCATTTCCTGATATGGCACCAGTTTGGTCTCATAAGTTTTAGTTGAAAATCTAATTTGGAATGGGACCTTGTTGATCTTCATTTGCTATGCTTTCCCAATCCACTCATCCATCAGTACTGACTCCATGTGTAAACTAATTCCTTTTATGTGAGTTTTAATGTAGCAATCATTAGGCCAGTTCTTTAGATGTATTCTTCATCTGAACTTTCCATACTGATGTGACTCAAATAGTCATCTAGGGCTGGGGATAGAGCTCAATGATAGAATACTTTCCTTGCATGTGAATGTCCTAGGGTCAAACTCCAACACTGGAAAAAATAAATAATAGTCATCAGATTTCACAGAGATTTGTGTATATGACTATATAGAAAAGTGGAAATGTTATCTTAAAAATACTAATCTTGGTTAATTTTCCAAAGATATTTTTAGTATCTTGAATATTTAAAAAATTCTTGTTATATTTGATATTTCAACATAATATATACCATTTTGTTGTATTTTAAAAGAGTAAATAGAAGTTTGGGGTTTTGTTTGGTTTACAAGAAATAATATAAAGCAAGAATAGGGACATCTCATTTTGGGATACAAAATTAACAAGCAATCTTGTGTGTAAATGCTCAGGAAATCCTGTGCATAACAGTGGTAGATATTGTACATATAAATAAGGTGACTCTGGCAACAGAGCAAACATCATTTAGATTTTAATACTTAGAGCTTTTTATTATATAATGCTAAACAGTACTAAGAAATATAAAATTAAAATATGTGGTAAGCATTATTATTTTATTTTATTTTAAGATTAAAAAATGACAGGGGTTAAATTGATAAATTACGAACACAGAACATTTATTTAGCTATAATTTGAGTTTTAATTAAAGACATGATTGATGATAAATGTCATCTTGCAATGTGACCCCTAGAAGATCTACAGCTGTTAAATCAATAGAAAAGATTATCTCTACTGTTTACAAAGTAAAGTACAAAGAAGATAAATCATATTTAGGATCACTAGTCATGTGAATATTGTAAATTTGGCCAAAGGAGCCCTAAATACTGTAGTAAATACTCAGAAAGAAGCTCTGAGATGCCTTATATGGGAAGCCATAATTTCCAGTTTTTTAAGTTAATTTTTTTAAATATACCTTTTCACTGCATTAATCACATTTAAATTTCAAATGGAAATGGAGTTTTGGGGGGTTGATTTGAACTGGGGTTTCCTTAGAAAAGCCACCGAGACTAAGACTAACCCCATTTAAAATTCCTTGATCTGAACCCATAATTTTTTAAAAAAATGTATTCCAGTCATAAAAAAATTAAATGACAACTATATTGTAAAACAATATTTTTAGTTAAAAACGTGTGAATTATATAAATTATATTGTTTGAAAATAACAGATTTTTTTTTTGTATAGTTTTAAGTAGAGGAAATTCTGTTATTTAGACATCACTACTTGTTTTCAAGAAGCCTAGCAAAAGGCAACAAGCTTAAATAGCATTGAGTGGGATTTGTGCTATAAAAAAAGATGAGATTTTCTGCATTTGGGGGCTGTTAAATCCAGGAATAAGGGACAGACGGAGGCTGTACTTTCCTTTGAAGGGGTAGAGAATTAAGGTAGCTACTCATCTGTCAGGAAAGTTTAAGGCAGGGTGAATGGATTAGGTGACCTTTCAAAATTACTTCCATCCCAGGATTTATGATGTCAATATAAACCAGCAGCCCCTGATGGAAACATGGGTAGAAAGCACTGCCTCTTTCACTTGTTTCTGTTCTTCCTTGGACACAGGCAGAGTCAGGTATCTTGTTAGAGGCACTGGTCACCAACTTCACAAGCTTTGGAATCAGATAGATTAGGTTCCAAGATTCTTTGAGTTTCAGATTCTTTACTTAAAAGTCATGGGTAAACAGTGTTTGTATCATTTTATTGTTGAGAAGATTAAAAAAATGATGTACATAAGATGTACAATATGAAGTAGTTATACCACCATTGTTCTCACTAAAAATCCTCTCTGACATCAACCATTATGGTATAGAGTGAGGCCATGACAGTGATTGTTTTATTTTATTTATTCTTATTAACTATTATAAAGCTATTTTATGGTCACAGAATAATTTATAGGAAAGTGCAGAGATATCTCATACACAGCCTCTCCCCCATACACCTATCTGATCCTATTAGGAAGATATATTTGTTACAGTTAATGTCATAACCACCCAAGTCCACAGTGTAAATCAGAGGTCACTCTGCACTGTACATTCTATGAATTTGGACCCATTGTTATATGCATCCTCCAGCATAATATATAGAATATTTTCCCTCACTGGAAATCCTTTGTGCTCACCTATTCCATCTCCTTTGTATTTGCTGTTCCTCCCACCACCTTTGCCTTCAGTAAAAGCTTTACCTGAGTTTTAGCAAGAGAAATTTTTAACTTCTAGATTTCATCACTAGATACAGACAGTGTGGATTCTGCTGATTTGTTAAGAGAAGATGAAGTGGTCAACTCTGCAAAAAACTGAAGCACTGGAAAATGAGCTAAATATCAATAAAATGCAATTTTATGTATTTCTTAAAAGGATTTGTGATGAGGTTTAGGGACACTGAAAAGTGTTGTAGTATAAGCAGATAAAATTTGTTCAAAAGTGTGCTTTCAAACATTTTACTTAATACCTTTTTTTGAGTTTTGGTACTGCTTAAATGCAGTTATATAAATAACATGCTCTGGTTTCAAAGTTCCATTTTTCATACCAAATGTGTGAAAAAAAGAGTCACTGTGTTTGGATCCTTATTGCATTCCTTTAACCAATTCACCTTTTCATTCAACAAAAATCAAGTGTCAGAAATG
Organism: Marmota marmota marmota; assembly: GCF_001458135.2. NCBI lineage: Eukaryota > Metazoa > Chordata > Mammalia > Rodentia > Sciuridae > Marmota > Marmota marmota. The sequence goes on along the minus strand of NW_026000026.1, from coordinate 61,551,307 downwards.
AAGGTGACTTTTGTGTCCAGATGATATGGTCAGTGGTAGTGTTACTGAGGAAAGAGAAGAGATTTCCCAGTATAGACTGTGAGATAGGAAAAGTCTGTAGAGAATAACCATGGAAAAAGACTGGCAAAGGATAACACCTATGATAATAACCTTGTCTCTTTGGTATTCTTTGAAAAGGATAGAAATGCACATAAGACCAGGATGGCATAAAAACCACAAGATACAACCTTTGGCAAATGTGATGTTGAACTCTCTTTTGAGTGTGATTCTCCCCACTGTGTGATCTGATAGTCAACATTTTAAAGACAATGCTAGGCAAATTGTTTAAATGATTAGGAAAATCCCTGCTAAGTTGTGTTGTGAGTGGTAGCTGTGATGACTAGAATCTCCAAACTGTTCCAAAAGTTATAAAATACTCTGTTTTATGGCAATGAACACTGCAATGCCAGTGGACACAGGGGTAGAATCCCACTGGAGCAGTCTGCTTTGAGACCTCTTTATTCTGACTGTTGTCCAACTCATGCATCGACTCAGAAATAGGTATAATATGTAAATTTGGAAAGCAATGTCAAAAAATTCTGCCAAACTTCCCATAAAAGTTACCCCTTTTCCATCTTTAGAGTACTTTTCAACTTATCTCTGGATAATTTTTTACTACAGTGATAACTATGACTGCTTTCCTGCAGTTTTAGCCATTCTGGGGCTTAGAACAGGTAGAGTTTAACTTCTTTTCCAATAGCTACTGTTATGTTGTTGATTCTGACACACAAAACAGCATGGTCACCATGAAATTGAGGAGGTGGATGCTCTGCTGGTGCTACTGAAGCTGCTCGGCAGGGTCTTGGCCTGGCTGCTGTGCGGTCACAACAGCATGGGGCCACAACAGCACAACCCCCAACAACTGCCCGCCTTAGACACCTGCACCCAAGTCCTAAGCACCTGTGGCCATGAGCCCCCAGCACAGAGTTTTATTCATTTTAGAAAGTTTGTAAGACTATTTATGCAGACATATGCAAGTGTCTTCTAAATATGCTATGATGAGAATGTTACTATTGAAAGGACCATAATGTTGGGGATGCAAATCAAGTCAAGATGGCGCCTGGCAGTTTGCCAGGAGGAGTGGTTTGTGAAGCAACGCCAGCGAGCCATTAAGATGATGAGGATTCCTTATTGGCTGACTGCTGTATCTAGATGATGTTAATTGAGTCAAGCTCTGTGTAATCAGTTAGGTATATATACCTCTGCTGTTCCTCAATAAAGCGGCTCCTTCTACCTTGGGTGCCCGCTCAGTTCCCGCTGAGTTTCCCTGCAATAAAGAAGTTCCCATTTCAACCTTCAAGTCGCTTGTCACCTCCCGGTTATTTGTGCCCAACCGGACTGCGGCACCATAAGTCTGATATTTATTCTGTCTTATCAGATTTTTATTATAGCTCATTAAAATAAAAAGGAACAAATTTCCTTTTATTTCTTTTCTTGCTACCGTTACCATTCATTCAGGATTCTGTAATCAATGATATATCATCAAGTACATCAATAACTCTATAGATATAAAGATAAAATCAAATATGAAAGTTCTACAAATAAATGTGAACTATTTAAAGGTAGACAGAGATTTCTAGTGTTGTTTTAAATAATCTCATTCATTTCCTGTTTATAGGCATATTTCTCTCTAGTCATCAGTATCTATAAACTTTTTAAATTTTAGATAGACATAATACCTTTATTTAATTTATTTATTTATTTTTATGTGGTGCTGAGGATCAAATTCAATACCTCACACATGGTAGGCAAGTACTCTACTGAGCCACAACCCCAGCCCCATCATCAACATTTTTTATCTTTATTTTTCACTTTATAACTTTGTCAAACATTCTCCTCTCATCTACTGACAGAAACACACATTTTCTTGCCTTTATTTGCCACTAATAATGCCTCATTCTGAAAATATAATAATCATATTGATAAAATCAGTGTTAAGGGGGGAAAAAACAGGTCTCAGTTACCAAGGCCTGTCTCCTTCACCTTTAATAGATCTGACTAATGTTTGTTCTCTGCTCATTCCAGGTGTCATGGTAAAGAAGCAAAACAAGTTATCTGTGTTCCCATGGCACATTTTACCTCTTTCATTATTTTCACACCTGCTCGTATTTCTCCTGAGTATACCATAAGCCACTGAAGGACAAAACTTTTGTTAATTTTTTGTGTTTGTATTTCTAGTACCTGAATAGCATCAGCTTTTGAGTGAACTCAATGAATGAGGCAACATTGAACTAAAGGACTTTGTCTTCTAGAATTACCAAATAGGTATCAAAAACATAATAAAAAGATGCTCAGTTTTTTGTTCTCTGCTGGATCATTGGCCTTATTTCCTTTTAATTGATGCCTATAATTTTTAAAAAAATTAAAAACAAAAATGAGAGGATAGCAGTCACCAATTGTTTAACTTTGACTTATAAGTTAATTGTATCATTTAATACATTTGGAATAATTATCACATCATTTGTGTCCGGAGTACCTTGTACTTTCTGAGTTTCTGTTTGTTTGTTATAAATAAACTCCAAGCAAATAATGTGTATCTGCATCTTTATTGATTTTTAATTTGCAAAAATATATGTTCTTTATGCAATACAGATAATTCATCAAGTGGTCTTTTTGATGTTCCTCTATTTGTTATTTCTCAAATAATCATATCATTATTGCTGTTTTCACAGTAAGAGCTAACATACGGAAGAAAGCCTCATGCATTCAACTGATAATAAAAGAACTGATGAAAAATAAAACAAAAAAATTCTGTCAGTCACCTCAAAAATGTCACCCCCAGGAAAATAAGACTGAGTATGTAGCATGTACTGCATATATCTGTCTACATCCCTTGGGCTAAGAAAGTCTTATTTATGTCTTTCACAGCTCTGATTTACTGATCTTCTCTGAACCTCTTGACTGTCAATATTTTTTGAGGGGGAGGGGAGCATTTTTTTCTTTTTCCAAACTCAAAGAAAAATACAAGCTTGTTTTCTCCTTCCCTCTAGGATATAAAAGAAGAAAAACAGCAGTTGAAAGAAAATACTTTTAAAAAGCATCTGCCATAAAAAGAGGAAGCAGACACATAATGGAAAGAATTCAAATGTTTGCTTATTTTATGAGAAAGTTAATGCCTCAGAATGTAAATTGCCTTCACCAAAGTACTATTATTGTATTTATTATAAAGATGGATTCTCCTCTATCCAAAAAAAAAAAAGAAAAAAGAAAATTCCAGCATCTTAAAAGGTTGTATGGAATAGAATGCCCTTCTATATATTCATAAGAACTTGAGTTCCAGTTTCAGAAACAGATGATAGCAACTTTGCCACATTTAGTCTCAACATTGTCTTTTGTTTTCCCCTGCCATTCCAAACCAGTTAAGATTGCGGAATTGCCAGCATGACATCATAACCAACTGTCAAAGCAACTTTATATTGTGCACACACAGATTCATTCCATATGCCAATTTATTTTTGGTTCACACACAACAAATATTATTTATAAGCTCTATCCATCCTAAGTTAATATAGTGTCTCCCTATTAATTCTATTTTTATAATGCTTTGACAGATCTGTATAATCAGGAGAATTGAGCCTGTGTATTCTGCTGCCTTAAAAAAGGTAATTTCTGGTTCCAAAAATCAGAAAGTTAGAAAAAAAATTCCAGATAAATACCCATGAATCTGCCATGCAGAATAACAGGCACACCCATGCTTCTATTGTTTGGAACTTCCATGCTTTGCTAACCAACCAGAATTCCCTGAGTTGTGCATTTATATACAATATACTCTGAATTCAAAATGTGTTCTCCACCCACCCCCTCAACTAGGTTTAAAATGTTGTGAAGATGGAGAGAAGCTCTGTGCTTTAAAACAATAAAGCTTTTTGAGTTTACTCTTTTGTATCAATCCATCATATCATGAGGATATTTTCACATTCTTAACAATAACCTAAAATATACAAGTTAAGGTATTGCATTTGAGTACATTTTCATCTTATGCATAAGTGTACACTCTGAATAAAATCAAATTACATGGTTTAGATAAGAAAAATTGCTGCACCAGGAAAAATTTTAAGTCTTGCTATGATTTCTTAATCCTAGACTGTACTTGTTAACAAAAGTTAGAGTTCAAATTCTCCTAATAGCTTGTGTGAAGAAGAAAAAGCACAAAACTACAGTAGCATTTCTATTGAATACTTTAGTTTTAATGAACCAAAGACTATCCTAAGTTTACTTGTCTCTATCTCCCCAAATATCTGCTTATAAATTTCAAGAATAAATTCCAATGACAGAGGAATAATTACAGCTGAATTGGAACTCAGTACCTGTTGAAATAACTTTTAGGGTTTAATGACCTAATGAGATAATAGCTTTCATGGCAGAAAATTAGCATCTTAGCCAGGAGTATAATGAGCTTAATAAGATTCTCAAATGCCTCCAAAAAACAAAGAGCATCTTGCTCTGGTTGTTATAATAATAATAATAATAATAATAATAATAATAATAATATTCTAATTGTATTCTAATAATAATTATATAATAATAACAATTATTATATAATTATATAATTATTATAATTGTATTCTAATAATAATTATATTCTAATTATTATTGTTATTATTATTTTTATTATTCAAGGATTATTCTGAATATTATTGGTAGAAAGCTAACAATCAAATAATAAATGCATGGATAATTATATGTGGTATAGTAAGAGGCATGAAAACTGTCAGGTGACTATTGTCCTCAATTTGCAATCCAGATAATACTAATGTTTTCATTTTTTGAAAAGCATATAAGAAATTTTCCAATAAAGTTCCTTCATATAGAAGCTCCTTTGCAACAATGACCTCAGTAAATTAAAAAAGTAGACAAAGCAGTCTGATGTGTTTTAGTCTATTGTAGTTTAAATTTGAGTAAGGTAGTCTTTGAAATAATAATTTGTTTTAAAACATCATGCATGACAAAATTATAAAGCCAGACAATAAAGGTGAAAAAACACAACATTAGCAGAATCAGTAAGTATACATGGGAAAATTCAATTCTAACACAGTTGTAAGACATATAGTCTATATTTAGATTACTTACTTATTTGGAAAACTGATAAGATTAGAAAAAATAATATTTCCTCTTGCCATCAGTGCTATCATATTTGGTTCTCTGAAGTGGCCATTAGTTTACATCTCATTAACAGTTCCATACAGAAGCATCAGGGTTGGAATGCTAATAGATGCCTGTCTGTCTCACAATACCTATTAAAGCAATCCACACAACTTTAATGTGGTGTAACTTCTAATTAATTTTTTAAGGTCAGGCTGTCACATTGCAGTCAACAGTTGTATTGTCAAGCCTTCCAGCTTATGAATAAACATCTAGAAAAATTGTATTCTAAGCCACTCTTAGGCTTGGTAGTGGGCTACAGCCATGGCTTGACATACCTTCTTCTCTCAAGAAACATATTTGTTAGTATTTTATAATAATATCATATACAGAACAACATATGAAATCATAATATATTTCAGTCCAATTCTCCGTTTTTATAGTATATAAGATTTAATAACAATTTAGTCATATTGATTTTGTGATGTTTTTAATTTAAAAAAAGAGCAGAACAAAATTTATTACTATATTGAACAACTTTCTCATAGATTGCTTAGTATACTTTAGTAAATATGTTTTTCTATACAAGTATGTAGTCAGGAGGGAAAATAATAATATACATATTTATACTTACATATATATTAATTCAAGTTTAAAGACAATTGACATCTCTAAGTGTAGTGGCAAAATAATTTTCTCTAATTTTTTGGAAAATAATGATTAAGAACATGTTTAGAAATTAAGTATGAATAACATATTATATAAATATGTGATATGATAAAAATCTATATAACAGAGTGTTTTCAAAAAATTTGTGGCTGTAATCACCTATGCAAAAAGTAGTCTCCCACACCAAACTGTGTAAGTAGCCTCTGAAATGTGAAAAATAATTTTGTGGTGAGTAGTAAAGTGTTTATTTCCCTGAAAAATATGCCAAAAAACACATAGCAATAAAATGTATCTTCTGCAAAATAACAATATGTTTGTAACAATAATCCAAATGTTACTATATATGTGTATATATGTATACTTACATTATGTATATATAAATATATAAACACACTAGATTTACAGATATATGTATATCAGGGCTTTTTCCTTTTGGAGCACAATAGATTTATTAATTTGTTATTTATTTTTTATAAATAGTTTTATTGGATCACAGCTATGCTCATTCCCATACACATTCTCATCAATGTTTGCTCTCTTTCTACAACAGTGAAGTTGATTAGCTGGGACAGAAACTGTATGGTCCACAACACTGAAATATTCCCTATTTTAAAATGTTGAGAGTTGAGGTGAGTTTTCCATTAAATAAGAAATATTGATATGATATGGCATACAAAGAACTTGAAAGTGGCACACACTATCTCTTCATGTTAGTGGCCTCCCAGAAACTTGGTTCTGATAGTGATTTCAAAATTCAATGCCCAAAGTCAAATAGCATGTATGAGCAGAGTCAAGCCCCAGAAAGCACAGCTGCATTCATCCTAACAAGACCAGTCCAGACCCCTTGGAGTACTACAGGCTACTAAGCAATGGCCACCCGGCCTGAGCTTTGAACTTAGCACAGGTCTATCTTAATTCCCAGCCTCTTCCATCCTGGAATGTGTATACCAAATCACTTCTACAAATGTCTACTCACCAAGTATACACATATTTTCCCATCAAATATTAAAGTTCTTTATATGGGAGTCTTATTTGAGGGACCCTTACTTGATTTTTTGAGAGATTCCAACTGTTATGTTTCAAAATATGTAATTTCAATTGTGCATATTAAATAATGTCAAAACTAAATTTGTCGAAATTTTATGTGCAATGAATAAAAGTGGCACATTGTGATACTAGTAATTCTTTGTTAGTAACATTTGTAAGTCCTAGGACTGCATCATTAGGTTTAGACATATTGTAATATAGAGTACATGAACCATTTACCAAGTCTTATATACTAAAAACTGCTTTGTAAAATAATTGCATTGTTTATACGGCCTAAGTGAGCAGAAAAATTAAGGTTTGTTATTATGAAAAATGGAAAACAAAATAATTCAGATAAATATTTTTACTCGGTGTGGACAAATTGTAAAACTTTTATTTCACAAATACAGAATCTGTCAATGTTCTATTCAATGTAAGAGAATTATTTCAGGTCTAAAGGGATTCTCATCTTTGGTCAAAAATACATTTTAAATGTATAACAGTGAGTAAAACATTTTGAATGTTGTAGTTTCTTCAGTATCTGAGAATACAGTGAGTGAAAACAACAACAATAAGAGCAAACTATTTAAATTTAAACACTGAGAATGTTCTGGTTCATAATGAGCATAAGTTTTAGCCAACCCTTAGATCCAGAGGAAAAAATTCAATATTTACAAAAACTCCATGGTTTCTCTGAAGAAGAGATATTGTCCGTGAAGCAGAAACCATGACAAATCTCTGAAAGATCAAGAACAGATAGAATTGGATTTTAGAAGGAAAACTCAGTCCAAACACATGAAATTTTGAAAAGTATAGCAAACATTGTGACAGAGGTGTGCCTCTATTCATCCAAGTAGCTAAAACCTGTCAAGTTTATAATCAATGTATATAAGTGTATATTATAACATATACATATAAAGAGAGAGATACATGTGTATACAATTTTAAAAAATCATGATCAGATGGGTAGTAAGTAATAGAGGGAGAGATAAAAGAAAGTGGAAGAAAATAAGACTATATTTTATTGGAGGTATATCAAGTGATACTATTTAAGAAAAGTCATTGAAGTTGCAATATTCAATTTATATTTGTATATAATGATGAGTTTCTACATTCTGCAATGTTAAAGTTTGCCAAATAGTTTGGAGTAATCATCCCTTAAAAAAATAAAACATTTTTACATCACAAGTACATTTAAGTATGTATGTGTGGAGGAGGGGGTATCAATGGGCATCTTACAAGGGAATAAAGGATTGTGAGGTACATATCCCTGCAATACAGTTGTACACATAGTATATGCAGGACTTTATACTGCTTTGTTCCAACAGGGTTTGACTATGTATAGCAGATGGCAGTCAGGTTAATGAGCTGAAAATATTTTTGAACATAACACATGAAATTAGGCAGAGGGAAATAATTGGAGAGAACCTTGTTAATTCTATAAACTTTGGACAGGAAGCTAAAGTGCTTAATTCCAGCAGTAATTAAACATAAAATAGCAGATTTTTTAAAAAGATAAAAATACAGCTTCTTATAATTCAAACTTTTATTGGATTAAGGTGATTCAGGATTTTCAGTGGCCAGTCTCAGCCATTTTCAGAGGAAGATAACATTACTAAGAACCTAAAATAAATTTTAATTTTTTAAATTAATATTTCTGATACATAATAAAGTAAGCCAGGTTGCTGTAATCATAAAAGAGAAAATTTGAAGAGACTACATCAGTAATTTTATTATAAACTGCTAATAAAATAATAGTCATAGATTTATGGTAACTACTATATATATTAGAGATAGAAAAGATTGCTATAAGAATTTTATCAGAGAATTGCAAAATAAGGAAAAGGATATTTGTGGTCTGAGAAGTACAATGATTAAAATTAAGTATTTATAGAATTGTCTGCAGAATATTACAGTAGCCAAAAGGAGAATTATAATTAAAAGGCACAAAGAAAAATAATATCATGAATGAAACACAGAGAAGATAGGATGGGAAACACTGAAAATAACAACAGAAACATGATATATGGTGAGAAGTCTTAGAAGTGAGTAATCAGCATCAAGAAAATAAAATAAAAAAAACAGAATGAGGCAGAAGCAATGCTCAGAGATAATAGCAGGATAATTATCAACAATGAAGAAAGACATCAACCCATGCCTCTGAAAAGCTCTAAAATCACTGAAAGAAAAACTTACCATGGACTTCACAGTAAATACTCAAAAACCTAACTCAAATATCATAAAACTAAGAGAGGAAGTCATAACAACAGAGCAACAATAAGATTGAAATTTGAATTCTTGACAGAAAAAGGAGGCTGAAAAGAAAGAGGGGGCAGGAGAAGGAGAAAGGAGAGGAGAAAAGAATGCACAGCACAAGGAATGTGTTGAATAATTGCCAACCAGAATTTTACCTCTAACTAATAGCCCACTTACAATTCTATATCTAGAATAATACTTCCAAAAAAGAAGCTTAAAATATTTTCAAAGAAACAAAAACTGAGAAAAATTTTATTAAGAGACATGCACTAAATAAAATATTGAAGATTTCTTTTCCTCGGGCAAACACCAAAGGACTGAGATGGAAAATGTAGACAGAAAATCAAATGAAGATAAATATGAAAAGAGAATACATAAGGATAACTGTAAAGAAATATTAACTATCTGAAATACAAAACAATATTGTTCAAGTGGATTGAAGAAGATGAAAAATTATGTGTGATATATATGTACTTATACATTTATATAAAGAAACAAAATTATTATTTACATACATGTAAAGAAAATGTGACCCCCACTATAGTAACATTGAGAAAAGCAATGTGGCCAAATGCATATTTTGGAGAAAAGAGGAATAAATTAATGAGAAAATCTTGAACCAAAACTATGAGAATTCCAAGAATAAAAGACAAAGGTACATCAATACAGACATGTTAGAATATTTTTAGTAATAAATAATCCAACCAGATAAAAAAAAAAGAAAAAGAAAAATGCACATCCCTTTCATATATGCACAAAAGTTACCAAAATTGCCCACATTTTGAAACATATAGCATACATCCCCAAATAACAGATTTGAATTATACAAAGTGTCACAGAAGAACAAAGTTAGAAATCATAAAACCATTATTAAATTCTACATGACTCCAAGGATAAATTCACATAGAAGAGGAAAGAATTTAACTAAATAAAAATATATATATATATATATATATATAAATTTCTGAGATGAGGCTAAAGCTATATTAAAACAAAATTCAGTCCTAAATATTTTTAACTTACCACATATCTAACCATAATACACACCCACATCCACAAACATGTTAAACAGATATTCATGCCTATGTGCTGTATATGAAAGAGAAGCAAAAACTAACAAGTTTGTTTTAATTATCAAAAAGTAATATAAAAGTTGTTTTTTGTCTTTGGGAAAGAACAATAAAACTGTTGAAACCTCAGTGAAACTATTGTAAAAAGTAGCAATGTTAATTTCAAGACAAAATGTCAGAAGAAAACATGATAACAAAATTTATAGTTATAAAAATAATCTAAGAAGATATCGTTAACTATTTCATTAACTATTTGTGAGCTGAGGCTAAAGCTATATTAAAACAAAATTCAATCCTAAATATTTTTAACTAGACAAAAATCTCCCAATAAATTATATAACCTTACATATGAAGGAAATAAGAAAATGACAACAAAGAGAACTCAGAGATTAGAAGGAAGAAAGCATATAGTTTTGGTCAGCTTCAATCAATTTGAAAGTGGAAAATAAATACAAATATTAACCAAAAGTTTCAACTTTTAAAACTGACACAGAGTTGAATTAAGATTCCAGAAAAATTATTAAAAATAATTTGTTTGTTAATATTTTTCCATATAGAAAAAATTCAGGCAGATAGTTCCAGTACACTGTACCAGATATTTAGGAAAAAAGTAAGACAAATATGCCATGAATTCTTATGGATAAATGAAGAAATTTGGCCATGTTTCAGATTCTTGTATGAGAACATCATAGTTTTAATATCAGAAATTGACATAGACATTACAAGGAAGAAAAATTGTATCAAATTTCTTATGATACATGAATGCAGAATTCCCAAAGCAAATACTAGCAAATTCGACAATATTAAAACACATACTACAACATATTGAAGTTAGACTCCGGAAATTAAAGTTATCCTATTTTTATAAACTAAGCATAATTAAAAATAAGGTTACATGAAAAGAAGGAAAGGTATGGATATATAAATGATTCAAATTAATAATTCCTTAAGATTAAAATCTTGATACACTAAATTATGGGACCTATTATTTAATCTTAAGTATGCACCAAAAATTCCTAAAAACTGGAAAAAAATACGAATTTTTAATGTTTCAATGTTTCCCTCTATCCTAAAAGAAACGTATTTTCATTACCTGTATTCAATACTGAAGTAAATGCTCTAAATTATTTAATAGTAGAATAGTAACACCAATCATCCTTACTTTAAAGGGAAGTGTGAGGAAGATAAAATTTCAACTCTTCCTCCTTACAAAATATGTCAAGAATGTAAAATTTATTAGGTGTTTTAAATGAGTGAAATGAAATAGACTAACTGCACAGAATAAAAATCATGTAGGGCTGGGGTTGTAGCTCAAGTGGTAGAGTGTTCAACTAGCACGTGTAAGGCACTGGGTTTGTTCCTCAGCATCACATAGAAATAAAATAAAGATACTGTGCCCACCTGAAAAACAAAAAATAAATTTAAAAAATCATGGTAAATATGGGAAAATACTTTAAACTGTTCCTAACTATACAATTGACAAATTGACAAGAAAAATAGACATTATGCTGGAAATCAAAAAGTAAAATATATATATATGCAAAATTCAAGCTGTTATTCTCAGATTACAAAATTATGTTTAAAATCCAATAGCATACATATCACCTATTAAAATTATTAAGTGAATATATGAAGACCTTTGAATAAAAAATCAATGTGTAGAAAGAAACCATCTACTACATTTTAGCAGTTGTATATGCATGTTTACACACATATTTTCACATACATGCATATTTATATATAGTAAGTTTTTTGCATACGAATAGTATATGGGTCACTTAAATAGGATTCTATTCCTAACAGTTTCTGCTCAACATGGGGATTGTTCTAGAAAGTGGTCTTGGTTTCTTAGTTTTGATGGTGTAGACTTCTTCATTCCACTTAGATGTAACTATGGACATAGATGTTACATCCTGAATTTTCCTATCTGGAGTGGGCAAAATTCTTCCTAGTTTATTATTATTTATTGGTTTCTTTGGGAGTTATTGAGTCTATCTTATAGCTTATTTATTTCCTGCATATTTTCATACCATATTGTGGATAGTACACAAGCTGTCAGTGGTTTGTCTCTTTTTGATTATGTTTTGGGATTCTTGGGTATACTTTGTCACCTGATAATTTTATTTAATAAACACTGTCTGTGGGATTGTGGTTTTACTATTCTACTTTCTCTCATTGTGTCCATGTGAAATTCAGAAATATCCAAGATCCTTGCCCCTGCATCCTTCTATCCATGATCTCCTGCTGGGGAAAAAAGTGCACTTTTAAAAATAGATCTGTATAGTCCAGTAAAGTGGTCTTTGGCCATGTGTGAATATTTATGCTTAAATTTAAATTAGATAATATTAAAACACAAATTTTGTTTCATGCTAGTCAAAATCAAGGGCTGATTGGCTACTTGAAGCTAGTGAAGATCCACTGGGTTTAAGATGTATGGAACATTCCCATTATCACAGAAAGTTCTATTGGTTGAAGAAAAGCAGTTGTAAAAAAATTTCTAAACTTATTATTGGTTTTACTGTAGATATTTGGTGTATTTTATTTTACAGATTTAAAACCACCAAAAAAATGTATGTACTTGACTTTTCGAAGGAAGAGTTTAATTCATATCTTCTTCATACTATGCTTTCAAGTAGAGATGATCAGTTTTACTGTTATTACTATACAGAACAGATAAAATACCAGGGATAAGTCCACAGAATTTAATCAGAGATATTGGTTGACCTTGATCTTTAATTGCATATTTAAAATGATGTACTCTTCTCATTCTACTCTGAAATTGACAGTACAGTAAACCAAAACTTGATACATTTCAAAATAAGGTCCAATTGCTTACCATCAATTCTGTTGTTTAAAGAACAATATGCTGGCATGTCCTTTGAACAAAGAACAACTCAAGGAAAGTATGCAGTGGCCTTATTCAGAATAAATATTACTTTAACCTCCCTCCTTACCCCTCCTTTGCAACAGCAGCTTAAAATTTATAACTTAGTTTGCTAATTTAAATTTCTTTATAGCAAGAAGTTCCCCTAGAGTCTGGCAGTCTCAGGTATATGAAAAAAATTGGAGTTTAGAAACATGCAAATCTAAGGACTTGATCCTGGATGTTGGCAACCCACTTAAAATGCACCAAGTCCCTAAGGCCATTCTTGAAAGAATTGATGATGCATTCAAAGTCAGTGTTACCAATTCTGAGGTCACATTTTCATAAGATATTCAATTAAGTATTCCAAGGTGTTCTTTTTAAAGTTTATTTGAGGGTTCTTTTTTAAAATGTTCAAATATTAGAAAAATGTCATCTTCTCCAACTTATAGCATTCAAGAAAAATAATTTTTGTTAGTATTATTTTTATATTTGATTATGTGAAGCCTTTAAGGTAATTTTCATTCACTATTCACCTAGAATATGTATATGCATAGATAGTGTGGTATATTCTATGCATGTCCCTAGTCCTGCACTTATGATGGTAATAAAAAACCTGTAGCATTATAGGGGTAATATTAGTGCAGCAATACATTAGGAATAAAAGGATTTCCTGTGGGAATTTAGCAAGATACTTCATTCTAGAACAAAAACATTTTTTTTTCAAAACCAATCTTCTATAATACTTGAGATAATGATTACTAAGGAAAAAAATCAGAATTTGACTAATGTCTTCAGAAAGGTAAAGGTTAATTGATACATGTTGTGTTTCTTTTCAATATATAATAGAGGTAAATTTTTAAACCATTTTAACTGGAGCAAGACTTTATAGCAAAATGTGGTTTTGAATATTTCAGGGCATCATTAAAAAGAACACCTTGTTTCCTTTGCTTTTTGTTATGATAATCTGTTTAAATATGGTGAGAACCAACATAATTTTTAAATTATAATTATCCATCTCAGATGATAAATTTCCACTGAATATGTTTAACAAATAGAAATGTAAGGACTAGAACAATACTTTTAGTCTCTACAAAAAGGGCTGTTTCTCAAGTGCTTGATAAATAGTGAATGAAGGAATGTTGAAGACAGCAATCATATAATAATCAAATATCCCTGGTCAAATCTATTGACAGTCTACAAACAAGTTACTGCTTTATTATTATTATTATTACTGTTTAGGACAAACTAAAACTGGCATAAAATCAAAGAATTACAAAGAATATAATTAATAATGTTTGTTAAGTTGCTTTTAAAAATGAAGAGATACAATAGAAAAGGTAGATTATTATAATTAAATACATGACAAATTTTAATGTTGCACTGGCAAATTGTACTAAAAATATTCATTAATGTGTGGACATTTGTGGGGAAAAACTAAAGTTAAAAATTAGCTGCTATTTTCAGGATGTCTTATTTTCAAATATGGGTTTCTCAGTCACAGATGGAGTATTCCTATAACTGTCATGAAATGAGCAAGTGTTCTTTCATATATTTGTACTTGGGCTCTTTTTCCTTAGAAAGCTAAAATAAAAAAATGTGAACATTTTTAAAATGAAATAGTGCCATTAGTATAGTCTTAAGGATTTTTTTCTATGTTGCTATTTGAAATGTATAATTATAAATAAAAATATTTTCTTTCTTTCTCCTCTCCATATATTATTTCACTGAATGTCAGACTCACTAATTTTTTTAAAAAAATCCTTAAATAAAGAAAATTCTAATGGTGAATTACAAAAGCAAAATGAATATCAGATAGCTAATTTTGTTTTCTCTACCATTTAAAAGTTGGCTTTCCATTATTAAAGACAGATGAGTATTTTTAAACTTTTGTAATCATTATTTTACCCAATAACATTTCTGCAATAAATCAAATGTTAAAAATTGAATAACAGAGGCTACAAATGTGTAGTCATATTATAACAAAAACTTTAAAGCTTTCTTTCCTCTCAGGTTAGCATACTAACATTCTAGGTATCTAGGAATAGTAGGGTCATAGAATTTATTTTTAAAAGTACTCCTTTATTTCTTATCAAAACCTATTTGCTAACCTCTGAAATTTAGTAGAACCTATAGATCTCTGAAGCTCCCCAAAAGGTAGTTTATTGTGTAATTTTGATTTTTCGTTTTTCCATCCTATCTGAATCGGTATTCATTTACAAGCTTTTTTTCCCCTAAAATATATGAATTTTGAATGACAGCAAGTTTATTTGGTATCTGAACTTGAATGGCATTGAACGCTTCAAATACTCTTCTCTCTTGCCAGGTCTCTTCTTGGAAGAAAGCAAGAATCTCTGTTGATTCTGAGAGGAGTGCTTTCTTTATGTGCACATGGCACATTTTAGTCATTGAAATGCATGACAAATGTTGATAAATAGTATTTACAAATACAATCCATGCACTTTTTCAATGTATATGACACTCTGAACCTTTAATATTGCTATGGTTCTTGATCATGTTTATGTACAGATGAAACATAATCAATCTAGGGAAACTGTTTATTCAGCTTCAAACACAGTCTTGACTGAAACCAGTGAAAGCAAAGTAATTCATAATAAACAGTAAATCTCCATTTTGAAGCTCCTATTCATTCTATGCTATTAGACTTTCCTTTTCCATTTTACTTTTTAAAATAGAGTTGTATAAAGGTTTGCAATACAATAAACAGGATGTTTTAAAAAATACTTCCCTAGAGTGCAGGGAAGTCAGCAAGTAGGAGATTAACATTTAATGTAACTGATTCATATATACTCACTGTGCTTTGGAGTAATAGTATTGTAAGCTGGGGAAATTTTTTCAGAGTACTTTATTTGGAAAATCTCTGGCGTATATAACATTTTAGCAAAAAAGTGAAAACAGTAACCTAGTTTAATATGTGACTTTCTGCCAACTTTATCATTTTTTAGAGTTCATGGTATTGTGAATATTCATAAAGAGTCTTTCTAATGCAGTTTACCATACTTATTTGAAGATGGAATACTTTTTTCAGGAAGGTTCAGTGCAAATTTACTCATATGAACACATTTTGTGAAACAATGGACTAAGGAATGATAGAAAAGTGTTTCACACTCATCTTTTTTCTTTATATAGCTTACTTGCACATTTTTAACCACTGCCCTAAATTTCAATAATTTAATTGGCAACATAGCAACTTTATGAAGAAATCATACCCATGTGCGTGTGCTTATATTTTAAATCTGAGCTTTGTAAGTAACATTCATATTTCTGAATGAATTACTAGAGAATTAAAGATGTGAACACACTCCTAAAATGGAAATAAAGCATATATAAATATTTTTGTTAGTATTTTCTGGATATATGTTTCCACATTTATATAAATATTTTTGTTTCTTTGAAATTTTTTGATTTCTTGTTATAGTTCAGTTTCTTTTCTTCTTTTATGAAATCAATACAGTTAAACTAAAAGATTAAAATCTTTGTGTAAGCAGTACAGAATTAAAATGGCTCAAATAATTTGGGAAGGATAGACCCTACATAATTATTTTTTTTTTAAATTTGCTACTAATGCCCATTTTCAAAATCTCAGGAGTCAGGGAATCTATTTTTTTACTTATTTATAAACAGCAATAATATACTCATGCTTTTTAACAATATCTTAATATTAAGAATATCCTCTAATTTACAGCTTTTCCATTTCTATTAAATCTTCCTTCTGTTTGAATTCATTCTGATAAACTTTAAGTGATGATTCATCCAATTCTTAGGAATAATAAAGAACAATGAGTTGGTAAAGAAAATTGGTGTAAGTTCATGAGCTCTCACTAAGTGTTCATTTTTCTCCAAATGCAAAATGCCATTTCTGTCCCTGTAATCTACTATTGTGTCTATTAATAGATAAGAATTTGAAGGGTGGGGAAGAGACTTCAATTCAATTTTAATTATTTTCAATATAAATGTAGTGTTTTTAATATTGATAATTACCTATGAAATATACTTGATAATTGGTCTATTAGAAATAAGAAGGTACTGCTTGGAGTGGTGGCAAAGTGCTACAATCCCAGCAGTTTATGAGGTTGAAGCAGAAGGATCACAAATTCAGCAAAGGCGAGGTGCTAAGCATTTCAGTGAGATCCTGTCTCTAAAGAAAATACAAAATAGGGTTGGGGATATGGCTCAGTGTTTGAATGCCCCTGAGTTCAATACTTGGTACCTCTCCCCCAAAAAATAAAGAAATAAGGAAGTACCTCAAGAAATCAAACACGTGCTCAAAAATGAGTGGGCAAGGCAAACCTTTACTACTGCAGAAGGGCATGCTACAGAAAGTGGTTAGCAAGCTGTGCCTGGGATAGCAAGTCGGCCTGCTTATATCTCCAACCTAAGGCAGGGTTGCCATTCACTCTGATTGGAGGAGTTTGGGGTTACAGTCTATGGAATTGGCTAATTTTATAATGAGGGTAGGCAAAAAGGGATGAGCTACAATTGGATCCACTTAAGGCTGAATGCTAGTTTTTGAAAAGGAAACACTAGAATTTATATTTCTCACATATCAAAGTCATAATTTTCTTTTTCTTTTTTTTATTGTAGTGATTTATACCTAGTATACATTTACAGAATTTTAGATGCACATTAGCATATATTAGTCAATTAAAATTACATAGTGTCTGTTATTCTGGATTTTAAATATGAGAAAGACAGATGATAATTTAACAGAATATAAATATATGATTAGGAACTGGTATAAATCAAGGGAGCAAGTTATAATGTTGGAATGGAAAAAGGGTGAGCATGAGGCCTCTCTAATATTTGAAGTACTAGCAAAAAGTGCGAAATATCACGAAGTGAAAAAAAAGTGAGAAATTAGATTTGTTATACCTTAACTTCAATTATCCATGTCCATTGTCATGTGATAATAATGTGAAGCAGGAGGAAGAGGGAGAGGAAGATAATGAGGAGGAAGGTAAATAAGATTTTTTTTCTTTGTTAACACAGTACAGGCCACTGAAGCATGTTATAAAAGCATGATTTTTATGGATTTCATGTTAGTAAAAACAACTTCTTCTACAGCTTCCATAGTGTAAAGAATCTCTCTAAAATAAATTGCAATTTTCCTGAGGGGTAAAAAAAAAAATGAAGAAGAAGTTCTAATGCATGTGCACTGTAGCTTAACATAAAGCACACCATCTGGTGCTTGCTTTTTATTTGGCAATGATCTATAATGACATATTATAACAGATTTTATCTGTTAATTACTAAGTAGCAAAAGTGATTCCACTCTCAAACTCAACACAGCAAAATAAAACAGTTACAGTAATAGGAAAAGTGTTCCTTAAGAATTGAAAAATTACTGCCAAACTCGCGTCTGCTCTACAATTTTACTATTCCTCACTGGTATACAAATTTATAGCAGAGGTTTAAAATGTTTTTTTATCGCTTGCATTTCCATCTTTTAATTTGTAGATATTTTCATAATAGTAAATTCCTTACTATGAGTTAAATATATGTTGTAAAATATTAAAATATGCTTCTAGAAAAATCTAAAAGAGGTTTTACTTTTATATTAATGTAAATCTAATTATTAAAAGGGTTCATCTCTATCCTGAGAACACAGACAAAATTGCAAATATATTTGAAACGTGAATTTTTCTCCTGAAATCTACAAAAATTTGAAGAAATATGAAGAACTAAATTTGAAATGGATAGCATATGATATCAAGACAGATGTTCCAAATAGTCCATCCTTAGGAACCTCTTTAAAGAATTGTTTTCATGAAGAACTGCTGAGTTCCCTGAAGGTTTTTTGTTGTTGTTGTTGTTGTTGTTGTTTGTTTGTTTGTTGTATTTTGTTTTTTTTAAATCAGATCAAGCAAGTTGAAAATACATTTTCTTCACATGAAGCAGGGTGACTATAGGAACATGCATGGGAACACAGGTTAACATTTTCACTACTTTAAAAGACATCAATGACAGGATGGATGCCCTATTTGCTAGAAGTTGTCACGGGTTCAAGTCAAAGTAATTGTATTGCCTTAAATCTTTAAGTTTAAAGGTTTGAACTAGAAGTCATGAAGTTATACAGACAAATGGAGGGGAGTTTTCAAATGTCCTATGTCCAATAAGTATAATCAAATACTGGATCTACAATGTACTGCAACAACAGACAATAGAAAACAATTAAAAACCATTCTAAATATTATGCTGCAACTGATGTAACCATTTCACTGGACTTTGAATCTAATAAAAATTCACATAGACTAACATGTTTTGCTGCTTGTTTTTAAATTACGTGAATTTAATTTTCGATTATTCTAGTTATGGGCTAGTAGACAGTGCTTTTCTTTTCATTTATTTATATCTATTTGTCATTTTGTTCTTGTTCAATGAACTGCTAATGCTCAGTATGGTACACAAATGCCTGTAATATAAACACTGTCTATTCTCCCCTGGAGCTAGGAGTGGCCAGCAAACTATTGGAAAATAAGCAAGCTACCTTAGTTACAGAGTAACAAGTCATTCTTATGACAGAGCAGAGAAGTAACAGAACACTGTTAATCATTTTTTTTTGTTTGTTTCTGTATTGTGAAATTAGTTGAATAAAATCCAGAGGAAGTAGACTGGGATTGTGGCTCAGTGCCAGAGCACTTGCCTAACATGTGTAAGGCACTGGGTTCTATTCTCAGCACTGCATATAAATAAGTAGAAGTCCATCGACAACTAATATATATATATATATTTAAGATATATATATATCTTAAAAATAGAGGGTAACCAAAACTGATTTGGCAAAGCATATTATCAATATATGAAAAAAAAATTGTTGAGTTCCCTTAATCCTAAGTGAGAGACATCCAGATCTGTAATTGCTATATTGGTTCAGTTTCATTTCACAATAAGTGGTCACAAAATATTACAGTCACAGAAAAATAGATGTTCTATCTGTAGAACAGTCATTTCATAAACCCTCAATATATATTCTTCATTTAAAAAAAAAATAAAACCACTGCTCTTACCATTGAATGTGACCATAAGACTAGGCCCTGAGGTGAATATCACAATTGTGGATTCAAATTGCCCAAAAAGAAACTTCCATGCCCTCCATGTCAACATGTTAAATCTGGAATAGCTACATTACCTACTCTTGACCACTTAAGCAAGGGCAAGAGGCACTAATTATGTTGTATTTAAATTACTATTTTTTTTCTTAATTTTCTGTATACCTTAAAAAAAAGAAACAAAGACCAATTTAAAAAAAACTCAAGTATTTTATTCTTGAAATTTATGATCCTCATATAAAAATTTCAGTTTTTAGTTAATTGTGGAGTAATGCATTATGAATGTTTTTAGGATTAATGTCTAGAAATTCTCCAAACTCCCATAGTCCATTATGTAGCCAGCCACTCTTTATTGCAAATTTCTTAAGCCAAACAAGCGTTACTATCTGCTGATCTTGAACAGTACAACTAATACCACATAATATTTGCATTGCAGAATGATTTCTCAATTAAACTTTCATAAATGGGTTTTATTGAATCCTATTTCATATTTAATAGTAAAATCCAATTAGAAGGGATAAAATCTTTTATATTGAATTATTCTGAATGTTGACTTCATTTTAACTTTGTATACCTCACAGATGAAAGCAAAATTGAACATAAATCTTATTTGAAAGTTATATCTTCCAAAGCACAAATATGCAAATGAAGCAAGAAGTAAGTTGATCTGTACAGATACTCTATTACTATTCATTATTTACTGATGATCATTATCAATTATTCCTAACTCTAGTATTAACAACAGATTTAAAGGTCAAAATATTTTTATTAGAATATTTGTACCTCATATCCAGAAAACAAATAACAATGTTATCGGTATGTTTATTAATAGAAAAAAACTTAAAAATTAAAAATTTGTTTTTATTAAGTAACTTTTAGAAAGTTTTTAAGGTTTTTCTAATAAAAATATTTTGATATATGAATGCATTGAACTTTATTTCTATCTCTTTTTCTTTGCTCATCATTTGAAAAATTAGTAGTAGTAGTAGTAGTAGTAGTAGTAGTAGTAGTAATAGCAGTAGTAATACCAGGGATTGAACTCAAAAGTTTGTTAATCACAGAACCATATCCCCAGTTTTTAAAGTTAATTAATTTATTTATTTTGAGACAGGGCTTCTCTATGTTGCTTAAGACCTCACTAAGTTGCTGAGGCTGGTCTTGAACTCACAATCCTCCTCCCTGAGCCTCTTGAGCTGCTAAAATTATAGGCATCATGATTGGCTTTTTTTTAGGTCTTTAAAATTGGGAATGTAGTTCATTTATCTTCAATTTTTGTTTTTGTTGAGTATGTTCGAGTACTTTGAATGTTCTTGTGATCACTGATTTAAATGTATTTCAAAGACTTCATTATATGGTATTTTCATCACCATTATTACTTTTATTTATTTAAAAACTTGGTTTTATGTTCTACTTCCTGTTTGACCAGAGTTGTTTAGGAACAGACATTTGAATTCTAGATACAAATCTTTTTATTATTTTTGTATCAATAAGAATTATCATTTCCATTGTGTTTTGATCTGAGTATTGTTTTTAATATCTTTATTCTGTGTTGCTCCATGATATTTTCCTTACACATTACTATATGATTATTTTTATCTATGCCCCATGTCAAGAAAAAGTTGCATTTTACAAAATCTGAATGTGAGGTTTTGTGTGTGTGTGTGTGTGTGTGTGTATATATATATGATCTAGATTATTTATTATTTCTATTAGATTTTTTCTTATTTTTTGTACACTTGACCTATTTCATATTGAATATGTTAGTGATCTATGTTAATGTGTTTATGAATATGTCCTTGCAGCTCTTGAAATTTTTTTATAAAAGAAGCTATTGTGCATAAATATTTATAATCATAACATATTCATGTGACTTGAGACTGAAAATAAAAAATGGGGCCTTCTTTCTCACATAAAATTCTCTTCACTTCATATTCTACCTAATTGCATTGGGATTAATAGCTACCTATAGCTTTCATTTTATACTTTTCAAGTCATTTTGTAGATCTCTCTCTCTCTCTCTCTCTCTCTCTCTCTCTCTCTCTCTCTCATTCATCATATAGATGGATCTTGCTTTGCAAATTCATTGAAAAATTACCTGTGTTCTTTTAGAAGGTGAGTTAAACCCATTAAAAATTTTTGTATGATTCACATATTGGAGATCAACATATTTACTCTGTAAATTTCTCATATTTGTATTTGCATGACATCATATTTTCTAAATCCCCTTGATGCTTTCTTTAAACTTTCTTTTTTATGATTTTGGTATTTAGGAAGAATGTCATGCTATTGGTTAGCTTTACATTAATACCATTTTAATGTCTTTATGATTTTTGAATTTAATTCGTTAATATCTGTTAATACCCAGTTGCAATTTTTAATTACCAATTATTATTCTATAAGTTTTCTTTATTTTTATTCTTTCCTTAGCTTTCTCTTCCCACTGTGATGTATATTGTTTCTCTTTTGTCAAATAGTAAAAACATACCATATAGCATATAATCAATTATTCTTTTTTAAAAAAAATATTTGTTTTAATAAGTTATACATGACAGTAGAGTGCATTTATGCACTTTGATATATATAGATGGGATATAATTTCTCATTTTTCTGAGTGTACATGTTGTAGAATCACATAGGTCATGCAATCACATATATACATAAAGTAATAATGTAACTCTATTCTTCTCTAGTGCCCAGCCCTCCTTATTATGAATTAGCATCCACATATTAGAGAAAATATTCAGCCTTTAGTTTTTTTGTTTTGTTTTGTTTGCAATTGGCTTATTTTGCTTAGCATGATATTCTCCAATTCCATCCATTTACTGGCAAATGCCACAATTTCATTCTTCTTTAAAGCTGAGTAATATTCCCTCCATCTATGTCCTTGCTTTGCTTTTAGACCTGGATCAACAAATGAGGTTTTATTTATTCACCATGCTATTGTTAAATTTCCCCAGCCCTTTATTAGTTGACTGAATAGCATGCTGTCATGTGTTACTTAAGAGATTTTCAAGGGCATAGGAATCCCTGATTTCCTGAACATTGTATGTTATATTTCCATATTTGTAATATTTGAAGGAAATCTTGGCTGGATTTCACATCTGCAGTTTCTATGTTCTTCGAGTTTCTTGAAAATACTCACCATTTATTGTGCACTGTTTTTAAAAAAGTATGAATCTTTCTGGTTCTCTTCTTCTTGATATTTGATGTTTTGCCTGGATACTCTAAAAATTTTGTTCTTTTTACACTTTAAAGTCTACAAGAAATACTTCTCTGACTGATCATTGTGGGTAATTTTTTTTCTGGTGATTATTTTTAGTATACATCTGGTCTTCATTTCTGAAAAGTATATTTGGATTATAGTTGTGAATTAATTTTCCTCCATTGTTTTTTTTCTTGATTAGGAATTTCACTGAACTTTTACTATTTTCTCTTTGCTTCTATTCAAATAAATTTCTCTCTGAACTATTTATTTATTTATATCATTTGTTTTCTGTTTTCTTTATTCTGCTTTTATTCAATAATCCCAATTAAGTTCTTTTTCCTTTAGAATAATTTTAATATGTAAAAATCACCTAAAAATCATTGAGAAATATGCAAGCTAATATGGCAATAAAATATAAAAATTATATGAATATGTAATCTACAAAATATACAATCTTTTCAAATGAAAATATAAATGGCTATGTATTATTAAAGAGATATGCTTTCTAAAATATTCCTATTCACAACTGTGGGAAAGAGCATTAGTTATTAATATAAGAGAATGTGTGAGAAATTAAAGGTGTTTTTAAAGTGATATTTAAGAATTTAAAATGTTATGATTAAAGTTTTCTATAGTTCTCACCCTCTCTTGATTATAATTATCTTATGTCTTTAACTCCCCATAGTTATTTTAGATATAACTTTGTATCTTATACTGATTTCAAATTTTTAGAAAGCTGAAAAATCAAAAATAATATAGAGAATACCCATGTATCCTCTGCCTGGTTCACCTATTAGCAGCTTACCACTGTGGCCTAATTAGTTTTCTGATCCTTCCTTTCCTCCATCTTTCTTTTCCTTTCCTCCCTTACTTCCTTCCTTCCACCCTACCTTCCTACTTTCCTTTTTTTTCCTCCTCTCCCTGCCTGTTTTTCAGTCTATCCTTGTATCTATTTTTATTCTTATGTTTTATGTTTTCTTTCACATCTATTTTCCTTTCATTGCATTACAATTTCATAATCATGTCTTCTTTGATTTTATCATTCCCTTCATTTCATTCCTTGGTTCAATAAATTTTGTATTGCTTTAAAATTTTTAGATTTTTAATTTCTGGACTCAACATGCTTTTTCAGATCCTAAAATGTTTAGTTTAAAAGATGGAATTCCATTCCTAATGATGGGTTTTAGTTTCATTGCATTTCTTATTTTTTGTTTTTCGGGTTTTTTTTTTTTTTTCTGCTTTGCTGTTTTGTGGGGTTGAGGGGCAAGGTGAAATTTTTGTCCACTGGTTTGTAAAGCCATTCATTTTTCATTTTTGGTTTGTCAGCTTTCAGAGAAGAGTGAATGTTGTTCTGCATTTTTGTGAATAGGACTTGCAATCCTCACGTTTTATAGGAATCCTGGTTCAAAAATCTGTGTAATAACGTATAGCTCTTTACTAGACTTTCCTTAGAGGTAAATAGGAAGTGGGGATAAAGTTGTGTGCCTTTTGATTGTTTTTAAGTCTTCTTTTTTTCCTGAAAAAATCTTGAATTTCCCAATTTGCTCTCTTTTTTTCTTTCTTTCTTTTGTTCTAATAAGTTATACATGACAGTAGAATGCATTTTGACAAATTGTACACAATTGGAGCACAACTTCTCATTCCTTTGGCTGTACATGGTTTAGTATAATCATGCATGTATATAGGGTAATAATGTTTGTTTCATTCTACAGTCCTTCCCATCCCCACCGCCCCATCCCTCCCCTCACTCCCCTGTGCACAATCCAAAATTCATTCATTCTTCCCTACCTACCCCTCCACTGAGGATCAGCATCCACTTATCAGAGAAAACATTCATCATTTGTTTTGAGGGGATTACCTTCTCATTCACCATGCTACTTCCAAAGGATGCCATTCCTTTCTGTTAACTCTCTGCTGTGCTCCACCTCCCCTCCCCCCATCATCTCCTCAACCAAATGACCCTTATGAATCCTGTTCTTGTCATCATCACATACTCTATGATCTTCCATTTCCTTCGGATTGTTCGGAACTAATTTTAGACCCTCTATTAACTGCCCTTTGCCTTGCTCCAAGTGGATAGTTTGCTGGGATTCATTGGTGTTCTTCAATATTTTGTTTGTTTCTTTGTTTGATATTTTTTGACCCAAAGATAATTTGAAATTTGAATATTTCTCTTATTCGCGATAACAGTGGTAGATTTTATGTAATTGCATTTGTTACTTTCTTATGTATTTATTGTGTTGCAATGAGAAGTTCAATTACTGTATTTAAAGTCAGCTGTTGACTCAGCCACTGAAGTTTCTTAACATTCTACCAGAGGCAATAGCTGTGCAAGAAAGCTAGAAAGCTGGATCTAGAAGATCTGAAATGTAGAAATAAATTTAATTCCTCTTCTATGTTTCATTCTTTCTCAAATAATAAATTATTTTTAAGCTGAAGCTCTTATGTACTTCAGGTGGTAGATTATTCTCATATTGACAGAAGAATTAACTAAACTTTGGGTGCAATATAAGGATTTTCCGGTACAAAAATATATTAAAAATAGAAATACTTTGTTTGGTATTAATATACAGAAACAATATTAGGAATGCACACAGATATGCAAATATGTTAACATAGCTTTTTTGGTTTTTGTCTGCACAATGGATTGAATTCTCTGAAGTTTCTTGAAAGAACTTTTTTTTGTAATTTACTCCACAAACTGTGTATCAAGATGGCTTATAGAATCATTTTAAATAATATATAGTTACAAGTCTATAAATAAACTTCCTTTTACAACATGTGAACATTGTTTTGACTTGCTGTATAAGGCACAGTCTAGTCAAGAAAGAGATTACATATTAAACTGGGTACTTTGAAGAGTTTGCACAAAGAACCATTTATTTGTAGGGAAGAAGTAAATAGACCTCTAAAAAAACAGTGCAGTATACCATGGGATAATAATAATAGGAAATCTTGTCTGGTGTGGTGGCCCACGCCTATAATCCTAGCAGTTTAGGAGACTGAGGCAGGATTGAGAATTCAAAGCCAGCCTCAGCAAAAGCAAGGTGCTAAACAATTCAGTAAGACTCTGTCTCTAAATAAAATATAAAATAGAGCTGAGGATGTGGCTCAGTGGTTGAGTACCCCTGAGTTAAATTCCTGATACAAAAATAAATAAATAAATAAATAAATAAATAAATAAATAAATAAAATTAAAGAATAAGAAATCCTACTGCAGCTGCGCAAATAGGGTAGTTGTATGAGAAGGATGACCTACAGGAAAAAGAATCTTCCCTGCTCCCAGAATCCTACTGGCCCCCCTAATTAGTCTATGCAAATAAAAAGTAGGAGGGGAAAGCAGCTCATTGACCTAGTTCCTAAAATCAATGTCCTGAGGGAGAATCTTATCTGAGAGACAAATAAAAGAGATCCAGAACATCCACACAACTTTTCTTATTATAATGGGAAAACTTTAAGTGTTTATCATAACATCAAACAAAGTAAAGCTTTAGTCAGAATAAAACTTTGCAATAAAGCAAGCATTACATTTTCCCATGTTGTTTCAATGAATATTGCCATCAGATTTACTTTACATCTTCATTTGTCTGTTTTGCACAACCTCTATCCAATATCCCCTTAAATTTATGGCCGAAGACAGTATACTCATTTGCAAGCTAATAGGACTGTGATAGGCAATGGATGGTTATGAATGGAAAATGAAACTTTTTGCAACAATGATACCAAAATCAGTTCAAAATTCCCCATTTTATTTAAAGATACTAACTTGAAAGGCATAAGTGTATTTTGAACATTATTTTGCTAGTTATTCCAGAACATAGTAAAAGAAACTTTGTCTCTTTTTAACATGTTTTTACTTTGAAAATGAAGATTAGAAAAAGTTATTTTATGGCATATGGTACCTGTATGAATTCTGTATAATCTGCATCATTTGATTTCTAATTATTTAACTTACTATTTAATGATAATGAAGAACAGGCTATAGAAAAATTGCAGTAAGACTTAGAAAGCAGATGGTGAAAAATGATTTTTACAATATAGATTTGGGATAAAATATTTTTCTAATGCATTTATGGGTCCTAATAATTAAGGCATCTATTACATGTACAATCTTTTCTAATTATGACCAGTTTTTATTTGATTCATTTGGTTTTCATATCTCTGATATTTGCATACTCCCGAACTAATTTGGCACAGAACAAAGGAGCAATTTGTGCTCTCATAAACAATCAGGGTTAATAAGATGATGTTGATATAACAAAAATAACTAACTCTGAAGAATAATGTGTAAACTTAGGAGTTGATAAACAAAATAAATAAGTGATTATTTCTATAAACATGGTATATAGTGGATGCCTGACAAGAGCTCATGGAAAGAAGAAATAATAGATAGGATTGATATAAAAAGAATATTATCCTGCCTATAATTTCTACCTTATTGATAAGACAGAACCAAACAAACAAACAAACAAGTCCTTTCATTACTGTATATTTGTAGATAATAGAGGCTGGTCAGGAATAATCTTGAGGCCAGCTGTTTCTTTTCTCAGATGTTGCACAATTTTATATTCAATCCGTCGGAGATCTTTGTGCCTCTTCTACATCCCTAAATAAATATTTCATCTGAAAGATAAATGGAAAAGTCATGGATTATAATGAAGTAGCAGTAGTGTAGGCTATTATTTGTCTAGTGAATCCATTTCAACTGTATCATGTCATGAATAATTGTTACATTACATCAAGCAATTGATAAAAGAATTATCCAAGGATAAAACTCTCAGATGTCACTCCATTTAAGGAGTACTCCAAAATGCAAATATTCAAAGGCTTCTTGTCATTAACAGCATCATATATTATTTGCGTGTATATGAGAGAGGGGGGAGGAAGGGGAGTGAAGTGCACTATCCATAAGGATTTATGGACACTTGACTTATCTTTATAAGTTTTAAGATGCAAAAAAGGCGATTTACCCTATTATCTCCAATACTTCTACATTATATTTTTTATATCATTTTGGCTGTAGAGAGATGCATTTTGACATTAGAAGTTTCCCTAACACTTTTTCTCTAATTGACTATGTAACTATAACATGAAAAGTTTATTTTCCCATATAAATTTTAAAAAGCACATATAGAGAGAATTGGTCTCACTTTTTATTTTTTTTTAAATGCGAGGATCTGGTCCAGGTGTGGCACACTTGGCTATAAGCATGAGGTGGGGTGGTATAGGCATCTCTGCATGCTCAGCACAACTGCATTCTGATTTTCAGATCACTTTAGCACTCAAGGCCTAAAAGGATGCTACTGAACTTAACATAGAAGGTCAAACATTTTGTTGAATAAGGCTGGTCACTTCAATGAATTTGGATGAAATAGAGAGGACAGAAAGGGTGAGCGAGGCTGAGGTGCTGAGGGGATAGCCTAGGCTAGTTCTCTTTCCTACCAGTTGACACACAGAACTGTTCTTGTCTCACATCAATATTGAAATGAATTCTCGGTGTGGGAACCTCACTGGTCCTGGGACATGGCCAGTTTAAGACTTAGGATCTTGGCTCTCATGTCATGGCAGGTTTTTGAATGATCTGTCTGAATGAAAAGGGGAACAGTAGCCAAGATTTGGACTTAATCAAAAGGACTGTAATATCCCTAACTCTACACATTGTCCTCAGAACCTAATCCTATGCCTCATAACATGTCAGCTGGCTCCTTCCAGCAAATGATCCAGAGACTATTGAGAGAGTGACCACAAATGATGCCATGTTATTTTTAATTTAATCTTGAAAATGGCATTTCATCACTTCCAACATACAGCTTTTTAAAATCAGATCATTAGACCTAGACAAAGATGTTGGGTTAACACAAAGGCATGAAATCCAGGGGGAACAAACTCAAAAACATCCTAGACCTCTACAGTGTCTCAGGGAACAACATAAACAAGATGGTAGAGTAGGAAACCCTCATCTCTCCTTCCACTACAGTGACCCAATTTAATAATACACAATTATTTTTATGAGAAATCCAGAAATCACCTAAGGTACTCCCACACCCCAGGAGAATATGAGAGCATAAGCATCAAACCTAGTATGAAAATTTGTGGCACCTCTCACTAGAGTCCTTGCCCCTGCACAGTATCATGCAATGGGAAGAAAACTTAGCTCCAAGTCTCTCTGGTGAGGGAAGAAATCTGGGTCTTACAGCCAGTATTCTGACATTTTGTGGAGGGCTACCCAAGTGAATGGCTTCTCGCTCACCTGTCAGAGTGTTGATGGTACTTTGCATACTATAGATGTCCATGGGCAGCAAGGACATTGCTATTCCAGAAGAATCAGGGTACAACAGACAGAGGATAATGTAGCTCAACAACTTGTGCCTCCTGGGAGAAAGAGTAGAATATGCATCTAACCCCTGGCTTTTCAAAAAGCTGTGTAGGGGATGCAGTTATGTCTCACAGGTTTCCGAACACAGATTGAACTCACTTAACCTACTCTAGATGCCTGGGACTAACTGAGAACAAAAAAATTTGCAAAGAATTTCCAGATTCCATTACCCCTGGACAACAAATTTCTATTCTATTATATCACCAAGTTATTATATCACCAAGTGATTTTTAATGGTAACTTTAGGAAACACTTCCTGAATATAATAGAAATCTGGAAACATACATACAGAGTTATCAATCATTTAACTTAACAAACATGTTTAATTATCCAACACAGACAAAAACTGAAGGACATACTTGAAAATAGTAAAAACATTAGCTATTGCTTTAATATGAAAATATTATATATATACATGGTCATACAATGCACACACACACACACACACACACACCCCTAAAAACTTAATTTTCAATTTAATTTTGGAAATAATTAAATCAAATTGTTAAAGAGCCAGGCTCAGGTGGCTCACAAAAGTGTTTTGTATTATAAACATTAACTTGGAAATATTTTAGGGGTTAAAAATAATTAAGATTGAGTGTGCACTCTAAACCTCTTCATAGATTCCAACACTTCATTTTGTGTTAGCCTCTACTCAATCCAAAATTTTGTGCCACTTGTCCTTAAAGATGATTGAGATAGCAATATATATTTTAAAAGTTGCATATTTAAAAATAAATTAAAGCCTTAGAAATGAAATTTGTGGTTGAATGATTAGCATAGCAATCCAAATTCCAAAGTTAATTTCATTTCAAAGCTACTCCTTTCTGAATTCATGACAGTGAGACATATTAGAAAATTTCAAACACACTCCTTTCAAGCAAATGCCAAAGTGCTGAATCAATATGAGCCTGTGGTTGCCTCTTTAAATGCTGCATTCACCTGCTTCAACCCATTTTTTGCCACCTAGATCTGAACTTCTCCCAGGCTACCTACCATTCTTGAAATTATACCTTCTCACCTGTCCTTATCCCAAACTCCAAATAACATGTAATCACAGACTAACAATCTAATAAATGGCTTCTTAAAACCTTTAGTCCTGAATCTGTCCAGGGGCTACAGGTTAGGTGAAATCTAAAAAGTCCAGTAAATCAATTCTGATGAGCATGCGGAAAACTCTACTAATAAAACTTCCATTATTGTATTTTGTTGTTTTTTGCACTGTACATTGATATAAAAAAATTTTTGTAAAAAAGTATAAACACAATATAAAACTGGAAAAAAAATTATTTTCACCCAAAATCCCAAATGGCCCAAGAAATCAGCAAACATCACTCTGGTGGTAGTTTTCTTAGTCTCCTGTAGTGTGTTAGCAAGACATTTATGTAACTATAATCCAAAATCTTCTGGAGATTAGTAAGGACCTACAGAATTTGAATTAAAGGTTTTATGTAATCTTGATGCCAACACTTTCATCACATTAAAATATAATTGGACCAAAAAAAAAAAAACACTTGAAGTTCTACCTTTTTAAAAGTAATGAAAAAATAAACTCAGAAATATATTGTTTCAGAAACTGAAGATTTTGCTTTCCTATTTGAACTGAAACTTGTTTAATATTTGCAGTAGAGGCATAAATCGTAAAAAAGAAAAAAAAACTACATTGAATTATATTTGCAGATATTTCACTCAAATTTATCTAGGAAGGACAAGTTACAGCTTTTCTTCACTCTGTTTCTCTACTCTTGTTTAGGATTACACCAATTAGAAAACTTTTAACAGATGTGAAAAAATTGTATTCTACAGAATTCGTCCTTTAACTACTAAAGATATGTGTTGCTTATCTCAATTGCTTTAAAATGATTAAGTTGATTTCAAAAAGCACACTTTATCATTTTCATCTTTAAGACAAAAAGCTGAACGTCTTAGAGCACAAACAAGCTGTTTATTGAGCCACAAACACTTATTAAAAAGCTAATTTTATAGAAGAAATACCTGTTCCTAAATGTTGAAGTGTTGACCATATATACACATTATATTTTAGCAGTTACAACATTTCTGGTCTAATTTCTAGGTCTTTGATCCACTTTGAGTTGAATTTCACGGAGCGATATATATATATATATATATATATATATATATATATATATATATATATATATA
>NW_026000026.1:61431283-61519288 GCF_001458135.2 Marmota marmota marmota | reverse complement strand
ATATATATATAAAGTTACCGTAATGAAGGATTCACCCAGGACAGATTGTCAGTTATCCTCTTTATTAGAAAGTCTTTAGTTAACATAAAGAGCTTCTGTTACCGTTAGCTTGTATAAGAACCAGAACCTTAGCTAATTAACAGGGGCCTATAGCAATGGGTGATCAGTTGTGTAAGAAATGGTGGTCAATATAATAGACTGGTTGTAGTATTTTAAAGACACTTCCATTCTTTGTAGAAGAGGAACAATCTCTTATAGTAAACTGACTTATGACAATGAGGACATGCCTAGTAGAAATACCAGAGAACTTTAAAGAGCAAAGATTTAGCTACTCTATCACAACTTCCTATCTATGTGATAATAAAAGCAAGCCTCAAATCAAATTCTGCCACAGGTACAATATTTATTAAACAATAATTCATCAGGAAGCAGGCACAAACATTTATATAGCCCATTCTGCCAGATACTTTATTTTCCAGCTCTATATCCTTTTATGTCCTCTGATCAACTTTTTGCATGAAAGGTTCCCTAGAGTCAGATAAGACCAACATTCCAAAAGCAGGCTACTATTACATTTTATAGGAGACATCAGGGAGCCAGAAATCCTCCTAGCCAAATAGTGGTACAGGCAGATTTAGGAATCAAGCTTCAGGTACTAGACCCACAGGATTATTACAACCTGCTCAGTGGAGATGAGGGAGTATGCAACCCACATATCTTTAATACACCTATTTATCTGTTCTAATTTACTGTACTAGTTAATAGTACAACATTCAACATAAGTGCTAATAAGCTATTATTTCCAACAATGAAAATCAATTTCTGACATTTATTTTTCTAATTTAAAAATACACAAGATGTTGATTAAAGAAAACAGAAGCTCTTGAAGTTACCTTCTATGAAGCATATTAGTTGATCATTCATGGAATATGAACTAGGACAACAGACTGCATCTCCAGGTGAAATGGAACATAAATTTTAAGCACATGATATCACACTTGCCTGGGTCGAATTATTTTCAAGCACATTATTGGGATCACAGAAGTACTCTAGGGTTAATTCCTGTACAGTCATGCAGTTGGAGGATTTGATGGTAGGATGTGAACCTAATAATATTTTAGAATATTTTGCATAACTCAAATAATACTTTCATAGAAGTTATAACTCAATATCTTAAGCAACAGAAAAATGAAATTTCAGCAAAGTCATTAAGTGATTTGTATGAGTTTTATGCCAACTCGCTAAAAAAGGTTTATTTGAATGGCAGAATTTTGTCTAGATCCTGATTATAACCCAAAAATGATGTAGGAAAATAGCCTGTGCTCACCTTCTGTAGTATAATTATTGTTACTAACTGTGATATAACTAAAAATCTAGAAGATACACGTGACAAATTGATCTGATTACAAAGCAATACACAAAGTATCCATCATAAAATGACAACATGATTATATGAGATGGATAAATGAACAATAATCAATATGGTAAAACATAACAATTTAAAAAACACCCCAATTAACCAATGTCATGAAAATGTTATCTTAGCCACAATAATGGGATCCTCATTAGAATAAGTTATACTCCATGTATGTATAACATGTTAAATATACCCTACTGTAATGTATATCTAAAAAAAAACAAATAAAAATACATTTTTAAAATGTTATTTTAGCAATATTTGTAACCAATTTCCAAACAGTCCAGATGAACTATTTTGGAAGTAAAGTACCATTTTCCTATTCTTTACAAATTGTGCAATGGTCCACCCTATCATTGCTTGTTCATTTGTTGTTTGAAATTTCAAGTTATAAAACCTAGCAAGAATTGGGATATATAGTACCTTTAAAAAAGAGTTAACAGAGAACACTGGAAAGTTATTTATCAAAATGAGAGAAAAAAAATTAATTTAAAAGGAGGTAAAAATTTCCATATCTACAAAATACTTTTCTTATATTTTAAGAAAAGTATGCTAATGAGCTATTTTGTGAAGAAGTGAAGATCTTGAAAGTATGAATAACAAGATATAGGAAATGCAAAGTACAGAAGCAAAGAGCAACCAAGAAATGCATTAGATTAACCTGAAACTGATGTTCAACATTCTATTAACTTCAAAAAATGATATTCAACATTCTATTAAGTTGTTTATGCTTTGGTGATGTATTCAAGATCTTTGGCTCCGTGAGATTTTTTTTTAACTTGGAGTTGTTTATTCATTTTCTGTACATGCCTATGGATTGTTCATAATTAGACGTACTAGCACACTTAGGCACATCTGCTGCTTCTACAACTGGAGTCAATTTTTTAGTCTCAAAATGCTTATGAAATTTTTATTTGTTACTATAAAACCCAAGTTAACATAAATATTGGGCAATGTAATCACATGTAAGTAGAAAATAAGTCAAACTAGCAAGAAAATGTAAACTTAATATTTTGAGTATTTTAGTGAATGATGAGATGCTAAAATAGATTTAAGTAACAATATATCTGAATTCTATGCTTTGTATGAATTCTGACATAAACAATCAACTTTATGTCCCAAATTGGTTGTCTTAGAACTTTTATTTTGATACTGATATTAAAAACAAAAACCAACTTCTTAGGTTTTTATTCTATGTATTTCTACCCAGAATAGAGCAACAAACCCAGTCCATGTTGGTGTGCTTGCCCCAGTATTTTATTTTTCCTGTCATTTAAAGTCATTCTAGGCACATAGGTCAATCCTCTCAAAGAAACATTAAGCAGTGGTAATTTTGATATACGAGCACCCAAAGTTCCTGAAAACAATATTAAAATCTAGCCTTAATATATTTGTGCTGTCATAACAAAATATCTGAGGCTAATTTAAACTTAAACTTCACAGTTTTAGAGCCTGAATAATACAAGGCAAGCCCACAGTTTCCACGTCTGGTGCCGCTTTATCTTTTTGCTTCTAGCACTGTGCCTTGTGGCTGCATCCTCTCAAGAGAACAAATGTTTGGCCTTCACATGAAGGAAGGGAGGGGAAATGGGTGAACCCTCTCCCTTCAGCCCTCTATGAAGGCCCTAGTCCCATCTATGAGGCATCTACAGGCCCCATTTGTTTATAGTATTGACAAATGACATTTCAACATATAAATATTGACTTTCAGACGATAGCACCTAGGATGTGCACTCAAATCACTCATCCCGGTATATATAACAGGATATATTAAATTTTATTTCCAGAATTCTCAATGATTGGGTCTGACATTGCATAACACATTTGGGTCTGGGGCAAAATTGCCTTTAAAGTCATGTATTTCAGCAGTAACCAAGGGCTATCAGACTGCCTCTGTCTAGGAATTTCACTTTGCTAGCCCAGATGTGCAAGTCAAGTCAGCACCACAAGAATCTTTGCCTTTACTCCATCCCTGGCTGTGCTCAAGATTTCTCTAATTTATGGTGAAAAGATATATTTAGAGAATACCTTTTTTTAAAAAATGTATCAAATTCTTTAAAAATTTAGGGTTCACAGACCTTGCTTTGCTCTTTCTTCCATCACAAACTTCCTCTCCTTGTAATCTTTTTATTGCATAAGAGTATTACCTTTCATCAAATCACACAAGGTAGACAATTATTAGGTTTTCAACTCCTGTTTTAATCATTCTAAATAAAACTGCGATTGTGCAGTAACTTTCATCCGTTATTTTTTATAAAAAACATTTTAATTCCTATTCACTTTAAAGGATAATTGCTGAATTATATAATGATACCCATCATTGTAATATCTTAATCCATTGTTCTTTCTCTACACCATACCCTGTGGCCACATGTCATCCTTTCAAAAATGTCATCCTATTATAAAATAAGCAATGAGGATTTCCTCCTCTTAAAATTTTCCAGTGATAAAAAATTATCTAAAACTTTAGTTCTGATTTCTTAGCCATTCTCTGTATCTACTGACTGTATGCAAATAACACCCATATGTCATATCCAAGCTTCAGAAGTACTTATTCTGTAAATAATTACTTTTTAAAAT
Organism: Marmota marmota marmota; assembly: GCF_001458135.2. NCBI lineage: Eukaryota > Metazoa > Chordata > Mammalia > Rodentia > Sciuridae > Marmota > Marmota marmota. Next base: position 61,515,291 of record NW_026000026.1, on the reverse strand, counting down.
TGGCCCCCACTCTTCTAAGATCCTTAGAATTTATTTTTATTGTTCTTGTGGTGGTTTTCACTTATAATCTTGTACTATAACTAAGTATATGTGTATCCTATGTACATAAGCCATTACATTGAGTACATTTATGAACTGTCTTAATTTTTCTCATGTATATGGTAATTTGTTAAATGAATAAATCACTGTTTAGTTCTGCATTTGGCATGTGAATTAGTAGACTTAGAAGCATTGCTCTTGGATAAGTAAGAATGTTAGATATATAGAATAAATAGAAAATTCTAGGCTCAAATACCAACTGCCAGGCTACTAAAACACTTCTGGCAAGAGGTCCTGACCAAATATAAAAAAGTGTAAATCTTGGGGCTGGGGTGGTAGCTCCATGGTAGAGAGCTTGCCTAGCATGTGTGAGGCACTGGGTTCGATCCTCAGCACCACATAAAAAATAAAATAAAATAAAAATTTCTTTAAAAAATGTGAATCTTATTTCATCATCCATATTTTACTGTTTATCTGCATTAAAATAAATATTTTTATCACAAATTGTCCCATAAATTTAAAGGCCTGATATTTATGCTTAGAAAGTTGATTATAGAAAACTACACAGATTCTGGTAGTCATTCTAAGATATTTCTAAGTTATAAAAAATTTCACATTTTCTGATGTCATATGTCTTAGCAACCAAATGAGAAATTACAGAGAGAAATCATCACCCCTATCTCAAACTATAACTCTGTGAAGTGACTCATCTTTTTTTCATTGCACAGCAGGTAAGAAAACCTGAAGACTGGGTTTGATGACTGCCGTATCATAACCATTAAGAAGAAATAAGGCAAAGTGTTCATCCAAGGAATGATAACAACAAAAAGGAAATGGATAGGTTTCAAAATGTCCCATACTGATAACCAAGGACACATAGCAATTTTATAGTAGTCCACTCTTGAAATTTCATAGTATAATAAGTAGAAAACCCAAGCAGACAGTCAGTGGATTGGCAGGAAATTAACCTATAAGTTTCATAAGTGTGATGTTTCTGAGATGTATACCTTATAAATACACATTTTCATAAGGACTTAATTGTATTAAATACTCCTATGATAACAGTGCATGCAGCTGGCCCTATTAGACTAGATATACCAGATTTAAAATGTTATTCAAAAGTATACATGCAAATGAAACTCTGTGAGTCCCAAATCAAACAGAATTAAATCTTTGCATGGACATATCTTTTACCATGTATGTAATGTGTTACTGATCCAGACCCAAATTAAGAATTCCCCAATTATCCATTCTAAGTTACACTACATAGTGGCCCATATCAAGGTGCATTGTACCCTTTACGTTTTTAACATTTCGCTGGAATCAGGTAAGAGCAGAACAGTTATGAAAAGAACAAAGATATTTCTCTTTCTTCTTCTAATTCCTTCCACAAAAAAACTCAGGGGCACTCCAATCTTCTGGTTTCAAAGCTGATGTCAGGCTTCCATTAAGTGTTACTTAATGCTTCTTCCTTTTTACATATAGAATTTCAGGATTTTTCTTCTCCCTTTCACTATGATCCTCGTTATTACTTCTGCTCCAACTATCACCGCACCATGAGACATTCCGCTCTTTGAACCATTTCCTCACCTCTCCTACCAAATGTGTCTGTTTATGTTCTGCTTCCTTATATCAGGTTGAAAATCTTTATAAGAGTTGTACAGTGCTGAATAATGGTTCCTTAAAGCTCTCAGGCCTTAAATTCCTGGAAGTTATAATTTTTACAAGGACAAGAATATTTGTAGATGTGATTAAAGTAAAAATCTTTATTTTGAGAGATTATCCTGGATTTCCTGGGTAGGCCTTAAAGGTTTGGCAAATATCCTTTTAAGAAAGAAGCATAAGTAGTTTCAGTACCATACTCACATGTAGGCAAAGACAGAAGAGATGCAGCCACAAACAAAGGTGTACCCATAGCCACCCGTAGCTGAGAGAGGCATAGAATGTATTGTCTCCCAGAGCCTTCTGAGAAAATGCAACCCTGCTTCAACTGCATTTCATAATTCTGCCTCCAGAAGTGTGAGAAAATGTTTTACACAATCAGGTTGTGATAATTTGTTATAGCAGTCATAGGAAGTTAATACAGTATTAAAAAAGGTAAATCCCTGCTAAACTCCTAGTGACCAAATATGGCTTAATACCTTACCTACCCTTGAAAATATTTTTTTAAGTTATCAACATGACAAAAGCTGCCAGGGAAAAAGCCTTAATTTAATGGAATAAATGTATCATTGTTGGGAATTAGATTATGTTTCTCAACAGTGTGGGAGTATTTGATTGTTTAATTCTGAATGTTTCATTGCAGTATGAAGTAGGTGGGAATCGCTTTAAATTTCTTTATAGAATCAACCCTGATAACATTCTTAATCATGTAAAGGCTAAATATGCATGTCAGAATTATCTCCATCCCTTCAAAGAGTTCATATTTTACCCTTTTATGCCTTCTTTCTAAATTCAGAGCAACTAGTAAACTAAATCCAGAAGCCACAATTGGAAATAAGACCCCAAAGGGTTTAACTGGATCACCTCCAGCATCATTTAATATTCACTCTGTAGCTAAATCCAGCAGAGTTGAGGGTGCTTTTTCTTAAATTATAAAGGTAGTATATCTTGCATAATTAAATTAAATTTATTAATGATATCTTGATGTTATAAGAGTTAAGATTTATAAAATTCAGGGCTGAGGATGGGAAGCAAAACATAAAAATGTATACCTTGAGGGTATTTTATCAGAGAGAGCATGTTTTCTTCCCAGAAAGAGTAAGATATTTTCCATGTGCACTTCTTAAAACAGTGAAGTTCTCTTCAATACTGTTTTATCCTTGTTATTGTTCATTCTCCTAAATAAACATTCATGCCTTGAATACTCACCCTTATGCATAATTTCTTGCATGTTTGTGCTCTAATCAACTTTATTTCTTTTTCCTATCCAGTCATCCAATTAAAATAGACCAGAAGGGCAACATTCATTTTTAAATTTTATATTAATAAATTACCAATTTTGCTATGAAAGAAATTTTGAAATGTGATAATTCATAATTTTGTTTGTTTTTGAACACATATTGGTCATCCAAAAAAGTGAATGTCTGAGGTGATATGCTAAATGGATTAATTTGATCATCACAAAAAGAATACATATATCAAAACATCAGGCAGAATCCTATAAATATGTAAAAATATTATCCATCAATTAAAAAATATAATTTAAAATTAGAATATAACTGTGAGCAGAAACACAGAAATCTATGCAAATGAACCCAATTAATACATAAAATTTTATCTGCACCTCAAAGTTCTCAACTGCAGCCCCCTATTTCTTCCTTCTTTGAAAAAGTAACACTAGACTTCTAAAACCACAGGGTGGTTTGGCTTATTTTGGACTTTGTATAAATGAAATCCTCAAAGCAAATACTTCTTGGCATCTGGCTTCCTTGGCTCAATATCATGTAGATAAACTCATGATGTTGTGGCAGATATAACTGGTTCAATTTCTGTGTTATAGAGTATCCAACTCCATGAATTTTCTGAAATGTATATATGTATTCTTTTCTTAATGGATATTTCCATGGTATTCTTGTGTGTGTGTGTGTGTGTGTGTGTGTGGTGCTGGGGATTGAACTCAGGGCCCCCATGTGTGGGAGACAAGCACTCTACCAACTGAACTATATCCCCAGCTCCTCCATAGTATTCTTTTGTGTTATTATGTCAAGAACTCTTTTTGAATGCATTTTGGTATACTGGTTCCTGAAATTTGGCTGGGAACATACATAAATAACTTGGTATGTAATTGCTGGGTAACAGATTATGTATATCAATTTTAGTACATGATATAAACTGCCATACTGAAAGGACTCTAACGATTCATGTCCTAAAAATGTTATGTTTACATTATTCTGAGTCATTTTTAATTGATGAATTAATGTTTTCACCTATAGATTCTGCCAACTTTTTATTTTGTTTTGTTTTATAAATTTTATTCATCATCACAAGGGCCTTATTGTAGATTTTAATTCTAATGAAAGAAGTTGAGAAACACTTCATGTATTTATGAGCCACTTGGGGTGTCTCTATTTGTGGAGGTCCTATTTAATTTGAATGACAGTGTTTCTCTTTGATTATCTAGCCTTCTTCTTAAAGGACTCATTTACATATTTTGGCATGAACATTATTTTAGTGCTTTGTATTTAAAATAACAACTCATTGTTTAGCTAGTCACCCTCTTAACAGTGTCTTGACAAACGGAATTCTTATACTTAGTTTGAGACAACTTGCCAAGTTTTCTCTTGTATTTGATATTTTGTGTCATGTTTAGGACAACTTTGTACACTGACAGACTGAGAAGACATTCTTCTACTGAAAGCATTATAGTTGTTACCTTTTATAACTATACCTTAAGCCTGCATATTTCCTAGGCATCTATTTGTAGAATAGCAAAAAGAAAGCACTATTTATTTTCATTTTTTTCATGTGGCTACCCAATTGTCATAATGCATCTGATTGGATGGATTAACACAATGCTTTGCAATTAGACATTGTTAAAAATCAAGCAGGAACCAGGCAATTTGGCACATGCCTGCAATCCCAGACCCCTTCCAGCTTGGGAGGCTGAGGCAGGAGGATTGTGAGTTCAAAGCCAGCCTCAGCAACTTAGCCAGGCCCAAAGCAACTTCGTGAGACCCTGTCTCTAAATAAAATACAAAAAATGAGGGTGGGCATGGGGATGTGTGTCAGTGGTTAAACACCCCTGGGTTCAATCCCTGGTAACAAAAAAAAAAAAAAATCAAGCAGGAGAAGTAGTCTGGGTTCTCAATTGCATTTCATTTTTATATTTGTCTATACTCTTCCAATGCTACCTTGTTTTAATTATTGTAGCTATATGAAAAATCATGACATCTGCTAACATAGTCCTCTAATTCCATTTTTCTTTATAAAGAGTGCTTTTATATTTTTGCCCTTTGCATTCCTTTAATATAGTCTGTTTACACAAAATTCACTTGTGTGGGATTTTCATTGGAATAATTTAGTTTGGAGATCAATTCAAGTAGAATTGACAATTCTATCCAGAGACCCATTGCTGTATTTATTGAAATATTTTATTCGGACTTTTCACCTTTAGTTAGACATATTTCTTAATACCAATTTCCATTGATATTGAAAATCGGAATACTTGGAAACTTTTATTACCTCATTATTAATAATTGCTTATGATAATATGCAACAGACTTTCATATAATGATTACACAATATGGTACACCATAATTAACATAGTTTAATAATTTATACTTTTTATTTTGTAGTATATACATTTCTATATGAGGTAAATAACATTTTAATTTTAGTGTTTTTTCACTTTTCCTTGCCTTATTCCAACACCTAAAATATTTAATAAAAATGGTGAGTGTCAATGGGAATTCTCTTTTCTCATTTGGAATGTAAGAGGGATATATTTCAAAATCCAACAAATAAGTATGTTTAGAAGCATATTGTTTAAGGAATGTTACTTTTTGTAGTTAATTTTTAATCAGATTAAACTCTATTTTAGTTTTATAAATAATTATAGATACTGGATAATTAATTTGATTTTGTTATATCTTTTTTCTCGAACTATTGTGAAAATTCAATCAGTTATCTTTATATCACTAATGTGATGAAATACATTGATTTAAAATGTTAGATCATTTTTTTTGAAGTGTTCAGGATTGAACAGGCCCTCACACATGCTAGGCAAGTGCACTAACACTGAGCTATATCCCTAGGCCTAAAATGTTAACTTTATTCTTAAGAAAACACCAACTGTGACATCACAGTATCCTATACATAAACTGTTACATTTGATGTGTTAATATTTTGTGTAAGATTTTTCATCTGTGTTCATTTATGAATTTGGCTAGTAATTTTCTGAATTATAATATTCTCATCAATTGGAACCATAATTATACATATCTCATTAAAATAATTGAAAACTATTCTACATTTTCTGTTCTGTGGGAAAATGTGCATAGCATTGTCTTCATTTCTTTCTCAAATGTTTTGTAGATATATTTCTGGAACCATACTGGTCTCATATTTTGTCTCCATGGATATATATATGTGCTGGAAATGTGATCAGGCTATGTTACTTCTCTAGGAGCTCCCTCACCTGTACAGGGAAGATGAACATCATTTTCTCAATTTCTATCACAGTATGTAATTAATTAATAAATATTCCTTTAATTATTCTAATATTATTGTTTGTGGTTTTATTTTTAGAAGCATGAAAATGAATACCTTAAAATTTAGATCTACTGATATAGTTAACAGATACTTGATCTATACATTAGTTGTCTACCCAGTGTTTGATGTGAATCACTGTGATTGTCTTGTTGCCTTGTCAAATAATAGTTTTTGAAAATGAAAGCAAGTTTAATAGAGTCTGTTTCTTCAAAAGTTTATTTTAAAAACATTACACAAACAGCTACTTAAACCCTTTCAGTATCTTCCAATAAATATAAAAGTGGTGCTTTTTCTATCTCTTCTTGTTCCTTCCAACTAGATTGTTTAGAAGCTACATTTTAACTTTAGAAACATTTATGTGCTTTCCTAAGTACCTGGTAGGCAAGGACACCACTAGGCTTACCTATATATTTTCTAATGGGGTATGAGTGATTTTTTTTTTTTTAACTATCTGCAAACACCTTCTCCTGGGTGAACATGGAACAGTTATCTCACTAATGTTTTCAGATTCAATATTATCATCTGGTTTACAAAATTTGTTTCCATATCAGCTGTTGCATTTCATATTACCACATTTACCTGATTTTTGGACTATCGCTAATAATATTCTATCTCTTCTTCTAACTTCAAAGGTTACTTTATCCAGAGAATTTTTCACATTGATATCCACTTACTTTACACCAATGACTGTATCTAAATTCTACAGATAATATCTATTAGCTGCAGGCAATGTTGTAGTTACCTTTCATTCAGAGTGTCAAAGTTTTATGCTATCACAAGAAGTATTGCATCATGTCAATGAGCAAATGTAGACAGACCATTTTGGGTTACTTAGTTAATGAATTACAAATCTAAGTCAGAATCAAGTTTCTAACATTAAAAGTAAGTTTTTTTTTCCATGTTAGAAAGTCATTACCCATTAAAGTTCATGATACTGAAATCTCTGCATCAATTGACTATATCTTCTTCCAACTTGAATTTCATTTCTTGAATCTCAGATTTTCTAAAGTTTATTGGAATTTATTCAATTCTTAAGAATGCCTTCTGATTTATTCCTACATTTCTGTGTAATTTCTTATTGTTTAATTCATCTTTTCTCATTGCAAGTCCCTAACTTTGTGAATACTTCCCCACTAGAAACATTTCAAACACTGAGTGTTCCAAAAATTGACTGTTTTCTCTATGAGAAGTAATTAACAATTGGTAAATTTTATTGATCCTTAAGTATATTGTTTATTGATAACTTGTATCAAACTTACCTACATTATTTTAAATACAATTATGTTCTCCCTAAAACACATTACACATTTCTCTAGAGAAATATTTTAAATTGGTGCCTCAGTTTAGTAGTTATCAAAACCTAGAAGAGATGTTCAATGAGTCAAGTTAACTTGGAGTACCTGAGGTAATATATGACATTAGTGTTCACTGATACTGGAATGAAGGACTTTCAAACCTGGATTTATTCCCCAAAATGTCGTGCCTTCTGAAAACTATTACTAAATATTTTTATATAAGCATAATTTGATTAATTTCAAAAACAATTAGCACAATTAACAAAAATTATGAAATAAATGGCATTTCATAAGATGTATCTATTAGACCTATTACTTAACATAAATATTATTTTTCTTTCTATGTCTTACCAGAAGAGAGACAGTGAACTCTTGATTATTTGAGAACTGATTATACAGTTTGTAAATTATCTAGGCCATTGACTTCTCTTCCTGCCTTCTGCCAAATGACTTTCCACATTTCTCCCTTCATTAGCACACTTACATTCAGAGAAATTCAAGCTATTCAATTTTGCTTTTTGTACTGGAATAAATTGTAGAGGAAAAATTCCAATTATTTGTTAAAATAATGTCTAAGGATTACCTGGGAATTTTTAGTGTTACATCTCTGTTATTAATACAGTTAATTGACAGTTGACGCTACAGAATCCTTTATTACCCTTCCAGAAGGAATACTGTTCATTTTTATGAGTGAATATTTGCAAGACTAATCAACATGTAAGTGCCAAAAAGCTCTATAAATGACTACAATGTTCTTAACTAAGCAAAACCTGCAAATGTGAAAGTTGTGTCCAACTACAACCCCCCTCTTCAGTTACAGGCATACCTCATAGTAAAACAAACTTTACTTAAGGTGTCCTCTCATTGTATATGCAAGTTCCATTACAAACATGGCATAAGTTATACTCTGTATGTACCAGAGGGTATGAAGTGAACTCTGCAGAGAATGAGAAAATTGATTAGCAACAATGAAAAAGGTTTCTTATGTATGTCTTCAAATGCCTAATGTCACTCCTCAACTCACAAAACAAATGTATGAATTCATTTATTCAAATTACTTATTTAAAGTCTTATTTTATTAATAAATATTGATTGTTAACATTTATTAAAATAAAAATGAATAAATAAACTGAATAATCTGAAGTTTAGTGTACACAGGGACAACTTCAAAGAAGCACTATCAGAGGTCCAGTGGCAGGTGCATGATGTAAAAGGAAGAATGGGACAATGGATACTTTTAATTTTATTTAATAAAAGTATTTTTATTTAATAAAAAATATTTCTATCAGACATGGTTAATGATTTTACTGAAATTCAAGTACCTAATCTATATGCAATAATGCTATACAAGATGTGGAATAATTAACAAATTTTCAAAATATAAATATATAAACATTCAAGAAGAAAAATCATAGCAGAATATACTAGTAAATGTAATTTAAACTGGCTATACAAATTATGAAGTAAATTATATAGGTGAGGGCAAAAATAAAATGATTTCACAAGAAGTAAATTTAGGACAAGATTTAAAATAGTTATATCCTGAACTTGAAAACCATATTTACCCAAACTTCAGCTAATACCTTCATGTTATTTTCAGGACTCTTCTGTCTCTGGAAGGGTTGACAACAAAGGAGCTTTTCTTCTCCCACAGAGAGAGAGAGAATTAGAGTCATACTAGTGAACCAGATCACACAAATGTGTCCTAACTGAACCTACCAAACACATTATCTAGAATTTAAAATAGTATTCTTTGGTTTAATAAAATAAAATACATTTTTAAATAAAATATTTTTCTGGTTTTTAATTTAAAAAAAAAAATTAAGCCCGAATCTTAGTTCTCATCTTTGAACAAGTAAGATCCTACCTAGAAATCAAGTAAATATAATTTCCAAAGACATGGATCCCATTCTGCCTCAAAGGGAACCATGGCCATAAAGAATATTTTTAAATTACCTTTCCAAAAAATTGTTCCTTTCTTCTTCTTTTCCCTTCTTTCCTACATTTTCCTCCTCTCCTGTAATTCTTCTCTCTCTCTCTCTCTCCTAGCTTATTCCCTTCCTCTTACCTCCTGCCTCTCCTCTTGCTTTCCCTCTTTAATTCATTCCTCCATCTCTCCCCTGTCCCACAATTCAAAAAGTGGACCGCTGTGTTAGGATTTCATGGACATGTTGGCTTTGTGGTCTATTATGGAAGTATCATTGATTTTATCTCCTTATCTAACTTCTAGAATGTATGGGATATAGAATTTAAAAATTTTGAGTTTGCTTCTGCAAGTAGATCTAGACTTTTGGTAACTTTTCTCTTAATTGTTGCTTCTATTGCAGCCTTTGCCATTTTTACACAAATCTTCACACCTGCATTCTTTTCCACAACACTTGTATTTATTTTAATTGTCCCTAATGTAAATTTTGGCACAGGCCACTTATTCGAAACTTCAAAAATATATTTATAGAAGTCCGTTCTTCCAAAGCTTTTTCCATACATAATAACCCAATTAAAGACAATATACCTAATTTGATTCTTACTGACATGATTTCAGATGTTGCTCACAGGAGGTGAAATCTTTGGTATAGTTCCAAAATAAATATGTTAAATCCCTTCTAGAAAATTTACATTCCCCCTGTTTTTACACATTTAAGTTTATGTCCTTTAGAATTGCTCTATATATTTCATTAGGAATGCTAATTGATCTCAACACATTATTTATAGAAAACACCTTTAACCTACAAAGCTCCATTGTAATTGCTTATTAAGATGTTAGTTGCATTGTTCAGAGCACCTTAACTGCTACAAGCTAAAATAGAAATCTAATTTACTTTTCCTTTGGTCTTTTGTTAGGATCACTTAATTCTTAAATCCTACAAGAATATTTAATCTTCCAGGGCAGAGATAATTCCCATAATATTATATACAAGTGGTATCCTTTTACTGTGGTCATAATTTTTGGATTGATAGCATTTCTGTCAGTACCATTTAAACATTTTTCAGACCATAATTGATTTTACTGTCAAGAATGTTTTCATGGCAATTGACATAAATATCTGAGGGTCAAAAGAATGATATACTCTTTCAAAAATCAAGAGGATATGGCTCTAATCATAAAGGCATTTATAGGTAAGTTGTCTGATTCATGCTGTGGTCTTAGGGGTTATTTACTTCTCACTTTTCTTGTCAATAAAAGTAAGAGAGATGAGGAATAAGGTGACACTCATTAGAAGTAGCAAGAACAGTTAATCCCAAGAATCCATTGGTTCAACCAACAAGGTTTGTGGACAGTTCTGCCACATTACAGTTGTAGGTTTCTGGCAAATTCACTTTGTAATATAAACTCAAGTTTCCATTAAAAATAGTAATAGGGCCCTATATCTTTTTTAAAAAATGTGATTAATGTTGCAAGAATACCCTTATCATTTTGGTGAGGACTTTAGGTTGTCACATTCTTTAAAATCAGGTTTTTCTCGGTTCGGTATTGAATTTTTCCTAAAATCTGGGTTGGCTGAATGTCAGTAGTTATCTTTTCAGATCAAATGATCTCTTTTACATTAGATAATTCGATTTGGTACCTAAACTTTGTAATATCACACCTGTTACACCTGTTATGAAATCATTATTAGAAGAAAACACCAAGCCTTCTTTTGGGAGATAGATTAAGGTAGAGTGATTAAGGGAGTGAAGGGAGGTGGTGGGAAGTAGGGGTAGGAAGGATAGTAGAATGAGTCAGACACTATTACACTTGTACATATATAACTATATGGGGAAAATATACTTAATTCGTAAAGTTGCATAACATATATAAGTGGAATCTTTGTGTACCTACATATAAACTGATCAAATGTAATGTTTTACATTGCTTAATGCTAGCATGCAGGTGTCATTAATATAGTCTCACAAAAAATAAGTCACATGCTTAAAACATTTTGCTCAGAGGGAAAGATACAAATGTGTGAATATTTCTTCCCTCTCTTTCCTTCTGTATAGGAAATCATTACATGTAATGTTTCTGAAAAATGTGTGCCATTAAAATGCTTAATTTTTATAATATTCAATTGTTAATAATGGGACAAGAAAATGACACAGAATTTTACTAAAGGTCTCCTGTTATCTGTTTCTTTATAGGGCACCTTTTGCATATACTCTCCCACTTAACACAATAACCCTTTTGGGTAATCTGTGTTATACTCATGTTATCACTGAAATCAATGAGGCATAAATTGATTACTGACTAGGATAAAATGCTAGTACGTGAATTCTTCTTACCCTTGATCTTATAATTTTTAAAACATAAAATAATACTTTAAAAATTTATCAAACTCACTTTTATAAATATCAGTGATATACACTGAAATATATAAGTAGCAGACACTCATTGTGTCATAAAGTTTTTTTACATATCCATAGGAAATTGCACAATTTTTAAACATATATTAATTGTATATTTTACAGGTTTTACACAGTTTTTAATAAGAATATTGTATATGCACTTAACACATTTACATACTCATGTTGTGAGCAATTAAAACATTTTGATCTGTGGAAATATTTTAAATATATTAAAGACCTAAGCTACTAAACTATTTCTAATCCCTAGCCACTAACATGGACTGTATTATTTGGCAGCCAACAATTTTCCAATTTAAGTACCTTCTGTTTCCAACACTGTTTTCTCCAACTTCTCGGTCTTCTGCTGGATTCTTGCTATTCATGGTGATTTTTTTTCCACTCTTTGCTTAGACTCTGAGGAATGAAATATCTCCCTTGGCTACTGTTTACTTTCTCTAGGAGGTGACATTTTATGGACTACGCTCCCTAGGTCATTCAATGTACTTAGATTTACTGGAATAGCGAATGCTAAGCACACACAATGGAATCAACCTGGAATCAAAATGTGTTCTCCTGAGTATATTACACTTCTTTAAATCATCTTCTAAAATAATGGAGAAATCAAAGACTTGCTTACTACTTGATAACTATTTCCCTTTAATCAAATAGTTTTGAAAACAATTTAAACTGTATGCTTTTTTGAATTAGAAAATTACCACTTCTCTTCAATACATCTGGCAGAAATTTCAAGTCTACAACTATATAGAACCTTGCTCTAATAAGAATCTCCTACCATATCTGAATAACAGATGTTTTCTAAATGTTGGTGCATTTCATGGAAATGGATCTACAACAACAATAACAAAAAAATGAAAGTAAGGTAATTTCTGCTATGGAAAAAGGCTAATTTACCATTCACATACACAATGTGTTATTCAGCATTTTGTACCTGTAACAAATATCTGGGGTGGGAGCACTTAGAAGAAAATATTCATTTTGGTTCTCAGACTCAGAGGTTTCAGTCTGTCATCATCTGCCTCCAAGCTGTTCAGATCATGGCAGCTGAGAAGCAAAAAGAGACAGAGAGGAAGGGACTGGGGGGCAAGATACTGTCTTCAAGGGCATGTCCTCAGTGACCTACTTCTTTCATCCATTCTCTGCTGTAGTCCGGCTGGGCAAAATAACCGGGAGATGACAATCAACTTGAAGGTTGAAGCAGGAACTGCTCTTTGCGGGACAGCAGAGGTATATATACCTAACTGACTACACACAGCTTGACTCAATTAGCATCATCCAGATACAGCAGTCAGCCAATAAAAATCCCCACTATCTTAATGGCTCCGTGGCATTGCCTCACTAACCACTCCTCCTGGCAAACTGCCAGGCGCCATCTTGATTTGGTCGTGGCCCCCAATAATTCTCCACTTGCATACAGTTTTTCTTACCTCCCAGTAGTCCATTCAAATTATTAAGTGATCAAATGGATTTATCCACTGATGAAGTTAGAGACTTCATATACCAATCATTTTCTAAAAGCCACACCTCCGAACATTGCCTTATTGGGGACCAAGAATTCAACACACAAGCTTTGGAGGATATTCCAGATCTAAACCATAACACACACATTTGCAAATTATTTATAGAATTTTTACTTCATAGCTTTTATTATTTTGGAAATGAGAATTTATTTTGCTTCCTAAAATGGTAACAAATAGAACATGGGTAATAGATTTTTCCAATCCATTTTGAAAATGAGCTAATTAGAAACATTAGACTAGTCAATTCTAAATCAGCACCCTTTTAAAAAAATTAGTTATACATGGACACAATATCTTTATTTTGTTTATTGATTTTCATGTGGTGCTGAGTATTGAACCCCAGTGCCCTCATCACCCTTTTTAAAATTGATATTTATATCATGCAGAAAAAGGATATTGATATCAAACACTAGAAATAAAAAATGCATCTATATATGAAAATGGATATATATATATATATATATATATATATATAGAGAGAGAGAGAGAGAGAGAGAGAGAGAGAGACAGAGAGTCAGAGAGAGAGAGAAGAGAAGGAGAGTGCTTATGAAGTTAGAATTTAAAATTTCACATAATTTTTCACTGGAGGCTTCCAGTAAACCATTTATCAGATATGAAACAACACAAAAGTGTTAAAATCAAGAAGCATCATCAAGGTGGGTGATCTGAAGGAAAACAGGATAAAATGAGTGGTATATATAATGCCTTTCCTGGTTTCCTATCTCTAATCCCTTTCCATAGGTCAGGGTAAATCAATTTATAATTCAACTAAGAAGAAAGGAGAAACATTATTTAACAGCTGAATTGCTTAGAACACACATGCACATACATATGCATATATTTTTCCTAATAACCCTTTTTTCATATAGAAGGATGTCTATCATGGACTTTTATATTATTATGAATCATTCTGCCTTCTTGGAATAAAAAAGGGTGGTGTGAGCTTTTTAGGGAAATGATAGTTGATGAAGCAAAATACTTTGAAATCCCTGCCAAATCTGGCATTGAATTTTGCTTTAACAACCACAGATCAGAGAAGTTGCAAGTTCTCTCCTGTTGCAAAACTTTGCCAATGTCAAAATAGTCCATTATGCAAGCCTGCCAATCTTCCTCAAAGCTCTCCTTTCAGATTAAGGAAAGAACATAGATGATAATCAAATGCCTTTGATTCAAACAGCATTGCAGCTGACACATAAAAAGATTCAAAAGAAAAATAAACAGATTTCACAACTTCATAGTCTTAACACAAAAAACTCATTGCTCAACTGAACAGCATTTCCTATAGATTTGACAGCCAGACTATGGAATAGTCACTGATTTTACATCACCTGTTAAAATATAAATTCTCTTGCATGTAATTAAAAATATGAATAAGCTTCACTTTTCTAGTACTAAAGTAATAAAGTAAAAGCCAGATTATCAAAGAACTTCTCAAAAGACATGAAGGGTCGTCCAGAGATGTTGTGCAACATGGTAATAAAAGCAGTGGGATCAGGAGACAGACCTCCTGGATTTAAATCCCAGCTCTACATCCTAACATGAAATTTTATCCAATATACTGTGGGAGCATCTCTTGCCTCCATTGTCATATCTCCTTTATATAATTTGAGAAATTGATGTTTGGAGAAATGAATATTTACTATAAAGCTAGAAATATGGTGGAGTAGTGACCACCAGGATTCTGTCTCCTCAATCACTGGATAATTTCACTTACAGAATCTATATGATGTAACTATTTAGAAATTCAAGAGTCTATTGGAGCCTTAAAAACTTTCAAGGGAAGGCACAGACTGCAAACTGTGGTTAATTTTGTCAATATGTGTCAGCACAGAGAGAGCTACTCATCACCACTCCCAGCATAGGAGCAGGCAGCTACACACACATTATTAGAACAACTTGCACAAAGCTTGCAATGCCCAGAATGGGCAGGAAAGAACCCTGTCCTCCAAATATCAGGGATCTGTGCTCTGACTGATGATTGTTGTATTTAATCACAGATGTGTGAAAAAGAGAAAGGTAGCCACTGTCATTGCACTTCCTCCTATTGTTGCAAGGGAGATTTAAAAACTTGATGGCATTCCTCTTTTCATTATTCTTCATTTCCTCTTTTGAAACCCAAATATTAAAGACTAGGACATTCAAAAGCAACTGCATATATGGGGAAATTAGAAAGTGGCAACGAATAATAAACCCAAGCAAAGACGCAGGCTAAGAAAGACCTAAGGAGACAAGTTCACTCCTCATAATTTAAAAAATTAAAAATAATTAAAAAACAGCAAATGTAGGGTAAGGAGGTGAACATGATTTCTGGTGTTACCATGTAATTGGGTTAAAATGTCCCCTGTTCAATAACAACACCAAATCACAAAGAAAATATGGATCTATCCAGAAGAAAAAATAAACCAACAGAAAGTGTTCCTGAAAAAAAGACTGAGAGTGGATCTATGAGATAAAGACTTTTAAATGGTCTTAAGATTGCTCACAAAACTATAAAATGTGGATAAAGTCAAGAAAAGCATATACTTTTTCATCAACTTTATTGATATCAAAAAGATAACCCGAAATAAAACCAAATAAAAATTTGGGTTTGAAAACCTACAAGAATTGAAGAAGAAAAAAAAAAAAAAAAACTAACCAGAAGGAATCAAGGGCAGATTTAAGGGTAGAAACTAATCCATGAACTCAAAGATGAGACCATTGAAATTAGTAAGTCTGAGGAAACAGAAAAAATATTAGAGAAAAGTAAAGAGAGCCTAAGGTACCATCCTGCAAAGGAACATGTACACTGCGGCAGTACTGGAAGTAGAAGGAAGAGAAGCCTTAGAATATTTGAAGAAGTAATAGCTGAAAACTTCCCAAGTTTGACAATACATACAAATGTAATCATCCAAGATGCTCAATGAACTCCATGTAAAATAAACTCAAAGAGATTCACAGTGAGACAATCTCTGGAAGACCAAACAAACTTTCAAAATACAAATTAGTAACAACTGTCCATTGAAGAGGGACCCTAAATAACATTGTTAACAGATTTCTGATTAGACACTTTGAAGACAAAAGAAAGCTAGCCTATATATTCAAAACACCAAAAGTTGGGGGAGAAACTGTAAACCCAAATTTTTATAGCTAGCAAAACTGTTGTTCCACGTAAAGTTTAAGAACATAGGACATTTCCAGATAAATGAAAGGTGAGGGAGATTGTTACCACTAGTTTCATCTAACCAGAAATGTTCAGAGAAGTCTTGCAGGGCCAAATGAAATAACAGTAAATAGTAATCCAAAATTATGTCAAAACTATGGATCTCAATAAAGGGAAATATATGGTAATAATAAAATCTAGTATCATTACAACAAAAATTTATAACTCTCTTTTAAGATACTAATGGATTTAAAATAGCTACTACTTTGGGGACACAATATATAAAAAACATAATTTTATTGCATCAACAACTAAAATGGGTAGAGAAAGTGCTACAAGAGAACAAGACTTGGGTTGGGCGCAAAGACATACGCATGTATTCCCAACTGCTCAGGAGGCTGATGCAGTAGGATCAGGAGTTCAAAGCGAGCCTCAGCAAAAGCAAGGTGCTAAGCAACTCAGTAAGACCCTGTCCCTAAATAAAATAGAAAATAGGGTTGGGGATTTGGCTCAGTGGTGGAGTGTCCCTGAGTTCAATCTCTAATCCCCGGAGTCCCCCCCACCCAGAAAAAGAGAACAAGACTTTTGCTGGCATTAATTTAAATCAAATTGCTATAACTTTATAATAATAAGTGTAATCCATATGGTGGTCATGAAGTAAATGGCCTTAGAATGTACACGAAAGAAACAAGAAGGAATCTGACAATAAAACCTCAACCAAATAAAAAAAAAATAAAGTAAAAAGTGAGAGACAAAAATTGATAAAGTACCTATAAAATCAATAGCAAAATGACAAAAATCTATCTTTAACAGTAATCACTAATATAAGACATAGTAAACATTTAATCAAAAAAGTTTAGAAGAGAAAAATAAGGAAATAATATATTAATAAAAGAAGATAAACAGTTACAAACATTTGAGACCTTAAAAACAAATTATCAAAATATAGAAAGCAAAAACTAACAGAAATGAAGGAAGAAATACATATGCAACAGTACTTATAAACTTCTATATTATATTCTCAATAGTGAATAAGCAAATGGCAGAATATAAATAAGGAAATAGAGGATTTACACAATAAACCAATTTAATCTTATATACATATTACACTATCCAACAATGCCACCTCCTGCATGGCCAGACTTACAGTTCTGGTGAGGGGTGATGGGGTATTAGAAAATAAAGACTCACATAGGCAAATTATGAAGACAAATAGCTGGGATCAAGTGCTGCAGCAGATCTAAAGAGTTGCCAGCAATTTTGTGTGTGTGTGTGTGTGTGTGTGTTTGTGTGTTTGGTGTTGGGCATTGAACCCAGGACCTTGTGCATTTGAGGTAGATACTCATAACAGAGCCATGTCTGATTAAAGATTACACAGGCATTATTCTTTTTATTCAGGAAAGTTACAGAACTAGAAACATCTATTCAGCTTTTCCACAGTTGCAATGTGCAATGTGTAGTGATAAAGAAAGTCCATTATTTAAATTTCCTGTTATGTGGGGAGACTCAGGAGTAGAAGAGCTGGTGAAACATTGTGGTTGCCAAGCATGTGAATTCCTCTATCCTCAGGAGCTAAGTGTCTGAGATCAAGGTCAAAGCTGATAAGACTCTTCTAAATAACCTCCTCATACAAGGCATTACCATATCAGTTAAGAATCCTATGCACTTGCACAGAAATATTCCAAGACACCAGGCACACCACAGCCATGAAGTCACCAGAGACCCCCAATCTCAGTCACTGCTCCCCCATTCCATGTCACCACTCTCCACACAACAATTTTTCTAAAATGCACAGGAGGCATTGTCAATGGTATACCATATGTTAGTCACTAAATTAAGTCTCAATAGATTTAAAAACATAGATATCATACAAAGTACTTTGAGACAGAAAATAGAATGGCAGCTTTCACGGGATGGAGAAGGGAGGAAATGGGGGGTTATGGTTTAAAAGTCTATAATTTCCATTTTACAAAATGAAAAGGGATCTGGAGATGGATGGACCTGACAGTTGCATAGCTTTATAAATGTACCACTGAACAGTATGCATTAAAATGGTTAAGATGGCCAAGTGTGGTAGATCAAACATGTAATCCAGTGACTCTGGACACTAAGATAGGATCCTTGTAAGTTCAAGGATAGCCTTGGCAATATAGTGAGACCTTATCTCAAAATAATATTTTAAAAAGGGGTTGCACACTTAGTTCAGTGTTACAGTTCCCCTGGGTTAAATCCCCAGAGCTGAAAGATTAATAAATGAATAAATAAATAAATATGTGTGTGTATGTATATATATTGTAAATTTTATTTTTGTATGTATTTACTATAAAAAAGTTTACAATAAATAAAAGTACTTCAATCATTACTTGAAATGTGTTAAACATTCAGCAGTTGTTGAGTATTATTATCTAGTATGAGATATTTCTATAGTTGAGGATCATAAGGATGTGAGAGGGGTAGAAATAGAAATTTGATATTAGGAAGCCAATCTACTTTAGTGCTCCTCAAAGTGCAGTCAAGGTACTTGTGTCCGTCCATCTGTGATCAGCTTGCTATTCATCCATGATAAAGCAAGGGCATAAATAGAGACTAAGAATTTAGAAAACATTAAAGCAACTTAAAAAGAATCTGAGGAATTTAATAAAGAAACATTCTGTATGAATTTGGTTTTTTAAACTTAGTCTTCTATGATAATATTTTATTGCATTTTATATACTTGAATTGGAAAATTTAAAAAACATATCACAGATAGTCTATGAGGCATTTGTGTAGTAGGTATCATTAAGCATACTGTTGCAGTGATGGTTCATGACTTACAGGATAAATGCTGGTTCAATATTTATATTTATACTAACTCCAAATTGGAATTCTAGTCCAAGCTCCTATAATTTTTATCAACTAAACCTTTTTGTATTTCAAATTAATCAATAATGTTTTCTGCTTCCAAATGTTTGGATAATCATCTTTATCTAAAAAGGATAGTATTAATTTCAAAATCATGTTAAATATTTTAAGGTAAAAATTATTAAGAAATATGTCAAGTGATCAAGATTTGCCTGTAAACTATTTTTTCTTGATGCTGGGGAATATAATAGAGATTGTATAGAATTCATGCTTTTAAGATATGGGGACATTTTTTGAAACTTAATTATTGCTTCTATTAAGAATATATAGGAACTGGGTGTGTGGCTCAGTGGTAGAGCACTTGCCTAGCAAGTGTGAGGCACTGGGTTTAATTCTCAGTACCACATATAAATAAATGAATAAAATAAAGGTCCATAAACATATAAAAAATTAAAATTAAAAAAATAATAAATGGTGCTAAATACTTTGTAAAAACAAGACCTATACAACAAGAATTATCTTATCAAATTGTTCTTAGGAAGAATTATAGTAAAGAAAATTGTCATACAGTCATTAGGATCCGAAGAAGAAGAAGGAGGAGGAGGAGGAGGAGGAAGAGGAGGAGTTGTTGTTGTTGGAGTATTCTTACTCATCTCCCTGGCAGTACAAACTGATGGAAGGGGATGAAAACATACTTGATATAATACACACATCTTCTCTAATGACACCACAATCATTTTACATGTCTCAATTGAAAGGATTCTCTTTTTAAAATATTATTAATTGTAGATGAACATAAAACTTTTATTTTATTTATTTATTCATATGTGTTGCTGAAGCTCGAACCCAGTGTCTCACATGTGCTAGGCAAGCACTTTACCACTGAGCCACATCCTGAGCCCAAAAGGATCTCTTGAATGACTGAATTGACCTTTTTTTTTATCTGAACCCTTAGATGTTTAGAGAGGATGAAGCAGATTATAAGTGAAAAATATAACTTAGACATATGAAATATAATTCAGGAATGACAATGTGAAGGGGTAAAATAAAGAAATAGAAGGTTTTCTTAGGATAGATCCATTACTTTGTTTTCCTCATGTCTTGCCTCTTGATTTTATTCGTGTGTGTGTGTGTGTGTGTGTACACTTTTATCTATATGAATATATGGGGGAGGAAAGAGAGATAAATTTACTGTGGAACAAAATGTTAAACTTAGTGCACCTCACCTAACCATATCCTTGCCAAAGAATGCTTTCCAACAATCTATTAGTTTGTATGTTATAAAATTATCTTTTTTTCTTTATAACAACCCATCTGTACCACAACTCTAATAAATTTTAAAAGGCCATGATTATATTATCATGTAAATATTTGTCTTTCATTGCATGAGGTCCTCAACGTTAACTAAGGAATTATATTTTTTCTAAACATCACTTGAGCCACCTCATTTTACCTGACCTAATTTAAAATAAGATCCTTATTTATATCAGAAGAGGCAGAATTGTGCTACAAATACAATGTTATTGATCTAGGTGAAAATTACACTGTGACTTTCTCTTAATTGTGTGTCAAAATTCAGTTGATTCCACAAAATATTTATTATCAACTTCCACTACAAGATTATGTTTTACAGCCAAAATTAAGTTCAAGCAAATTCAGAAATGTTTCCTTATTCAAAAGAAAATAGATCAATAAGACATAGTGCATATTATTCTGTTTGAATGAGTGTAAATGTTAAAATTATTTAGACACAATGTTCACTTTTGAGACAATCAGTTAACATTATATTACATCTATCAAAAAATGATTCATTTCATTATGCTAATGACTATAAAATATGAGCAGTTATCCTTGTTTGTTTATATTGCAACAAACAGAATGTGCTGCTGAACTTAGGAATTCTGTAGTACATCCCTTAATTAATTCTTAAATTCATTCAAAAATTATAATTTAAACAAATTCATTTAATACTTAGATGGAGTTAATTTAAATATATATTTAGAAAAAGTTATATACATAAACTATTTCTAATCATTTAATAATTTTCTGAAAATTCATTAATTATTAGTAATTTAATAATTGAATGAAGATTTAAGTTATGTTCAGCTGTATATGTTTCTGATGATCTTAAAGATATAAAACAGGGAAAATCTCTACTGTGATTTAATTCCTGCAGTATGGATGATTTGAAACTCTAGATTTTTCATGGAATCTCTATATTGGATATCTATTACTGGTTTATTCATTGTAAAAGATACAAAGGAGATTCATTATTGCAGGAACACTTCTAGAAACATGTTCAGTTTGCTGGAGGACATAGCAGCAGTATGACAACAAATCGTGTCCATTAAGGCAGGTTCAGATCCAGTTATTCTCTAAGTTCATTTATTTTTTTGCCTTAATTTCTCATGTGTTAAGTAATATTCAAATACATTCTTAAAACTTCAAGAAGATATCAGAGACATATTCCCTTTGAGAGTAACTTTTTATGACAAGAAATGTCATATATTTTTAAAAATATTTTTTAGTTGTAGATGGATACAATACATCTATGATATATTTATTTATTTATATTTATGTGGTGCTCAGGCTCGAATCCAGTGCCTCACATGTGCTAATTGAGTGCTCTACCACTGACCAAAACCTCAGCCCTAAATATCATATAGTTTGCCAATATTTTTATTTTATAGACTATAAGTGCAATTAACATTGCATAGTCATTCATATTTCAATTTAATGGGCATGATTTCTTTGAGTATTATTCACTACATCCTTTCTGGTTTCCTAAAACACATTATAACTGATATTTGAATCAAAATCCTACAGGAAACCAAAGTTAATTTTAATTGCCCTTGATTGATTTGAGCATTTTAAGTAAGAAATAGCCCTATTATTTGACTCTTCTGTATTTTTAATTCCTACTAGGAATTACCATTTTAGGGTATAACTACATACTTTTATGAATCTAGACTTCATTTGAATTATATAGGCTTAGGAGTATAAAACATAGTATAACTTTAAAAACAATCATATTATGACAAATACAGGAAAGCAGGCTTGTTTAATTGCTCCAGGTCAGCAACACTGGACTGTGAACTTGTGCTATTTTCTTATAAAGTAATGGGAATTCACAAGAAAGGGATTAAAAACATCAATAAAATAAAATTTAATATTGACTGAAAAGCCCAAATCTTGTTGAAACTGAAAGTAAATTATAGGGCTGATGAAATTTGATTCAAAGGAAAAAAAAAAACTATTCAGACATAGAGTCCATTAGTCATTGATACACTCAACTTCACCAAACTAAACTATATCATGTAGAAAATACTATTGGAAGAAATGCCTTCAACCCTCACCTATTCCCTGATTCAAAATACACAAATAAGCCAGGTTCAGTGGTGCACTCCTGTAATTCCAGTGGCTTGGGAAGCTGAGGCAGGAGAATCCCAAGTTCAAAGCCAGCCTTAGCAATTTAGCAAGACCCTGACTCAAAATAAAACACCAAAAAAGGGCTGGGATGTGGCTCAGTGGTTGAATGCCCCTGGATTCAATCCCTATCAACAAAAAAATAAATAAATAAATAAATAAAGATGTGGTCAGCAATTATTTTTTAATAGTTCCTTTACTCTTAGCTCAGTGATTTTTATTTATTCTTTTCCCTTCTGTTTCCTTCTCCCAATCATCTCAGTGGGTAAGGTAGGTTAAACGTATCCAAGAAAGATGCCAGAGCAAAACAAAAATGAACTTAGGTCCACAGCTTCTGAAACTCAAAGCACATTTTGACTGACATCATAGGATAAGAGAGAGGATTTTAAAATCTCAAATATGAAGACTAATACTCAAATCTCTGGTGATTTTTGTATTGATAAAAAGAAATGTAGTAGCCAGTCTTGTAGGGGGTTGATTTTTTTCCTGCCTCTGAATGAATTGTAGATCCAAGAGGAATGTCATCCTTATATGGGTAAAGAGGGGATCCTCTGCCACTTACAACTTCAGGGTCGGCCTCAAAAGATAACATCAGATGTCAGTCTCCAAGAAGTTTAGCAAATTTGGGCTTAAATAAAACTTATCTCAACTGGCTATCCAAAGTACTGGAAGCACTGGTACCATGTGAAGGAAAAGTAGAGGCGATGGCTATATTTGAAGCTAGGAGCAAAGAAAGCTGATGTGATTCCACATCCTGTCTCGTCTCTTGGCTCTGAACCTTGGTGAGACGCAAGCTTTAGGGATGAAATTAGAACACTGACAATTAGTAGTATGTGTGTCACCTGTGGTTGGCTGAATGGGTAAGATAATATACAAGTAATGTTGATCACAACAGGGAATTGATTTTTAGGATGTAGTTTCAACATTGTCCTTGAAACTCTAGGGAGAGAAATTGGACAGAAGAAAGAAGATAGTGGGATACAGACAGGAAAAGAAGAAATCTGTTGAGGGCCACAGTCAAGTCAAGATGGCGCCTGGCACTTTGCCAAGAGGAGTGGTTTGAGAAGTAACACCAGCGAGCCATTGAGATGATGGAGATTCCTTAATGACTGACTGCTGTATCTAGTTTATGTTAATTAAATTAAGCTGTGTGTAATTATTAAGATAATGAGGATTCCTTAATGACTGATTGCTGTAACTGGATGACGCTAAATTGAGTCAAGCTGTGTATTCTGTGATGTATATATACATCTGCTGTCCTACAATAAAGCGGCTCCCACTGTATCAACCTTCACAAGTTATTTTGCCCAGCCAGACTGCAGCAGAAACCAAACTATCACTATTTGCAAATGACATGATTCTATATTTAAGACCAAAAAAGAAAAAAAAATAAAAAACTCCACCAGGAAACTTCTAGATGAATTCAGCAAAGTAGCAGGATATAAAATCAATACCCATAAATCAAACACGTTCCTATACAACAGCCATGAATCCACCAAAAGAGAAATTAGGAAAACTACCCCATTCACAATAGCCTCAAAACAATAAAAATATTTGGGAATGAGGTGAAAGACCTCTACAATTCAAACTACAGAATACTAAAGAAAGAAACTGAAAAAGACTTTAGAAGATGGAAAGATATCCCATGCTCTTGGATAGGCAGAATTAACATTGTCAAACTGACCATACCATCAAAAGAGCTATACAGATTTAATACATTTCCTATTAAAATCCCAATGACATTATTCAAAGAAATAGAAAAAGCAATCATGAAATTCATTTGGAAAAATAAGAGACCCAGAATAGGCAAAGCGATCCATTAGCAAGAAAAGTAAATCAGGAGGCATCACAATACCAGACCTTAAACTATACTACAGAGCTAAAGTAACAAAAATGGCATGATATTGGCACCAAAACAGATATTAGACCAATGGTACAGAATAGAAAATACAGAGACAAATCCACATAAATACAGTTATTTCATTCTAGACAAAGGTGCCAAAATATACACTGGAGAAAAGATAGCATTTTCAACAAAGTGGGCTGGGAAAACTGAAAATGAATATGTAGCAAGATCAAATTTAACCCCTATCTCTCACCTTGTACAAAAATCAACTCAAAGTGGATTAAGGATTAGGCAGTAGCATTGAGACCCTGTGCCTGATAGAAGAAAATGTAGGCCCAAATCTCCATCATGTCAGCTTAGAAACTGATCTCCCAAAGCACAAGAAGTAAAATCAAGAATCAATAAATGGGATTGAATCAAATTTAAAAACCTCTTCACAGCAAAGGAATCAAGAATGTGAAGAGAGAGCCTGCAGAATGGGAGAAAATCTTTACTACTGCACCTCAGGTAGAGCATTAATCTCCAGGATATATAAAAGACCCAAAAAACTGAACACCAAAAGAACCCAAAATAACCTAATCAATAAAAGAGCTAAGGAACTGCACAGACACTTCACAAAAGAAGAAATATAATTGATCAACAAATATATGAAAAAATGTTCACCATTTCTAGAATCAGAGAAATGCAAATCAAAACTCCACTGAGATTTTGTCTCACTCCAATCAGAGTGGCAATTATCAAAAATACAAGCAACAATAAATGTTGGCAAGGATGTGGGGAAAAGGGTACACTCATGCATTGCTGATGGGACTGTAAATCGGTGCAACCATTATGGAAAGTGGAATGGAGATTCTTCAAAAAATTTGAAATGGAACCACCAATTGACCCAGTTATCCCACTCCTCAGTTTATACCCAAAGGACTTAAAATCAACATACTACAGTGACTCAGACCCATCAATATTTATAACAGCTCAATTCACAATAGCTAAACTATGGAACCAACTTAAGAAACCTTTAAGAGCTGAATTAATAAAGAAAAGTTGGTATATATACACAATGGAATATTACTCATCCTTGAAGAAGAACAAAATTATGGCATTTGACAGTAAATGGATGGAACTGGAAGCTATCATGTTAAGTAAAATAATCCAACCCAAAAAACCAAGTCTGAATTTTCTCTCTAATATGTGAATGCTGGCACAATAGTCAGCAGGGGGCAGGGAGAGAGAGAAGTGGAGATTCACTGGATGGGACAGGGGAGGATTGGGGGAAGGGAAGTGGAATGGGAATGGGAAAGACAGTAGAATGAATCAAACATAAATTTCGTATGTTCACATATGAATATACCCCTGATGTAATTCCACATCAGGGATAAGTTTAAGTTTTCAAGGGTGGAGTCTTGCTTTGTGATGTCTTGCAGTCAGCAAATTGATTGACATCTTGGCAGGTCACATCAATATCAGGTGCTGTGTGGGCCATGGCAGAGCAGGATAGAAATTCACATTGTCATTGGGCAATTGACTGCAGAAAATGTTCACTGGCCATTCCCAGACACCAGATGTTTCTATCCACTAGGCTTCCATGTGCAGTGACCCATATGCAACCCATAGATGGTTTGTGACATGAAGTTATACTCCATTTATGTATGATGTGTCAAAATGCATTGTACTGTCATGTAAAACTAACTTGAACAAAATTTTAAAAAAGAATAATTGAGTCCTGAAATAGGAATTTACAATTTTCAAATAGGTAATCTATTTTCAACACTAACTGGTGAAAGATTAAACTGAGAAGACAAGGGCAAATTAATATCAGGCTTTCATAAAATCAAGTATATAGCTATCTATCACATAGATAGGCAGCTAATAAAATATTGTCTTCTTGGTATCTACACCCATGGATTCTCTTCCTTGAGTATGAGTAGGGCCTGAGACTTGCACCTAAACAGTGACAAAAATGATAGGATGTTACAAACTCAATTAGGCTACATAAGATAGTGACTTCTACCTTGCTTGTCTACTCTGTATCACTTGCTGGCTTTAATGGAGCAAATCTTAATATCTTCCTGTCTATTATGTTACCTGTGGATTTATTGAATAAATTTAAGGTTTTACACATATACATATATGTATGTATGTATATGTATGTATATACACACACATATATATAATCAATAAATCAAGGTCTAATTTATCTATTAGATACAATGCTGATGGATTTAATGTCAGTTAATTGTTTTGCACACATACAGAGAGAAAGAGGGAGAAAAAAGAGAGAAAACTAATAATATGTATAAAATAATATAGAAGAAATCAACCCAACTCTTTATAGCAGATTCCTAGTAGTCATACAAAAGTTCATTAACAAAGTTTCATTTGACTGTAGCTTTTTTGATAATATTGCACAATTCCTGCCAAGTAGGTGATGAAACCTTTTTGTTGTTGTTATTGTTAATGTAGAATACAAATTATCATATTGTAGTATAGCCAATAATTTACTTTCTTAATTTAACAGGTAACTAATATTTTAAAATATCAAAAAGAAAAAGAAAATCTAACCATGCTCAAAATAAGTCTAAAGTGTTCCACTATGAGATCATTTGTATGCAAATTTTCTGAAAGCTGCTAAATTCTGGTTAGCATCCTCCCTTCTGCACACAGGGTAGTCTATTCTTATGGCTCAAATAGTACTTTAGTTTTGATCTTATTTCATAGTTTATCTTACTTTTTCTAATTTCATATAATTTACCCCTAATGCTTCCTGCCTTTCTACCAAGATGAAGTATTATGTTTACTAAAACTAAGGCTAAAGGTTTGGATTCAAATGCCAAAGTATCTTTTTAGAATAAAATTTTTGTAGCTAAATTTGAGATCAAATGTATATGTATCTGCATAGAAAAAATATAGATGTAGCTGTTTTTGTTCTTTCAATATTACAATGAAATATTTATAGACAAAATATTGAATTATTTGTTACTTTCCACAAAAAAACTTCGTCTTCATACTTAAACACATTCATTTAAAAGAATGAAAATAATTATGTTGCTGAGGTGTTGTCTCCCCATATATATTCTTGAACAGTTAAGGGATGATATGATAAATATTACATGATCCCTAGTGAAAAGATGTGTTTTCTGAGTCTTATTATGAGAGTTTTCAAAACACATCTAAAGATTTCCTGTAGGAATAGAGATGATCCTAAGTACTAATAGAACAGCAAACTAGAATAATGTGAATTTTAATGTGTTAAAATATTCAAGATGTGAAAATTCACTAATTTTATAAAACTATGATTTCTGTTTTTCCTATTTTATTAAAAGACAAGTTGCATATATACATATGCATGCATATGCATATAGAATATTAGTAAATTCCAAAATTGTAAGAATAAATATCTAATAGAAACTATTTTTTTAAACTACTCTTTGGTCTCTTATTTACAGACCCATAACATTTTATAAATAACCATCTTTATCTGTTCTCTACTATGTACCATCACATGCATTGTCTTTGATTCTCACTATAACCTTCCCAAAGTAGAATATGAGAACTTCATGTTTGAAAAAATAGCATTAAACAAGATTTAAACCTGGTCCTATCTAACTTTAAAAACTATGTTTTTCTGGGCTGGGGATGTGGCTCAAGTGGTAGCCCGCTCGCCTGGCATGTGTGTGGCCCGGGATCGATACTCAGCACCACATACAAACAAAGATGTTGTGTCCGCCGAGAACTAAAAAATAAAATATTAAAATTTTCTCTCTCCCTCTCTCACTCTCTCTTTAAAAAAAAAAAAAAACAACTATGTTCTGTTCCACTACAAAACAATAACACTCTTACAGAGTGTTCGTGGACTAACAGAGCATCAGGACCATAAGACAGAATTCCACCCTAAAGAAGGATAAGTACTTAATAGAAATGTTGGAAAACATTCTATCTTAAGACAACCCTGATTATATATGTTTATCATTTTCTTTACTATGCATGGATTTATTGGGCACTTAGATCAAAATAAATAGTGTGAATTTTAAGCTTTATGCAGATGAGGCCTTTGAATCAAAGATGAATTTCTTATTCTGCTCACAACAATATCATTATAAAACCTAACCACTCAGGAATGATCCTCCATGCCCAATAGGCCCACATAGTAGTGAAATGAAAGCCAGTGGGGGAAGAAAGCCCTATGTGTGTTTCAGATTCAATATGTAGACCAAGGATGTAGAAATTCAAATTCCCTGTGTATATAGGGTAAAGACACCATGTTCTCTGCTCCTGCTGTGGGAGTTTTCTTAGAAATTTAACAGAAAGATTCTTAGTGTAGTAATTCCCTCCAAAAAGTATCCATGACAGAATCTCTAAAACCTGTGAATGTTAACTTACACAGTTAAAAAAAATACTTTGCAGATGTGCTTAATTTAAGGATTTTCTGATGGGGAAGATCATTAGAGTGGGTCATGATTATGATCACAAACATCCTCATTAAGAGTGAAATATAAGATTGGCCAAAGAGGAAACTCATGTAAAGGAAGCTGAAACAGAAAAGTTCCTACACCACAGAATTTGAAAGAACCAAGAGTCACAGGATGCTGCTCTAGAAGGTGAAAAAGACAAGGGATCTTCTTATCCTCTAAAGTTTTCAGAGACTGTGTATTCCAGATGAAACTTTTCTTTTGTCACAATGAAAACAACTTAGGATTTCTAACCTCCAAAACTATAAAAGAGGGAATTTGTTTTGTCATTTGCAACAAAGCATGGAAGAAAGTCAAACATACAGGCACATTCAGAGACACAAAGTTTGTAATGAAAGCAAATTTAGAGGACATTAAAAATAGGAGCTAAATTGGAGGCTGGTTTGTTTTGCAGGAGAAATTGGGGAATAAATCAGCTGAGAGGAACCCACCTGGATCAAAGAAAATATGTCAAACAATGAGTACTGTGAAGAAAAATGTAAGGATGATACACAGAATGAGAGCATATATTTCAAAATCATGACTCTATGAAGGATTTGTATACAGAATGTATAAAAACTCCTAAAATTGAAAACCTGTGCTAATTTGCCCAACTAAAATGGACAAAGGAGAGGAATAGTCATGTCTTTAAAAAAGATATACATTGTAAATTAGCTCAAGAATTGGGGCTTCTCATCACTAGCTATCAGGGGGATGGCAGAGCAAAACCATGTTTGAGATACCACTTCACATCAACCAGGATGGCTGAAATGAAAGGGTCATAAAAGATCAGGTGCTGGGGAAATGCAGAAAAATTGAAACTTTCTCATACTACTTTTGGAAAGGTAAAATGGTAAAACTCTGGAAAGTAGTCTGGCAGTTCCTCAAATGATTAAATATACAATTACGACTTGATCCAGCAATGCCACTCCTAGGCAATACCCCTGAAAAAATTTTCAAAACTTATGTACACATGGAAACTTACACACAAATATATATATACTATATTTATAATAGACAAAAGTAATAATACCCTAAATATCTATCAGCTGATGAATGTGTAAACAAGTATGCTAAACTCTTCTGATGAAATATTATTTGGCCATAAAATGAAGGATGTACTGATACATTTGTTCTTGAATGTGTGTACACTTTGAAACTATTAAATGAAAAGTCAGCCACAAAACTTTATAAATCTATAATTCTATTTATCTGATCTATTAGGCAAATCTATAGAAATTAAAGTAGGTTAGTGTTTATCTAGGGTTGGAAAAGAGGAAGTAGGAAAGGGAATATTTGTTAATTGCTATGTGGTTTCTTTTCAAGGTAATGAAAATGTTCTAAATTTGACTGTGGTTTGTAGTGATTAGATCATATCTTGAATATACTAAATAACATTGAGTTGTATATATTATTATTATTATTATTATTATTATTAGAATTGAACCCAGGGGCACTTAACCACCAAGCCAGATCCAAAACACTTTTTATTTTTTTATTGTGAGACAGGGTCTTGGTAAATTTCCTAGGGCCTAGCTAAATTGCTGAGGCCAGACTTGAACTTACTATCCTCCTGCCTCAGCCTCCGGAGCTGCTGGGATTACAAACATGTGCCACAGCACCCAGTGAATTGTACACTTTAAATAGGTGAATTGAATGCTATGTGAATTGTATCTCATTTTGGATGTGAAAATACTATGTTCTCATAATATATTTAATAATATTCAATAAACTATTTTTTTCTGGGCAAAAAAAGAATGAGGGATGAGAAAGGCACCCAGAGATTTGAGTGTAGTTGAGATTGTTATATTTCTAATCTTGGTGGTAAAATTATAAAATTTTAAAAATTATTTGTTTATACTTGACACCCATGTTTTATATGCATATATATTTCTGAAAGTATAACAGATATACATGGACTATGTACCAAGTAACTCAAAATTAATAAGACAAGAAAGAAATAAAATACATTTAATTCCATTCTGACCAATATTTCTGTCATGGTTTCCTTGTATTGGAAATTACCTCTAATGTGGTATGTGTCTGATTTTGTTTTAAAATTGAACTTAATAATTCACTAATATGAATCTGAAATTGTCTTGTGCAAGCAATGTTTCCTCCAACTCAATATGAAACTATTATTGATTTTAAATGATGGTTATTTAAGTAGTACACTTAGCCTATTATAAATAATTTAAATTGAAAAAATGTTGTTCCTTAAAATGCCTTCCACAATAGTTTATAAAAACTTCACAAAATTCTAAATTCAAATTATTTCTAAAAGCAATTAATTACCCAGACTTCTTCTACACAACTATTTGGATTCAAAGAAATGTACAAAATAGGGAATTAAACCTTCTTAGTCATATTTACTGGCCTGATAAATATCAATATTAATATTCAATCTGTTTAATAATAGATTGGATAATAGTCTTTCTTTTTTACTTAGGAGTGTGATAAAGTTGGGTGGAAAAAATTAATGACAGAAGGAACCAAAGCACTAATTTCCCCAATGTGAGCCTATCTGCTATTGCACTGTTAGGATTCACTTTGTAGAATGATGTATGCATAACACAAAGGTGCATTTGCACAACTCTTTTAGCTCCATCAAGAGCACCTTTCAGCAAGCAAAATGTGCCTGCTGTCTATTGGGGACAGAGAATAAGTAGATTTCGGAACTAGTGCCCATGGATAGTGTAAAGGAGCATGGTTCACATTGTCTGAAATTGCTCATGCCCTGGTTCATCCAGCTGGTAATGAAGCAGTCAGCATCCCGTCTCTGGAGTAGAATAGGCAATTATTCCAGCTTGAAACTCTGCCCTTGCAAATTGAGTATGGCAACAATTCACATTGGCTGTCATTATAAAGTCCCTCAAAACACGGTAGATGTCCATATCAACTCAGAAGGAAAAGTCAGAAATGCCTAAAACCTTTACCTGAACTCCAAATTGATTTTTTTCTATATTGATAACATTGATATTTAAACTGCTTTCTGAAATATTTTGTACACTTTTATTTTTCAATCATATGCCATACTTCTCCAAATAAATCTGAAATTCCAGTAACATAGATGTTTCTATAGATTCTCATTAGCCACACTCTTATCTTGCAATACAATTAGAGAAAGAAAACATTTCTTATTGTCTCTCTAGTTACATTTTAATCCTCTAGTTTTTTTTTTTTTTTTTAATGATGCCAGTACCCTAATCTCACCCACCCTTTACTACCTAAATCAGAATTTCATGAGGTGGGGCATGGAGGTGTTTTCTTTTTAAAATAAGACCACCACAGATAATTCTAGTGTGTTCAGGGTAAGCAGTACTAAAAGCTAGTATGCAGACAACTCACCTGGTGAAACATTTAAACTAAAATTATGAATCCAGGTGTTTTGTTATGGGGACTAAAAATCTGGATTTCTAAGATTTTTCCAGAAAATGTGAATGTTGCTGACATTGAGTCTGCCAGAATATATATATATATATATCAGAAGTCCGCTGACTTAATAAAATACTTTCCTAGGGTTCATTAAAACATTCCTATGCCTCCAACATACTCCTAAGACAAAAGACTATTCTCTATTATTAAATAGATTGTATATTAATATTGGTATTTATTGGGTCAGTAAATACAATTAAGAAAGTTAGTATATTTCTTTCATTCCAAATAGATCTATAGAAGAAGTCTGGGGAAGTAGTTGCTTTAAAAAAGCATTTGCATTAAAATTTTGTGAAGTTTATAGAAACCAGGAGTTTTCAAAGGGTCACAGTTATTTCAACTGTGCAGATAATACTGAGAATTCCTCTGACTTAGAAGCTCTCATCATCCACTTGACTTTGGTCAAACAGCCCTTTTGGTCACTGATCATTTCTCATAACTGTTCTCCTTGACATAATTACACCAAAAATCTTCCATTCAGCAAGTCTTGAAATATTTGATATCTCCCTTTACAGCAGCTTCATATCAATTCTGATGTCTTATTCATTCTATATTTTTAATTTCTGCCAGAACCCACCTTCTCTCTTTTACAATATTTAAGGCTGTCATCACCCCTTGTCTACAACATTTGGTTTCAAAAATTTCTATCTAGCTGGGCACAGTGGCACACATCTGTAATACCAGTGGCTGTAGAGGCTGAGGCAGGAAAATTTCAGTTCAAAGCCAGCCTCAGCATCTTAGTGAGGTCCTAGGCAACTTATAAAGACCCTGTCTCTAAATAAAATATTAAAAGAACTGGTGGTGTGGCTCAGTGTTTAAGTACCCCTGGGTTTGTTCCCCAGTACCAAAATAAAATTTCTATCTAACTCAAATTCATTGCAAAATAATTTCATATATTTTACCCAAAGTTTCCAAAGTAATCTCTTTAAATCACTACACAAAATGCATCAAAGTCCCTTGTTTATAAGTATTGTATCATGATTTGGACTGCAAACTTTAAGAAAAACTCATTTACACAGCATTTATTAATTTCTAAATTCATATCTCTATTTGCAGTTGAGCCTTCATTTTAATTATACCTAGAAATCACCTAGGATCTTATTCTTACCTATGTTCTTCATATCTATAACCTGTTCTTCAAACATGGCCCATACTTTCATATATTTTACTATCTTTCTGTTGTTCCTTTAACCAAGAGTACTTAACCACATATTTTCATCTTGAAAATCCATTAAACCTTAAAAGCAACTTTAATGTTCCTAAACATCAAAAAATAATAATCACCTCTTTGGACCCCACATTTTTGCTCTACAGGGCTTACAGAACAAATTATGTCATAATTATACTTAATGTTTGCCTTACCTCCTTCCAAATTTTCTCCCTCTAGACATTAAAATAATCTCCCAAAAATCCCTGCCCCAAATCAATTGTCAATGAATATTTAATAAATTGAAATGTACCAAGCTTTTCTTTTTTTAAATAACAACTATGTGAAGATTGATTTGATAAATAATTTCTTCCCATAAGAGGCTCACAGAATACAGAGTTTAAATCTGTATAACAAATATCATATATGAAGTAACAGGTAATTCCCCATTTAATCAAAGAGTTACCAATACCAGAAAGGAAGCAATCGTAATTTCACTAGCTCATACTATTTGAGACATAATAGTTATCTAAAAACAGCTTCTCAAAATTCAAAGAGAGAGATTCTTACATTAACATGGTTTTCCAAGAAAAAAAAAGCTGTAGGATTTTTAAAGCTTATAAAGATGAATAAAGTTATGTTACATGAGAAACAACCTGAGCATAAAGACTAAGAGAGAAGAAATGCAAATGACAGGTTAGATAGTGAATATATTGGTTAAACTATCCCAATGTGTCTTAACAGAATATTTTGAGATTTAAAGTGTGTAATAAACAAATATTTAGAAAATATTCATTATTCTGTTTTGTGTTGCATAAAAAATACAGCCAATAAAATATACTTAAAATAAGTTTTCATCAACAGGAAAAACTTGTTTGGAAACAAATAAATTTTTATTTATCTTAAATAATTTAGAATTTTTAAAAAATGGAATATAGTTTTCCTGCTATTTGCAGGATTTCTTGAATGGTTGTTTAGAGTAAAGCAATAGAGAAAACTTCTGGTGAAGACGATTGGCAACATATATATGCTTGGAGAAAAGGCTATTCACACCATTATGAAAGAATCATTTATTATGAAAATCACATATTATGAAAATTACAAATTATAAATCATAATTATAAATTTAGAATTAATTCTTATGTGATTTATTTATATTATTATATAAAATAATAGGGATTATGTTGTAACTATTTGTATTATTGCCATTTCAGAACAAATATAACATTGGGTTGTAGATTTCTGTTAACTGATATAAAAATATAATAGTTCAGTTTTATAGCTATAAAATGTTATAAAACTATAATTTTTCAAGAGGTAATTTTTCAGCAGTTTAATATTCCACAGTTATTGCATTTACCTTTATTAATATAGCAGAATTTTTAAATGCAGAATTTGTCTGATATTCAAAATGTAAAATTTTTAAAAAATATATGTACTGTGTATTTGGTTCTTTGATTCTTACATTTTTCTCTCTTGTGGCATTTCCCTTAATCCAGTTATTTTCAAACATTTTCTTTCAATAATATCCTGTGGAGATGACAACTGAAAGAGTCAAATATTGCCAAGTAAAGCTGATAGCAGTTTGAATAGTTTTAAGTTCTAAGCTTTATCTATAAATTTTATGCAAATTTATACATATGCCACAACATATTAATTTTTAATAAAATACTAACTGAATTATTTATTTTAAAATAAAATATAAAATTTATTAAAATATGCCACATTGAAGCCTGATAAATCCAAACCCATGCCTTTAAAGGCAAAGTTTCTTGAACTAAAATTGGAAAAAAAAATTTAAATCCATAATACCTACCCATGTATATTCCTCATTTTTTTGTTCAACACCAAAGTGAGGTAAAGGTAATCTGCATAGTTACTAAAAGATTATAGGGTAGAAAATATAATGCCTCAGAGTCACACTGCAAGAAAGGAAAACATATAGACAATATGAAAAAATAAGGGAAAAACCTGCCCAAACAAACCAGGATACTACAATAACAGAATCCATGGACAGCACTGATCACACAGTGAAGATGGTCAGAAACCATGAACAGAACATCCAAGAATTATGGGATAGCATCAAAAGACCAAATCTAAGACTTATTGAGATAGAGGAAGGCACAGAGAGAGGTTCAAACCAAAGGAATGCACAATGTCTTCAATGAGATAATTTTAGAAAATTTCCCAAACATGAAGAATGAATTGAAAAATCAAATACAAGAGGCTTATAGGACACCAAATATACGAAATTACAACATATTACACCAATCCACATTATAATGAAAATGCCTCGTATATGGAATAAAGATAGAATCTTAAAGGCTGCAATATAGAGAAATCAGTTCACCTATAGGAGGAGACCAATTCATATCTCAGCAGATTTTTCAACCCAGACTTTGAAAGCCAGGAGATCGTGAAACAACTAAGCTCTAAAAGAATATGGATGCTAACTAAGAATTTTCTATCCAGAAAAAGTAAGCTTCAGATTTGAGGCCAAATTAAAAACCTTTCTTGATAAAGAAAAGTTAAAAGAATTTACAGTGCGAAAGCCCGCACTACTGAGTATCCTCAGCAAAATATTCCAGGAGGAGAAAATGAAAAACAACAATGAAAATCAGCAAAGGAAAGAACTACACTAAAGGAAAGACCAGTAAAAGCAAAAATCAACTTAAGTTAAAAAACAAAAATGTCTGAGAACACAAATTATATTTCAATGATAGCCCTGAATGTGAATAGCCTAAACTTTTCAACTAAAAGACACAGACTGACAGACTGGATTAAAAAATACCCAACTATATGTTGCCTTCAAGAGACTTATCTCACAGGAAAAGAAATCCAGGTGAAAAGACTGAAGGTGAAAGGGTGGGAAAAATGTACCACTCACATGGACCACATAAACAAGCAGGGGTCTCCATCCTCATATCAAATAAAGTGGATTTCAAACCAAATCTAGGGAAAAGGGATAAAGAAGGACATTCCATACTACTTAAGGGATTCATATATCAAGAAGACATAACAATCATAAATGTCTATGCTCCAAACAATTGGGCATCTATATATGTCAAACAAATCCTTCTCAACTACAAGAACCAAATAGACCACACACAATAATACTGGGTGACTTTAATACACCTCTCTCACCACTGGATACATCTTCCAAACAATAACTAAACAAAGAAATTATAGAACTCAATAATACAATCAATAATTTAGACTTAACAGACGTATATAGAATATTCAGTCAATTGACAAGCGAATATACTTTCTTCTTAGTAGCACATGGATCCTTCTCCAAAATAGACCATATGTTATACAACAAAGCAAGTCTTAGCAAATACAAAAAAAAATAGAGATACTACCCTGCATTCTATCAGACCATAGTGGAATGAAATTGGAAATCAATGATAAAATTAAAAAGAAAGGTTATTCTAACACCTGGAAACTAAACAATATGCTATTGAATGGTTCATGGATAACAGAAGCCATCAGGGAAGAGATAAAAAAAAATTCTTAGAGGTAAATGAGAACTCCGATACAACTTATCACAATTTCTGGGACACCTCGAAGGCAGTGTTAAAAGGAAAGTTCACTGCATGGTTTTTGTTTATTAAAAGAAGAAAAAGTCAACAAATAAATGACCTGACATTATAGCTCAAAGCCCTAGAAAAGGAAGAACAAACAGACACCAAAACTAGTAGAAGACTGGAAATAATTAAAATCAAAGCCAAATCAATGAAATTGAAACTAAAGATGCAATTTAAAAAACTGACAAAACAAAAAGCTGGGTCTTTGAAAATAAATAAATAAAGTTGACAAACACTTAGCAACCCCAATAAAAAGAAGGAGAGAGAAAACTCAAATTGATAAAATGTGTGCGATGAAAAAAAGGAAATATCCAGAAGACAATTAGAAACTGTTTTGAAAATTTATACTTCAATAAAATAGAAAACCTCAAAGATGCTAAGCAATTTCTTGAGGTATATGATCAACACAAACCAAGAGGACATACACAATTTAAACAGATCATTTTCAAGCAAGGAAATAGAAGACACCATCAAAAGCCTACCAACCAAGAAAATCCTGGGGCCAGCTGGACTAACAGCTGAGTTTTACACAACATACTAAGAATTAATACCAATACTCCTCACATTATTCCCTGAAATAGAAAAGGAAGGAACCCTTCCAAACTCATTCTATGAAGCTAGTATCATCCTGGTACCAAACCAAGGCAGAGACACATCAAGGAAAGAAAATTTCAGACCAATATCCCTAATGAACATTGATGCAAAAATTCTCCATAAAATTCTGGTAAATTTTATACAAAAATATATTTAAAAATAGTGCACCATTATCAAGTGGGGTCCATTCCAGGGATGCAAGTTTGGCTCAACATACAGAAATCAATGAATATAATTCGTCATATCAATAGACTTAAAGATAAGAATCATACGATTATATAATTTTGATGCAGAGAAAGCATTTGACAAAATACAGCATCCTTTCATGTTCAAAACACTAGAAAAACTAGGGATAGTAAGAACTTACCTCAACATTATAAAAGCTATCTATGCTAAGCCCCAGGCCAACATCATTCTAAATGGAGAAAAATTGGAAGAATTCCCTCTAAAAACTGGAAAAAGACAGGAGTGCCCTCCTTCACCACTTCTATTCAACATAGTCCTTGAAACTCTAGCCAGAGCAATTAGATAGATAAAAGAAATTAAAGGGATATGGATAGGAAAAGAAGAACTTAAAGTATCATTATTTGTTGATGACATGATTCTATACTTAGAGGATCCAAAAACTTCACCAGAAAACTTCTAGAATTAATAAATTAATTCAGTAAAGTAGCAGGATATAAAATCAACACCCATAAATCAAATGCATTTTTGTACATCAGTGATGAAACCCTTCAAGAGAAACACCTTGGGAATCAACTAAAAAAATAAGTAAAAGACCTCTGCAATGAAAACTATAGAGCACAAAATAAAGAAATTTAAGATGACCTTAGAAGATGGAAAGATCTCCCATACTCTTGGATAGGCAAAATTAATATTGTCAAAATGGTCATACTACTCAAAGCACTATACAGAATCAATGTGATTCCAATTAAAATCCCAACTCCATGGGGCTGGATTTGTGGCTCAGTGGTA
This sequence comes from Marmota marmota marmota, assembly GCF_001458135.2. NCBI lineage: Eukaryota > Metazoa > Chordata > Mammalia > Rodentia > Sciuridae > Marmota > Marmota marmota. Next base: position 61,476,448 of record NW_026000026.1, on the reverse strand, counting down.
GAGAGCCTAGCATATTAGAGGCCCTGGGTTTGATCCTCAGCACCACATAAAAATAAATAAAATAAAGGTATAAAAAAATCCCAACACCATTCCTTATAGAAATAGAAAAAGCAATCATGAATTTCATTTGGAAAAATACTCCTAAACCCAGACCAGGCAAAGCAATTCTTAGCAAGAAGAGTGAAGCAGGAGGCATCACAATACCAGACCTTGAACTATACTATAAAGCTATAGTAACAAAAACGGCATGGTATTGGCACCAAAGTAGAGAATAGAAAACACAGAGATAAACCCTCATAAATACAGTTATCTCATACTAGATAAAGGTGCCAAAACATAAGAGGAGAAAAGATAGCCTCTTCAACAAATGGTGCTGGGAGAACTAGAAATCTATATGAAGCAAAATAAAACGAAACCCCTATCTCTCACCATGCACAAAACACAACTCAAAGTAGATCAAGACGTAGAAATTAGTCTGGAGACCCTGTGCCTAATAGAAGAAACAGTAGGCCCAAATCTCCATCATGTCCAATTAAGCCCCAACTTCCTTAATAAGACTCCTAAAGCACACGAAATAAAATCAAGAATTAATAAATGGGATGGACTCAAACAAAAAAGCTTCTTCTCAACAAAAGAAATAATCAATGGGGTAAACAGATAGCCTACATTTGGGGAGCAAATTTTTGCAACACACACATCAGATAGAGCACTAATTTCGAAGATATATAAATAACTCAAAAAACTTAACACCAAGAAAACAAACAACCCAATCAATAAACGGGCTAAGGAGCTGAACAGACACTTCTCAGAAGAAGATATATATATCCAATGAACAAATATATGAATAAAAAGTTCCAACATCTCTAGTAATTAGAGAAATGCAAATCAAAACTACTCTAAAATTTCATCTCACTCCAGTCATAATGGCAGCTATCAAGAATACAAACAACAATAAGTGTTGGTTGTGATATGGGGAAAGGGCACACTCTTATGTTGCTGGTGGGACTGCAAACTGGTGCAACCAATCTGGAAAGCAATATAGAGATTTCTTAGAAAACTTAGAATGGAACCATTTGACCCAGCTATTCCACTCCTCAGTCTATTCCCAAAGGACTTAAAATCAGCACACTATAGTAATGCAGCCACATCAATGTTCAAAGCAGCTCAATTGTGGAAGAAACCTAGATGTCCTTCAATAGATGAATGGATAAAGAAACTGTGGTATATATACACAATGGAATATTACTTAGCCTTAAAGAGAAATGATGACATTTGCAGATAAATGGATGGAGTTAGAGAATATAATGCTAAGTGAAGTTAGCCAATCCCCCCCAAAAACAAACAAGGCTGAAACTTCTCTCTGATAAGTGGATGATGATCCACAACAAGAAGAGGGAAGACATGAGAAAATGGAGGGACTTTGACTGGGCAAAGGGGAGGGAGGGGAGGGAAGGTGCATGGGGGCAGGAAAGATGGAGGAATGAGATGGACATCCTTACCCTAGGTATACTTATGACTGCAAAATATGGTGTGATGCGACATAGTGTGCAACCATAGAAATGTAAAGTTGTGCTGCAATATAATGTATTATGTATATAATGAATCAAAATGCATTCTGCTGTCATATGTACCTAATTAAAATAAATAAGTAAATAATTAACACAAAAAATAAAAAATTAAAAAAATTGAACCTCACTAACTTAGTAATCTATATGTCATACTTTTGTCAACAAAGTATGGCTTCAAAGATTAGTGTCCAAAGAACTGAGAGGATACATTTTAAACATAATTTCTTCAGTTATCTTTTTAACTATAAATACAGTTTTATCAATTTTTTTATACATCATGCCTATACACAAAGAAATTTAGTTAAGAATGTACAAAGAAAAATCAGGATTTTTGCTCCGTCAATGAGCAAATAACTCAAATTAGCCCTTAAGCTGAGGACCACTGGAAAAGACGGATTTTTTTAATATGTTGAACAAATAGAGAATGAGGAATGATAGATATTGTTTCTGAGATAAGAGCAGCCACTAACATGAGCTTACTTATTAAAATTTTCTGTAAAGAATTTGTGGGTTCTACATTATGGTAGAGATGACTTGGGGGATGTTAAACTGAACATAACTTCTAAAAAAAAATCAAAAACTAGGGGAAAAATGTAGTTTGAATGCCATAGAGGAGACTACAGCAAACCTGTCATGATTTGTTTTGTGCAGGTTTTGATCCTAGGACTAAGGGTAGAATGGTAGAAGCCCTTAAAAGCACTGTGGCTCGACTTTCAGACATCTCAGTCCAGGATGCATTAAGTGATCTGGGATATCTGAATTCATTCAGCCTGGGATAACTTTGAAATCCAAAGTAGAAGATTATATCATGAAATTATGGCTCAAATTACTTGTCTAATGCTTCATGATGTACAATGTATGCAATTCATGAATCCATATCTATAATTTGATAAAAAAAATAATCAGGCCAGCTGCTAACAAGACTATGTGACTCAAAACCATGAAAAGAAAAATAAAAACAGAATAGAAATAATACAAATGGTCCCTGTGGCCTTTAGATAATGAAGATATCAGGCAAGGGTTTTCCTATATATAGTATTCACAAAGTTTTAGAAAATAAACAACTGAAAAATTTAAAAGAATACTGGAAATCATAGAAATACGCAAATTGAAATTTCAGAGTAAATAAAACACATTAAAACTAAAATAATTTAATAGAAAGTTTTATTCCCAAACTAGATTAATCTGAAAAAGGATTGTGATGTGAAAAATAAGTGAAAAGGTCCAGAATGAAGCATAGAAAGAAAAAGAAAGATAACCATTTTTGCTGCTCTATAGAGAGAAAATGGAAATATTGAATACTCATGTATTTATAGTTTTAATTTTTTAAAAATGGAAAAAAGATACACAATTATATGAAGAGAAAATTAGCTTTCCCACCCCTCCAACAAATAAAAGACATGAAGCTGCAGATTAAGAAAGCAATGCAAATCCCCAAACAGAATGCATACTCATAAAAGATTTTAGCAAAACGGTTGAAAACTAAAGATGAAGAAAAATTTTAAAGGCAATCAGATGGTAAAAAGAGAGATAGGGATATAATGATGAGACTAAGAGCTCTAAATAAATAAGACAGAAATCAGGCAAGTAAATATCTGCAGTAAGGGAAGAAAAGTTGTGTCAACCTATATATCTGTATCTCTGAAAACATTTCAAAAATAAAAATGAATCAGTATCTTGTCCCAAACCATCAGAGTAACAATAAGCAAATGAATATGTGAATCAAAAAGATAATCAGCGAAACTTTTATGCTGGATATTTGATATTATTAAAAAATTGTGAATAATCTTAAACATCATAAGTATTGGGGTTATTTTTTAATGAATGTTTAAACACATAAAAATACATACTGAATCTCATTATCAAATTCAAAACTGATTTCATGAAGCAATTGATTAACAGTTTCTTGAGTGCAGAATTATTAAAAGATGTTTTCTTTTGAAAGTTTCTATTTACCCATTTTATTTTTATGATTTTATTTATTTATTTATTTTGCATTACAATTCTTAATACACCATTATACAATAATGTATCATATCTCTATGTCAGGCACTAGAAGTTAAAAAATAAACAATGGTTATTTTCTTTTTGGGAAGCACATTGTATTTGGGAAGAAAAATGTAAGAAAATTCTGTTATAGTATAGAACATGTGAAGAAAATTGATTAGTGTTTGATAAGCAACTGTGAAGAAAATAATTTGAAAAATGTATATATATATATATATATATATATATATATATATATATATATTTNTCTTTCAAAATTGGATGGCTGATCATTATGGAAAGCATAAAATTAAAGTAAAATCACTTGAGATCAATAAGCCAATTATAGATCATGCTTTTTACTGATTGTAACAAAAATTCTATTTTTGATGTTTTTATTAGTACATCATAGATAAAATGATATTGGGGTTAAATTTTGACCTAATTGTGCACACATGGAATACAGTTTGCTCCACTTCAGTCCCCAGTGCCTCTTCTTTCCCTCCCCCTCTCTCTTCCCCTTTAACCCTTTTTCGACTGTCCTCCTTTCATTTATTTATTGCACTTTTGATTGATGTTTAATAGACATGCATAAAGGTGAAATTCACTGTGGCGTGTTCATATAGGCACCCAGCACCTAGAATAATTTGATCATGTTTATTCCACAGTTTCTCCCTTTTCCCCTCCCTCCTTACTCGCCCTCAATTCATTTCCTCTACTCCGATGATCTCCCCTCTATTTTCATGGAATATATATATATATATATATATATATATATATATATATATATTGGGGGGGCGAGAATTTTGACTAAAGAAAGAATTTGTAGAAGGCTACAGTGGTGCACGTCTGTAATCCCAGTGACTAAGGAGGCTGAGGGAGGAGGATCAAAGTTTAAGGTCAGTCTGGGCAAATTAGTGAGATTCTGTCTCAAAATAAAAAGATGAAAAGAGATGAAACTCAGATATAAGGTTCATCTGAATCAATCCCCAGTACCACCAAAAAGAAAAAAAAATAATAATAATAACTAATAACAATAAAAGAAGGGTAGTAACCTTTGAAAATTTTTATTTTGTCCATTTTTATACATAAAAATTTAATTTCTATGATATTATATAAATATATTTCTTTACATGAAGACATATGTATAAAGATCAATAAATATTAAGTCATAAGGACTGGGTAAATTAAATTATATTTAATAGAATTCTAGTCTCTGGTTAACTATATGTGTTTATGTTAGTGGAGCTCCAAGTTATGGTATGAAATACAAAATTTCAAATGCAAAAAAGTAGTTTTAAGAAAGATATATTATATGTCATAATATACCTACTTTAATAAGCTGCATCAACAAAAGGAAATAATTTTTCACAGTTCTGGAAGCTGGAAGTCTGATATTAAGGTGCCGGGTTCTGGCTAGGCCTCCTTCCTGTCTTGCAGACTGCTGTCTTCTTCTGAATCCTCACACAGCAAAGTGGGAATGAGCAAACTCTGTAGTTTCCCTTCTTCCTAGTCACTAATTGGATAACCAGGATCCCACACTGATAGTTACCTTCCCAAAGTCTCATCTCCAAACACCCTCATATTGGGAGGGGGAGAACTTCAACATGAAATTTCAGAGAGCATAAATCTGACTCTAGCAATACCTGATATGTACTGTATATGTTTATATCTCTACAATGATCTGCATATATAGTTGTTGACTTTTAAAAAACATAAAATATTATTTGTGGTTATTGTCATTAATAATAGAGTGGGCTGAGGTGTTTATTAAGCATAAAATTTAACTTTTTAAGTTCACTCTATAGCATTTTAACTTATTTTTTATTTTTGTAACAATAATCAGTAAGAAAAAATAAAAAGTGCTGTGTTCTCTGCTTGCAATATCATTTAGCATAAGGCAGCTGAGACTTGGGAAGAAAATTCATCTTGGTCATTTAAATCATCTGTACTCAGATAAAGAACTTCTGAAAAGAGAGGAAATACTGTGAAAGTTTTATAAATTTTAAGATGAGAATTTACTAAAATTATATACAACAATATAATTAATAGGTATTTTATGCATTCATTGTATATGTTAAATTCTGTGCTAGATATAAAAAGATAAGCACTTAAAGATGTCTTTTCTCAATTTAGAATATAGAACAATGTTTTAAAAATAATTATACAAGTTAAAGTATAAATGACAAATCAGTAGGTGAGTACTTTACAATAAATATTGTAGAATTTAATTCTAAACTTTGATACTTCAAATTCACAAATTTGTTTTCTACAGGGTTTGATTTTACTTACTAATTTATTTATTGAATCAAATGTCTAATTTAATTGGCATCAAATTATAAAGTAATTTTGCTTCAATAGCACAAAGGAAATTACCCATCATGGCTTCATGTGGACACATTGAAAACAGCAAATATTTCTTAGAGTCTTACACAGAAGGAATTGTCCCATCATTTCCTTTGTCATGAAAGTGAAGAATTAATTCAGTCAAACCTGTGAATATTAACTCAAATGTGAAATGTTAATGTTACTAAGTAAATTCTGACACTCCCAAATGCAGGAACCCTGAAACATCTAGAATTAGATCCATTTAACCTAGATTAATAAGCTTATTTCTCAAAAATGCAAAGCATGTTTTTGTATGGTGATATTTAACCCACAAAATAAAATACTGTTGCTAAGTGTTTTTTATTCACCTTCAAATTTTCTAGGATAGACAAAAATTGGTACCTTTCACCACATGTCTAAAAGTGAAGCCATAATGAATTCTGAATCCCAGAATAAAACAACTACAGTACAATGAGACACATCCTTCTTGATGGCCTTCAGTGTTTTACAGTTTTTAGAACTAATTAGCAGCAGGTTCAAGTATACATTTCTTTATCTTAGACTTAAGAATGAGAAGAGTCAGCTTTTTGAGCTCTCGCCAGATGCTGATTTTATAACCTTAGTTATGTAGGCTAACTGCTAACAGCTCAGGATTGGAGACTTTCAAAGTTATTTTTAGGACAAATCAGTTAATGAGCAAGTACAAACTTAAGCATAAATGAGCAGCAGGGCAGAGGCAGCCAAATGTCAGGGAGAGTCTCAGATGGTAGGACAAATTGTAATTATTCAATCCAGTTATGGACAGTGGTGAATAAAAATGAACTGTTGCCAACTGCTATTCAGTCCAAAGGTTCAATTTTTTATGCGTAGAAAGAGAAAATGCACAGTAAACATAAGCACACGATGCATGTCAAAGTAGCTTACTCTTGCTGTCTTTCCTGAAAACAAAAAGCATAGTCTCCTTTTCTTTCTGGAGTTCTCCACATTCTACTCTGTTAGTTCTAATACTTCCATTATAACTCTAATGAATTGTACATCTTTGTTTTGTACCAGCTTATTTGTAATGAGGAGGCCTTGTGCACTCTTTCAACATGTTATAGAAGACTCCAAGAAATCAGCCTGGTGGTCATAATTCACTCCCTCTGCTACCATTACACTACCAACCTCCAGCCTTGCCTCCACCAAGTATTAATAGTGTCAGGAAAAGGCTCAAATAAATCCATTAATTTCCAATGAGGAAATTAAACTAGGTTACCAGTATGTAGGGAATGGCTAAACTTGGGAACAGAAAAGGAAATTTTGCCAAAGGTATGGCATTGTAGAGCTTGAGACTTTTAATTGTTACTCTGGTTTTTAGTGCAGAGTGCAAGACTATGAAAAAGAGGACCAAGAATCATACGGTTTGGATGAGCTAAATTTCCTCATTTTTTTCAAGTAGGTTTTTAAAATAGGAAACATATTAGCCTCAAACTTCTTTCTAAAGTATTTTCAAAAGGTTGGGGTTTTAAAAAATATTATTTAGTTGTTGATGTACATTTTATTTTTTATTTATTTATAAACCCAGTGTCTCACATATGATAGGCAAGTGCTCTACCAGTGAGCCTTAACTCCAACCCTTCAAAAGCTTCTTCTTAACTTTAAAATATATTACTTAAAATTATGTTCCTCATAATTATATAACAGAGGTGATCTAGTTATATGGATTTTTGTTTGCTTTGGTTTTGTTGCCAAGTAACCAGTATCACTGTTTCTAACAGCATCCTGTATTTGGGGGAAATGAATTTTTTTCTGTTATTCTAGTGGAATAATATACAGTACTATATTCTGCTACCAAGAAAAGAAAAGAAACAGGATGTCCTCTATCAAAACGTGACTATTTTTCTCACTGCTAGATACAATAAAGGATGAGCAAGTAAGCTTACTCAGTCAACCCCTGTCTCAAAATTCAAATCATGACAGGTGTGACAAAGGCACGAGAAATAATTGAAAATTTTCCATCCATCCTGACAATATCTAACAATCAGAGCCATTAAGATTTTAAAACTTCTTCTTCCTGTTTTCTGACTACTTCTCTAGTTTTATTTTAATCTATGTGAGCTACTGCATGTCCACCCACTAATCCCTATTACTTTAACTCAGCAGAATCAGTTAGTAGACTTTGCAACTTGAGCTGAAGTGCTTTGGGGAAATGAGTTGAAGAATTGTTTTATGGTATTTTCCCTCAGAGACGGATAGGGGTTTTGATCCTGGGAGGAAGTGTTTCCTAATTGTTTATGGATTATTGACTGTGTTAGCCAGGAGAGCTTGACCCAATACACTTACCAATTCAAAGCTTTCATCAACACAAGTGTACCTGATTTTGATGGTAAGGGTGGTCATGTTGAAGGTAACTGTTAGGCCAAACAAAAACATTTTTTTTTGTCATTGGGATGCAGATTTGTTTGTGTTTCACAGTGTCACTTTAAAATTTATTCAGCGGGTCTGTTGGGAAAAAACTGAAGAAGATTCCCTGATTTTCTTCTCACTATTAAATAATGAACAGCCTTAAGTCACCTAGAGCCAAAATATACAATCATAATTTAGACCTAGAATGATGAATGTTATGCAGCAATCAAAACTATGAGCATGATTTACAGTCAAATCTTTGCTGCCTCATTCAGGGACCACTTCCACTAGGCTGCCTATGGCTTGGGAAATTGGTATCTCTTTTCCTCAAGTCTGTTAACAACCTTGTGGCTTCCATCACTAGTAATATTTTCCAACACACCTAGTAGGACTACGTTTTTCCATTTCTTTGGTTCTGAGTGAAACTGTCAATAGTTCTAGCCAATGAGGGATGGCAACTAGCACTAATTATTTACATGACAGACTGTTTTATGGTTGATTCAAAACCCTCCAAAACTCTCTCCTTGGCCACAGTGATCAGCTTTTCCTGACAGGAAATGGAATACTGCAGTATCAAAACCTGCACACATGTGTGCACACACACAGACACACACACACACACACACACACACACACCTACCTCCAAAATACATAGCACTGGTTTAGAGGTCAGCCTTCAAGCAATAAAGAAACTGATATTGAACTCTGGAAAATGACAAGAAAGTTAATGACAACCTGAAAGTTGTTTAAATTTTTCAAGTTTTACTTAATGAATTTGTAGAGTGAAGGGAAAATATTGAGAAACAGAATATTGTCAGGATGTGATGTCTGAGTTTGGCAAGCTGCTACAAGGAAGCTATGTTTGTTGGGTAGTAATTAGCTCATTATCTAATAGGGATGACATAAAATCCAGAGGGTCCTGAAATTTAGGATCATCCATGGTTGAATGATGTCAACTGCTTTTCATCACCAACTATAAAGTATTAAACTAACAAGGTCTTGAAATAAAAAAATATTTATTAGAATTCAGTCTTGTAGCAAGGATTAAACCATGAACATAGTCCCCACATAAATTGCTTAAACAACAAAATAAATCTGATTAGCTTTAGAGCAAAGTTTCACCAAACTGTAATGCTGAATTGCTTTCAATAGGACAGCATGACTCAGGGGCATAAGAAATATGTGCAACTTTCTCATAGACATATCAAAATCTCATATCTGCAATTAATTTTGGGGGAAAAAAAAGAAATTAAAAGCAGGAAAAAGCAGAAAAACATACAAATGTAGTATTTTCCGCAGTCCGGCTGCAGCAAAATAACTGGGGGGTGACGAACAACTTATGTACAATGATACAGCAGGAGTGGGAGCCATTTATTGTAGGACAGGAGGGGTATATATACATTCCACACAGCTTATCTTAATTAACATAAACTAGATACAGCAGTCAACCAATAAGGAATCTCCACACTTAATGGCTCGCTGGCGTTACTTCACAAACCACTCCCTCTGCAAAATGCCAGGCGCCATCTTGACTTGTTTACAGACTCTAACAGTATTTGCATTTAGAAAGGAAGATGCATTTTGACATGGAGGTGAGAGGAATCAAATGGGAATCATTACTAGAAGTTCCCTAAGTCATTTAGCGATTACTACTGCCAAAAGGATAATAAACTTTATTTAAATGACACTGTGAATGTTCCAAGACTTAAAATGATCTTTAGGTTTCCCATCATACATTGGCAGCAAATATACTAGAAATCTGCATAACCCAAGAACATATTCCTAGTGATAATTTCAGACAAATGTCATTCTTTCTAAGGATGCTGAAACAAGGAGGATCCACTTGCCACAGAAATAACAGGGGTACTTAGAGTACAGTGAGTTAAACAAGGGCCTAACCCATTCTCATCCCCATCATCAGGGTGGGAGGCTTTAAAATATGTACATTTTTTTTAAATTTTCAAAATGGGATTGTAAGAAGTAGTCTATTATTCTGTCCCTGCTCCACCGTTGTATTTTTGTCTATGTATGTAGCAGAGAACTTGTCTTTTAGATCATGGTCCTCCAAGTATAAGAGTGAACACATCAGGCCCAGTGTAGGTACTCCTAGGTGTCACCCAGGGATCAGATACTTAGATAATATGGCACTATATCTTTCAGGAAGGTGGTAGTCTATTTTGACTGTAGAAGAAAAGATACACGTTTTTATTTTTATTGAGTAGGGTAGGTTACGACAGTTGTTAGTGATACTTAAAAAATATTTCTTACCCTCAGTCTTCTATACACATGTAGCACTGCTCTTCCCAGAATACAGTGACTGATTGGACCTCGTGACTAGTTCTGGACAAGATGTGAGTAAAATTGTTGGTATTCAATTGTTGCATGAATGTTTTTTCTCTATAATATGCAATGTTTGTAAAGGTACAGCTCTATCTGTATCACCAAGTGATGACAAGTGTAGACTTCTTGTCAACTTGCAAAGGGCATGTGACATAAGAACCTTTTGTTAGAGTCTGTAAACAAGTCAAAATAACACCTGGCATTTTCCAGCCGGACTGCGGCACCTTTTGTGTTTATCTTAAGTCAAGGAGATTTAGGATTTGTTTGTTATTGCAACATAAACCCACCTATGTTTTTTTTAGCATAATAATTATACAAAGTATTTGGGTTCATTTTGACAAAATCATTTATGCAAAAAATTCATTTCAGTTCCCATTCTGCTCCGCATTTTTCTCCCCTCCTCCTTCCCCCCATTCTCACTTCTCTACTCTTTTCTTCCTTTTTTCTACATATACATGGATGTGAAATTCCCCTTGGTGCTTTTATATGTGAATATAGCAGGATTTTGTTAAATTTATTCCATTTTCTTCCCTCTTTCCTTTCTTCCTCTCATTCTAATTCTTCTTCTTCTTTATGATATCATCCCCAAGAACCTTTGAATCAGTCATGGATATCTAGATGAACAGAATCAACAGGAAGTATGATTATAAAAGGGACATTTATTAGATTGTCTTACAAGATAAGAAGCTGGATAGGCCACAGTGGTCATCTGCAGGCAGAAGAGCTGCAGGAACCAGTAGCTATGCAGATGCTGACACCTCAGAACAAGAGGGATCAATGTTGCTACCTAAGTCCAAAACCCAAGACTTCTGGAAACTCCCTGGAGAACCACTGGCAGTGTCTGATTTGGGTAAGTGAAGGAGTAAGTCTGATATATCCTCAGGTGCAGAAGAAATCAATAAACCATTCAAGAAAAATCAAGCTTGCATCTACTGCTACTTCCTTTTTCTTCCAACTTCTACTCTATCCAAGCCTCCATCTTATTGGTGCTTCCCATGCTTAAGGAGGGTCTTCATTTCAAGTCCCTATGCCATATGCCAGTCATTCATAGACACACCCTTATTGACACACCCAGAATTCTCTTAATTTGATTAAGTTGACAATTCAAATTAACCATTACAACTTTATTTTTCTTATTTTCTCTAACTTCCACATAACAGAGAAAACATTTGACCCTTGATTTTCTGAGTCTGACTTATTTCACTTAGCATTATTTTCTGTTTCTCCATCCATGTACTGGCAAATACCATCATTACATTTCTTCTTTATGGCAGAGTAAAACTCCATTTAGTATGCATACAATGTTTTCTTAATCCATTCATCTACTGACAAGTATCTGGGTTATTGCATAATTTGGTTATTTTGAATAGTGCTGCTATAAATAGTGAAGTTGTTGTATTGCTATAGTATCCTGACTTTAGATCTTTTAGATAAATACCTAGGAGTGGGATAGCTGGGTCATATGGTAGTCCATTCCTAGTTTTCTTGAGGCATCTCTACAGTGCTTTCCATAGTTGTTGTATTTATTAATTTATAATCCCACCAACAATGTAAGAGAATAACTTTTCCATGCATTCTTGCCAGCATGTACTATTCTTTGTGTCTTGATATTTGCCATTCTGATTGGAGTGAGATGAAATCTTTGTGTAGTTTTGATTTCACCTAGCATGATTTTTGATTTGCATTTCCCTAATTCCTAGAGTTGTTGCACGTTTTTTTTTTCCATAGGTTTGTTGGCCATTTGAGTTTCTTCTTTTGACTTTTTAGTTCTTTTGCCCATTTATTGATTGTGTTCTGTTTTTTTGGCATTGAGCCTTTGAGTTCTTTATATATTCTGAATATTAATCCTTGTCAGAAGAGTAGCTGGCCAAGATTTTCTCCCATTCTGTAGGCTCTCTCTTCACTCTCTTACTAATTTCCTTTGCTGTGCCATTTTAATTTGATGCCATCTCACTTACTGACTCTTGCTTTTATTTCTTGAGCTTTAAGTGTCTTATTGAGGAAGTTCTTGCCTGCACCTATATGATGGAGTGCTGACCCTGTTTTCTTCTAGCAGTTGCAAGTTTTCTGTTCTAATTTCTAAATCTTTGATACATTTTGATTTGAATTTTTGTGTGGGGTAAAAGACAGGGATCAGAATTTATTCTTCTACATATGGATATCCACCATTTTTCCTGATACTGCTTATTAGAAAGACTATTTTCTCTCCCACATAATTTTTTGGTACCTTTATCAAATGTCAAGTGGCTATAAAACTTTGGGTTTGTCTTTGTGTCTTTTATTCTGTTCCACTGGTATTCATTTCAATTTTTATGTCAATACCATAGTGTTTTCACAATTGTAATACTGGAGTATAATTTAAGATTGGGTATTGTGATTCCTCCTGAATCTTTTTTCATGTTCAGAATTGCTTTTGCTAGTCTGGGCCTCTAATGCTTTCAAAAATTTTTGGTATTATTTATTCTAGTTGTGTGATAAACTCACCTATTCTGACTGATGTTTGGTTTCTGTATCCTTGGAATTGAGTCAGAGAAGGGGAAGATAAAAGGAGTATGTGAAGTTCTTATCTGACTATTACCATAATAGTCTCTGAGCATAGCTAGTAGATAAGGCTGAATTTTACTCTTGGGGGCATTTTAGTAGATTCTTTAGAGACTTCCATGATGAACCCTCTGACTCTTTTTCTTTGTCTGGCTGCTTCTGCATCCATAATAAGCTTCAGGTTTTCTATCTGTCCACCATACATAGACTTTGCCTGTCAGGGACCCTGCATCCTTTGGCAGAGGATACTTTAGAGAAGCCTCATTTAATAAATACCCACATTCCTACTTATTATTCCTATTTACTGGGTGTTGCAAAACTCTCCCAAGAGCTATTACACTTTTGTCTGTCATTAGCAGATTGGTCACTTCCTAATGTAGCAATAGCTCTCTCTAAACTATAGCTTCAGTATGTTCCAACCTGTAGATAAATCATATATGTAGACACACCATAACAACATTCTCTCACAATGTCTGGGGTACACACAAAACTTTCAGAATTATCTTCTTGAAGGGAATGCACACAAGAATTGATATGAGAAGGCAAGAGTTCAGCCTGCCCTTTAAGTAGGAATGAGTGGGAACCAAAACACAGCAACTGTACCAGAACAACTCTCTTCTCAGATCTCCCTTCCTTTAGCCACTTTGTCTTTCTCTTGTGTATTTTAGAGCTATCCAAAGACTACTGTTTGTCATCCTTTGAAAATATGCATTTTATTCTGGTACCTCCCTGTAGAAATGTTGTCTCTATCATAATTTGATATCTAAATTGAAACCTCTAATTCCAATCTCATGTTGTCACATTAAAATTGCTTCCATTATTTACTGATCACTTAGATGGTGCTAATAATTGTACCAAACATTTTAAATACGTCTATTATTTCTTTTAAGCCTCAGAGGATATTTATGAAGTTGATTTAATATTCCAAATTTCAGTGGTAAACCCTAAGATTTGAATGGGTTTAGTAGTCAATGCTGAGTGGTTTTGTTCCTGATATTGTAATTTCTGCTATTGTTTTAAGCTCCATGCTACATTAAAACATCATTAAGTCACACGGTATTGGTTTCTGGGAAAAAAACACAGAAAAACAATAAAAACAATATGTCTCATTCCTATATATTTTGGCACCCTTTGGATATGATTTAAAAAGAATAAAAGTTAAATTTCATCTTAAATTAACTAAAGTGCTATACTTAAATTGATTTTACAAAATTTTGAACATGGATGCTCTAGGTGGTGAGATATCAGCAATATTCACTTTTCCTTTATATTTTCTCTTCCAGAATGGAAGATACAATGCATCCACATCAAGAACACAGTGTACATTTCAATAGTAAATGTGTGATTTCACTCATACTTTTCTGGCAACAGAGTTTTTGCAGTGTACAAGCAAATATTCTCTATTCTTTCTCAATTATAAGAACAGCTTGAAGGTTTCACATGTCTAGAGAGAATTCCCCTAGGCTTCTTCTCTGCCACCACCTACCCTTTCTTGGCCTTTGCCTGTTCTTTTCAAGCTTATTCTGATCATTATCTTGTTATAGTTTTGCTATTAGTCAAGAGGCTCATTTATGGCACCTGTCACCCCCAATCAAACTTGAGTGTAGCACAATAAGGGATCTCACAAGATTAAGGTTCCCTCTCAAATATGTGAACACTTGGGTACTAATTGTTGATTTCCCAGTTAGTATGACTGCAGGCCAGCTGGCTTCCTCACTGAGCTTCTTCATCAACCACATGCCAACTGACACTTGAAATGTTCTGAACTTTGTAAATGTGTGCCTTTAAGACTTAAGCTGTCACTGCACTCCAAAATGAGGGATCATGCACATTTCTCCGTAATACACATGACTGCAGCAGAGCCATCCTGAAACAGCAAGCACTGTTCTTGAAGCTCAGTGATAACTCATAAATATGTGGAGAACTCTCTTTCCTAATTCTTGCTCTTAAAACTGCTTTAGAATGAGTTTGGTTGAATCTATTGCTTTTTAAGCAGGGCTCTTTCTGTTTGTTTAGTTTTTTATTGGTTTTTAAAAAGTGTTTTATTTTAAGAAGTGTAAATTTCTCTTTTTTTCCCACATTTTGAATACTTTGACAATTCACTGTAAGAAAACATGGTGTATGCAAAAACTATGTCTACATTTACTTTGGTTTAAAAAATTTTAATTATAAAAATATGAGTTTGGTCAAATGACATTTTTCAAAAAGTTACACAAAAATATGGCACTAAAATTACTAAGTATATTTGCATTTTATTTTTAAATCAACTATTTCTTTTTTTTTTTTTTTTTTGAGGACACATTCAAGGTCACAACAGTAGAAAAGACTCTCTGTATGTGATTGTGTTTCCATCTGTGCCTTGGAGACCATGGAAAGAGACTTTATCTCAGACTTCAATTTAAATGACATCCTGAGTACCCCACCCTAACTTCTCTTAAAATAAATAAACCTGATCAAAGATATTGACAAACATTTTTCTTAATTATATGTAGATTGCTTTTAAATTTATATATGAACAGACAAAATTTTAAATCAAACCTTAAAAAAATGCATAAACACACACAACACACACACAACACACGTACAATGCTCAAGAGGAGTGTGAAAAACAGAATTTATGGTTACTGGGAATGAAACAGGGAAAGGAGGTTTTATAGTGTGTATGGAGAGAAACAACTCAGAATTAGAGGAGACTGGTAAAAGATTAGTGTTAAGAAATAAGAGAAGCATAAAAAGAAAAGGGAATATTCAAAACTTATCCTCAGAGAAGTCTCTTATTTAAACACAGGAATTCTGTTATGCTATAAGAAATTAGCTTAATATAACTACACAGACATTTCAAGACCCAAAAACCTTAATTTGTAGTTAAAAGAAACAACTTTTGTCATGATTATTAGATTTTCTGAACTCCATTGAAAATTTCATGTCTTTGTAAAATCTATGCCATCAAAAATCTGCTTAAAAGCTATAAATCTTTTTTTCTTTATATTTCCTCATTTATAATCTTTCTGTAATAATGAACACAGTGTTTTCCTTAGAAAGCCTGAATGTTTGTGCAGACACAACCATGACAGACTTATAAGGATCTACATTTTGGTGGCAGTGACTCTAAAACATGACGGTGATTTGTATTCAAATAAAAAAGACACAAGGCCAATGAGAACTCTGAAGAGACAAAAGATATTGCAGGGATTATTATCCACAAAATCAGTGTAATAATCTACACTGAAAACCAAAACTCTAGCAAAGAACAGGGATATTTCAAATAGTCAACTCCTGTAGGCTTTTAGTAATAACATATTTACCTAGTATCCATCATATCAGATCTACAAAAAGAATAGCAATAAAAATAGCATTATTTTTTCTTTATAGTTATACATGGAGTTGACAGTGTAATTTGGTGGTACTGGCTGTTTATAGTTTCTTCCTCCAAGAGAAACCTGTGCGGAAATGCAATATGTGCCCCTGAACAAATTTTTCAAAATAGTCCCAAACAAAACAATAAATATGGTCTTCCATTATTTCTTATGTTTAAGGTACACATTTTAGTATCTTAAATATATTGGATTGGAAAAGAGAGAGAGACTAAAGATAAAAATTATTCCCCAATTTTAAAGGTAGATAGAAATATTCCTTGAAATTTCATTGCTTATGATCAAAAGCTTATCAGAAAGATGCCATATACAGTATTTGTGCATACATTTAGATTTTAGGGATTCACTGATCATTATAATAAGCCATTAAATATCAGCTACAACATAGCCATCTGTCACAATGGATCTCCCTATACCAGGAATTTGATGGTGATTATAATAGACTTCAAAGTAAGCTGTAGTAACTAGAGATGATTAAGTTAATAAAAGAGAAAAACAAAAATGAAAGACACCTATTCATTAATTTAACATGTATGCACACATGTACACATGCATACCAAGCACTTTTCTGGGAAGTGAGAGTTCAATAGTTAAAAAAAAAAAAAAAGACAAATAGCCCTTTTTTAAAGGGGCTTAGAGTAGACAAGGGATACAACAAATTGGATAAATAAATAAATTATATAGTCTTTAAAAATATATATGTTAATTTTTAGCTCAGTTTAAGTTCATAGCAAATGTGAGCAGAAGGTCTAAAAATTGTCCATGTGCTCCTTCCCCTATCTAAGCATAGTCTTTCTCCACCTAAGTTGTACATGTGCTACAATTGATGAGCTGACATTGCCATATAATGATTAATTAACCAAAATCCATCTTTAAATTAGGGTTCATTCAGAGTACTATGCATTCTATGTGTTTGGAATAATGTATAATCATGTGTGTCTACTATTACGATATCAAACATGCTATTTTTACCACCCTAATAACTGTATGCATTACACATATTAATCTCTCCTTTCCCTGTAACCCATGAAACCATTGATCTTTCTGCTTTGCTTTTTTACATAATGCCATATAGATGGAATCACACAGTATGTATTTTTTTTCAGATTAGGTTCTTTTGATTAGCAATGTATATTTAATTTTCCCCTGTGTCTTTTCATGGCCTGATAGTCCATTTTTTTAAATACTGTGCTAGATGCCATTATCTGGACATACTATAATTGAATTACCTCTTCAACACTGAAGGATATCTTTGTGACTTCCAAGTTGGGGAAATTATGAATAAAGATGCTGTAAAAATTCATGTACAGATTTTTGTGTGGACATACTCCTTTGTGTAGATTCCGAATAGCATAATTGCTGCATCATATGGTTAAGAGTATGTTTATTTTTGTAACAACCCAATAAACTCTCTTTTTTTTAAAGAGAGAGAGAGAAAGAGAGAGAGAGAATTTTTTAATATTTATGTATTTATTTTTTATTTTTTGGCGGACACAACATCTTTGTTTGTATGTGGTGCTGAGGATCGAACCCAGGCCACACGCAAGCCAGGCGAGAGCACTACCGCTTAAGCCACATCCCCAGCCCAATATAGTTTTACATTTAATATTTAGTTATGTAATCCATTTTGAGTTAGTTTTTTGAACACCATGAGATCAATGTATAGATTCTTTCTTTCTTTTATTTTTTTGGTATGGGACTGTCCAGTTGTTCTGACATTATTTATTAATAAAACTATCTTCATTTCACTGTATTGTACTTTTTCCTTTTAAATGCTCATTAACTATATTTATATAGATCTATTTATGAAATATTTATTATGTTCTATAGATTTATATTCCTATTCTTTTAAAAATTCCAAGCTCTTTGATTACTATAACTTTATATTAAGGCTTGAAGTTGAGCAGTATAAGTCTCCAACTTTGTTCTTTTCAATATTGTACTGGTTATTCCAGGTCTTTCACTTCTCTATATAAGCTTTGGAATCAGTTTGTAGATATCCATGGAAATTTCTATTTCCTGTGTTTACCTTTCTGCCTCTCCATTTTGGTGAATAGTGGTTTGCCCCATAACTTCATTCTTCCTCCAATAAATCTAAGTCAGCTTGTTCCTGTTTTTTAGTTTGTTTAGCTTTTTACTTGTTAGGATTGAGTGAGAACTTCTAACTTCTTACAAGTCAGACTAGAAACTAGAAGTCCAGAAGTCAATAGCCAGCTTTTAATCTAGTATTTATTAATGATAAAAAGGGAAAAAAGTAAGAAATTTGTTTGTAGAATAAAAGTTTAAAATGTTACATGGAGTGATCTGAGCACACCTTACAGAGTAAACACCTGAATGGAGACTCTAAGTCATGTAGGTATCTGGGGAAGGGGCATTTCAACCAGTAGAAAGAGCAATTATAAAGTAAAGAGGCCAGGTCAGCTGGAACAGAATGATGCAAGGGGCTGGCCTTGTTGGACCTGGGAATCTTTCTAAAGAATTTTTATTAGGGGTCATCTGTGAAGATTTTAAGCAGTGATTTTTTTTTTTTATTTAAAGAAGTGATATGATTTTGTTTGTTTTGTTTTTCTGTTTTATCCAGATCACTGCAACTCCTGAATTCAAAGTAGGAAGTAGGAAAAATGGGATGAAGGGAGAGTAATTGGGAGATGGCCCCAGTAGCTTCCTTTTGTCCTCACAGAATTACTTTCTGCCCTCTTCACCCTTTTCTCTTGGAGGAAGTAGACCTATGTACTACATCAACAGAGCTCCTGGAAGATCAGACAGAGGCAGAAGGGTGAGGCTAGAATTTATTTCTTTGGATTTTTATCCCATCAGTTTGTTCAAGGCAGTCTTTTTTTTTTTTTAATTGAAAGTTCACTTATTCTTTCAAATCGGATACATTTACTCAAATTTCTAACATGAGTTCGTCCCATTATTCCCATTTGTAGTAGTTTCCTAGGATGAATTAACAAAATGTCACAAAATAACAGAAATGCATTGTCTCACAGTTATGGAGGCCAGGAGTCTGAAATCAAGCTATCAACAGTATAAGTTTCCTCTGAGGGAAGGAAACTGTGAAGGAAAATCTGTTTCTGGCCTCACTCCAGGTTTCTGGTAGACTCAGTAGTTTCTTAGCTTATAGCTGGCATTTTTCTTTCTTATTTATTTATTTATTTAATTTTATTAGTTACACATGACAGTACAATGATCTTGACAATTCATACATTTGAATCAAATGGGGTATAATTTCTCTTCCTTCTGTGCACTTCTGTCTCCGTATACAAACTTCCACTTTCTAAAGGGACATGAGTCATATTAACATTGGGTCCACCCTAGCAATCTCATTTAACTTGATAATCTGAAAACAACAACAACAACAACAACAACAACAAACTATATTTCAAAAACTTTTGAAAAAGTATGGAGTTTGTGACTTCAACATCTTTTTATAGTTGATCCAAATATTATTCTTCCAGCTTCAGAGAGGAAAATAGCCTGGCTATCACTGGTTTCCTTACATTCAAACCTTTTTAAAATGCCTTCAAATGTAAACTTCCTAATTATTATATTTGAGTTATTTGTTTACTATTGGGAGCCTGATTATAAAAAAAATCTAATAAAATAATGTAGACTATTATCTGGTAGGTTGCACTAGAACACTATAAGGAGCAACAGTGGGATGTGGTCACTATTCTGAATATAATTTTGAAGATGACTATATTAGGCAAGGTCCTCTGGAGAAATGAAACCAAAATAATAAAGATAGATAGGTGATAGATAGAAATATATAGCTACATTTATATAGATAAATCTGTTTTATAAATACATATATTTACCTGTATGTGTGTGTATATATACATATATAGGTAGAAATTAAATATACAGATATATATATATATATATATATATATATATATATATATATATACACACATATATGTATACACACATAGATATATAGATAGATCTGTATGAATGTACATATATATTTGATGTAAAGCTGTATCAGTAGATATCTCTATATCTATATAATCTAAGTAAAGAGAGAGAAAGATTTGTTATACAAATTGGCTCATGTAGTTATAGAAGCCAAAAGGTCCCACAATTGGCCTTCTGCAAAGTGCAGAAACAGGACATGATATAATTCAATGCACATTACAAGGTCTCAAGAATGAGGAGGTCATAGTGTAACTCTCAGTCTGAGATAAAAGGTCTGAAAATAAAGATGGGGAGTCTCACATAAGTCCGGGAAATCAAAGGTTAGAGAATCTGGATCTTTAAATACTAGGAGCAGGAAAAATGAATGTCCCAGCCCAATACAAGAGAATGAATGTTCCTTCCCTTTTTGTTCCATTTTGGCCTTTAAAATGACTGGATGATGACCACCACATTGCTGAGGGGGATCTTCTACACTCAGTCTAACAACTCCAATACAAGTCTCCTGGAAAGACTCTCACAGACACAGGAGAGATAATTTTTCACCAGCTATCTGGGCAAGCTTTAGCCCTGTCAAAAACAAATTAACCTTCACATGGAGGTAATGAGATTTGCTAAGTAATTGAATATGGGGTTTGGGAGCACAGATAATTTTTGGTATGAGTAACTAGAAAAATGGTGTTGCTGTTTATTGTAATGAAGAAGGCCAAGAGAAAAGCAGGTCTAGAGGAGGTATAATATAGGATCTCAGTACTGAGTATGTGAATTGCGAAATTTCCATGAGAAACAAAAGGGTGGCTATCTTAGATATACAAAGGGTGTTTGGAGTTAGGCAGAGATCTGTTAAGAGTGCAGTAAAAACAGCACTTAAATCCATCAGTCTTGTTGAGAATCAGAAAAGGATTAAGAATAAACAGAAAAGGATGATCCAAAGGTCTAACTATTAGAATTGTAAAATTTGTAAGTCAGGCTATCGAGTAGCAAACAATAATATTGAGAAGGACCACCCACAAAAGGAGAAAGCAAACCAGGATATTTGGGGGTCAGAAGGGAAGTGGAAAGGTGTTTCAGGAAAGAGAGTGTTCAAGTGTATCAAACATTGCTGATGAATCAGGTAAAATGAGTTCCGGGAATTGAGCATGGAATTTAATTGAAATTTATGGAAATGTCAGAGCTCAAGAGAATAAATACCGATGCAATCTTGTGTTCAGGTTGGCCTGCAAAGTGGACTACTTGAAAATTCTGGAATTGGTATGAGAAAGCTTAAAACAACTGTACCACATGCAGTTTACAAAGGATACATGTTGCTGCAGTGTTCAGCTTATTGTCTTTTAAAACTTATTTTACTCAGCAGGACTTTTCCTAAGAAATGGAATTGGTTGAAAGTGAGGAAAAGTTTAATTTTATTATTTTGTACAAAGGTCTTTGTTGTTAAGATACTTTATAATCAACTTATTTATTTTCACTAGTAAAAATAAAAAGAACTAATTGACAAGTTCATGTGGGGGAAGAGAGGACCAACTTCCAGCATGACAACTCTGCTGATCCACTCCCTGTTGAAACTAGTGAAAAATATTATTATTTTTTCAATTAAAGCCTCTAGAAGTATTCACAAGGGCAATCGAAAATGAGGAAATACCTAGTCAATAAAATGTATAAAATTGTGTTTTTTTAAAAAGGTAAGAATCTGGTAGTTAAATCAAGACCTTTCTTTCCCTGTACTTTCCCAGCTCAGTGAAGCAGATTCCTCCACTCCAGATGGCCACAGCCATGAACACAGGGCTGTGTTGTCCATGGCTCCCAAGAAAGCCAAAAGCTTTCTTCCTAGGACAAGGAAGACTTCAGCATTTCTCACCCTGTCCTCAGTTATCTGAGGCTAAGTCCTGGGCCAAGATATTCAGGAAGAACATTGTTTAAACACATCATGTCTATGAAAAACAACTAGCTTCACTTTAGGGCTCTAAAGCATTATTTTTTATTTCATCTGCTTATTTTGTCAAAAGATAGAAAATTGTTGTCTCAATGAATTCATGAGTATTAAAGACTTAGCTAGACAATTTACTTAAACAAGAATATGTTCTTCTGTATGAATAATGTATATCTAATGTGGCTCAATAATATATACATTTATATAAAATATTACTTTGACTACTCTAGAAATATTGTAAATATGAAATTCATTTTTAAAAACATAAAGTGATAGTTTCTTCCATAAAATCAATCAGTAAAATAAATGTAAGGCAAAATTCAAAATCATAGGCTTTTCAAACTACATTTTGCAGTCTTTTCCCCTTCTACTTAATATTACATATACTATATTATAACCCTCAATCTGTTGCTATTTACATTTATAAACATTACAGTTTACTGTAAAGGTCTCTCTCCTGAGAATTTTCTTCATCTTTCAATTACATCCTTCCTGCTCCCTATTTCTTCTTGCTTAACCCCTTTTCAATTTCTCTGTAACACATTTGCTTTATATTTCCATATGATTCTTTAAATACTTAAAAACCTAGTAGATCATTAAAAATTTTAGTCCTTCATGCAAATATGATTGGAAATCAGCTCTAATTTTCACATTTATGTAACACCATAGTTCTTAGGGTATTCCAACGTGAAATGGAGATATTAGAATGCATAGAACAGAAGATTTGTCATTTAAATGTTCCAGATTATTTAGACATACAGTATACCTTATGAAGTAGATGGAATATATCAATATATTAATTAAATATGGATGTGTTGAAAAATTACTATGCTAAGCACTGGGCATATATTACTAAAATAGGAGTGGTCATTGCTCTCCTAGCAATGAGAGTATTGAGTCTACATAATATTAAAAATCATTGATGTGTTGAAGCAGGGAATCAGAAAGGATACATGAATTATTTATTCAGAGCTAGTTCATAACTTCTGGTTAAACCTATAGTTTTCATTCACCTGAAAGTTTGTTTTCAAATAAACCAACTGAAATTTTACTGAAAGTTGTCCACCTGCAGAGATAGATAACTAAAACAGTTTGGAATTAAGAACTTCCATTCATAGGGGTTATTCAAAACACCCACTAAAAGGAAAGCAAGGTCTTTGGAGTTAAAAGAAATTTCTATTTGAATGGGTTTTCCTACTTATGAGGTTTGTGACATTCTTCAAGTAATTTAACTTCTCTCAAAATTATTTCCTCAATTGTATAAAATGGAAACAATGATATGTCCTTCTTAGGTTATCATGAGCAACACATGATGTAATGAAAGACTCAGCAGAATAAATGATTAAGGGATACTACCAGTACATCTTCTGAGGAACAACTGTAGCTGTTTAGCTTCCACAATGGATTGGTTCTGGGAACCCTGTAGATGCCAAAGTCTGTGAGTGCTCAACTCCCTTTTATAAAATGGTGAAGTGTTTGTGTATACATTTTTTCTCATACTTTAAATCATTTCTAGATTACTTATAGTACCTAGTATAATGTAAATGCTGCATAATCATTGTTATACTCTGTGGTTTAGAGAATAACAAGAAAAATATCTGCAAATGTTTTAATAGGAACAATTTTTAAAAAATATATTTGATTCATGGGTGGTCAAATGCATGAAGAGAGATTCCAATTATCTGGAGGAATGACTGTAATTACCAGGCTACTTGCAAGAAGGAAGGAACATGTCATGGTCAGAATAGTGAGATTGTGATGATGGAGGCTTATGTCAGAATGATAGCATTGCTGGAAGATGTCCCTGAGCTAGTGAATGAGAACAGCCTCCAGAAGCAAAGAAGTTTATCTATTAGAGTCTCCAAAAGAATGTAGCTCCACCAAAAATTTTGTTTTAGCCCACAAGACCCAATATTTGAGACTTCTGACTACTAGAATTATGTGATATTACATGGGCATAGTTTTAAACCACAAAATTGTGAAGTTTGTTATCCCAGAAACGAGAAATTATTAAGAAATCTACTTTTAAAACAAACGAGCAATCCAAATGAAGATTTAAGAAAAGCCAAACACTGATTCATTTGAAGAAATCAAAGAGGTTATAAGAAAATGAGGAGCTACTCAGAGGTAAATGTATTCTGAGGGTTTTATCTCCTAGTTAAAGACTTCATATAGCTAGCCATGCTCATACTTACATCCAATTTACTTGATTACAGTAAAATTTCACAAGTCAAGTCTCTTATTTATAGTAAAAGTTGTCCTTCACTGATAACTACCCTGTTACACGTAGTTCTAAAAGCAGTTATACAGTATACAAGTTATCCTCAAAGAAATGTTAGTCTCATAGGTATTAGGTATTATTGTTTGATTTACAGTTGAAGAATTGAGGCATGTATAGAATATGACTGACATCCTGCAACTAGTAATTGGCACAACCCAGATCAAAGTTAATATATTAGTCTAGAAAGCTATCCTTCTCACATTTAACCATTACAAAGTTATAAATATCAATCCTGACTGTTATTGTTTGCATGTAGAGTTTCTACCAAGATTCATGTGTTGAAGTCTTGGTCCCCAGTACAGCAATGTTCAAGAGGTGAGGCTTTGGAGAAGAGATTGGAACATGAGAGCTCTGACTCAACATTGGATTAATTCTTTGATAGCTGAATGAGAGGCGGTGGAAACTGTAGGCCTGCAGAATATGGTTGGAGGGAGTAGGTAACTGGGATGTGTGCCCTTGGGGATTTTGTCTTGTTCCTGCCACTGCTCTCTCACTCACACTCTCAACTCTCTCTTTGATTCAAAGCTGCCATGAAGTGAATGGATTTCCTGTGCATTCTCTTCTACCATTATGCTGCCTTGGAGCCACCAATCATGGCACATCCTCTTTTAATCAGTTATGTCAAATAAAAGCTGGCTAAAACAATGACTTTGAGAGAATTCGGTCTTTACTATTCTTTTTGGATAACAGCTGGTACAATGAGAGTTCAGTACAAAAAGTGGAAACATTTGATGTACAGAAAGTAGATCAGCTTTGAGTTGTTTATAAATTATATGGTTGAGCATGCTGAATATTTTTTAAAAAGACATCAGTAGTTAAAAGTGGGTCTAAAATTAAAGAAGTTATGTCAAAAACATTTTTTTTATTCCTTTCAAAGTTTCCCAGGATTGTCTATGCTTCCACAAATAAGAAAGGAACTCTGTTTTAAATTGACCTGCTTGTTCTTATGTCTCAAATTCCAAGCTTTTATCACCATTTAGTTAGTTATATATTTTATTTTAAAAACCCTGTACCATCATCTAAAACCAAACTATGATTTATAACATTACATTTATGAGATAAAAACCTATTCCTGTTTTCAAGTACCAGATACCAAAGTTTAAAATGACAAACAGTTGGAGCACTTTAGCAATTATATAAATATTTTGGCAAGTGAAAAACAATACACAGTTAATCCAATAAAACCATTTTAGTTTTATTTGTCAAGAGTTGTCTTCCTAGCCTAGCCACAATTCTCAGATTGTAAGGATTTTGTCTTTACTTTCATTTTCAGTTTAAGATACCACTTTTGAATGAACAACTATTGAAAACTTTATATAACACAGTACTTCTCTAAACACTCTATCATTAAACACCTGTTGGAAATTTTTAATTGAACTGTTTAAACTTAATTTTACTTGTTTATAGTATAACAAACATGTTTATTATATTTATTTCAATAAATATTTAACAAGAGCCACTATATCTTTTGAATTACTTTGACTCTGTCTCTACATATTCCTGTCTGGTGCTCCAAGTTTTCTTAAATACCTTTTATAGACCACTGAAATTGATTTTCTTGAAACTGTTTACTTGATACATCAATCTTTTATTTTCCAACCGAGAAATTTTAATTGACAAATACAAAAACAACCATTAGCTCCTAGAATTCATTCCATAATTTCAAAAGGATGCTTTTAAGTTGTAAGTACTTCCAAGAATGCAAACTTAGCAAAGATACTTGTCATACTTAAAAACAGCAGAATCATGTTTCCTATTTAATTTTGGCATATTAAATCAATATATATTTTTGTTTCTAGCAAAGACTTAGAGTCTATACTTTTCTAATTGATGCTGATTTTATAAATTATTTGTATGTGACATACAATTATGTTATTGTGATACTGCTACTCCTCACAATAGAAGCTAACCAATATGCTTGAGCATGTAGGAGAGAGAATCAAATAAAGCTGAAGATACACCAATGAATAATATCCAGAATATGGGGAAAAATAGAAAAATCAATGAATTCAGTTTCAATACTATGAAACATCGTCAAGCATATGCATCATGGTGGAGGATATGATGGAGGAAAGTATCTCAGGATGTGTTGCCAGAAAGCAGAGAGAGCTCCATTTGACAAAGATAAAACAGACACCCCAAAGGCACACCCCAGGGACTCACTTCCTCTAACCACACCCTACCTGCATATAGTTACCATCCAATCAGAACATTAACACACTAATTGGATTAAGGCTGTCACATCCCAATCAGTTCACTTCTATATTTTCTTGCATTGTCTTACACATGAGCTTTTGGGAGATACCTCATATCTAAACCATAAGAGGTGACAAGGGCAAGTTAATATTTTATGTAAAATAATCTACTTTCTTGCATACATGCCCAGAGAATTTCTCTTTGGGATGCTAATTACATAAGCAAGCTAAAGAAGCCTATGATATCTGCAACTTAATATATAAAACCCCTTTCTCAGTGGCAACTGGTGTGGAACTGAGGGCACCATGTAAAAGATATCATGTCACTTGTCCAGCCAGCTGCTACTGGACAAAATATCATGAAGGAAATGATGTTCTGCTTGGTGAAGTACCTTCAGGGACAGAGGAGTTATCTGTCACTCTGTTGCCACTGAACTCTTCTTGGAGCTGTTACTCATTTCTTGTAAGCTTTCACCAATAAACATGTCTTGTATGCTATTTCTGGGCACTTTCTTCAGCCTTTCTGCAGCCTATCCCACTGCCAAGGCACAATTGGAATGTGAACATGACAATTGGTGAACCAGCCAGGAAACCAAAGAAACCCCCTATAAGCACTGAGACTATGTAGCTGAGAAGGCAACACATGTGAAGGGGAACTCCCAGGATGGATTTCCATTTCCATTCATGTGGGGAGAGGGGAGCAGGAGGCAGCTATTATGAATGTCTGTGGGCCATCATGTGAGTATGATGATATTACCAAAATATCATCATATGGGAAATACTGTTGCTTTTCGGTGAATAGTGTTTTCTAAAGAAAAAAGAATGAGTAACATAAGAGAGTAGCAGCTATGTGATAGCCCCTCCTCAAGGAAGAGTAGCCAGCAACAGAGGCAGACCTGCAAACCCAAGCCCATGTTAGACAATTGCAGAGGGATTTAACCTGTAACATGAAGTGTGTTTAACTCAAGCAGGAACTACTAAGTAAGTGTTTGCTCTTGTGAGGAATGCTGATTGGTGAAGATGGTATTTACAGCAAAGGACAATTATCCTCATAAATGGGATCCCTGTGAACCCAGAACCTCAGAAAAAGAGGATAAGGACTGGGAGGAGCCAAGTGAGGTGCCAGTGCAGGAGTAGAATGGTCATAACTCTAAAGGTAAAGACAAATCAGCCACAGCTGGTGAGAATGGGTGTTAAAACTCCTGCCTCCTCTCTACCAGCACTTACATAACTCCATAAAAGACTATACTGTTGATGAATTGATAGAATTGGAGAACAGTATAGGCATAAAGCCTGGGGAAATGTAGCCACGTGGCTGTCACACTGTGGGACACTGGTGCTGAGGCATACTCATATCAGAGAGTGAAATGAATAAAATCACCTCAGTCATCATACATCTTACCCAGAAGCAGTGTTTATTTTCAGTTGTTAATGAAAACCCTGCCATCTTTTTATTGTCCTGGCTGATAGCTGCCAATAAAATGCTTGGCCCAGTGGGAGGGATTTACCCATAATTCCCCCACAATGGCAATCCATGGAAGAGACTCAAGACCCCCTAAGAGAATTCAGGATGAAGAATGCCATTTATGCAGAAAACTAGAGTGGTTCTGATAATGAAAAACAGGAATGAAGGATACCATTCTTCAAATGGCTCTGGGCATTATCATGGAGCTCTACTATTAATCCTGAGCCCTTTAGTGGATCTTCCTCTTTCTTTAATAGCACAGGATGCAGCTGATATGGAGTAAATAAAAACATTAGTAAGCAAGGGATACAGATTAATGAGTCAGAAGTTGGGGAAGGATAAAAGAAACACAAGGGGTCAAATAAGGAAATCCAGAAGTTTTTTTTTTTTTTTTTTTTTTTTTTTTTTTTTTTTCATGTGGGAAGGGCAACAATAGACTTTTAGTATTTCTCCCCAAGGGTATATACATCATTAATCATATGTCATGGAATGGTTGTGGCATATCTGGTCTGGTGGACAAAACCTGACATAGTATGGATGCCTTATTATAATGATATGATTTTAACTTCTCCACCCAAAGGAGACAGTTTAAATGGTGATGGGCAATCTCTTAAATATTTGAAAGATCACTATGGAAGGGAACCAAAATTTGGAAAGAAATCTGGGTACGCCTCTCACATTTGGAATTGACTACATGTCATGTGGCAGCATACAGCCATGCTTCACCAGGCAATCAGAAAGCAGATGACCCAGCTAAAATTAGATGACTGAAATATTTCCAGCCAAAGATGTGTTTTTTTGGTCTGCATAATAAGGTATATCACAAGGGAATAAAAGCTTTCTATCACATAGCAAAGAAATGGGGGTTCCCATCAACGTATTCAGTCAGTGTGATTTTATTAATCTCATCCTGTGAAGCAGTCATGGTCAATGCCTCTTGTTATGGGGCAGATAGCTCAGGGAGGACAGCCTTCGTAATAGTGGAACACTGACTTCATTAAAACTCTGCCCTTTCAGAAGACTGTTAGGTTGCTTAAACTTGGGCAGACACAAACACCGGAATACTTGCAGGCATATGCTTGCAGAAAAGCACAGAATGCAACCATACATGACCTTTAAAGGCTGGGAACCATGTGAGGTACTCTTATGGACACAGACAGTGACAAGGGAACACACACTTCTTGTCATATGGTGAAAAAATGGTTTGATAATTTTGACATTTCCACTTACATCATAATACAACTCACTGAAAAAAATGAATGGCCCACTAAATAGCAATTAAACACAGAAGATAGAGCTTTGGCAAAGTGGACCAAGCAACTCTGGATAGCGATCAGGACTAACAATGAACATAACTGCAGCGCACATCCTACCACCTGCCTGAAGTCAACACAAGAACCTGATGGCACCATCTTGATCCAAAGGATGATGTTCATCTGAACTCCACAAATGGAAACCCAGGTTAATTTTCTTTGTTTGCTGCCACAGGACCACTCACATGGTACCCATATTGTCTGTTCATCATAGGAATGGGACATGAGGCCTTGTTTACAATTTCCTAGGCCCATGGGGGAAAGGACAAGTGATACAAGAGATATGGTATTGTAAACCTGGGAATGGGCCACCAGTTGGTACTATTTTCACTCAGAATGATCAGGCTGCTTATGTATTATTGAATAATCATGATTTGATTGTTGTTTTAGTCAACTTTTTCACTGCTGTGTACAAAAGATCTGATAAGAATAATTGGAGAAGGAAAAGTTTATTTGGTGCTCACACTTTTGGAGGTCTCAGTTCATACATGGCTGTCTCCATTCCTCGGGCCTCGAGGTGACGCAGAACTTTATATGTCAGATGGGTATGACAGAGGAAAGTGGCTCAGGACATGATGATCAGGAAACAGAGAGAGAAACTAAGCTCAGCTCAAAAAATATATATCCCAAAAGCATATATATCCACAATGACCCACCTCCTCTAGCCAAACCCTACCTGCCCACAGTCACTACTCAGTTAATCCCTATCACAGAATTAATGCACTGATCGGGTTAAAGCTCTCATAATCCAATAATTTCACCCCTAAACCTTCTTGTATTACTTCACACATGAGCTTTTGGGGGACTCCTAATATCTAAACCATAACACTTGTATTAATACCTATGGAAATTAACATTTCACCCTTAGAGCTAATCTTTTTTGTGGAATGACAAATACCACTTCAGAGGTGCAGAATAAATTGGATTGTTGGGTATGCAATAAACTGCTTCTGTCCTCCAATGGTCTCCTATAACAACAGCACTGTTCACTTTGGGGCAATGAAAGCAAATCTTAAGCTGGAATAATATCTACCACTCACAGACAAAGCAAACCAACTGCCTTATGGACTTGAATGTAAATTTAACCTCCTTTAAGGATACCAAATATATGTCTTCTGCTTGCCACTGAAGAAAAAGAGCATGACTAAGCCTTTGCTGGAGCATGCTGTATTTAATAGTTTGATGTGGCCAAGTGCAACACAGATGGAAATTCGAAGAAAGGATCCTCTATGTAAATGAAGAAACAATTGC
Source organism: Marmota marmota marmota (assembly GCF_001458135.2). Lineage (NCBI taxonomy): Eukaryota > Metazoa > Chordata > Mammalia > Rodentia > Sciuridae > Marmota > Marmota marmota. The sequence goes on along the minus strand of NW_026000026.1, from coordinate 61,445,576 downwards.
AGTAAAATCTTTCTATCCTTGGTAAATATGGGTTGGATCCTTGTTAATCAATGTAAATTAACAATTGTACTCAAAGACACTGAGTACAATGACTATATGTACTTAGGATGGCACAGTCCAAAAACATGTACAGGAGTGCATCTCTTCCCTTTGGGGTAGTCATGGGCATGCAATACACACAGGTGACCATAACTACCTCATAACTAGATTGGCTGACCTACTTGTAAAAGACCTCATATGCCAGCCTTCATAATTCTCACTTTGTCTACATGCTTTATTAACTGGAATCTGGTAAAACCTAGACAGGGTAATCCAAGTTGCCTGATGACTGCCTATTTGTTGAATCTCGTCTTGAGCAGCAAATGTTAACATGGAGAATCAGGTTGAGGCTTTAGCTTAACACACTACATCTATGTTAAATAACACTTTCAGAGCCAGAAACTTGCTTAACAAAAAACCCCTACCAAACTGTGGAAGTGCTATTTTGGAATACAATTGTGCTAGATGTGCTAATTGGAGCATAGGGAGACTCCTATACCCTCATTAAAACAGAACACTGTGTATATGTCCCTGAGAATAATCATAATGTGTCTTTGGCTCTACATATTACTGCTATAGGTAAACTTAGTATTGATCCCATTTCTTCTTGGTTACAGTCTCTTCCTGCTACCTAGAGATATGTTGTATTCATTCCACTTATAGTAGGGCATATCACATTCTCTCTGAATTGCTGTTGTGAGATTTGCTTGCAACTTACATACTGATGTGTTGCCTGAGGGTCATTGTGGGATATGGGCATGATAATACTGTAAGGGCATTCAGGCATTTGTGTTATGGAGTGCATCATTTTAAAGAAAACCTGGACAGTAAAACATCATGTCCCTGAATGCCCACTTCCTTTTCCCAAAACCTAGCCAAATTAAGAGAACACTAAGAACAAGCACAGACTGGAAAATTTAGGTAACTATTATTTTGAAAGTCCCTGGATTTTTATTATCAGCATGGGTGACAAAGGCCAGTTAGTGTTAGCTGTAAAAAAGCTACTTTCTTGCATATATGCCGGGAGACTTTTAGTCTCCTAAAATATCTATGAAACACTATGAGCAAACCAGCAAACTAAGGAAGCCAATGTCAATGATGTTACTGCCTTTGCAGCCCAACACATAAAACCCCTGTTTCAGTGACAATTCCTGTGGAACTGAGGACACAGGACACTGAAAAGGATATGGGTCACTTGTCCAGCTGGCTGCACTGGACAAAATGTCATGAGGGAGCGGTCCTACAGTATGGGGAAGCATGTTGTGAGGGACAGAGGTGCTATCTATTCAGCCTTTTTTCAGCACTGAACTCCTCTTTGAGAAGTCACTTATAAGCTTTCTCTGATAAATCCTACATCTCTCATGCTGTTTCTAGGCAATTTCTTGACCTTTCTATGATCTACTCCCATTGCCTAGGAAAGGTCTGCTGTGAATGTGATAGCATCAGACTTATACTATAAGAAATATCAGAGTATTTAAGAATAAAATGAAAGGACACTAGAGGGCAAATCAACTGAAGTTACCACTATCTCACATGATACACAAAGATTATTCAAAATGGATTAAATACATAGATGTATGAGTGTACCCAAAATGCCAAGTACCAAAGAGATGAAAATTTGCATGACTTTGGATTAGTCAAGAGTTTCTTAGATATGATAACAAAATCACATGAAAGTGAAAGAAAATTCAGATAAATTCAGTTGAATAAAAATTTAGTATCATTTATAACTTAAGAGAAAAAACATAACCAATCAAAAAGCAGGCAGAGTATTTGAAGAGATTTTTTTTATCAAAGAGGATATGTAAATGGGGCATGCTGTTCAATAAATTTGAAAAGACAGTCATCATCATAAATCATAGTACTATGATTTGATGTTCCTCCAAATTCTTATTGCATCTTAATCCTTTATTAATGCATTTTCTGTTTCCAATAACACAATACCACAAACTTGATGAGTTATAAAGAAAAGAGGTTAATTTGGGGTCAGAGTTCAAGAGTCCCAAGGTTGAGGGGTTACACTAGTGAAGGCATGCCTGCTGGAAGAGTTCATATATGGTGTAGCACATCACAAGGTAAAAGAGATCATGTATATGTGTTTTCTGGTGTCTCTCTTTCTTCTTATAAAGTCACCAGTAGTTTGATCACAGGCGCTCCACCTAGATAAATATATCTAATCCTACTCACCTCCCAAAGGCCCTTCCTCTAAAGGTCAAATTAAATTTTCATGTTCTTGACATAGCAATGGGACTAACTGCTACAGCGTGCCTAAGGCTCTGGGATCAGCACTGCAAAAAAGCTTTTATCCTCTTAATACCATATAATGGAGATTAAATTTCTTCTCTCTCTCTCTCTCTCTCTCTCTCTCTCTCTCTCTCTCTCTTTCTTTCTTTTTCCTTGGTATTAAGTATTTAACCTGGGGGTGCTTTACCACTGAGCTCCATCCCCAGTCCTTTTTATTTTTTATTTTGAGACATATTCTCTCTGTTTCTGAAGATCTCACTACATTGCTAAGGCTTGCCTCAAACTCCCAAATTGCTGGAATTACAGGCATACTTCATCACACCCAGCAAACACACACTAATTCTTCTGAGACACATTCAAACCATATCTAAGTCAAATACTCCCCAAAGCAAAATTATTGAGAGATGTGACCTTCAGTCATGAATAGATTAATGTTTTTATAAGTTGGATGGAAGGAGTTAAACAAGTCCCTTTTTTGGCCTTTACATTCTTTCTGCCAGGTGAGAATGTTGTGCCCAGTTCCCATCTTGAAATCAGAAACTAAGCCCCCACAAGACATTGAACTTTCTGGTACTTTTATCTTAAATTTCCCAGTCTCCATAACTGTGAGAAATAAATTTCCATTATTTTTAAATTACTAAATTACTCAGTCTCAGATATTTTATTATAGTAGCAACCTTGGACTAAGATAATTAAGTAAAGGCCAATCAAAGCAACAATTACTAAGATGGCTATAATAAAGCAGACAATAACAAGAACTATCAATGATATGGAGAAATTAGAACACTGAATCATTTCAAATGGGAATATAAAATGGTAAAGCTATTTTGGAAGTCAATTTTGGAGATCCTGAAAATTTTAAACATAAAAATAACACATCACCAGCAATTCTAGTACTAGGTAAATACCCAAGAAAACTGAAAATCTGTGCCTACACAAAAATGTGTATGCAATGTTCAAAGGCAGCATTATTAATAATAGTCCCAAAGTAAAAATAACTCAAATGTCTGTCAATTAATGAATAGATAAATAAAATGTGGTATACCAATACAATGAAATATTATTCCCTGAAAAACAGGAATGAAGTACTAATACATGCTACAACATGGATGAACTCTGAAATCATCAAGATAAGTGAAAGGAACCAGACATAGTAGGCCATATATTCAACATGATTAATTCAATATATGACTCAACATTCAGGTGATTCAATTTAAGAGATGTCCAGAATAGGAAAATACACAAATACAAGAAAATCCATGGATATACATATCCAATATACACAGATTCTTGGTTTCCAGATATGCAGGAAATTGAGACTGGAGTGTGACTCAGTGACTACAGGATTTCTTTTGGTTTTTAATTTTTTTTGGTATTTTTTTTATTCCTAACAGATATAATTTTTTTATCAGATGCCATGTGATGTTTAGACACATGTTCACATGTGAAATATTAAAATCAGGGTGAAACTATTTCTTCAAACATTTATCATTTCTTCATGGCAACAACAGTCAAAATTCTTGCTTCTAGCTTTTAAAATAAAACAGTGGTGATGGTCCACAAAAAAACCTTGTGAATATAATTAAAATAGTTGAGTTGTACATTTTAAGTGCATAAATTTTATTATGTGCATTATATCCAAGAAAAATGAAAAAACAACAAATTATAGATAAATGTTAACAGTTGGTTTAAAATTAAAAGAAAAACCTGCTAGATTCACAGTAAATAGACTTACAGAATTGGTTCTGATTCATTTAAGTAGCTTTCTAAAATATCCATGAAACACTATGAGAATACTCTTTCAATTAAAGTCTTACAAGTTTGTCCAATAACAACTAGCACAGTAGTTCCTGAGAAACCAGACCTTAAAAACATAAAAAGTCATTTATTTAAATTAAATAAATTAAATGTCATATAACTACTAAAAAAAAAAAACAGGTCCTTGAAATGATTTAATAGTGTGTTATCACTCACATATATAAACTAGTAAAAAAACAATCATGCAAATTTCTCTTTCTGCTCCTACACCAACAGGCACGTGGTCGTTTTTAAGCTGCTAAGTTTATGTATGCACACAATGGGACTAACAGAGTCTGAGCTGATCCAGATGTATCAATATATAGTTTAGAGGATTTCTTCATCTTCAACCCCAGAAAGGAAAATAAAACACAGTTGACATATAGACTTTCATTTCTCTCTGTCCAGAGTGATTTGTGGCCATCATTTCTAAGGGAGTTTGGAAAGAAGAGTGACATCCTGACAGACTCCTTATCTCTTTTTGAGAAGACACAACTGGCTGGGGCTTTCTGAATGCAAGTCATAGAATCTTGAAGATTACTGAGGAAAAATGTTGGAAATTACTTAACTATGAACAATATGGAATAACCACCTATGATCAATTATATCTTATAGAAAAAGAATTTTTCAAAATATGTTATTTTTTAGATGTTACAATAGTTAGTATCCAACTAGATGGAATCCTTCTTTGCTGAGACACATTAATTTTTATGGCACCTTTCAAAATCAAGTAATCACAAAGCAAAGAAAGAAAGGGAAAGACAGGACCAATAATAGGGCACTTATGTTATATTTTACTTTGCATAGATTTATTTGTGTAATATTTTGGTTATATTTCTTATTAAATTTTAATTTCATTGTGAGTAGGTAACATGCTATCTTAAATATACTTTGGACATTAGTCTGAAGATTAGCATTCAGTAATTACTCATTAAAAGAATACATGAGCAAAGGAATTTCATTCATTGGTGTTAATGTAAGAAAATCTAAGCTCTTGATGACCTAAAAAAGTTTCCATATCTTTATTATTAATACATTATTCTCCAATATTTCAAATTTGCCATGAAGAACTTAATATGATTGGCATAAATTAGTTGTCTTATGAAAATGTCATTATATGTTTTATAAAATATACATATTAGGTTTTATAGAATAGTGATTTCTACTGTAGAATTTGATTCTCAAAAGTACTTAAAACCATATTTAAAAGTGCATACTATTACCCAGCAGCTTTAAACACTTTCACAATGTTTAGGGACTTTATCCAAGATATGAATCCAGGACTCCTGTGTCAGAGATGGGCAGGTCTTCTCTTCTTCCATACTAATAGAGTCATTTCAGACCACACAGATGTCCAGCTAGATATGAAATTTTCTAGCTAATATGTTCTGTATTACTTCCAATTTGTATATTGAAACTTAATCACCATAGTGATAGTATTAAGAGTTAGGGTTTTGCCAGGCGCTGTGGTGCACATCTACAATCCCAGTGGCTCAGGAGGCTGAGACAGGAGGATCATGAGTTCAAAGCTAGTCTCAGCAAATGTCAGGCACTAAGCAATTCAGTGAGACCCTGTCTCTAAATAAAATACAAAATAGGGCTGGGAGTGTGGCTCAGTGCTGGAGTCCCTGAGTTCAATCCCGAGTACATCCCCCCCGCCCCACAAAAAAAGTTAATGTTTCATCAATAAATGGGCAAATAAACAAATAAACAAAACAGACCTTTCTCAAAAGAAGAAATGCTTATGGCCAACAAACACATGAAAAAATGTTCAACATCCCTAGCAATCAGGGAAATGCAAATGAAAACTACACTGAATTTTTATCTCACCCAGTTAAACTGTAAACCTCAAGAATACAAATACCAATAAATGCTAGAGAGGACTCAAGGGGAAAAAAGGTACATTCATGATTGTGGGTGGTATTGGAAATTAGTACAACTTCTATGGAAAGCAGTATGGAGATTCCTCAAAAGAACAGGAATGGACCCACCATTTATCCCACCTATACTATTCCTTTATATATATATAGAAGAACTAAAATCAGCATATAATAGTGATACATGCAAACCAATATTTATGCCTGCACAATTAAAAATCGGCAAGTTATGGAACCTGTCTAGGTGTCCCTAAATAGATGAATTGGTAAAGAAAATGTGGTATATATACACAATAGAGTTTTACTTAGCCATAAAGAATACTGAAATTATGAAATTTCCTGGTAAATGAATGTAACTAGCAAACATCATAGTGTGTGAAAAAAGCCAGTCTCAGATAGTCAAGGGGAAAATATTTTTCTCATATGTGGAAATATGAAGTTCAAGAGAAATAAAGTTGTTTTTTTTTTTTTTTTTAAAGTGAGTGAGGGTCTCATGAAAATAGGAAGAAGAATAGTGAATCAGAGGAAGGGGGTCAAATGTGAAGAAGGAAGGACAGGAAAGTGGAGGAGCAGTGGAATGAAATTGACTAAATTATGCTATATGAAAGAGTTTTGAATGAGTTATGAAGAAGGTGGTTTCATAATGTGAAACGTAATTCACTTCTAAACTAATGTTCTGTTCCTCTTGCTGTAAATTGAAACAACAATGAGTCTTCAACCTACCTCTGAATATGTAGATCAATATCTGGATGGTAAACTTGTGGATTGCAGAATAAGAAAATGGAAAAATCCAGGCCCAGAATAAGCAAGCAGAGTATAGCCACCTTGCAGCATTAAGATTCACCTGGGGGCTGCCTTGTGAGGAATAGTTTACTGTGTTCTTCTATAAGCAACTGGAATTGAGGATAGCTTTGCTAAGAAGTTTTCCCTTACTATGATTAAAAATAATCTTTAAGGTAGAAATTAGAGACAAAATTCCTTGGGCTTTCTTAAAGCTAGGTTTCAGACAAGGTACCTAACTATGCAAATTAGACACAGTAAGACAAGACCTGGATTCAGCAGGTTGTGACACAAAGAAGCAGTCTGCATAGTCTATTCTGACAAGTAATGCATGTGTATTTCTAAATATCTGATAAACTCGTTAAATGTGTTCCCAGGCAGCATTTACTAGAGTTTTGAATTTGATTAATTTTATAACTTGCATGGTTTATAATAATTTTATTCACACTAAAAATCAGATTCATTGTATCATAAGACATTGGGAAATGAAACACAAATATTCCTAATGTTGTGACAATTTAAAATTTTAATTTAATGGATAATAATAAGATTTTGTTTCACTGGGGCATGTGTATGTTTGGTTAAAAAATATGAGAAAGTAAAATAAAACCCAAACTTAGAAAATATCAATGGAACACTTATACGTTTAATTAAAATAATAAAATGCTGAAGTAAGTATCTAATGGTAAAAATCAGTAGAGCCACCAAGAGCTAAGTTGTATTTCATGCTTGAGGAATTCTGCTAAAGAAGATGCCTCTGTTTAGAAATTAATTGCGGAAGGTTGACTTTCAGCTTTCAACTTTGAAAGCCTCATAAACAGATTACCATGGAAGACATTGTATATGAGATGTCAAATAGAACTGATACATTTTAGAAAACAAAGGAAGTACGTTTTTTATCATGCATTTTTCTCATATCAGAAGAAAATATGCAACTTCCACAGGGAACACAGTTTCTTCAAATGTAAACTATTCCACCTATTTTTATAATTCATCTTTATAGTCTAAGATTTGAAATTTTGTGTTTTACTTTTAAAATAATAGAAGGAACTCATAGTACTACATTGAGAATTTTAAAGTCTAATGCTTCAGATGTGTTTTATGTAAAATAATTTTTATTTATAATTCAGAAGAACAGAGAACAAGTTTGTATCGCAGATAAAAATATGAATGACCAATGTTCAATAATGTAGAATAAAATAAAAGAGACTTACTATGACATTGAATGTGATTATTTTTCTGATGAATCAATATATGTGTGTGTGTATAGATGTACTGAGATATTACATAGTCATATCAGTTAAGATACATTTACTTTGTTTTCTTCAACATGTCTTAAATAGCAACAAAAGTTTTCCAAGGTGCAACATTAGAGAGGATTCTAGAGTTTGACTTAACTGAAATTTTATCCTGAAAAAAAAGAAGAGCTTCTGTAACAGGAAAGCAATTAAAGAAAAAAAAAAAAAAAGCTTAATGGCTTTAACAGTGAATGTACTTTTTAATACAAATGATAAAACTCTTTTTTAAAAAGGAATGGAAATATTTAAGATTCTTTTCCCCAATTAGTATCCATCAGAGGAATAAAAATGCTCACATCTGTACTTGTATATTTTGGGAGAGCATTTTGTATCTCTTCTCAGCTCCTTTGTATCTTCATAATGGATAGAAGCAAAAGCTAAGAGAACTAACATAATTTCTCTTCAGTGTGTTCATGTGTGACTTCATTGTTGCCAAAGTCCATAAAAGAAGACAAATAATGTTTTCCAAGTCAAAAGTATGTGCATTGGATTAAGTGCCAAGAAAAACCACATCATCTAACATTTTTATTGAATGTTTACCATGTATCAGAATTGCTCTAACTGGCTTACATGAGTGAGATATTGAAATATTATTTTCCTCTTTTTACTTTTTTACACTTTTTTGTGCTATAAAAGCAGTTTTCCTCTACTCATTCTTAAGATTTTCTCCCAACATTCTTGATTTTTATACATGAAGTATAGAAACCTTGGAATCAGAGAAAGTTTACCTCTCTCTTTCCCTTTCCCCACCTCCCACCTACTTTATCTCAATTTCTCCAGACCCCTTCCCTTGTTTGACAGAAGAAACAATGCCCTTAGATATGAATAAATCTTGAGTATGCCCCAGGATTGCTAAACTATTTAAGGAAAGAAAGCCTCCAAAGACAGATATAGGATGCTTCACAAAAGCAAAAACACACAATAGTAAGTAATTATTAAGAAATTAGAGAAATATATATAATTATACCGTGAGCTATCTTAGTGTTTTTAGTTAATTACAAATGAAGAGTTAATCAAAAGAGTGGTCCATTATCAACATAAACAATGAAGGTAGTTATAATACAGTATGATCTCATGCCACTGGAGATTTATTTTACCAAATGAGCTGTGAATGGAAGAATTCAGGTTTGACAGACGATTATTAAGAACCTTTTTTTGCCATAGCATGGTATTCCAATTAAGATGTCAAAAGTTAACTGACAATTCTATGACATAGTAATCATTTTGATACTAAATTCACTCTAACAGGAATCTTCATTCATATAACCTCAAGTAATAAATGAAAAGAAAAATAAAGTAGTAAGGCAGCAATAGAAGAAATGTGTCTATTTGTTTCCAAAAATAGAGAAAAATTAGCTTTCTAATTTTATACTATGAAACTGCAAGTTTGCCTCTAATCTTTACTTATTAGTCCTTCTACTTCTTTAGCTCACAGCTTATAGATACTCTCCTACCTTACTGATTTTTTTGTCAACCTCCAACTTTGTCTTCATATTTAGTTACAATCTCTACTGGGTTGATAAAGATCATTCCATGCATATTCACACACTTATCCTCACTTACATATGGATTTGGGGGGCTTATTTTTTCCTATGATCTCAGATTGAGAAAAATACTTCTGTTGTCACTTCTCTAGTGACATTCATTATTATATTCTCTGATTCTTAAGAAAAAAAAAGAAATATTAGTGCCAAATATCTCTTTCCTAGCATTTTTAGTGGCAATTATTTCTCGTTTTCCTCTAGTTCAGGTAGAAAAAAATATATATACAATACCAGCTATATCAAAACATACAATACACAAAGGCCACTACTATCATTTCTTATGATATCCTACATTTGTCTTTCAGCCTGTTTCCTTTTCCTGGAGAATTGCATGACAGTGTGACTGCTGATGACATTCTCCTCTGGAATCTTGCCTTTTCCTTCATAAGAATTCTTATTTCTCCTAACGTCTTTCAGTACCATTTTTTAAACCACATTTTCTTTAAAAACATTCATTTCTTTTAACATAGACTTTCTAGGAATACTCATTTCTTTATTCAAAAAAAATTAGAGTTGATGTGATCTCTAGCATGAACCCCTCTTTCAATCCTACTGCCAGAACCCTTGCTCTCAGAGCTCCTCCAATGCTCAGCCCACAGGTTCCTTCTGGAATCCTCTTGCCTTGGTAATCTTTCTCATATAGGGTAGCACCTGACTCAGCACCATTTTTCGCTTTCGCTGCTGCTTGTACAGTAAACCCTTTCTAGTTTTATTTATTGTGATGTTTAGAAAGCACAAATCTGTCTACTGAATTATGCATTATAAACGCCTTAGAAAACCTCTGTATTTGATTTAACTGTAAGTCTATTTTGTCTCATATTAATAACGTCAAAAAACTGAAGTAGTACAATTCCATCTAGGTTTTCAATTGCCCTTAAAAAAAATCAAGAAAATCATAAAAACTGAGAAAACAAATGATTAGTCTTTGTTCAAGTTTATTTGACACATTAAAAAAAAAAATTGGGATTTCTTATCCCCCTTGTCTCTGAGAAGAAAAACAAAAATCTCTTGAGGGAAGCTTAAAATGTTAACAAAAAAGAGGAAAGAAAATAGCTTATTTCATTTCTTTGTGTAAAACTAATAGCTTTAGTTTCATGAGAAAGCTGCCATTTTTCTAGCAAGTAAAAGATGCCCTATACTATGAAGGGTTGCCATTTAAAGAACAACCAGGAAGCAATTCAATGAAGGGGAATTGTTAAGGATAGGTTTCTTGCTGTATTCCAATCATGTTCTTTTCAAAACCTGGCTTTATGGATTTTAAAGAAATCCTGAGGGGGCACTCTTTTCCTTTTGTCCCACTGAAATATCATCATTAAACTACTCTAAAAATGGTCTCTGATATGATTCCGCTTTCCAGCTGAGGCAACGTTTTCTATAAGTAATAACAAAACAGCTGAACTGAGTAAAAGCAAACTGGGCAGATAGGAATATCAATCCTGATGGGACCAAAGGGAGCCCTGTGTTAACTTCTGAAGTACCTGAACTTTTCTGAACCAGTTGGTTTTGACTGAAATTGGAAATGCTCTTTTACTTTTGAATCCCTGCCAGAGGGGGCTGCTATGGTAGACTTCTCTAACTATTTTTCTTCTTTTTCACAGGAATTCAAGACAGGAGATGTCAATGTGTGTGCTTAAGCGTAAAAGTGATCATTTTTTAACCACTGGTGGGAAAGTAGTTCGCCAGTGGGGAGCTAAGTGTTGAAATCTGGCATTAATCCAGCAGAGTTGGACCAATAGATCACAGATAACTATATAGTATATGCTGGTGAGTTCTCTTGCTTAAAATGAAAAGGAAAGAAAAAGAATGGAGAGTATTGAGAAGTGAGACAGGAGATTTTTCAAAAGGTGCACTACACTGCTCTATTGACTTAAGCCAGCCACAAGGAAATTTAAAAACAATTTAGAAAATGGAGTGCAACTACCACTACGAAGATCACTCTTCATAACGTAGGTGGATGGGGAATATTCCAGTATGAAATATTGCCTGGCATGTGTGTTTACCTTACGGCTTTAGCAGATACTGAGTCGCATTCTAGAAGTTTGGTGAATTTAAGCCAAGCAGGCTGTTTATGTCACCCAGAAGCAATGCTGACAACCCTTGAAGTGGAAGTGGAAGTAAGGAGTCAAGTGCCTTTCTCTGGAGGGGAAATTAATAAAAATAGAAATTGAGACCTTCCACCAGGATCAGGGTGAGCTGTGTTTCCAAGTAAGGGGTTGTTAAAAGCTCCAGCTGCCTTGCTTTCCACATCAGTTTGCAAGTGTGAGCCCTTTGCTACTGAAAATGATCATCAAAATATGGATTTGAAGAAATATTTTCAAATAAGAGATCAGAAAGTGGTTCTGACCAATTTTTCTCCTCTTTTAAATCATAACTAAATAATCATGAGTGAAAGTAGAATTTAAAACATAAGACATTTGAATTTTGAATAAATGTTACCCTAAAATAAATTCCTTAAAGTTAATTTTTAACTAAAATAGGTAGAAAATATAAAGATAATATTATTGTATATAAAGTATATGCTGCCCACAGGTCTTAAGTAGAATCGAGGAGTCAAAATTATAATTTCTCAATTTTCATATGACAGGTACCAGCTATTTTATCTTTTCCATTTTCCTTAAGATGAAGTCAGTATATTTATTGTAAACATTGTTTCTCTTAACTTTTTCCCATAGTGTTTTGATATATGCCAACTCAAGTATTACTTTATTTATTTGGTGTGTTTGGTGACCACTGTGCATTATACTGAATTCTGAAGTAAAATGGTAATAGCTAGATTATTGGTCCTGATTCTTGAAAAACTAAAAATCAAATGCATGGACACTCAAAAAAGGATATACAACTTAATAAAACTAAGTAGAAGCCATTTAGTTTTCGGAAATCTTGACCATGAAGCCCACAGGCAATAAAGATGGTATTTGGGGATAGTCACAGGTATTTTCTGCTCTCTTACTTAGGCTTTGAATAAAGAATTTAAGTTATTGAACTCATAATTTTCTTGGGTCTTTAAAGCACCCGGCCACCTCCATTATGTTCCTTATTTATGCTTACATTTCTATGTAAATTACTCCTTGTTTACCTAAAACTTTCCTCTTAAACATTTAATTACATGTGACCACGTGTTATCATTCAAATAACTGTTTTGCAACCTCATAACATGAGATAACCTTTACTAACTGGCTCATGTATGCCTTTAAAACTAACTAGATCAGAGACCCACCTACAGAATCACATCCTATTTTCAAAACTGTTTCTGTTTTGATCATCTCCAAAAAGCTATTCTCAAACTCAATAGTTTGAAAGAACATCTGCTTAAACATCTCTTATTTGGTGGGTTGACTTGGCTCCACTGACCTGCTATGAAGCTGAAGTCACATGGCAGCGAAGACTCCAATCATATATATGTTAGGCTGAAAGCTAGTTTAGGAGGGTCTTCTTCCTGCCTGTGGCCTCTCAGAGCTTCTCCTATCAACACAGCTTCTCTCAGAAGAGCAGCCTGATTTCGTTCTTGGTAACTTATGATAGAGAATCTTCTAAGAACAAAGAAATGGACACTGCCAAGACTTTTAAAGGCACAGCTGGCAGACCATCCCTCATGCTATCTGCTTATAGAGATGATAGTGCATCCACAGAGGAATACATGCCAGGAGATGGACTTCTATGGGGTCATTTTTGGAGACTAGGTACCACAGGTACCTTGGAATTTCGGTCAGTAGTTTCCTGGTTAAAGAATATTTATTTTCAGTCTGTTATTCAGAAGCCCACTTTTAATGATTAGTATTTGAATAACAACTGAACTGTAGACTATTTTACTGTGCCATTCATGATAGTTGTGCCTATTATGTATACTTTGACATTTATTCATGAAATCAGAATTGGCAGATAATAAGAGAGATGTCTGATTATGTGCTTTTGATCTGAGTAGTTGGACATGAAAGCCCTATGCAGACTATTTTTATGTTGTAGGAGACATAAGTCAGTACATGCTATGAGTAAGACGAAATTGACAAATGTAATAAGTTTGTTAGCTGTATTATGGTGTAAAATTTATTTTTAATAATAATGACTGCCATTCTAAGTGTTAGTATTTAATTCTACAATATCATAACATAGAATATAAAAATACTATGGTAATAAGTATATTACCATAGTATTCCTATCTGAATATGATCATCAAAAATTGATAAGATTTTAAGATTATACCTGTGTCTTTTTATGTCACATTCTTACAAATGACCCGTAGAGCTACACTGGGATCTTTAATCACCCTAACTCTAAATATTTCAAAATTTGAGATTTTTCATTTAATATACCCAATTTTTACTTTAGAATCACTATGGCTTTCTATTTTTACATTATTTGGCTCTAGCTATATTTTTTGACTTACTAGAAGTTGCATTTCCAAAACATTAAGTATATATCTATCCATTCATACTTTCGTCTGAGGTTCCTAGCACATTTACATCATTAGGTGGTCTCTCCTGGAAGTAAAAATTAAATGTGGAGTTTTGAATTACTTTTTGATTCTCTTTAAGAAAAAAAAATACTAACTCAAGTAGGAGAAGTAGAACTTAGCCAAATAAAATTCTATCTTTAGCAAAATAATATATTTAGCTGGTGACCAAAGACCTCAAACACTAAGAAGTATATATTTCAACATGGAAATATATATATATATATATATATATATATATATATATATATATATATATATATA
>NW_026000026.1:61424302-61430863 GCF_001458135.2 Marmota marmota marmota | reverse complement strand
ATATATATATATATATATATATATATATATATATATATACACTAGAAAATAATTTTACATATCCCCCAATAATGTCCTACTTTCTTTTTCTCCCCTCATCATTCTTTTTTATTTTTTTTCCTTCTTTTTTGTATGCTTACTCAGATTCTCAGGACTTAGCTTTTTCAAAGGTGCTACTTCTACTTCTTCCTTCCATATTGTTTCTTTCTATCCTTCATGTCCTATTCTCATGTAGATTCTGAGACAAAGTGAATAAAACAGAAAACACTGTGAAGCAGATGATATAAGAATGTTAAAACTTTCTGTTGCAGTATCCAAGTAACAACACATATAAACACATATTTAGACCAAATATCCCCAAGTCAACTTATTAGTAACATTACATATCAAATTGTATTTAAAGGAGAAATTCCACGTTCATCAAAAACCAATCTGGTATTCAGCCATTTAACCTAACAGAGATCTCACACCTATAAACATAGACTTAAGTTTTCACTCAAATTTTTTTTCTTGTTGTTTCATAATGTAACGAGAGAAACAGCAGAGTAAATCCATTCTAACTCATTCTATATGATTCTCACCTGTCTGGGTCCATGTTGCCACTTAGACATGCCAACGATCCTACTTTTCTAAATTATATTATTTTTAAATGAACTATATCATCTCTAGGTGGTATCTAGTATTTACATTACCACACTGAGGAAGTACTTTCACTGGGGTACCAGCTGTTTCAATTGTTCTTATTAGCAAAGAATATTTTAAATATTTATTTATTAGTTTATTTTTACCACAAAATTTTCCAGTGTAGAGCTGATTTTCCTTTTGCATGTAGATTTTCTTTTACCCCACCTTAGAAAATTCCATTTGCAAATTAATCTCATCAGTGCATTGTTAATATTAGGTTCAAAATTGAGCTTTGGTGTTTCAGTTAAATATTTTGGGTAAAGACATAATACAAAAGGCATAACAATTTTTCCCATAAGTTAAAAATAGTTTTGGTTTTGGAAAATAATTAAAGTGGGTATTCAAAACACATAAGATGGCCACAAAAATCATAGGCTCATAATTCTTGCAGCCAAGGAGAAAAGACGAAGAAAATAAATTGAGTAACTTTTGAAGAGAATAATTTAAAGGCCTGATAATACAAAATAGCCACAATCATTTTCTAAACATGAATAGACAAACATCACAGCCAGGGATTATAGTCAGGACTGCATTCTTCTAGAATCCACAGAGAGGTAATACAAGGGTGATAATGAATTCTTGTATTAAAAAAATCTACTCCCTGCCGTTTCTCTACATGAGAAGGGTCACACAAACAAAGACTAGTTTTGAAAGAAAACAGAAAAAGTGAAATGTTCTCAACTCACTAAAGCAGTTTATTTATTTATTTATTTAGTAAACAGCTGAAATCTATTTTATTTAAAGTATTTTCACCAAATTTGACTGTTTTATAAGCATTAATGTTTATTCCCTATGGGAGGTGCAGACATTCCCAGCACAAGGAAGAAAAAATGAAATAAGAAAATAAAGATTTGCAAAAAGTGAACAATATCAATAGTAAAAACTTACTAACTACAAAAAGTTCATCTCTTTGCAGGGAAACAATGCATTATCTTTACTTCTGCAGAATTCAGAGAAGAGCCCAAATGTAGGACTTGTATCAATGATAAAGTAAATTGTTGTTTGACTCACTGTGTGTTTTGTCTAAACCCTTCAAATTCCAGTCCTTTCAAGTTTTCTTGGATAGCCTAAGCTTCAACTTTGATCCATCACAAATTCCATGTAGGATAAATCACCTGCCTCTCCCTCTCCTCTGCACACCCTTCTATGGAAACATTAAACATTGCAGTAGATTATTCTGTGGACCCAAGAAAACCTGATCTGATCTGTCTCTAACAGTGCCTGTAACTTAGCATTGAGTTCTACAATTTCTCTCTTCATATCTTCATATCTTTTAAATCTACCAATCTCTATGTGCCTAACACGCCCTCATTGCCATATTTAAATTGTTATTTTACCTTATATAGATTTTAGAAAATTCAAATTATCTTAAATTTCATTATCTACAAATAAGAAAACTTAATATGTTGTGTATTTTAAAATATGTGTGTATATAAAAACTCTATAATATCAAGTAATTCTAATGGCTTGATCGGATTCAAATTTAATTAGCTTGTTTGACAAGAATTTATTAGAGATATTACTTTGCATCACCTTAAATTTTGAAAGAATCTGAATAGCAGAAAATTCATAAATCTGCCTTTCATTAAAACTGCAGAATGTTAATATCTTACATTTTAGCCTGAATATCAAGTTAGTATGTGTCAAAAAGGCACCTGGCAGTTAAGATTTGAAACCACTGAATAATTGGATGCATTAATGCCCATCCCATCCAAAATAGGTTTATACAGGGAAGATATAATATGGTGTCATTATAGTTTCATAATAAAAACATGACATTTTTGGAACACTTGTAAAGTGCCAGAGAATGTGCTAAGTGCTTTCAAGCTTTATCACATTCAGTTTTTCAATTATTCTCATAGGCACTATTGTCATGAGCTGTTTTATGGATTGGAAATCTGAGTCCTAGAAAGGTTAAATCACTTTCCCAAGATGAATTGGTGAGTGGTACTCTGGCTAGAACTGGAAGTTTTGTTGTCCTCGGTAGCCTATAGTTTTGTCCTTGACGGCATTACCTCAATATCTGATTTCAACTTAGTGCTTATAAAATGTCAGTGCTATATCAAATTTTAACAAACTTACACAGTTGGGCCCCTTTACAGGATTTATTCACAGAACTTGAAAAAATGGAGGCGAAATCCTGAATTGCCTTCATTGGTCTAATCAAAAAACAAAATAACACTTAAAGCTCATGGGAGTAAGAAAAAAAACAAATAGTAAGATTCTAGTTTTTTCATTTCCAGGATTAATTGTTTCCCTTCTACCTTTAGAAGTGTATCTGTTCTTTGACAAACAGTTGACAAGTTTGCAAGCTGAGGGCAAGCACATATGCTGTCCTGTGACAATGTAAAATTAAAATGTAAGGTGGAGCTCTGTTGCTGGCTGCTGTTAACTTTTTGAGGAGCATTAAAAATTTATTCACATTAATTCTATACATACCAACAATAATATAATAAACTCTTTTGTTTGCATTTCAAAGTAAGCATGTAGTGAATGAAGAAACTAAAGCACAAACTGTCATCTTTCAAAACACATTAGATTTTCATAGAGCACTTCACTCTTGAGTGACTGAATAGAATGAAAAGAGAAGAAATGCAACACACTTACCTTATATCCATAGAACAGTTTTTACAATAAGTATGTATATACACAGAACAGTTTTTACACTAAGTACTTAGATAAAATTAAAAATGTCTCAATTCTTGGGGCTGGGTGGTGGCTCAGTGGTAGAGCGCTTGCCTCCCACATGAGGCAGTGGGCTCAGTCCTCAGCACGACAGAAAAATAAATAAACAAAATAAAGGTATTGTGTCCATCTACAACTAAAAAAAATATTTAAAAAGCATCTCAATTCTTGATGCAAGAATTAAATAAATGCTTATTGTACATTTTTTTTTTCAGGCAGTGGTCTAGAACATTAAGGAATATGTGTTCCATGAGAAGCACTTAATATCAGTGTTCCCCTTTTTCTAAATGAAGAAATTAAAATTCAGCATTTGTAATCTTCAGAAAATCTAGTATGTTTTGGTGTTGAAGCAAGATTCCAAGTCTAGTTTTGCGACTACATAATCTTTGTTTTTTCCACCTTGTTACACTGTATTGTAGGGGATAAGATAAACTAAATATATTTTAAAAAAAATAAGAAACAGGATGTTTGTTCATTGTCTTTATTGTTATTCTATCTTAGTGCTGAAAGTTTATTTATTTTTTAACTAGAAAACAGGTAAATAAGCCTGGCTAGAAGATCTGTGCATCGTAGATGGCAACAGCACTATTGTGAAGAATTCTGAAAGAACCAAGTGATTTTGAAGGTAATTGATTAGAGGTGTTGTCACTGAATGTCATCTTTTGTCTACAAGTTTACATTTGAAAGAGAACAAGAGAGACACAATCTTGTAAGTGATTAATATTCAGCTGCCACTTTCACCACACCTGCTGCCTGCCCATTCTAACCACCTGTCTGAAAAAATATCTTCATGTCATCAAATTGCCTATACTCAGCCATGGCAAAGGCAGGTGCAGGAACTTCACTGTCAAATCAGAAATCTTTCATTTTTTTAAAAATAATTATTGTTAGAATTCTTTTCTGATAAAAACACAGTCTTCTAAACCCAAAGCAAATGTAACCTTTTCTGGTCTTTTGCTTTTCATTCATTGTCAAAACCAAACAAAAACAATAAAAACCCAGTTATCTTGAAAGAAAAACTCAAGGGAAAATCTAAAAGCTCTTACATGAACTCATTCCTTCCTATTTCCCAAACAAGGCTCATCACTCAAATACCAGTTGGCCTTTTAACCCTTATCCTGTTTTGCTTTTTTTTTTTCCCCCAATAAACTATGAAATTTCTTTCATTGACTTATGGAAGTCTGTCTTCTACTAGTTTGGAGGACATATAGACAGGAAAACAAAACATCTTTCACAGTTTCGTGTAACACTGTAAAAACTTGTCTAAAAGCTGTGTCTTGCCCTTCACTATAAATAGGCGCTATTCCTAGTGTAAAGAGAAAAGTAAATTAAAGAAAAAGTAAACTTACTCTAAACTTATTGCTTTCAATTTTAAGAACAAACAAAAGTGTCAACAGGAATAATCATTTGAGATAATACAGAAAATATGTATTTACTTAGACCTTACAAATTTAGCTATTTCTAAACCCACAAGAATTCATTTTTTAGTGTGACTCTTCCACTTACTATTACTTGGTAGTACATTTTTTTTTTCAAATAATAGCTATAATAACAATTGAATTAAGTCTAGCTGTGAAGGATATGCCTCCAGCTTTGCACTGAAATACTTTGGTTTCCCTTCAACTTTCATGTCCTATGACATCAGCAATCACTTTGGCACTGAAGGTTTTGAAAGACAATTTCATTCACAAGGTTGATTTACTTCTGTTGCTAGATGTTATACTTTGTTAATTAGGCTTTGAGATACTTTCAAAATATCAGCTGTTTTATATATATATATATATATATATATATATATATATATATATATATATATATATATATATCTTCAGTGCATTATTCAGAAGGCTAACACAGAGCCCACCAAAAAAGGAAAGGAAAGAGATTATACCTTTTTAGAAATCATAATATTGGTCTGGGAAAAAAATAAGTGAAAATGTCATTTTAAATATTAAATTTATTGAAGTTAATAACTTCATTTGGTATAATTTTTGACCAATTTGGAATATGTGGCATCTCTGAATATGATAAAACTTTAATAATTAATGACTGTTTTGCACCAAAACATCTATTAGTTATGAAACTGAAAATAACTTACTTTGTTTTCTTATGGATTTCTTCTAATCATTTCAATCTTGTATTATATGAAAAAAATTATAGGCAAATTTACAGGTGAATTGGTTATGATGCTATAAAAAGATGACTTTTCTGAAGTCATGAGCTATACCAAATTGCATAAGTAGGAGGCATGAGGCCTGGTCTTCTATTCCAATTATTCTATTCAATAAAAAGAAAGAGGCCTGTATTCCTTCTCCCACACCTGTGAAAGGCTTCTGGAAATGGAAGATTGATTACCTAATTTTCATTGCCTCTGCCTCTTGCCTGGAAAATTTTTAAGTAATTTTACCTATGTAGTAGAACTCTAATAAGAGAGAATGAGAAGAAGAAAAGGAAATATTGAAATATTTATATTAAACTTTTAGTGGTTTTATGTTTGGAGAAATTTTTGGAGATTTTTTTTTTTTGCTCAATTTTTTATTTATTTATTTTTTTCGTTTTTTAATTTTGTCATTAGTCTTGGTTGGATAGTCCCTAGGAATTGAGTGCTCAATCTTCTATAGGTCAATACATAAGTTTTTCTAGAGGAGAAGTCTGGTTGAGGATGCTTCATTCATTGTGCTCATCAGTGTCCAGTACAGAGAAGACAACAGAAAAGTGCTTCTTAAATACATTTTGAACTAAATTACACATTTTCCTCCTTATTGGAACAAAGCATCAAATTGCTAAAAGTATTCTCAAAGATATGATTCAGTCCAATGAAACTGTCACTATGATAACAAGAATAAAATCAGTGAGGTCAATTCACTAAATTAAAACTATACAAACTATAAATGAATTATAAAATCTTATTATCATCATATGAAGACACCATGTTCTTCTTCTTCCATTAATCATGTGAATCTATGGTATGTGCAAATGTGTATTTCTCCATTTCTCATAATGGAATCTTCAGGAAAAGTATATTATCATTTTCACTTCTATAAATTTTCCTCTGAGACATGGGATTTTTATCCCTTTTTAGAGCAGTTCAGCACAATCAACTGTTGGATACATCATAATAAGACATAAAACACTTGCCTTAAAAGCCATACTTTAAAAATAGGTTAGATTTTGATACTGATTTTTTTTCCT
>NW_026000026.1:61379706-61420744 GCF_001458135.2 Marmota marmota marmota | reverse complement strand
CACTAAATACACCACACACACACACACACACACACACATATACACATATATAATTGTTTATATAATTATAATGTACTAATTAAAATAATGATAATTATAAAAGAGATCAATAGAGTAAGAGGATCATGAAGAGACAAGGCAGAAGAAAAGGGAAAGTACTGGGGAATAAGATTGATCAAATTATTTATGAGTATGTATAAATATGACATAATGAATCCCACTATCACATATAATTATAAAGCACCAACTAAAAATTAAAAACAAACAAACAAAACTAACCTAGAGACCCTATATTCTGGAATCAGAAATTTTTTCAGGACCCAAGTCTCCCTCAAATGTTAATTCTTTAGAGTCTTTAGCTTTCAAATCCAGGTTTTTTCTTCTCTCTCATATTATGATTATTGGTTTCACTAAAGATGATGAAGTCCTGTGAACTTGAGAAATTATATTTAACTTGGGAGCATTTTCATTTATTGCCTCTTAAGTGTAGTTACATAATTCCTAAAATATTTGGCTTTGCCCCTCAAACATGAAAAATTGAGAATTGTGGTTAATGACATCTGTTTCACAGGTATCATACTCTCACGGGAGAAGTAGTTTATGCTTCTGGACATTGTTCTCAGAGTGCCTCTCAATCCAAAATTATAAGCACCATGGACTTTTAGAGGAATAAGAAGGCAATTTATTCTCTCTTACAGGCAGCCTAGAATGCTGTTTAAAATCAAGGCTTCCAATACAGCAATTGTGTGGTGTTTTTTTAATGAGGGTGTTGCTGGACCAGAAACACAGTTGAGGCATTTAGATTTATTTTATGGCAGTCTTGAGGAACCATCTATTCCTAATCAGAATAATTTACCCATAAATGACTCTGACACAGCTCCACAAGAAAAGCAAATCTAAAATTCTCAGTCCCTCCAGAGCTGTGAATCCCAAGTAGGGATGCATGTACCTTTGTTCAGTAAGTTTGCAAATAGACACATCAGTTAAATAAGTGCACACAGAATAAATAGCATGAAACCTTCTCCTTGTTGTGATAAATAAACTTTATTCATTTCTAATTTCATGTATTCTAAATATTTTGGTTTTAAGGATCTAATCAATATTTAGATGTCCAAAATATATACATTATTCTCTTCAACAGAGCTTAAACTACCTTTCCTCAGTGTAGTACTTACATTACACTTACCATTGAATTTTAAAATAGCAAAGTAATAAAAATAATTCAATTACTTTGAAAAAATCTGTTGGTCTTTTTGGCATCTTTTCCTAATTAAGACTAAATTAATAACTTGTATATTTCAGAAGCTCTTAGCTCACATAATTTTTTTTTCACAGTAAAAAAGGAAAGTAGGATTGGGTCTTAGATCCCAAAATATACAAAGAGAGACAGACATACAGACACACACACACACACACACACACACACACACCTACAGAGAGGGGGGCGGAGAAGAAATGCTTTTCTGGAAAGTATAAATTGAGTGGAAAGTGAGAGTGAATTTTACTTGGTAATTTTAATTGTAAGTGCTATGATAATAATTCTTTACTAGAATTATCTAATTAAGTGACTATAAAATTATTGTTTATGACAGTCTTGTCCTTTAAAGATATAGTTTTTATATACACATCATATGCATATTATCTTTACTTTTTTTAATAAGAAAGAAGTAATGAACCATTTAAGCACATGACTGGACAATGTAATTTTCAACAGGCATAATGAACAATACTGTGTCTTCTTTTTTTTCGAAGCAAGAGGTTTTCCAATATAGCACTTCACAATGAACTGACATTTGGCAATGAACAACCTTTCTAAAGTTCAGGAACTGCATTAAAAAGAGAATTATAAAGGGCATCATTAGAATTTAGGTAGAAAACTGTTACTGAGGATTTCAATTACAGAGCTACATGACTGGCAGTAAGAAATAATAGACACAAATTAGTACTATTGACTGTTTCTTAACATTCACTCAGCTGGCCTGAGCAGAGACTGCTTGACCGTGTCATAAATTCTGTAAGGTTCAGATATCTTATTCCTGTGATGATAACTGCTTCCTCACTGTGACTCTAGATTCTAAAGAATTTTATTGTTATAAAAGTTGTAGACCCAAAACATTTATTTTATTATCCTGACTTCAGTTCCATTTAGCATTTTCTTTACCTTTCTGTCTGCTGTAGATATACCTCCTTTATTTAAATTTTACACAGTAGTTAGAGTCCAAGAAAATAAGGAGGAATGTTCATTCTATAAAATGTGATACTTCTAATTAATCTGCTGAGACTTTTGGAATATGTATAAAGCTGTGGTTGTATCGAATCACATTTTTATTTCCCAGAAATTAATGTTTACCATGTGTATGCAAAGGTGTCAAAGATCTGAAGAGTAAATTTCAAAGATATTAATAGTTATTTATTCCTACAGTATAATTTACTCCCCCTCACCTCCCCACCCCACCCCCCGCAAAAAAAAAAAAAAACATTGTATAAGGTAGTTTACTATTCTCACTTTCTTTAAATTGATTTTTAATTAAATTTGGTTTTTGCTAGTCTATTCAGAGACACATACACTCTCAATTTTCTCTTTGTTGCTGATGTCTGGAACATGTTTCTAAGTTTGCCCTACACCTTCAGATAGATTAAGGGAGCCAGAAAAAAAAAAAAAAAAAAACCTCTAAAAAACAAAAGAGATATCCTTGGAGCCAAAACTGTGCTTAGCTCACTAACAGAGAAACAGCCTTATAGATTTAAATAGTATTTGGCTGTCACATTTACTCATAAGAACTGATAAATTCATAATGGCTGACAGACAGGAATTGATTTATGAGTTTATGGGAATGAAAGGAAACCAATGGAAATGCCCTTATTAAAAATCTGCAATTTTTCACTCATACCAGGTTGCCATAATAAATGTGAGAATAGGTTTGATTTCATTCAGAATTAATTTAGTCTGAAATTAAAATGAGTCTTACTTCCTGCCTGCAGGAGTTCTGCTGACATTTCTAGGGCTGCTTCAGAGTCTGCATGATAAATAGAATACATGTGCATATATGTGTACCCATATATACATTATACCCACCCAAAGTATGATTAATAATAAAGTAATATTTTGTCCCAAGCAAAGATTATTAATCATGGAGGCAAAACTCATAACATTTATAAGTGACCATGTGGTAAAATTCTGAATAAGTATAGAATATCGACAGCTATTCTATTTTAGTTAATGAGCTAAAAATTAGAAAATTATAGAAATTCCTTCCTTCCTCTCATGTTCTTAAATTGAACCTGCTCCTACCTTAGAAACTGCCAATACCCAATTTATATCATGAAAAAAATCAATTTTATTCCACTGTAGTGATCACACAATGCATTCAAATCAAGCCCAAAGTTAACACCAACATTATAATGGAGTTGAAACAATTTTAACTTCCCAGAGAAAAGTCAAACAAACAAACAAACAAACAACAAAAAGTAAAGTTTAGCTTGAAATAATCTTTTCCAGTTGTGTTTCATTTGGAAAATAAAATTCAGCTTGTGATTTTGAGGACTCTCCCTCTGCTGAAGTGAAGTTCCCAGCCACACATTCCAAGGAGCCAACATCAACCTGAAATGTGGTCCTTCTCACAAAGCAGTTGAAAACTGCTATTGTTTATAATGTGGGAGTTGAAGCCCTATTCTGTTCTCCCGTTTCCTTCCCCAACAGTGCCCCTAAAGCTTTTATGAAGGTCATCTGGTATGAATTGAGTCAAATCTAAATTGATAATCCAATCTACTGATGAATCTTTCAGCAGAAAGAAAACAAAAAACAAAACAAAAACCTGGTTACCAATTCATGTGATGACAGACTTTATGGTTCCATTCAGAACAATAAGCTCTTACTCTTTGGCTGGGACTGAGTTTATGAGTGGGAAGGGCCTGGACTGTCTCTCTGTGATACATAGAAAATTCTAATTTTTATTATATGAGAGCCATCTTACTAGCACTGACTTTTGCAAATATAAGAGAAACCAAAAGTACATACACATCTGCTCTGATGAATGCTTGGGAATTCTGAGACACTAAAGATGCTCTAATATAAATGTCTATACTGTTTATCTTTAAAAGTAAAGGTATATGATAGAACTGCATAAGACTGAATCCAAGGAAATATAACATTATTTTCCAAAAATAGAGACTGTTAAGTTAAAATTACTCTGGGCTCAAAGTAAACTCTAAAGACAGCAACATAAAACAGAAAAGAACAGAAAAAAGAAAAATATAGAAAAACAAGCATGCAGGATTAATGATTTTGACCTAGAGATAAATAGAAGATACTTCAGACTATTCACACACAAAAAGAATAATCAGGGGCAATGATTATCTTATCTTTTGAGAAATTAAGGGGTTCTCTTGAAGTGACATAATATATGTGATAAGACTGGGACTACATAAAAGAAAGCAAATGACTTTCAACTTATGAGAACAAAAGTCAATTTATATATAAATCTCTTGGGCTCATTATTTAAAACAACTTTAGCTCAACAAATAACCTATACTTAAAAATGTTTTTGTCATATTTGGGATCTTAATTATGTCTGAAAAATTCCTTCATGACAATATCTAGATAAGCTTTTGGTTAAATAAGTAGGAGAAGACGTGTGTACCAAAAATTTTAATGCTCATATTCAAATTCAGCCTAACATAGATGGTCCTCTGATCTTAAAAAAAATCATGTTCCTCTCAAAGGCAAAATTTATCCAACCCCTTCCTAAGCCTCCCAAGAATCTCATCCTATTACCAGTGATTTCAAGACTAGTATATCATTATCTAAAGCCAAATCTTGTCATTTAAATTAGAACTAATCAGACCTCTAGTTAAAATCCATTCTGGATTATAGTTGCTTTCTATTTGTGGACTTGTGAAACTAAAGTTAAAGTTATATATCAAATTCTGTGTACAAACAAACTATTATGATAAAATTGGTATAGGATGAAAGTTACAGATATTCCTTTTCAAAAAGGAGGAAAACACAAGGTATGAAGAAATCATTCTGACAAAACAATTTTGATATCCGTTTAGGCAAAATAAAGCCAGAGTTTTTTGTTTGGACTTCAAGGTATGGATATATCCCTTCATGGCTCTCAGCTTCATTCTCTAGATTGTTAATTTTTCCTTCAGAAACCTCATTCTGAAAAATAGAGGAAGGGAACCAGGGAAGGGAGGCTGGAGAGAAAGGGATGATAGTGGGGAATGAAATTGACCAAAAGATATTATGTGTATATGTGATGTACGCACATGTACAAATATCACAATGAATCCCACAGTTATATATAATTAAAATACACCAATATCACAGAAGAAAAAATACAGTTGATCAACAAATATATGAAAAAGTGTTCAAAATCTCTAGCAATTAGAGAAATGCAAATCAAAACTACTCTTAAGATTTCATCTCACTCCTTTCAGAATGGCAATCATCAAGAATACAGGCAATAATAAATGTTGGCAAGGATGTGGTGTAAAAGGTACACTCATACATTACTGGTGAGACTGCAAATTTGTGCAACCAATCTGGAAAGCAGGATGGACATTCCTCAGAAAACTGGGAATGGAACCACCATTTGACCCAGCTACCCCACTCCTTGATTTATACCCAAAGGAGAGATGAAGCCACATTAATGTTTATAGCAGCTCAATTCACAATAGCTTGACTATGGAACCAATCTAGGTGTCCCTCAATAGATGAATGAATAAAGAAAATCTGGTATATATACTCAATGGAATATTACTCAGCTTTAAAGAAGAGTGAAATTATGTCATTTGCCAGTAAATGGTTGGAGTTGGAGAATATCATGCTAAACAAAATAAACTAATCACACAAAACCAAAGACAGACTATTTTCTCTAATATGTGGATGCTAATTCACAATAAGGCAGGGGGCACTAGGGAAGAATAGTGTTACCTTAGATTAGGTAAAGGGAAGTGATGGGAGGAGAAGAGAGGGGATTTGGGGATAAGAAAGATAGTAGAATGAAACACAGGTTATTATTGAATGTATATATGTGACTACATGACCAATATGATTCTGCAACATGTACACTCAGAAAAATAAGAAATTATATCCCATCTATGTATGAAATATCAAAGTGCATAAATGCACTCTACTGTCATGTATAACTAATTAAAACAAAATTTTTTTAAATACATCAGTAATTTTTAAATTAAGTAGCAAGTGTTGGCAATTGAGTAGTTCTATATCTGCTTTCGAAGAGTAGGGTTTAGGCATGTAACAGCCTCTTTTCATTTTATATTCTCTGTCCTTTTCAATCCAATCTTGAAGTATTTCTGCTCATATAATCCCATCAAACATTGATTATTTTTCTGTGAATTGAACTGGGTTTCACTCCATTAGATCAGCCACAAGTACACATCATCATGGAATCTTTTAGAGAACATACTTTTTTTTTTTGTCTATTTTTGGCTCCTGATGCTGGTCAGGGGGAATTCTTAGGCTTCCTTGAAGTATTCTGCTGTAAAAAGATCTGGGTAGTACACTCTCAATATCTTAAAGATCCTCTTGTGTGACATATGACTTGTTTCTTCCTAAGGTTTTAGAAAAAGATTTTTATGGCCACACCCTTCTCCTAGTCTCTTCCATGCCATGTTTTTAGAAGCACTATCTTAATTTTTATATCTTTTATATTTTTTGCCATATGGATAGACTGAGGATTTCCTAAATCATCAAGACCTTATTTACTTTGTCAAAGAAAGTCCCAAATGTGCAGATTTTTGACCCCACCCCTGGCTTTATAAGAATGGTTCTTGAGCCCAAAGCACTTTCTTCCTGAGAGATAAAGAGTCTTCACAGCTCATGCTGAACTTTTCTCCTTGCATTGGTTGGGATGTCTTTTCCTATTTCAAACTCAGCATGTACATCTTTGTTCTACCTAAGTATGTGCATCATAGACCAACTAGCCAACCCCATTCTGTCCTTTGCAGGGAACACATTTTCAATGGTTGTTTTGTTTAACCATTTTTCCCTGAATTTGTGTCTCTGTTGTCATGTTTTCTATAAAAAGCAAGAAAATGTAAAAGGACTTGAGAGACTTTTCTGGGAGACTCCTTGTATGGCCAAGGAATTGCTTGTATTGCTTATAAGTTCTACTTCGCACTTAGCAGCAGAATATCATTTCGCTAAGCATTCTGCCACTTCCTGTCTTCAGTTTCCAATAACACAATTAGCACTTTCTTCTGAGTCCTGCCTGTCAGAATCCTTAAGTTAAGATTTCTACTAGTAATCTGCCCAAACCTAACCAGGCTCTCTCTATCATTTTCTTCATTTCCTTCTAAGCCTCCACAAGCA
Source organism: Marmota marmota marmota (assembly GCF_001458135.2). Classification (NCBI taxonomy): domain Eukaryota; kingdom Metazoa; phylum Chordata; class Mammalia; order Rodentia; family Sciuridae; genus Marmota; species Marmota marmota. Next base: position 61,413,405 of record NW_026000026.1, on the reverse strand, counting down.
GGATCTATAATGTCCATATTTCTTTCAACATCTGTTCAAAGAAATCTAGGATTCCTCTACTTATGTCTCAAAATTCATCCATCCTCTCTCCATTACCTAGTTCCAAGTATGTACTCCTCACATTTTTAGGTATTCATTATATCAGCACACACCTTCAGATACCAAGATTCATATTTGTTTTGTGTTACTATAAAGCAAATCACTGCAATCTCAAACTAAAAAAAAAAAAATCACCTCATACTTTCTGAAGGTCAGGAGTCTGGGTATAGTTTAACTGGGTGTTCTGCTCAGGGTCTACCAGGCTAAAATCATGGTTTCCACTGAAGTTGTAGTTTCTATTTGGGTGCTCCTTCAAGTTAACTAGTTGTGGGAGGAATTATTTCTTTGTTATGATGTAAATAAGTTTCCCATTTCTGACTGGCTGTCATCTAAAGCCACTTTCAAATATTAAAGACCACCCCTATTCCACACCAAATATTCTCCTTATCTTCAAACCAGCAATGCTGCATTGAATCCTTATGCTTCAATCTCTGACTTAATTTCCTCTGACCTCAGACCAAGATTTAAAGACTTAATGGGGTTAGATCAGATCCACCCAGACAATATCCCTATCTTAAGTCAACTCACCATGGCTTTAATTACATCTCTAAAATCCTTTTATAGCATGGCCTACATACTGTATTTAGCATTGACTTAGGAATCCTATAGGCTTTCTGACTACCATATTTCCTATGAGGCTGATAAAACAATATTTCAATAAAAATGTCCTTCTTAAATATCCTCATATTCTCAATGACTTCTGAATATATATAGTTTCAACTTCCATTTTGATCAAGAGTTAGGTGTATGACCTTGGGAAATTTGATTAATGTGTGTTATAGTTTCCTCTTCTGTAAAGTGAAAGTAACTTTACAGACTTTTGTGATTTTTAAATAAATGTTCAGGCACACAAATATAATTCAATAAATATTCATTCCTTTCTTACCTTCCCTTGAAAATTTGGATCAAAATTACCTCCCCCAAAGATGACTTCCTTCCAATAAAAGAGAAAAACTCTCTCACTTCCTGAATATATTATCTATAAATGTACTTCACAGTGATTCTCAAACTGGATGATGCATCAGATCATTTGAAGGACTTAGAACATTAATTTCTGGGCTGTACCTTATGGTTTCTGATCAGTAGGCTTGAGATGCAACTGAGAATGTGCATTTCTAACTACTTTCCAGAAGATACTGATGCTACTGTTCTAAGGAAAAATCTTTGAGAACCTTTGAATCATAGCACTTAAATTATTAGTCTTTACATATATATGTGGAAATCCTTATATTCTTTTTCCTAATTACATTGGATTAGGAAATACAATTATGAATTTCTAGAGGGTAAACTTGACTCTTATCTATCATTTAAATTTTCATTATGACTAGAAAAGTCACATATAGTAAGTGCTAAATCAGTGTTAACCAAAACTGAATGATTTTCACATTTATTTAATTGGTTTAATAGAAGGGATATAATTCTTCCCTGGCAAATAAGAGTTATTTTCCACACATTTTGAAATGATATGCTTTTGCTAACTGACTCATAAAATTTTCTTATTTTATATAAACTGAATGACTTTAATAAAATCTACTTTGCAAAGCATATTATTTTTTAAACTATCCTTTTAAGTGTGATTTGTATAGCTAATAATTTCTGATTAATTTCAATATAAAATGTGAAATAATGAATAAAGAGGAAAATAAAATAAACCCAACCATGATCTTGCAACCAGTAACCAAAGTCTTACAAACCTCCAGATACACTATAAATATACTGGCATTAGATATCAAAGGGCAATAGTGCCTTTTAGGAGGGGAGAAACAGCCCCTTAATGGTGTCTCAAGTGCTGTGATATGCTCTGCAGACAGCCAAGAAAAAGGTTAAATTTTGACTCCCATGCTGGGGTGATTTATTCCTTGTTGATTTTACTTGACAGCAGGTGCCTGGTCTGTATTTTAGCCATTACACTATAGTTTTTTTTTTTTTTTCCCCTTACTTCTGAAAGTCTTCTAGCTGAGTAGCCAAAACCTGGGCATAGCACCTGCTAAAGTAATGAAATCAAGAGAATAATGGTCCCAAATTTAGGATAGCAATAAAAATAAAGGGGAAAATCCATTTAGAATATAGCCAAATAGTCCAATAGGTATGATGTCACTTTTTATAGATTTAAGGAATGAGATACTTAGGATATAGTGAAGGTTAAGTAGTGACTAATTAAGAAAAGTGTTTTAATAAACCATACAGAGAATCTCTTTCAATTACTGAAACCAGAATGAGTTTTTTTAAGTTCATGATAAAGTTTTTAACTCTTTACTTAATCTATGCCCTAAATATCTTTCTTACGTTTTTCTTTTTTGAAAATGTAATCAAATTAATGTGAGTTTTTTAATGAAAATTTTTCACAAGCTGCTTTTCCTATTTAGAGCTTCAAACCATTAAACTGCCTTTCAGGAAGCATTTTATTTGTTTCTTTAAAATTAAATCTAAATGCTGTTTTAGTGAATGTTATCTTTTTTTAGGGAACCTGTAGTTAAGTAAAAGAGAATTTTGTACAATTCCATTTTGTACAATTTTCCTACAGAAGCAAGCCTCTTAAGGACTTTCTATCATTTTAAAGACAGCCTTGAGGTTCAAATTTGGATTTTCCCCCATTCTAAATCCTACCCAAGAGCAGTTTGATGGCTCCAGCTGTGACACCATGGTTTGATTCTAATCACAGACAACTTGCCTCCATAGTCACAAACAACTAACCCATTTGTACTGTACATGTAGAATTGCTTCTCTCTCCTGATGTCCTGGCACCCTGCAAACTGTAACCCTTGATGGCCCAGAGCTCTCTCCTCTATTGCCAGACAGGACCTTTAATGGCTTTAAGTATTTCTTTACTCTTACCACATTGTGTTGAAAACAGACATGATCTTTACTGTTTAAGTTATATCATCTATAATTTTATATAATCCAGTTTCTAATACCTGTGGACATCCAGCAAGTTAACACTACTTTATTATTAGTCTTCTGAGGAAAGCCCAGCTTACTCTATCCCAACTTTGACCTTGGAGATACATTGATTTGATTGTATTTTTCTTTATTTAACTCTTCATTAAATTGATGCATTCATCCCTGGTATTCTTGGAAGTTTAGCTCTGATAGAGGTGTCAAATTTGCGTCTCCCTCTGTGAATATTTCAAAAAACTTGGATAGCTGTAAAACCGTGTGGGATAAAGTCCAATCTCTCCAAACTGCTTTTTAACCACAGAATAAGCTAAAGCTTAAAACTAGGATGAGTATAATGGCTTATGATTTCCTGTTACATAATTTCTACCACATGATATATGTTAGGCTTCCCTCTCCCAGTATCCCTCTGCCCACCCCTGCAACTAGACTAATCCACTTTAGGGTTCATAGGCTGCCAAGTAAAGGGTGTAAGGTAGAGTGATGAACAATACTGGAAACGCCAATGAACATGATTTCCATATTATGAGGATGGTTTCAGCATATGTCTCTAAGCAAGACAATCATCATTTTGCAAAGAAGATAGTGATGGCGCTTAGAAACACATCAAACCTAATACCTATTCCAATAGAGACATTTTTAACATCCAATCCAAAGTAAACTTGACTTATTGCTCCATTGATTTTTTTCTTGTGTGATTTTGCATACCAAAAATTAATAAATGATTTTAAAAGCATTTAGAAAATTTGAGGCTCAGAAAACAAGATGTCAAACTGTATCTAACTTCATCATATTTATAATCCTCTGCAAACCTCACTCATACTGCAAAATGTGAATTTGCCTAAGATTAAATTAATCCCTGTTTACACATATCACATAATTCTATCTCTTTCACCCCAAGGGATAACACAGAGAATTTCTGAGGCATGAGTGAGCATGTTAATTTTAGCCCAAATGAAGTATAAGGATTTAAGAAATGTTCCTTATTATAATAGTAAAATGCAGAAAAGAATTGAAATACCACTCACCAATCACCTCTTATTCTCAGTGAGGCATGTAACCCCATTGAGAATCTTGGTTTCAGATGTACTGTAGTAAGCAATTTCATGAGAACATTTTCACCTGATGAATTCTCAATTACAAGAAAATGTGTTTACATTTATCAGGATTTATAACATCTTTCTAGGTAATAAGTTCATTGATGTATGTACATGATACAATACTATTCCTTAATATAAAACTGCATATGAAAACTACCAAGAAGTGTTTTTGACTCAATGTACAATAATAATTAATAAATTATTTTAGGGGAAAATTAGTAAAAGAGAATTGAGCCCTGTATAAGAGGAGTGGAAAAGGAAAGAAGGAAGTTAAGACTCTGGACAATATACTGAATTTTTAATACAACATTGTGATGTCATTGTTATCTTTACTATACAGAGTTTTAGAGTGTGTACTATGAAGAAAACTTTTCCATACAGCAGAGAACTGTAAAGTGGTAGATCCACAATTGAAAACTAGGTTCCTGTGAACCCAGTGGCCAAGGTTTTATTTGTTATGTTTTTCATTTTATTAGCTGTTTCTGGAAAAATGAGAATGACTATAATACTTTTACATATTCTGTATGTATCCAGCTATTAAATAATTATCATATAAGCATTCCTCTTCTTGTCTGTAATTAATTGTAAGTGTAAAATAATTGGAGAAGCTATTATGTAACTCAACACTCACCTGGGTGCATGTAAAGTTAGGTACTGTGAACTGTGCTGCTATAAACGTTGCAGTGGCTGTTTTGCTATAGTATGCTGATTTTAGTTCTTTTGAGAAAATACCAAGGAGTGGACTAGCTGGGTCATATTGTGGTTTCATCCCTACATTTCTGAGAAATTGCCATACTGCTTCCAAAGTAGTTGTACCAGTCTGCAGTCCCACCTTAATGTTGTACATTATTGGGATTTGGAAAAATGCATGATAATATGTATCCACCATTATGGTAGCTTATAGAATAGTTGTACTGCCCTAAAACTTTCTGCACACCATCTTTTATTTTCTGCCATTCCTAAACTCCTAGCAACAACAGAACAAACTGTCTCCATAATTGTGATATGGCCACATCAATGCTCATGGCAGCTCAATAACTAAGCTATGGAAGCCCTTAAGCAGATGAATGGATAAAGAAAATGTGATACATATACAGAATGGAGTACTACTTAGTGGTAAAGAAGAATGAAATTGTGGCATTTGCCAGTAAAATTGAACTGTAGGCTATCATGCTAGGTGAAATAAGCCAATCCCAAAATTTCAAAGTTGGAATGTTTCTGATATGCAAATAATGACTCACAATAGGCACAGGGGGTGGTGGTGGGGAGTTGAGGCTCACTGGATTGGACAAAGGAGAATGGGGGGAAAGAGAGGGGGATGGGAATGGGAAAGACAGTAGAATGAATGAGACATAACCTTTCTGTGTTTATGTATGAATACATGACCGTGTAACACCACCTCATGTACAACCACAAGAATGGGAAGTTATAGTGCATGTATGCATGATATGTCAAACTATATTCTACTGTTATGTATAACTAAAAAGAACAAATAAAATTTTTTTATTCATGCTTATAAATTCATTCAGTGATGTGTAATTACACAGTAATTAAAATTTTAAATTATATACATGCTCTTATAAATCTCCTCCATTTGAATGTTGAAGAAAAAAGGTAGTGTTGTAATAAATGAAAAGTTACCAGAATAAATGCTAAGAATTACCATTAAATAAAATTTCAAATAATTGGAATGCTACCACAATGGCCTGGACTATTCTGAAATATATGGAATTCTTTGCAGGCTTTCACAGTAGATGATCTCTGATTCAGATTATTCAATATGACTCATCATTAAATTAGGAAGATGTAATAAACAATCTTGAATTTCTTTTATATCATCCCAATAATAACATTCTATATATTTGTTAAGCAAAAAGAATTTTTAAAAAATTGCAGCTTAACAAAGAAAGGGTACTGGAAAACCACATCTTTCAATAGTAGAGTTCTAAGTAATAGTGACTTAATTTTTCTCTTTGTGAACACATCTCTTTGTGCAGAGACTTGTTGTTTACATATTAATCTCTCACACAGACTGATATTGTCCCATAATGGCATGTATTCATCTAACTTTCTGTTTACCCACTGTAGTCACCAGTGTTTGAAATATGTTTTCAATAATAATTTTTAATTCATGAAAAGACCAAAAGCTACTGCAAACTTTGTGCCACCAATCACTTGTTCCATGTACCTGAATTCCTTAATTATTTGGAGGTAACCGGACTGTAGAAAATGAATTGATGTATTTTCAAATCAAATTTTAGCTAAACTTAATAAAATAAAATCTTCAAATTTTCAAATAGTCAGATGTACAGAGTTTCATATTTCCTACATTTTATTAAAATTTAAGCTTATTCATTTTATTATACTTTATGCTTATTCAAATATATTAAGTATATTGTGTTTGAAGAGTTTAAAGACATTCATTTCTAACTTAGAATACAGTAATTATAAAGTGCAATTTATTTTCTCCCTTGCTTCTGTTTTTTTTTTCTTTTTTTTGTTTGTTTTTTTAATTTTTGATAAATTTCATTTTGGAATTGATATAGTTTTTACCAAAATCTTGCAAAGATAGTACAGAGAATTTACATATGTTCTATTCCTAACTCAATTATTATTAATATTTCACATTAGTGTGATACATTTGGTTACAATATTCAAAGTTTCTTAATTTTTATCTACTATCTTTCCTCCCAATATCTATTTTAGGATTCCATTCGGGATGCTGCGTAACATTTCACTCTTCTGTTTCATTATGCTCTTCTTGACTGTGATACTTTCTCAGTTTTTGTTGTTGTTGTTGTTGTTTTGTTTTTGAAGACTTTGACAATTTTGAGTAGTATTGACCAGGCATTTTGTAAATATTCTTCAATTTGTATTCTGATTTTTTTCTCATGATGCTTAAACCAATGTTATAGGTTTAGAGAAAATGAACACAGAATTAAAATAACATTCTTTTAAGCCATTTTGATTACATATCATTACTATCATTACTGATTTTTAGCTTTGGTCACCTGATTGCAATAGTGTTTATCAAATTTTATCATTTTTATTTTTATCACATTTTCCATATTTTACTCTTTGAACAGAAGATACCATGGGTAGTCCACCCTTAATAATTTGGAAGTCATGTTCCTTCTCTTTGAAGTATTATAGACTTAGAGCTAATTATTTTCTCTCTATAATTTCAATTAATATTAATTTTAGAATAGAAAACTCAAAATAAGAATTATAGTAGGCTTTTTTTTAATTTATGAAAGAAATCTCTAGGGAGTCATCTTAAACATCTCCTAACAAAATGATATGTATTAGAAGGAATTATTTTTCTACGAATCATCTAATGTGTAGGACTTCAACAAAGTAGACACTATAATAGCTTTTTGTGAATGCTATGTAGAGTGACCTTAGCAAGAAGGCAGAATCAGAACTTTCTTACTGTAGAAGTACCAATTTGTATAGCTATCCATAGATAGGAGTACTTCTGTGGGAGTCTGCAAGTCCAGTAGAGAAGTTTCAATACATTACTGGATCATAAAGCTGAGAACAGGTATGTTTAGAGTGTTATAAGTATTTAATTTTACCTCAGTAACTGTCTCCCAAGACAGCACAACTCAATGCCAAAAGAGATTCTGTTGGCCCACAACTTCACCCATAGAGAAAGAGAGAGATCATTGAATGAGCCCTTGTCTTCCCAGCCATGAGATATGTTGTACAGAAATCTCACTTCTTTTTCACCTACATAAGATAATAAATAAGGTGATTGTCATGGTCAAGAGGTTAAAAGAGGCTAAAATAAGGAAAAAGAGGCTGAGGATCTTACTAACCATTTCCAAGACCCAATCCAGAAGCCTGCTTAGGAGCCACTTGAGATGCCCAGAATGGGGCCACCCAACTAGCTCATAGACCTTCTGAATATTCCATGCAGTGTATCCCCAAAGCATCCCCATGAACAGTGAAAGGAAGGGTGTCACTTAGGCAGTAGGTTCAACTCAAGAATTGGTAGAAGCCACTTAATCTTAAGAGATCTTCCCCAAGAGTGAATAAGAAATATAGAATGTGTGCATTTGTATAAAGGACTGAGGAATTTAAACAAAGGATATTTCAATAAGCTGCTTTTTTTTCCTCAGAAATAGTCAGGATTAAACAAGGAGACTATGTAGCAATATAAGACACCAAGAAACATACAACACACACACATACATGCACACACACACACACACACACACACACATAATCAAGGAAACAAGACACCACAGAAAGGAACACAGAATTCTATGAACCAAAGTAATGGATATTATTGCCTGAAAAATAATTCAAATCAAGCCAGGTTAAGGAAGACACGTGAACTATGAGAGAACACAAATAGATAAATCAACAAAAGCAAGAAAAAATAATATGTGAACAAAGAGATACGATAAACAGAAATCATAAAAAGTAACAAAGAGATATTTTGGAGGTGAACAATAAATTAATGAAGTGAAAATTGAGGCACATATCATTAACTGAGAAAGAATATGGGAATACAAAGGTAGGTCATTAAAAAGATTCAGCCAGAGGAGGAAAAAAAGAAAAAAAATAAAAGGAATAGAGAAAAACTATAGGATATATAGGCAACATCAGGGTATCTATAATTCACATAATAAGATTTTCAGAAGAGAATGTGAGAAAGTAAAAAAAAATCAAATGAAAAGAAATAGTGGCTGAAAACATCTAAATATGTGGAGAAATGTGGATATCTAAGTGCAATGAAGTTCAAAGTTCAAAAATCAAGTTCAATCCAAATAAAGTTTCACCAAGGCATTACAGTCAAGCTATCAAATATCAAAGATAAAGAGGGCTGGGGATGTGGTTCAAGCGGTAGCACGCTCGCCTGGCATGTGTGTGGCCCGGGTTCGATCCTCAGCACCACATACAAACAAAGATGTTGTGTCCGCTGAGAACTAAAAAATAAATATTAAAAAAAATTCTCTCTCTCTCTCTCTCTCTCTCTCTCACTCTCTTTAAAAAAAAAAAGAGTGTGTAAAAATAGAACAGTCAACTATATGTTGCCTGTAAGAGATTCACTTAAGTTTTGAGATCCCACATAGACTGAAAATGAAAGGGTGAAAAAATATATTCCATGCAAAGGGAAACTAAAAGAGAGCAGGAATAGCAATATTGATATCAGACAAACTTTAAGTAAAAATTATAAAAAGAGACAAAGGAGGTCACCTGTAATAATAAAGTGTCAATTAAATGGAACATACAGCAATTGAAAATATATACATAGTCAATATTATAGCACATAACAAACAAACATGGACAGAATGGAAGGAGGAAATACACAGCAAATAATGATAAATCATTAGAGTAAGAAGCCAATCTACAGAATGTGGGAAATATTTGCAACCCATGGATCTGATAGGTGGTTATCTCTATAATATATAAGGAATACATATTAACCAATAGTAAAAAAATAAACTCCAAATACGCAAATATGTAAGAGGGATAAAGACTTTAATAGATATTTCTATAAAGAAAGCATACAAATGGGCAACAGTTCTGAGAAAAACTACTCTTCATTACAATGCATCAGGAAAATGCAAAGAAAAATCATTATGAGTTACAACTTCACACATGTGAGAGTAGCTATTTCAAAAAACAAACAAAAAAACAGAATATAAATACTCTTAGCAATACTGTGAGGAAAAGGGAATCCTCATAGACTGTTAATAGGAATGCAAAATGGTGCACCTGTTATAGAAAACAATACAGAAGTGCTTCAAAAACTTGAGTTGAACTACCATATGATCTAGCAATCTCACTTCTGCATTTTTATCCATAAAATTTGTTCAGTGTGTCGATGAATTACTAGTGCTCCCATGTTTATTGCAGCATTATTCACCGATAAAGTATTTGAAATAGTCAATTTCACAGCATCAAACAGTGACAAGGTAGTTGCTAGGAACTGGCAATGGGAGATGAAAGTACCTAAACAATGGACGTAAAGTTGCAATAAAGCAAAAAGAATAATATTTCAAGAGCTCTGCCATAAGAAGTTGTACCTATATGCATCATCATATTCTACACTGAAACATTTATAGTAAAATCTTATGTTAGATTTTCTTATCATAATAAAATCAAATAAAAACTTAAAAGAATTTTAATAAGTTCCTTTAGATTCTTTGTTTATTCAATAAATATACAAATGTTGTGGTATTCATAGCAATCTTACTAGCTGCTAATCTGGAAAAACATTAAGCCTGCTAGAATATGAAACTGCCATTCCTTATAGCTCACTTCTTTTAGCACATTAACACCAATCCTTGTGTAACTTCATGCTTCTTGTTTTGACGAATACAATTTCAGTGAAAAGTAGTGGCTACTTGCCAGATTCAAACAGCAGTAATTGCTTATCTTGCAACTAAATTGAATATACAAACCAAGAATAATTTGAACAGGAAAATATATATCCTCCCTTAGTCTCTGTTTTTAAGAAACAAATTAGCCTAAAAAAGTGAAATTCAGTGACTTTCAAAGTAAAACATAAATGCCATGGGAATTGAATTTTATGTTATGGTATTTAATAATCAAATCAAATAAGTAAATGTTTCTTCATTTTTTGCTTGTTTTTACAATTTACAATTCAGTAAAAGTTTCCTAGATAAGTATCAAGTGAAATCCTATGACAATATTTTGAATAATTTTAAAATAGTGTAGTCTCAGTGGTATTCCCCAGAAGAAATCAGGAAGCCTATACAATTATAGTCAAACTCATACAATAGAATATTTGTGATTTGATGAAAAAGCATAGAATCAGGAAAATTATTCCTAAATTTTTTAATGTGATTATAAGAAAACTTTAGATATTTGAGGCTGATGAGCAAAGGTCCACTCCAACAACACAGATTTGTCTTTGCACCTCAGCTTAAAGCAATATGCACAGAACATCACAGTGCCTAATAGTGTGTGATAAGAATAAATGAATGAATTAACAAAATGTGGAGTTTCCATGTTTAGAACTTCATCAGTAATAATTTTTTGTTTGCTTGTTTCTTTGTCTCAGTTTTGTTCTTTTGTTTTTTCCATTCTTGAAGTGTATTAACACTTAAGCACCTGAAACATTTTAAATACCGATTTTAACCTGAATTGATATAATTTATTAATAGCTGCTATTTACTTTTATAGAATACTTCTTCTGATATATAGGTTTATTACAAAATCCACACTACATAAGAAAGTCTGCTTCTTAGATTATTGGAGAGGAGGAGGGCAACCCCAGGATAGGGGAGGCAAGGGTAGAAAGTGATGTGGGGGTGAATATAATCAAAGTGTGTTATTTGCATTGCACTCATGAATATATGCCATAATGAAATCCACTATTCTGTATAACTAAAATTCAATAATAAAAAATGTTTGCTAGTTAATCATAAAATAATAACATAAATTGTGCTATTACTTGAAGAATAGGTTCATCTGTTCATGACTGGATTTCATCAGGAGGACACATTTAGTGACCAAACCAAACCATCTAGGTTTCTTTAGGTACATCCTACAATGTGGCACAAAGATGTAATGGCCTCATTATGCCAATCTCAGAACATGTTCCTCTTGTTGAGAGACTCATGACTATATTAGGTCACTAGAAGCTGTCCCATCGGTCTCATATCTTACTTTCTTCCTTCCTCCCTCCCTCTTTTCCTTCCTTCCTCCCTCCCTCTTTTCCTTCCTTCCTTCCTTTTTGTACTTTTCTCTTTTTCATTTTGGAGAGTTTTTATTGTCATGCCTTTAAGTTCACTCATTTTTAATTCTATCATATTTTTATCAATACCTTCTTGTTACTCATTTTCCTTCAAAAAATGTATTTTTCATTTCCAAAACTTTCATTTGGGTCTTCTTTACAATTTTCATGTCTCAACATATTCAATGATTCCATTTTCTTTTACAACATATGGAATAGAGTTAAAATTAGTATTTCAGTGCCTTCGTCTCCTATTGCTAATGTCTGCGTCAATTCTAGGTTAGTTTCAATTGAATAACATTTTTCTCCTTATAGGTCATATTCTTCTACTTCTTTACATATCTTACAGATTTTAAAAGTTATTGCTATAGGCTATACATTGTAAATTTAATGTGTTTTTATGTAGTTTACTGGTGTTTGTTTGTTTTATTCCTATTGTTTTTCTTGAGCTTTATTCTGAGACTCAATTAACTTAATTTGTAAACAGATTTTTCAGGTCCCACTCTCGAGATCTATTAGGCAGAACCAAAGCAGCATTTAATCTTGGAACAATTATTTCCCAATATTGAGATAAATCTTCTTAGTACTCTACCTTCTGTCCCAAGTATTATAAAGTTATCCAGTATGAATAAGGACAGGGACTCCTGCTAGACCTGCATGAGATCAAGCTTTTGTTTTTTGTAGTCCCTTTGAATGGTTGTCTCCTCTATCTTAGCCAGTTCCCAAAAAATATCTATAGATCACTGCTCTGATGAAGCCTGGTAGACAACTCTCTGCAAAATTTTTGTTCTCTCTTTACAACTCTCCTCCCTCATACTCTGACCTGTGAACTTGAGTAGTCTTGGTATTCTCAGGTCCTCAGCTCCATTTCCTTAACTTAGTGAATGTCCTGGACTCTACTTCAGTATCTTTCTTCTGAACTGTGACCTGAATACTCCTTGAAGGTATAAGCTGCAGTAATTGGTTGGTCACCTCATTTTCTTCATTGCAATTCAATGCCTAATGACTGTTGGGTTTTTATTATTATTATCCTTATTTCATTTCATCAATCATTTCATCCATAATTCTGGTTGTTCAGTCTTTTAGTCACCTTTTCTTCCCACTGTGACTTAAAGACACAACCAGGACAATTATAGAGAAAGAAACATTAATTTGAGGGCTCACCATTTCAGAGATCTTAGTCCATAAAAGGCCAGCTCCATTCCTTGGGGCTCCAGATGAGACAGAAGAACATCCTGGTGTAAGAGTGTGGCAGAGGGAAGCAGTTCACATGATGATCAGAAAGCAGAAAGAGCAGCTCCACTCTCCAGATACAGAATATATGTCCCATAGCTATGTCCCCAATAAACCACTTCCTCCAGCCACAACCCACCTGCTTCCCGTTACCACTAAATTAACCCCACCAGGGATTAATTCACTGATTAGGGTAAGGCTATTACCCAATCTTTTCTCCTCCAAATTTTCTTGCATTGTCTCACATGTGAACTTTTGGGAGGATACCATATCTAAACTATAACATTTAGGTAGGAGGGAAAATCTCATCACTGATATACCATCTTGGTCAAATAAGGGAATACCAACTCAAATATTTAGATAATTTCACCTAGAAGTTGAAGCAAGAAAAAATGTGCTAAAAGGTGATGGCCTGAATATTTTTGTGTTTCGACAGAAAGGATGATGAAAAGCCTATGAAAGGAACAAGGCAGCCATGGTTATGGAAGGAAGAAGAAAACAAAGGAAGAATGAGTAGGGTGAATAATGAAGGCTTACGATAGGGAAAATAATACAGGAATTAAGAGTTTTTTTATTTTTTGGCATTTATAAAGTGGAGGAAGTTAGTAGTTGCTTATATGTTGGTGAAAAAGTGCTAAATGATAATATTCTCAAAGATAAATATGTAATGATGAATGGAACGCCCTTTCCAAAAAGACACTGAGTAATTCTCCCATTCATGCTTTGGGAATATGAAAGGAAGGAGAAATAATTGGTACATACAGAAGTATTTCTGTAAATTCAAGAGCAGGGGGGAGAAATGGAATTTTAGCTAATATATCTAGCTTTCTGTGCACTAAGAGACCAAGTACATAAAGAAAGTGACAAAAATATGAGAAGGCATGTCTAAAGCTGGTAATGGCCCCCAAATTCTGGGAACAATGAAGATCACACTTGGATGAAGACTTGGAGACTATAAATGTAATTTAATGGGAGAGTTAGGTTTTTGTTGTTGTTGTTGTTGTTTTCCTTCATTGTATCAGGTCAGAGAAGCAGAGAAGGATGTTGTAAATGGCAACAAAGTTGAATTTTTTGCAAGGTATCTGTGAAAAAGTAGAAAACAGGAAAGATTAAGGTGACAGCCCAAGCACTTGTAGGTGACAAGGAGGAAAGCAAAGACGGCGAGGCTTAGCAGCTTGAGGGCAAAAGGTCAAAGGACTCGACATTGTGATGGGTGGGAAGGAGCAAATGAAGAAAGAGTAACTTGGTGACAAGTATGAATCATAGAAATGAGAAACTGTATAAGAGTGAAATAAAGAACCTTAAAATTTGACAACTAGGATTTGTAAGTGAGGACCAGCAGCTCCAGTGTATGACTTAAGGTATGGGTTGATGCTGATGTGGGACAGGGATGACATGTTCCTTATGGAAATCATGCCAGCTAGATTCCTTGTGCAAACAGCCCCTGAGAATCTCAGTATAACATGGAGAGACCTGAAGGAAGAAGGAAGACTAATAGTTTAATGACAAATACTGAAAACATATGAGGAAGTACTAGCTAAGGGTGACGAGAGATGTGACAAAACAGTACCCTGAGCACTGAAGAGAACTTTTAGTCAAGTGGAAGACACAATCCTATACCTACTCCCATTAGTAATAGCTTAAAAGAAAAACACCTGTCAACAAAATATATTGACACTGTTCTTCTCAAATGCACTAACCAAAAAAAGGGGGAGGGGTTGATTTTACACAATAGGCTAAAAAATAGATAATAAAGTAAAATTAATGTTAAATTACACAGAAAATAGAAATAGGAAAAATAATAAAACTACAGTGTGGAGGAGGGAAGAGAAACAAAAGGAAAATCAAAATGAGAAAGAAAAAAAGAAAAGGAGAGGGAATAAAAATGAGAAAAAAATAGACAAAATTTATAATGAATTAAAAAGTAATTATGCTATGATATTCAGTGACAGAAAATAAAACCAATCTACATAGAATTCTATACAGGTGAACTAAAAAACAAACAGGACAAAGACTAAAGGTACTCCTTGCTTATGTGCTTAACATTAAGAGACTTCTTTCAGGTACTTCCAGTTCTGAAATCTGCCAGGTATCAGGAGCATGGCCAACGCCCATGCTTTAGCTGTGTATCCTCTGACAGACTCTGGGTGTGGAAGCAGCAACCAAATCATCTGGTTCCATGTTGGGGTTAGAGGCTGTGTATTTTATTTCCTACATCTTGATAAGGCTCTTGGTTCAAAAGAGCAGGGTGAAGCTCAGTCACTGTAGTCTATCCACCCAGTATTCTCCTCATCCTCATCATCCCCTGGTATGAACCTAGGCAGTTCTGGGTATTCTGCTGGGGCCTGTGATCTAGAATGCCCCCTGGGGACTGTGCTATCTCCAGCTCTGTACCTGGATGCCTTTCTGACACAGGTAGCAGTTCTATGAGCTTGCAGGATTTCTTGGTGCTCAGAGAGAATCACTGGGAGCCCAGGATTAATTGCAAAGACTTTACCACACTGTCCTCTGGTAAGAACTGAAATGGCACTGGAAATTCCCCTGCTGGGCTGAGAACCTTTGATATTTGGGACCCCTGGTTTTGCAGAGTGGCAGGAACTGGGACATCCCCGACCCAGTAAACTAAACCTTTTCTGGCATCTTATATTTTTTAAAATATCATGTTTAAACTGTTTTAAATAAGAAGATGCCATCAAGTAGTTTTTCCAGTTCTAGAAGTTAAAAATGATAAATAAAAATTGTACATGTTGAAGGTTACAATGTAATAATTTGATATACATATACATTGCATAATTATGACCCTAATCAAATTAATTAACACATTCATTACTGACCATAATTACCTCTGTGTGTGTGGGGAGGGGGGATAAGAACAATTAAGACCTACTCTCTCATTAAATTTCAAGAAAAAAGAGATGGGGATGTAATTTAGTGGTAGAGCACTTGCCGAGCATGAACAAAGCCCTGGGTTCAATCCTTAACAGCACAACACAGAGAAAGAAAGCAATAAAATATTATTAACTGCAGTCACCATACTATGTATTCCATCTCCACAACTTATTTATCTTTCAGTTACAACTTTGTACCCACCCCACTATTTTTAATATAACTTGTTTTGATATCCTGAATAAAATTTTTGTTGCACATCTAAAATAATTGTCAACTAATTTAAAAGAATTCAGATATTTATACAAAATATAGCATAATACACTTCAACCCAAATTATTTTGAAAGAATTTTCTGCTTGCAAAATACTCAAGAAATTGCATTTTAGATATTTTTCCATACTGTATTATATGTTATACATGTAGAGAAAATTTACAAAATGAAAAGTCTATTTTAAATAGTAAATGTCTTTTTAAAAAAGAGAATTTTTATTCACTAGAGATGGAATCAATGTAGGTGCCCATCAACAGGTGAATGGATAAAGGACATATGATGTATCTACAGAATGGAGTATTACATAACCAACCATAAATGAAAATTAAACCTTGTCATTTGCAGCAGAAAGAAAGGTACTGGAGGACTTTATGTTAAGTGAAATAAGCCAGAAACAGTGCATGTTTTCCCTCATGTATAAAAGCTTTTTAAAAAAAATGTTTAGCTGAAAGTGGAATGGTGATTACTAGAGATTGGGAAGAATGTGGGGATGGGTGGAAAAAGTGCAGCTGGATTTGGTCAACACAGCACTATGCGTATATGGAAACATCACACTGAAACCTACTACTATGTACAATTAATATATGTTAAAAACTTTTTGAAGATTCTAGCTACAGTTAACTTTTTAACCTGATTAGAAAAAGAAATCAGTTTGTTCAAAACTAAAATAACTGTTTATTTTATTCACAGATTGTTAAAAAAATTCATTTTAATTTATTGCGTGAATTTTTTTTTCATTTTAGTTTGAGAAGGGCCATTGATATTTTTTCTTCCTGTTTTGTTTAAGGACCCTCGATATTTTAGGCAAATGATAGAAACACCTGGAATATGTTATCAATTAATATAATAAATCCAAAGAAAAAGATAAACTTCATACATAAACAAAGAGAAAAAAACATATATCTTTGAAAGAGATTTATCTCTAGAATTTATTGTTGGTTCTGTCTAGAATGTATGCTTTCAATTCAAGAAAGGATAAAAACTTAAGAAGTAATTGATGAAGCAGAGAGACCATTTAGATCAAGCAGATATTGTTTAAAGGGTAAAGATAAAATATGTTTTTATTATAGCTTTTAGCTTACTTCAATATCATTGCTTTACAGTTGAAAAAGCACTCCAAAGGGGCAATAATGACTTGAGATAAAGACAGTGCACTCCGCTGATGCTGTCCTGTCCTTCCCGCCTATAAAGCGTTTTCTCATATGTATCAGTTTTTTACTGGCACACACTTCAGGCCAAATTGCCTACTTTGTCTAGGAACAATGAAAGCAGGCATATGTGCATGAAATAAAAGGGGGTGCTATAAACAGATACTTCTGTTTCATTACTACTCTTTTATTAACAAATTGCCTCCATTAAAGGGATTATGAGGTTGCAAAAAGCAATTGGGAATGATATAGTCCAATCCTAAATTTCACTTTGATGAATTGAAGTGATTTGCCTACAGTGGGTTCAGTTCCTGCCTATTTTAGTGACTGTACTTGTTCATTTGTATCTTGAATTGTGCCTGAGCTTTCTCCAGTAGGGCTTTGTGGATCACCTTTTCTAGTGGGAAATGATGATTACAATTAAGTGGAGAAATACACATCTCATCTTCTAATGTAAAGAGGTATGTGCTGTGTAAAATATATCTCACAATGGAACAATTTGTGCCAAAGAGCCCTGTTTCCTACCTGGTTAGTTTGCAATCCAATCTCTTGTGACATAAAAATAAGCTTTTTCAGCAGTCAAGACTCCAAAACTTGCTTAACATCATTCTAATGTTAAACCAGCACTTTACTTTTGAATAATGAAATTTTTGCCCTCTGAATTTCCGGGGAGATCCCAAAGTATTTCCTTTCAGTTTTAAGTGAAGGGGAAAAATATGAATAATGTCATTTGTTTTAGAGTTTATAAATATTTGGCTCTACTTGGAGTTATACAATTTTTATTTTGGATGTAATGGTCAGAAGAGGTTTATATTTGTTTGCATTGTTGAAACTTAAAAGAAAAAAAAGAATGTTGACAGGGCCTGGTCTACAGAAAGCAGAACTTTGATAATCACAAGGCACCTGGGGCTGCAGAATGAGGACTCAAATTGATACCTTCCAGATTGAGAATTAAACAGAACTGGCTTCCATTGGAAAGAGGGCTAAGAATACAGTAGGAAAAAAGAATGATTTTATAAAACTTATAGTAAGTTAAACCTCCATCTGTTTTTCAAAATTTACCATAGTAACCATAGTATTGTGTTTGTATTTCTTTTACATTGTGTATTTAATAAGCTTTTTAAAAAAGTTTCTAACAATCAGTTAATATTTTAAATGTTAACTTAAAACCAGAAGTAAATCCTATAAATTTTATTTTTAAAATTTAGTTTTTATAAGATTTAGAATTTCCAAGTATTTCCAAATAACACATAAGTTGTTCTTGTACATTCAAAGTAACTGATAGTAGCAAGAACTTGAAAAACAGAAAATTATAAAACAAAGAATAAAAGAATCATAAAGGTTTTAATGAAAGAAAATTGTTCATTTTTTTTTAGTTTTTGAAGGTTTCATTTGTTTCAGAAAATGTGACTTTACTATTTATGCTTCTTTCTTTTTTCTCAAGATTGGTCATTTTAAAGGGAGTTTCTGAGGTAACAAAGCAAGATTACAAATCTCCTTAAAAATCTCTACAAATAAAATAAAATTGGGGAACAATGCAAGCAAAAATCTCAATAGCTACAAACAACTGTCCTATTCTTTATAATTTTTCTAGTTTTCTTTAAGTCCTTTTTTAAAAATTTGGTAGTATATTGTATTTGTGCTTTAGTTTTAAATATTTCATTTTTTATCTGTAGATCAGCTCAATATTCATTTATATTCAGTCTTGTTTTTATATTTTCATTTTATAACTTTAAGATTTTATCTGAAATTTATTTTAGTGTATAAAATAAGAAGAAAACTCAACTTGAACTTTTGCCAGAGGTTCTATCCTCCAACATAATTTTTTAAACAATGTATCTGCTACTATTTTTCAGTTTTTCATCTTTATAGGTTTTACTATTTTGAATACAGGAAATATATTATTTTGTGCTGTGTTCTGCAATTGTTTACATACTATGGTGATTTTCCCATACCTGAAATGCATAGAAACTTTATCAGTTAAACCTTTTAGAAAAAAGTAGATAACCTCTCCAGATATGTGCACATTTCAATGAGATTATCACAAGATGACTCAAATAGAAAATAAATTTATATTTACCTGTGTATAAATAAATTCTTCCCATATCTACTGTATTTTAAAATATTAAGTATTTGTATTTTCTCTTTTGTGTGAGGTGTGTGGGGGGGAAGGTGCACACGTGCACACTCTTGTATATTTAGAGATACAGAGCTTGTATTCAGTT
Organism: Marmota marmota marmota; assembly: GCF_001458135.2. NCBI lineage: Eukaryota > Metazoa > Chordata > Mammalia > Rodentia > Sciuridae > Marmota > Marmota marmota. The sequence continues at coordinate 61,393,829 of NW_026000026.1, read as the reverse complement.
AATTAGTTTTATGTTTCTATTTCCTAATTTATTGGTTTCTGCTTTTGTATTTCTTTTCTTTGAAGTATTTATGAATGCTATATTAAGGTTCATAATCAAATGTATAGCTTTCTATTTCTGGACTTTTTGTTCCAATTAATAATATGAATTATTTCTTATATTTCAACTGTTTTGTAATGTGATGTTGACATGTAATGTTTAATGAACAGCTTGCATTAATGTTTCAATTTCCATCTTGAACCATACATTACTCTTTAAGAATCCAATGTGTATATGATTGAATTAATTAAATGCTTTAGTTTACAATATATCGTCTTTAGCCCATGAGTACCCTTCTTTCATTTTATTTTGTTTACTTTTAAATAATATAATGAACATGTGAGAGCTCAGAATATGATTTAAAAATTAAATGACCATTAGTAACTAACAGGATGCATGTTAGTTACTAATGGTCATTTATGTTCCTTCCTTTTATGTTCCTTCCCTAAGTAGTTTCCTTGTCTCCCCCAAATACATGGACATTGGTGAGCTTATATATACACAACTAATTAACATTTTTATATAGTGTAGCTTTAAGCTCTATATAAAGTTCATCATCCTGCTGTTTGTGATCTTTCATTCAGTGCTGTCACAGGATGTTTGATCATGTTATTGTGCATAGCTATAATACTTTTATTATTTCTGTTTATAATATTACTTTGTGTGATTATAATGCAATTTATTTATCTATTTAGCTTCTTTATGAGATTTATATTGTTTCAGGGGATTTTCTCTATTCCAAAAAAAAAAAAGCTTTTCTGAACATTAATTTTGCACAATTCCTGTTGAACTTTTGAGAGAATTTATCTTGTACAAGTGCTTAGAAGTCAAATTACTGGATCATAAGGGAATCCAAAAAGCATTTTTACAAACAATGCCAAAATGTTTTCATTACTGATTGTTTCAATTTATGATCCTACCAGTATAAGTGACTTCCAGCACATACCCCATCTGTAAAACTCTATAGTCAGACTTCTTTGCTTCATAACCTGTCATGTCATCTCTGCCTTAAAGCAATATTCCCCACAAGTAGAGGTATAGTTCATGATAGTCTATTCTTTTCTGTTGACAATTGTTTATCCCTAAATCACTGCCATGCCATCTTGATGTTCTTGCTTTATAGAGTATTTCTAATATCTTTCTCTCCAGTTTTTTCTTTCCACAGGGAGGTTTGAGTATTTTGGGCCCTTTGGACTTTCAGGCAAATTTTAGAAACAGCTTAACAATTTAAGAAGAAACTTATTTGAGCTACCTAGAATCTAGACTTAGGTAGTTTGGCGTGCTTCAAATATTAAGTATTCCTATGCATGAACATTAAATATCCCTTCAATTATCAAATATTCATGTAAGAGATATCCTGATGATAATTGTATATGAATGACAGCAGTTACATTACTTAAAGTTTGTATTAATTTAGTTATTTTCATGTGGTTACAAAAGACATGTAAAATAAAATTTTGGTATTTTATTTCTTTTTTATTTGTAATTTTTGATTATTGGAAAGTTTACTACAATATATCTTTGTACATATAAGTGGACTACAATACAAAATTATTTGTTTTACAGAAATAATCAATATACCTCATTATTTTCAACTCATTGGATTTTGATAACGAACATTGATAATGTTGATTTTAAGAATGTCATCAATATTCTTTGTCTATATTTTGTATTTATGACATATTTATATGTTATGAAATTGTTTTGTTTTGAGGAAAACTTTAATTTTAGCTTCATCAAAGATTGTAGTTACTTATATCAAATAAACATAGGGGAGCAATTAACACTTTTTTCTTCAAATTATTCAAACAGAATTCAATCTACTTTCTTATTTTGCTTTTAGAAATTCCACAACTCTTTCTAACCTTTTATTTTAACTGCTTCAGTTGTATTTCTACAACCATTGTATATTATTTGGATAGTCATTAAAGATACGTTTTCATGTTTATGTTTATATTGTTGGCTTCTTAGGAAGAACTGTGCTTTACATGTTTTTATTTCCTCCAAGTAATTTTGAATTGTTCTGGGCATTAGAAAAAAATGTTATGACTTTTATTAATTAATTTTTAGAAATTTGGAAACCTTTGCCTTAGATATTAGTTTTGCTGTCATACCTAGGAAACTTCTCTTAACTATTCTTTCCCTAGAAAGAAGGAAAGTTGTGTTCATCTGTCAGGAAAATAATTTCAAGATACTCAATTTCAAGTGAAAGCAGTTGGAGATATGTTTGCTAAGATTATTATGTCTTCCATAAGAATAAGCACAGGTGCTACCCATTTTTCATAAAATAAATTCTCAAAGCCTAGACACTACTTATTCACCATAAAGGTCATGATTTACACTTCCACTAAGATGGTATTAAAGCTTCACATGATTCAAGTCTAGCCAGCAACCAGAGAAGTGAACTAATTGGTTAAGTCTGTTCAAGGTGACAGGCTGCAGGCTGGCAGACAAAACATTTAGAAATCAAGCTGAACATGCTACATCTGATTTTTCTCAGGATGTATGAAGAGATCCAGAAGACTGGTCTGTTTACTGGCAGTGCAGCATATATTCCCATGCTGATCCTCAGATCCTCTGAGATGGGGCTACTCAAGAGAAAGAAGGCATCTGCTCCCCGAGAATCTTTGCCTGAATGTCATAAAATTATATGAGTCATATAAGGTAAAGTTTGGCACAAAGAATGGTCATAATTTATCACAAATGCAATATTTGATAGTTATTTAAAAATTCTCTTTAACTGTATATAAAGAGAGAAAGCAAATAGTACTCTAAATGATAATACAATACCTTCTTTCTAATTTAATAGTCACAGGTGTTAGTGGCTTCATGAAGACCATCTAAACTCTTCCAGGAAAATCTTTGAATAGGAAGTATTACTCTGTTGACAGTGGAAATCTATCCACTTGGCTACCTATTTTCTTTTATTCTCTCATTAGCAGTCAATGTAATCACTCATTCATTTTTGGAGTTGTGTGGCCTCTAGTGGTGTAAGGAAAAAACATACAATGAAAATATTACAATCCTTCACAGGCCTATCTCCCAAAATTAAGAATTCTAAAATATGCCAAGTATTATTTTAATATAAAACAATAAAATACACATTATTTTGATATAATACCATGCTCTTATAAGACAATTTTCAATTTTGATCTTGAAGTTTTTACTATCTCTACACATATATTCATAGAAAAATTATATACAAATATAAACAATAATTAATTTTTATTCATTTTGATTCTTATATTTTTCTTGAAGATCAGTGTCAATATTTCATAAGGCATTTTCCTTAATTTAATAACAACTCTTTTTCAAAGAGTGTAATCAATTTTTAAAAATATACTTAGCTATGTTTTAGACATTTGACCTTTAGTGCAAAATGAAAATGTAACTCAAAATATGCATTTTATAGATGACTTGATTTCTACCTATAATGCTAAAACAGTTACAAACCATAACACTAGATCTTGCAGAATTCATAAGCTGGTAAACAGATATCAAAAAGAATGCTTTGATATATTGTTCAAAATAAAAAACTGCCTTTTGTGTCTTGGTCCCTGGTCACTGCATGTTGAAAGACCTTAAATGGCAGAGGATTACACTTGTGAACTAATTAATTAATATGTTCCTCAAGAAATATTGGAGCAGCAAATTTATTTCTTCAAAATGTGTTATTCTTTCAGCTTCATGTTATATTTTAGTCAATTGAATCTGTTCCCATTCTGACAAAGAAAAAATAGCATTGACTCTAAAAGGGACTTCAACAAACAGGAAATATGCTTAACTTGCCACAACAGGCAATTTGGCATTACTGTCTTGATATGTGGACCTTACACAATTCAGGGATCACAACTGGGACTTGGAAGCTTTTCTCCATGACATTCTTTTCCCTTATTTTAAAACCTTATAGATAGCAATCCTAAAAAACGCCAAAAGCAGATGGTAATATGTTCCACAGTTAAAGTATTTTCAAATTTATTACAAAGTATTTGCCTGCTGCTAGAGTTAATTCACTAGACTACAGATTTCAAAGACATTTCCTAATTCATCATGTTTACTAGCACAATTCCCCTCAGGTTTTAATGAAGGAGTTTATAACTAGAGATTAGAAGATAAAGACAATGTTGTATTTAGTGAGAAACACAGAGTGATAAGAAAATACAAACTAGGTGTCTACTGATGCCCTTTGCAGGAGAAGATTACTCTGCAGCTTTATCACACTTACATTTTATAGGATAGTTGAAGAAAATGAAGCATAGGAATATGTGAGCTATGTGCTGGCAGTTATTGGAAATGGGTTTTTGATTTAGTTGCCAACTGAGAATTCAGAAACCAAATAAAACCTTTTCATGGCCATCAGCAACTATGAGTTTCTAAATAAGAATAATGAATATTGTCTATATAAATGATTCCCATGTTAATTCATCCAGGATCTTTTAGAGCCAGAATAGCATTATTTTAATAGAATTCTGATGGCTGAACATCTAACACTGAAAAGTCACTTGTACACACACATAAAATCATGTTATATAAGACTCTGAGAAAAACACCATTTCCTGTGATGAAATTGACAAAACAAGGGTGAGTACTCTTTGAAAGAGCAAAATTCTCCACAGTTGCCAGTCTCCTGCAATGCTGATATTCTCAGTGTTTAGTGGTGGGGGAAATTCACCTCTCTTTGGCTGAAGAAAGTTTCTGGGTCCAGTGGGAATGATGAGAACGGTGTATTTCAAGGAAAGGATTTATACTTGGTGTATATTCAGTCAGTAAGAGACCACTGTCATGTTTGAATTTCTATTTAAACTATTCTTCTGTCCATATTCTTGAGCACATTAATATTTTATGTTATTGTCATTATCTTAAAATATGGGCAAAACTAAGTAAGTTAGTATATTAATATCCATAGGTGCAACATCCAGCAACAACCATATTAATGTTGCACACTCTTCACTTTTTATGGTCTATAGTTTGATTAAATAGAGGCAATATGAGACTAGCATCAGGACTGGATAAACTTTTGGGGGAAATAGTTAGCTCTAAATACTTAGTATGACTGCTAAGTAAAGTGCAGAAGATGCTCTACCACCACAAATAAAACTATATCAAGAACTCAGATATTGATTATTCACTTTGTTAATTTGGGGGTATTAAAAAGTCACTGAAAGCATGAAGATTAATTATAGACTTACTAAAACTTCAATAATAAAAATTTGACTCTTAATTTGCTTGCCACTACATAACATTCGTTATCCTTCCTTTCCCATGGGCATGCAGGGTGTGTGTGTGTTTGTGTGTGTGTGTGTGTGTATTTGTAACTGCATGTGAGCCATAAAAAACTGGTATTCATACATATATAAACCAATATACATATACATGTTTATTTGCTTTTACAAGGATACAAGTATCAGTTTAGTATAGCAGTAAAATTATAGTAAAAGCTTCAAAATAAAATATTTTTAATTTATTTTTTAGTTGTAGTTGGACACAATACCTCTATTTTATTTAGTTATTTTTATGTGGTGCTGAGGATTGAACCCAGGTTTGATTGAAACCATGCGAAAGCATGTACAGAGGCGAGTGTTCTACCGCTGAGCCACAACCCTAGCCCTAAAATATTCTTAATATCAGAAAATTTTCATGTATATTCTAGCACCAATGCTTCATTTTCAACCAAACACTACAGCCCTGAGAAACCCTGAATCTCAGAGACTCTTTTCACAAAACTTTGGAAAATACTGGTCCATAAGTGTTCAGAGATTCACTTTTAATTTTGAGATAAATAGGGGCTTTAACATAAATAAATAGCCTAGACTAATATTACCTTAGAGCTATTTCTGTGCTTACTAAATCAGATAATTCAATTAAAATTTAAAGTAACTGGAAATGTGTAGCAAGTTAAAATTCATCTCTAAGAATTTGGAGATATTTTATCTAAATTACTATTTTATGTAGAATTTTCCATAATTTTGACACAGGTGTATCACAAGTAGATTTCTCCATTTTTCTGTGAAGAGTTATGTGTACCTTTCTTCCAATGAATATAGAATAATATAGGCAAGAGTGAAAAATAAGGCCTTCATTACAAATGGCCAAAACGGTGCCTCCTCAGTGGGAGAAATTCTATGAAATTCTAAGCTCTGTGTTTTGGGTACTATGTATAGCCTTGAAGTAAACTACTTTTCCCAGACCTTTCTTCTTTGACAAAGTTCAGCTTGACTTTCTAAATAAGATTAATGCTTATGGTCGACACAGATTATTCTGATGTCAGTCAATGCACTGCTCTTTCCTCGGTTACTAAAACAATATTGGTACTGGCAGGTATAAAACACGTTTTCCAACACAAGCAGACAGTGAGTTTAGTTTGGAATCTGAATCCAAATTAGGTCCTGTATTAATTGCAAATGGTAAAAACCTTTGCTTTAGTTTTCTAATTAAGATTAATGATGGTGGTTTGAAGAGCTGATACTAAGACCCTGGCATTAACAGCAATCATTTTTCAACTGTGGCAAACATGCTTTTCCTTTGAACTAGTTTTTAGTCCAAAATGGAATTGGCACTAAGTGGAAGGTGAGAGGTGCAGAAGATGCTCTACCAGCATTGAACCACAAATACATGGAACACACAAAAATTTCAGAAAAAAATTGTGATTCTGGCAACACATTCTCAGACAAAACCTGCTCTCCAAAAAAAAAAAAAAAAAACATGGAAAACAAGGGACTCCATGCTCTTAAATGAGATTCTATTAAAAGTTATAAATAACTGGTATAAATAAATGTTCCCAATTAAAGTGCTTCTGGATATCTGTTGATTGTGAGTGAGATGATTTACGCAGAGTGCACAGCCGGAGCACAGACACACCATCTGGAATTACTAACCGAGAAACCCATAAAATCATCGATGTATTACATGACTTACTGTCAGGCCTCCGTGGAGTTGGTATCATCAGATTATAAAGCTTCACATTTAGGCCACTTTAGAACTTGCTTAAGACAGAACATGTTTCATTCAAAAAAGACTCCCTTTATGGATTGTGTTGTGAATGCTCTGAAAAATAATTCCTCGGAGCTAGATGAAAGAAAATCTGGGGAAACAGCTACCAGTAAGTTTTTTCTCCCAGCTGCTTTGTCAGTTTTAGACAACCACAGAAATTATACAGTGGATTTTGTTCCACAATCAGTAACACACGTCATGTCTGAAAATATAGACCTCTTTGGAAAGATGATTGCTTGGTGCCCTTAGGATTTGAAGGAGGTGGTTAACTATTTTTTTCTTTTACAATTATATGAGCACAAGAGAGCTTTTGTGTGCCAAGACATACATGTTCTTTAGGCAAACAAAAGTGGAAAATTTTAGCACATTCTGCATTAATAGAAACAAAATTGAATCTGCCTGAGTTCTGTTATGAATGGCATTATTTATACAGCTGTGAATTGTATTGAAACATGACAATGTGGGGAAAAAAATCTACATTCATTGAATTATCCAGCTGACTTCTGGTTTTTTTTAATGCATACTCAGATAAAATGTAAAGCATCAACTTTTTTAAAGATATTGAATGCTTTTAGAAAGTATTTTAATTTTTTATAGTATAACTGCTTTTGAAATTTGGTTCAATCTGTTGAAATGGATTATATATGCAGATTTATTTTATTAACATATATTATCCTTCCTTCTAGTGTGAAGATCTTATTCATTAGTCCTAAACAAGCAAAGACTCATTTTCTGATTCTGTAGTCAATCTTGAATGGATTGGCTAAAAAGAACCTATTGATCATTATCTAAAAAGCATTCCCCAAGGATGTCAAGAATTTTTAAGCTGTTCCTCTTGAAACAGCAGAACAGTTTTGTTTTTTTTTTTAAGAAAAATTAATCCTTCTCTAAATTAGAGGGCAGAGTTAAATTCCTGTTTCTAAGAAATCCATATTAAAAACTTTTGATTTAGATCTCTTTTCTCTATAACCACTATCAATATTGATCTTTCACAGTATGCTCAATGGGCTTCCTCAGCCCTCCACAACTGAAAACTGTAAACAGGTATACTGTGCAGCAGTTAAGAGCACCCAGAAGTGAGCAGGAGGGGTGTCGTTCAGGTGACCACACGTGGCTAGAGTGAGCCTTGCTCAGTTATAAACTTTCATTACATTTCTCCCCATCTCCATCACTGCCATGTCCCACATATGCCAACAAAGTGCATGCTCTTCAATGTCTGAATAAGACCAAAGTTTCTATGCATAAATTGTTGACCTTTAAAGTAGCTAATTTGCAAAATTTACTATTAATCTATTGAATTGCTTTTTTAATGGCTTTTCTCCCCCACCATTATAGAGTTTTTCTTGATAGGCATTTGCCCTTACCAAGTTTATTATTCCAAGACAGCTGGGATTTTCTCTTATATTTTATTTCTATATCCCAAGTTCCATGCTCTGTAAACTTCCATAGTCCATTTTGTCATTAGTTTCTAAGTAATGCTACAGCATTACTGTAAATTTGTTACAACAAATTTCCACAAACTTCTTATCTTAAAATAATATATATCCATTGTCTTGTTTGTCTACACACCCTAAATACAACAAGGGTCACACCAGGATAAAATCAAAGATTGAAGGGAGCTGCTATTTTTTTCTGTTGGCTCTAGGGCAGAATGTGTTTCCTGGCCTTTTACTCGGTGAATGGCCTCCTTCCTCCATCATCAAAGCCAGAAACTCCCTCACTCTGACCACTTCTTCTTTTATTATAAATTTTTCTCAGACTAGAGCCAGGAAATTTCCTTGCTGTTAAAAACTCACATGAATAGACTGTCCCCACCACATGATCTGGGATAATCTCCAATATCAAGGTCCTTGCTTTTAATCACATCTACCAAATTCCTTTGCCATGTAAGTAACATATTCATAGATCTGAGGAATTGGAATGTGGGCACTTGAGGGTTTATCATGCAGCCAATTACATCACCTGAATAATTCTTTTAAACATCATTCTTTTATTTATCTATGTTATCCTCAGATCACTACAAAACTGGAATTTCAGACTTGTTAGTATAATTGCAAGCTATATAAGAAAGATCACCACATAAATTCATCATTCTAACTTTACAAGAAAAGAACATTGTTAATGCATATTTAATGCCCTCTTTATGATAGCGGTGTGCTTCCAACCAGAAGCTCAAGCACTGGCACATACACAAATTCTGTCCATGTATCTGCAACTAGCAGGATAAATGGAGAACATAGTAATGGTCTTGAATGTCAAGGTCCTCCTTCTTTCTCTCTGGCATCTGTTTTAGTACATGTTTTGTCCTGATCTTTTCATTCTTATTTTCTGAAAAATTCACAGAACCTTCTACCTATTTACTGTGACCTCTAATTTCTGTTCTTCTTCATGGCTAATCAATTTCAAACTTAATATCTGAATATTGTCCTCTAGGCATAAGTCTAAAGTGCCCTCCACCTAAGACCATCACTGTAATGATCAACTTAGCTCTGTTGTTGTCCTTTAAATCAGATGGTGTCCTCCAGGAGGAACCAGCTGTCACAGTTATATTAGGATAACTTGAAGAGGGTTTTTTAATACATTATTTATAGATTTCAGAACACCATGGACATTATGAGATAATCCAGTGCTGGTGAAAGTAGAACTGTCATCACCCCAAGTAGGACCAAAGATATAAAATAGAAAATAGCTATCAAATGAAAATGAATGGAGGCTGTTATTGGAAGATCTGTGAATTTTGGTGTGGGATATAACTAAACCATGATGACCCTGCAAAGAGGAAGTCAGGAGAATAAAATCCTTCCCATTTACTAAACCCTGCTAAAAACCAGAAAGCTCACTGCTATGTGACCCACACAGATCAGACTCCTGGCTTGGAGGCAAAGTAGAAAAGAGTGGTGGTGCACTGAAGGCACAAATGTGAATTCAGTCTCAGTCTCTTCTTGCCCATGTCTGAGCTATTCTTATCCAAATATCTTTTTCTGCAACAAATTTCATCTTTGTTTTTGGTACAGCCAGAAATTATACCGATTCACTGCAAATTTTTCTCAACTTGTAATTTTCTCAGTTAGGTTCTCTACATACATGTGTGTGTCAATGTGACTGGTCATATGCCTGAGATTATGAGTGCACTGAAAATGCAGATTTCTTCTTTATGAAATTTTGTCTCATCCCCACAACTCAGTATCATTCTTCACCCTTATTACCTCACTCCCTGAAACACATTTCCTTTGGAATTTTCATTCACTACTCTTTGTAGTAAGGTTTTGGTCAACATACTTTTCTTTGCCATTAAACTTTATGGCATAGACTTACAAACCTTGACATCTACAATAGTATCTAGCTGTCACTTGAGGATATGAATTAAACTTAATTGAATTATTCATTCCTGACCCTGTATCTTTATCTGCCACATCATTATTATAACACAGTCCATGTGCAATATTTCAGCAGAGCAGAGCTCTTTTTCTGTTCCATCACGCCTACAGTTACTTAAAGATTGCATCCCTTTGTTAGAAAGCTCAGCCAGAATGTACTGGCATTTTTCAAACAAACAGCACTTGCATAGTTGGAGACAGAATATAGTACTATGTAGCTCTTTTCTTTTTTCCACTTTTTCTTATTTTTGGCAGCTCTTCACCTAATGAAGATGACGACTTCTTCTTCTTCTTCTTCTTCTTCTTCTTCTTCTTCTTCTTCTTCTTCTTCTTCTTCTTTTTAAATAAACTCTAGCTTTCTTCTTCTGATAAATTTCCCATCAATGCATGACCCAGATAGGTAAAGCTGTAAACTTATTCAATTTCTTCTTTTTATTTATCTTGACAGATCCCTTGGTACAGTATTAATTTTATCCACTTTAGTTTGGAGGTGATTATTTCAACTCATTCTAATGGTACTTCTGTGTAAATATGTTCCTCCATCAATCTCAAATGTAATCAGTATATGGTAATGGGAGCTATATATATAAAATAAATATAAAATTCTTATACATAGGGATACTTATATAAGTAAAATATTCAAAATTAAAATATTTTCATACCAAAAATTCTAGGAATTCTCAAAGTAAAGCATTAAACTGTCTGTTAAGCAACTCTGTCTTCCATAATTGGAAGCATTAGGAGGTTAAAATTTGTTTGAAGAGAACATAGGGTATGAAAATATAAAGATAATAATTTTAAAAGTTCCCTTCATTACTTTTTCTGAGAAAGGGAGAAAAAGAATAAGTTATTACTCCATGGGAAGTGAGAAAAAAAAACCTAATGGTCACAGATAAAGCATGTTTTTTGTTCTAATGAGAATTATTAGTAATATGTATAACTATACATTGTTGTAGGACTTATTAATTATATATTTTTGTACCAAAGATTGAACTGAGGAGTTTATAATCACTGAACCACATCCCCAGGCCCTTTGGTAATTTTTTTTTTTTTGAGACAGAGTCTCGCTAAGTTGCATAGGGCTTTGCTAAATTGCTGAGGTTACCCTCAAATTTGAGATCCTTCTGCCTCTGCCTCCTGAGCTGCTGGATTAAAGGTATATGTTTAGAACTGATTCTTTTTTTTTAAGTGATAGGTTGACACAATACCTTTCTGTTATTTATTTATTTTTATATGGTCCTGAGGATCAAACCCAGTCTCTCACACGTGCTGGGCAACTGCTCTACCACTGAGCTCATGCTCCAGCCCTAGGACTGATTTTTTACATCAGTAAGTGGGATGAAATATGAGGTACATTTGAACACTCCTTCAGGACTAAGCACTTGTAATTTGTGATGTCACATTTTCTTTGTTGTTTACTTCAATGCTATACTATTTTAACTCCCACTGTTGATTACAGTATAATGCTGCATAGTAGGATGTCTAGCAAAGTTCAGATTACAAATCACATTCTGGCAATTCTGCAAGATCTCATTTGATGCCAGTGCTGCTACTGACAGACAAAAATCTACAGAATTTCCATATGTTACTGTGTTTCAGGGCCAAAGTCTGAAATGGTCCTCTTTTTAACATCTCATATTTACCCTTAGATGTTTCTCATACAGATCATTGGTTTTAAATTAGATTTCTCTCCCCATTTGGTCTATATTAACTGAGGTTTATTTTATGTTGCCTATTGAAATTCATAGCTCTATACCTAATTTATTTTTTAGTTTTTATCATAAAGGAATATTGTATTTTGTCACATGATTTTTCTGTATCTACTGAATCAGTCTTGTGAATTTTTCCTACATTCAGTTAAAGTTATATACCCCATTTATTGATTTGTATATGGTGAACCATCTTTGCATCCCTGGGTTACTTCCCACTCTATTGTCATTTCTATCCAACAAGGTACTGGAAGTCCTAGTATTTAGGGAAGAGAAAGAAATCCAAGCCATCCATACTGGGGAAAAAAAAAGAATTAAATTATCTTTATTTGTCAATAATATAATATCTCATGTGTCTAAAACTTCCTTTAAAACATAGTTAATGAATTCAGTCAAGTTGCAGGATACAAAAGTAACATACTAAGTAAGTTAGTCAATCCCAGAAAACCAAATGCCGAATTGATATTTAAGGAGGCTGATATAAGGAAGCTGATTCATAGTGGGGTAGGGAGGGGGGGCATGGGAGGAATAGATACGAACTCCAGATAGGGCAGAGGGATGGAAGAAGAAGGGAGGGGGCATGGGGTTAGAAATGATGGTGGAAGGGGCTGGGGATGTGGCTCAAGCGGTAGCACGCTTGCCTGGCATGCGCGGGGCTCTGGATTTGATCCTCAGCACCACATAAAAATAAAATAAAGATGTTGTGTCCACCAAAAACTAAAAAAACTAAATAAATATTTAAAAATTCTCTCTCTCTCTCTATCTCTATCTCTCTCTCTCTAAAAAAAATGGCTCCTCTTAAAAAAAAAAAAGAAATGATGGTGGAATGTGATGGACATTATTATCCAGAGTGCATGTATGAAGACACTAATTGGTGTGAATATACTTTCTATACAACCAGAGATACGAAAAATTGTGTTGTATATGTGTAATAAGAATTGTAATACATTCTGCAGTCATATATAAATTTTAATACACATACACAACTCACTTGCATTCCTATTCACCAAAAATAAACTAAACAAAGAAGAAATTAAGAAAACGATCCAACTTACAATAGCTATCAAAAAGAAAAACCACTTAGAAATGCATTTAACCAAGACAAAAATAACAGTAACCTGTGTTCTTAGATTGGATGAATTAATATCATTAAAATAGTCATGCTTTTCAAAGAAACCTACAGATCAATGTAATCACTATCAAATAACCAACAAAACTTCTCACACACATACACACACAAAAAAAAAAATCCTGAAATTTGTATGGAATCACAAAAGATACAAGTAGTTAAAGCAATCTTGAGCAAAAAGAACAAAGCTAAAGGCATCATCCTACCTGAGATATTTAAAACATAATACAAAGAAGCTTGGGATATAGCTCAGTGGTAGACTGCTTGCCTAACATGTAGGTGGCCAGTTCAATCCCCAGGTCCAAAAAAAAAAAAAAAAACTACAAAGGAAATAACGAGAACATCAGGGTAGTGATACAAAATCAGACACATATACCTGCAGAACAGAATAGAAAGCCCAAAAACAAATCCGAAAATTTATAATAGTCAACTGATTTTTGCAAAAATGCCATACACACATGGACACAGTGGAGAAAGATCAGTCTCTGCAATAGTGTTGAGAAAACTGGATAACCACATGCAAAAGAATGAAATTAGACATTCACAGCTAGTTTTATATAAAAATCAACTCAACCATATTGAATACAGAAATTTAAGACCTGAAACTGAGATTTCCAGAAGAAAGCCCAAGGTGAAAGCTCCATGACATAGGTCTATTCAAGGGCATTTTGGAAAACATTTCACTAGTTCATGCAACAAAAACAAAACCAGACAAACAAATAAAAAGTCTCCTGCACAGCACAAGAAGCAATCAAAAGAATGAAGACACAACTCACAGAATGGGAGGATATATCTCTCAACCATTCTTCAGATAATTAGCTAATATCCAAAATACACAAAGAACTAAAACTACTTAATAACAAGAACAACAACTATATA
>NW_026000026.1:61273524-61379681 GCF_001458135.2 Marmota marmota marmota | reverse complement strand
TATATATATATATATATATATAGTTGTTATATATATATACAACAATATATTATATATATACAACAATATATAATAACAAGAACAACAACTATATATATATATATATATATATATATACACACACACACACACGCGCACACACACTAAAGGTGAGCAAAGGAATTGAATAGGCATTTCCCAAAAGAGAAGTCATATGAAAAAAAAAATCAGTATCTCCATTTATCAGAGAAACATAAATTAAAAGGACAAAGGAATATAACATCACATGCTAGTTATCACAAAGGAAAAAGATAGTATTGACAAAGATGAGAAGAAACAGGAACCCTTTTACACCAAAAATTGGGGGAAGAGGTAAAGGAGGAAAAGGGGACACACTGATCCATAGCTACATAGGAGAAATATGTTCTAACGTGCTGTTGCACAGCAAGGTAGACTATAGTTAATAATAATCTGTTGTATATTTCAACATTTACCAAAGAAATGGTTTCAAATGTTCTCACCACTAAGAAATGATAGATGCTTGCAGTGATAGATATAGTAATTATCCTAATACGATCATTATAAAATATATACTTGTCTTGAAAAAAAAACACATTGTGCTCCATAAATATGTACAACTATTTGTCAATTGAATGTAAAATAAAACTTTTTAAAAGAAAATTATCTCCAATATAGTTATTGATTAGGAAATCTTAACATAACAAATAGTGAACATGGGAGGTCCAATTTCAAACTCTTGGCTATAACTCCCAATCTCTTAGTCTGTTCCCAAATTCCTGGGTAGTGCTACCCTCCATCCATTGGTCAAGTGAAATGAGAGACAGTTCACATTTCAAACCATTTTCTTGCATCATCAGCCCATCAGCATTTTTTCTGGTTCTACTGCAAGTCATTTCTATCCCTACTGTCTTTTTTCTTTTTCTATTCACCAAAATGCCATGCCTGTTATAGCAGACTTCTACAAGTCGTCTTTCTTGGCCTTCCACCTCCCCTGTGGTAGTTGTGTGTTCCATTCTTCCCTGATTAGTCAGGATTGTCTTTTATATAGTAAATTAGACCATACAAATGAACTCTTTAGCAGGCTTCTATGGACCATGCTCTGCACAGCCTAATTAAGGCTGCAGCCCATGTTTCCAAACTCCTTTCAGAGTAGTACTCCCTGTATAGAAATGTTGAAACCATATTGATCTTTCTTCTACTTAAACTTTCCATACTTGCCTCTGTTCTACCTCAGGTCCTTTGTAGTTGGTGCTGAAAGACCATGCCTACCACCACCACCTGTCAGGATGATTTTCCTCCAACTCTTAACATGTCAAATTCCTTATTTATGCCTTTAGTTTGAGTTCACAAGAAATGTCCCCAGAGAAATTGTTTCAGTCCACTGTATTGAAATGTACTATCCACCTCCACCTCTACCACACTCACTCCCTAAAACACCACTATGTGAAACACTCACCACAATTTAAAATCAGACACTTTTCCTTTCCTCTTTCTTCTGAGTGGATAGCGAGGTAGGTCATTCAGGTTCAAGGCTGTACCCTCATACACCAGGAGCCCCCCTGAATTTTTATTTACATTATTTCTTTGTATATGTAATTTATGGTTCCATTTGGTTGAATTTAAACTTCGTAAGATCCAGAAATTTGCCAGTGAGTCCCCACTGACTAAAATAATAAGGACAATATCCATGACACTTTAATGGAGAAACTATTTACTAGAAATAAATGTGGTCTCCATAATTCAATGCAATTTTATTTTGTTGTAACTACAGCAATAATTGTTCCCAATTAATCCTTTGTTTATTACAAGAATGGGTAACTGTGAATTCACTCATTTAATCGTTCTCAGGATGATGATAAACTCTGTGTAAATTTAATTTCAGAGCTTGTCTTTGAATGATTCTTTGAATTATTTATATTATTCACTTGAGGCTTAAGTTCCCCATGGGTAAAAAAATATTAAACCCTATTTATTCTTGTGTTCCAATTTACCTTCCATGGTGGTGTCTTATACATTCCACTGAAACATTATACTGTGTCTGAGAAAACTGATCAGTTTTTGAAATTGTAGGTGAACACAGTTTTCTCTCTGAACCAGCCATCACTGAGTCACAAGGGTTGTCTTAGGTCCTGATAAAGAGCCACTCAACTGCAACATGTAATGAATTCCCTCTTTTGTCCACTCAATTTCTCTCACAAAATCTGTACTGGGCATCTAACTTATGTCAGAATCTATATGCACCACAGACAGAAGTAAAAGCGGAGACTTCACAAACAGTTCCTGCTCTCGTGGAGTTTATAGTCTGTTTTCGAAAGCAGACATCAAAGACACAATTACTCAAATAATTATTTAACTATGTGGAGTAAAATCAAAATATTAATATAGAAATAACAAGAGTTCAGGGAGAAATCTGTTTGGGCAAAAACAGAAAAAGAATGGTAAAGCAACTGGAATAATTATATATACATGTGTATATATTTATGTGTGTGTATTTTTACATACACCCTAGTGCTATATATCATATACATTGTATAATGTATATATAAATAATATGTATACATTCTAATACATATATGTGAAATATATTTTATATACATATGTGTGTATATATATGAGTATACATATATAGAGAGAGAGAACAGTTAGAGCAGATGTTGATAAATATTAAGGGAAAAATACAAAGAATGAAGAAGAGAATTTCGCCTTCAGACATAATGCAATTTTTCCAAACAACCCTTTCCTTAGTCCATTTACAAACTCATTACAAGAGAGTACAATCAGACCAACCAAGAGATAGTCCCTCAATAAGAATCTACAAAACTTTCTTCATAGTGTATGTTCTCAATCACTTTTTTAGCATACATATCCTTGGAAAGGACAAAAATTCTCCAATTTCAAGGCATTTTTTGGACATTAGTGGAATATAAGCTACAATAAATCATAGTGACTTAATCTCTTTTTCTTTTTTTCAGTTGCCTTCTTAGCTTAACAATTCCCACTGCGGCAGTTCCATCTTCAATTGGCTTAAATGTGCCCTGCTTCCGTCCACCCATCTCTACTTCCTTATACATCAGTTCTGATCCTTGATACTATTCATATGGTTTGTGGAAAAGCTCAACATAGTGACTTAGGATTGGAGAAAATTATTTAACATCTGTGCTTCATTTTCTATTTTCCCATCTGTAGAACTTGATGTCATAATATTTATTCAATACTGCACAGAAGTGATATAAGAATTTATTCATGTTGGTAAGGAACATTGAGATGCAGGGCACAGCAGAAGTATAAAATGCTGTTATTATTCTCTGACAGGCTGGTCAAACTCTATAAATAACATGGTCAGGCCCTGAGAACCGTATTATGGTGGATAATGACTTGCAGGTGGGCCTCAGTCAAGAGACTTGGAGCTCTCTTTCTAAAGTACCATGTCATTGAGGCTGTGTAAATGTCATCATGCACATTTTGTGGTGGTAAACTTACAACTCCATAACTCTAAAAATTAAGATTTTACTTTTCCAATACCAATGAGAATTTACTGTGGTGAGGATTGAAACTCCATTTTATAGTAAGATTTGATCAAGTGGCTTTGGAGGGTACAGGTTAAACAATTTTCTGGTATTCTATCATTAGGAAAAAAAGAGAATAACCACATGGGTAAGATTTTTTTTAAGCATACAGTGGAATCACAACTAGTGAAAATACCCTAGTTAAAATATGCAGTTCTATGGAAAAAATAGAATCATATTCATAGTTTTAAATTTTTTTAAAGTAAAAGAATGCTGTCCAGTAGATTTGGAATTAAAGAATCCATTCTTGGTCCTCTCTCTCCTTAATCCTCCTTATCTTTCTACACACTTATGCAACCAAATAAACTTAAATGCTTTTTCAGCCTCATCTGTCTCTTCTTACCCAACCACCTGTCCAATATTATCAAACTAAAAATGGCTAGAACTGATTGAATATTACAGGAACACAAATATTATGGAAACCCATTACCTTGAGATACATTAAGAATGATTGCATAAATGTGAAATTTGTTTCAAGTACTAAATACTTAATTTTAATCATCTCTACTTGAGATGAAGAAAACCTACATCCCTGAATTTGTATAGTCAAGAGACTATTAAACTACAATTTTTAGTGTATTGATAAATCTACCGATAAAAATGATTGCCCTCATAAAACTAGACTATGCCAAAGAAGAGTGGGTTTGTAGGCAGATCAAAAATTTAAAATCCAGTCATGTGTGGTGCACACACGTGTAATCCCATGGATTTGGGAGGCTGAGACAGGTGGATCAAAAGTTTGAGATCAATCTCAGCAACTTATGAGACCCATCTCAAAAAAAAAAAAAAAAAACCTTGTGCAATTCAGCCCCTGGATTCAATCCTCAGTACCATAAAAAAATATTAAATTGGACCTATAATTTGTGAAAAATAATAAAAAGATTTGGCAGTACAGGAAGAAATAAAAGCAGTCATAGTGGTTATTTACATATTTATTCTTTGTCTTATAATGATACCTTGTCTTAGGAAGTGTTTTTTTTTTATGAAAATACATTTAAAGTGGAGGGAACAGTACAAAATCAAGACAATAAAATTTTAAGTGGTGCCTGAATATGATTATTTCTTAATTTTGCATTTTATTGAATTATGTGGAAACTAGCATACTCAAGGTACTTCCATTACCAAGATACACATTATATGTTTGTGGCACCAACTTGTAAGAGGCAACATGTCTGCATTTTCTATTAGAGTCCAACTTTTGATATGGACAAAAGTATTTTTCTTTAAAAATATGTCAAGACAGAATTTCATGAAGAAGTTTATTCAAAAGAATTCTTCCAATGAAATTCATATCTTGAGATTAATATAATAATTTACAACCTTCTAATGTCCAGAAAGTAAATATGTTTTAATTTGCACAGGTAAAAACTTTTTTAAAAAACACAATTTCTTGAAATTCTGATAATCATGGCAAATTTTTGGATCATGTGTAAGACAAAATAAAGAGTAAAAATTACAGAAGACTACCAAGGAACTTACTCTTAGATTGTAAAGACAATTTCAACATGTTGAACTGTACAGAAAAAATAAATAATAAAGGTGGATTAAAGAATATCCATTCACCATATTGAGTGAAATACCCTAAAGAATATGAATAAGTGTTAAATACCTAGATTTGTGCATAATCAAGAGCTCCTAGCCAAGTGGGGATGCTGTTTTCACAAACATCTTTGCTCATTTCCCCAAGCTCTGGACATAAAATTTAAATGTAATTTCATATATCGTTTTTCTCCTGTTTCCTCTCCCTAGCTAAAAACTCCTCTCTTGAGCATTATTTTATCCTAGTCTTTATCCTCTTCCTTTGCCATCATCTCCACCAGGTGTCAGGACTGACTCTGAGGAAACTGGCTAAAAATGCTGAATGTTAGCCTTGGGTGAGCCAAGGGGAATGATTTACTCTCAGATAGACCTTCCAGATACTGGTATTAGAGGGAATCCTGGAATCTCTTCTGTCAGAGGTCTTGACAAATTTAGACTTACAACCAGAAGAACACAATTCTGTTGTCACAGTAGTAAATGAAACCATTTTCCTCCAAAACGATTTCCCTTCACTGGAGTGTAAGCTCTGGGTAGGAGCTCTGTTTTGTTCACTGCTACTTTCTCAAAATTTAAAATAGTGACTATAAAAGTGCTCAATTAATATTTATTGAGTGAATTATCAAGACTTTGAGATACTTACCCATTAAGTCTATCTTGAGTCTCTTGGCTTTTATGGTATGCTCAGCCTCCACTGTGCCTGCCCCCTATTGGGCTGGCACATTTCATCCCCCCAAAACACACATATACACACACCAGAAAGCAAACACCACTGTGCCAGTCCTACAAATTCTATATCATTGTCACCAAGCTTCTTCACTGGTGTATTTGTGCTTGGATTATCTGTCTGAAGTTAGGTTTTAAGAGGTTAATTCCCTCTCTGTTAAGTTTATCCATTATTGCTATGTCATGATGCAGATACTTTATTAATTTAACAAGTCATTATTGAGTTTTGAACATGAACTGGAAATTATGATTGCCCAGTAGACACAAATTTAAATAAACCACAATGCTTTTCCAATAGATATTCTTACACTTGATTTGTGGAGAGACACTTAAAGAAATAATGACAATTAAGTGTGTCACAATCAATAACAGGCAAATGTTAAAATGTGTATTTAATGAATATTGGTTGTTAAAAATGTATACTTTTAATTATGACTCAATATTGCTAATGTTCAATCACCATTTATCAAATAAATATTAATAAAAAATTTGTTTTAAAATTTATGAACCAGTGTGCATAATACAATTCAAACTTCAAAATGAATCATCCACTCACTTCATAAAAGTACTTACATGGCATTTTATTCATTATTTATTTATTCACTGTTTATATTTTTGAGATAAAGGTCTAACTACATTGCCAAGACTGGTCCTAAACTCCTGGCTTCTGGATCAAGTTATCTTCCTGCCTCAGTCTCCATAGTATTAGGACTACAGGCACAAACCACTGCACCTGACCTCATTCATATTCTAAGTAATGAAACATTATATTCATAAATTTGAGTCATAATTATAATGCTGTTAAGTTTTGAGGTTTTGCATATACATTATTTTTATTTATTTTTGATCCTTAAAGGTAGATAGATTTCCTTGATAACTTTGCTTATAAAAATGACAAGATTAAATTTTACTTACATCCCATAGTAAATTAATAAATAAATGATGAGATCTATTAATTAAAATTGATCTCTTTGACTACTTTTCTAGATTTGAAGGCATAATCACCATTGCTATACATTTAATAACAAGGAGACCACAAAGGAAAACTTTCCTGCTTAATATATTGGCAAAAAAAAATTAAAGATGCAAAGTTGAAGTGGAACAATCACCAAAAATAAAGTGGAAGAAAGTTATAAGGAAAAAGGTGTTTTGATGAATTTTGAGTTTTATTTCTTTGTCAAAAGCATTACACCATTAGTCATTGTGTGATAACTCAATGCTAGTAATTGGGAAGATTTTTACAAACTGCTACCCAAAAAATTACCTTTGAGTCACAGAAAATGCACATCATAAAATTCTATTTCAAATGTGTCTGGTATCTTTTGAGGGGATAGATTACTTATCATGCCTTGGGGACTAAATAAACTAAATACCAGAGACATTCAATATATTCTCAGATGCCTCGACAAGTGTGTATTACATCATCTGCCCTAAGGTGGAAGGAGAGGCTTAGGGAGGAGTCTGGAGCCATGGAACTATAGAAGTCATTTGCTGCTTCATAGGTCACTGAAGTAATGTGAAGCGTCTGCTCTTCTCCAAGTAAATCAAAGGTCATTTGGTGTTTTCATAATTTTAGCTAAAACACATCCCTGACATCAGAATCAGAATTTATACATTTGAAGTCCCTGGCAAAAAAAAATGGGCTAAAATATGTAAGAACATTTATCAAATTAAGTATCATCTTAAAGTGACCCTTTTATAGGGAACTTTCTTCAAGATATTTATAACAGGGATGATTATCGGATTACCTTTGACTTAAGGTATAACTTAAGGTATAATATCAATATTAAGTTCCTGGAAAATCCTGTTGCATTGAGGCCAGAAGCTATGTCCTCCATATTTTCATTAAACGAAGTACAGTGACTTCTTGAAGAACCCTCTGTACTTGACACACAACTGCACCCTTGTCTCTCCTTCAGAGAGTTGCAATTTTTGTAGGTGCTAGAGGGACTGGTGAACCAACAATGAACCTTCTTACCACAGAAAAGTAGAAAAACAAGACCCATTGTCTGGTCTGTATAAAAATATTTTTCTATGTGGTTAAACTGCAAACTTGCATGGAAGTCTGAATCTCACTTGAGGCTTTACCTTACAGGACTACAAGGTAGTGGTCAAATAGAGGAATAAAGATAATCTCCTCCCATCTGCTATTTCCTGCCTCTGAACTAAGCACATGAACACACACACACACACACACACACACACACACACTTGACTTCCTGCCACTACCTTATTCTTCAGTGATCTTTACCTTGTTCCAAGTCCAGTTCGAACCCCGTGAGCCCATCCTATAGAGAATTCTCTGATGAGCTAACTCAGAAAAAGGAGAACTTAGTTTTGCTTAAGGGTATTAACAGTTGCCTTTCAAAAGAATATAAAAAATAGTTAATTATTAACTTTTAAAGGTATGTCAAGACTTGAGAAATTATTTCTCAACAATATCTATGGAATGCTTACTGTTTCCATACCTTGAAATAAACTTGATACAACAGCGAGCTAAAAAGGCATCCTCATTGCCCCCATAAAACTTACAGTTTAAAATAGAATATGGAATTTCATCACAATATACCCCATTACAAATGGGACGAGTTTCAAAAAACAGGTTTATTGCGTTATGAATGTGAATTAAGGAGGATCTGGAAACCAGCACTAAATGTAAAGACCAAGCTAAAATCTGAAGAAACAAGAGGTAAGGGGACAAAAATGTATATTCCCATGAACGTGAAAAAGGTTGTTTATGATGAAGTGCAGAGTAAGAGAGAGCTCTGTACAAGATGATGACATCAGAGACCAGATAATAAAGGATCTCTGTAGGTATAGCAACCACACAGATTCATCATCTAACAACCAAGGCATTTTTGAAAGTGAAATGTGTTCCTACTAATAACAACAAGCACTGCAAGGAATGTTCCAGGCAACTATGGTCCTACTATCATCCTAGTCACCAGCCATCTTAAAGCACTGGGCTTTAACCTAAGGGCAATAAAAGTTTTATAGCAGAATGGAAATATGTTGGAACTTGCACATGACTCTGGCTGCTCTGTGGAGAGAATGGACCACAGCAGGATTATTGTAGTAGTCACATGAGATATAATGATGGCCTGCCTGTTATAGGTGTGGCATTCAAGGAAGTGAGAAATGGTAGTGAGAGGAAAAAATGTATCAAGGATATCTCCTAAGATCTTGTTTTATGACTAGATAGATGGCAATGATGTTTAGTAAAGAAGAAACAGAAAAGAACCAATGTTAGCCTGGGGTCATGAGTGGGAAGAGGATGCTTAGTTCTGCTTATGGTCCTGTAGAGTTTAGAATGCCTTTGAGAAAATAAATTATGTAAAATGAGTTAAAAATAAAAAGTGTTTCACAGATGAGAAATCAGAGATAGGGATATAAATCTGTGCATCATTTGCATATCAATAGTGACTGAAGTCATGCTCATTGATATTGCCTTGAAAGTGTTTAAATGGAAGAAGTCATAAGAAGGCTTTAAGGTACTGCAACTTTCTAATGAAGGCGTACAGGAGAATAAAACTG
The DNA here is from genome assembly GCF_001458135.2 of Marmota marmota marmota. Lineage (NCBI taxonomy): Eukaryota > Metazoa > Chordata > Mammalia > Rodentia > Sciuridae > Marmota > Marmota marmota. Next base: position 61,370,319 of record NW_026000026.1, on the reverse strand, counting down.
CAGAGAAGGCTGAAAAAGAGTTCTCTGTGAGGACAGGAGAACTAGTGGAGGAAAATACTGTGGAAATACGGGTAAGAATATAGATGAGAGAGGAAATGGCAATGATGATAGACAGCAGGTCAAGTAAGATGAGAGCTGAAATATGTTACTCAATGTGTCAAAATGGTGGTTAAAGGCATGGATTTGGAAGTAGATTATCCAGATTAAAATACCACCTCCTTAATTTATTGTGTTTCCTGGAGTAAACCACATAAACTCTTTGCCTCATTTTTCTCAATTGTAAAATAGGAATAATGATAGTATTTTTCTCAAGGGACTGTCTTGATATTGCTTATCAAAGTGCTCTTCACACAGACAGGTGAGGATCCCGGAGACCCTTTCAGGAGATTTGTGAGCTCAAATACACTTTTGTAATAATGGTAAGATATTATTTGCCTTTTTCACTGTGTTGATATTGAATAATCATTAAATTAAATATATTATACTTATTATATTTTATTCTTTACATTATATAACAAAATGTGTCAGCTCCACCAAGAACTGCATCTCTCAGTGAGCCAAGATTTTACAAATGACTAATGTGTGACATCCCAATATTTAACGTGGGGAAAAATACCTATCTAATGTGCAATATACTCCAGACTATAAGAAATTCATTGACCTGATTTCAGGCTCAACATTAACTATAATCTTTAGGTTTTAAAATAGTCCTCCATTTTCCAACTCAGTATCTCTAATTGAGGATGGAATTTTTTCATATGCTTCCTGGAAAATATTGTATTGTAACAGATGGAATGTAAAAGAATATGTGGGAGTCTATCTTATACTAAACAGGTTTTTAAAAATCTAAAAAATATTAGATAGTTTTACTCTTTCCAGTACATTGTTTTTGTATTGAATTTTTTTTATTAAACTTGTTATTTACATTAATAGGCAATGGATGTCTCATGGTTGTTAAATTAATTAGAAAATATATACATTAAATTGTTTTAATCTTATTGTTAAATATGAAAATCACAATAAAAATCAAAAGGCTTATGTAAATCAAAGCTCTTTGGGATTTTTAGTTTTCAATTTTTTTTGTCCTGGGGATTGAACCCAGGGACATTCTACCACTGAGCTATCTCCCCAGTCTTTCATTTATTTTTATTTTAAGGCAGGGTCTCACTAAGGCTGAGGCTGGGCTTGAACTTGCAATCCTCTTGCCTCAGCCTCCCAAGTCACTGGGATTTGATGTGTGCCACCATCTCCAGCAGGATCTTTAATAATTTTAACAGTATAAAGAACCTCTAACATTAAAAACTTGAGAATCACTGCTTTTGATGATTAAACCAGCTAATTATTTTGAAATATGAGTTAGTTTCTTATTGTGCAACCCTGCTTCTAAATTCTGTATATGTATCAATAAAGATAGATAGAAAAATTAATAATAAAAAAAATATGACAGGTGGGTGGTAAGAAGATCAGTAGATAAGCAGATAGAGAGAGAAACCCAATCACTAGTTAAACTATTAGAAGTATTTGGGAGGAACCCTGGGGATGGCAGCCAGATGAAGGCATATGGAAGAAAAGGGAGCATTTTTAGAAACACAAAGTCATTCCTAGGAAAAATAATTTTCTGGCTTCTCTAGAGTTTGACCCAACATAAAAATACTGATGTTTGCTTTGCTATCATGTAGCTGTGTTCTAATGTTTTTTCATAAAGAGAAAATAGAAGAAAAAAATCAATGAAAGAAAAATCCAAGGTTTGACCCGGCAGTGTGATAGAAAAAAGAAGCTTCAATGAGAATTCCACAAGGTAAGTTAATACTTCTGAGAAGGAAAAACACTCTGGGAAACAGAAGGCAGACACTTCATTTTAAGATAAATTCTCCTAATCTGATCTTCTCTGTGAGAGAAATCAGCTTCTTCTCTTTATCCTAGCAGAGTCCCTGAAAGTGTAAGTTGTTAACACACACACACACACACACACACACACACACACACTCTCAAGCCTCTTTCTCCTATCTAACTCAAGGGTTGATCTTCTTTTCATCTGAAAAATCCATCAGAAGATCCTATAGAAATTTGAAAACCTGTGAAAAGAAGATGATTCATGGTACATGATAAGTACATTTATAGGGACATTTAAATATATTTAAATTATGTATCTACTAGCTGGGAAATACAGAGTCATGGTAACAAAAAAGGCATGGTATTGGCACCAAAACAGACATATAGACCAGTGGTCTTGGGAAAATTGGAAATCCACCTGTAACAAAATAAAATTAAACCCCTATCTCTCACCTTGCACAAAACTCAACTAAAAAATGTTGGCCCAAATCTTCACCATGTGGGTTTAGAATTTGACTTCCTTAACAAGACTCCTAAACCATAAGAAGTAAAATCAGGAATCAATAAATGGGATGGAATCAAATTCGAAAGCTTCCTCACAGAAAAGGAAATAATAAAGATCATGAAGAGAGAGCCTATAGAATGGGAGAAAATCTTTATCACCTACACCTCAAATGGAGCATTAATCTCAAGATATATAAAGAACCCAAAAAAACTTAATACCAAAACACCAAATAACCCAATTAATAAATGGGTAATGAACTGAACAGACACTTCATAGAAGAAGAAATACAATTGATCAACAAATATATGAAAAAATGTTCAACATCTCTAGGAATTAGAAAAATAAATGTAAATCAAAACTACTCTAAGATTTGCCATACTTCCACTCCAGTTAGAATAGCAATTTTCAAGAAGAAAAGTAACAATAAATGTTGGTAAGGATTTGGGAGAAAATGTACACTTATACTTTGCCAGTGGGGCTACAAATTGGTGCAACCATTATGAAAAGAAGTGTGAAGATTCCACAGAAAATTTGAAATGGAGCCACCATTTGACCCAGCTATTCCACTTCTCAGTTTCTACACAAAGGACTTAAAACCAGCATACTACAGTGACATAAGCATATCAATGTTTATAGAAGCTCTACTCATAATAAACTATGGAACCAACGTAGGTACCCTTCAATAGAAATGGATAAAGAAATTATGGTATATATACACAATGGAATATTACTTAGCCTTAAAGAAGAATGAAATGATGGCATTTGTAGATAAATGGATGGAGTTGGAGAAAATCATGCTAATTGAAGTAAGCCAATCCCCAAAATACAAAGGCTAAATATTTTCTGTGATATGCAGATGCTGAATGGGGGGCAGAGAAGAATAGAGTTACTTTGAATTAGGTAGAGGGAAGTGAAGGGAAGGGAGGTTTATGGGGGTAGAAAGGATAACAGAATGAATATGACATTATTATTGTATGTACATAAATGACTACATGACCAGTATGATTCAAGATTGTGTACAACTAGAATGAGAAATTATACTCCATTGATGTAAGATGTATCATAGTATATTCTAATGTCATGTAAAACGAATTAAAACAACAACAAAAAAGATATAAAAAAAGATCTATATGTTCTGGCTGAAGACTATCCATAAAACTTCCAACACATGATGGATCTAAAGTTAAGAAATTTGAGAATCAGGGAAAATAGTTTGGAGCAAAAATGATGCCTCTGTCACAATTTTTTACTATGTTGCTCTAGAATAATAGACAATCCAGTGTCTTGGTGCCTGCCATAAAGATGAGGTTTAATAAAGGAATGAAGTAGTACTTATGGAAAAGAACACTTACATGGTAAAGTTTCCTCACTTCAGAAAAGTGGAAATGAAAATCTAGAGCTGTTAATTCTTGCTTAGAGTTACAAAATCAACCAAAGAACTAGCCGACCATTCAACATTCTACTCATTTCCCCCCACTCTTCTGAAAATAGTTATATTTGTTTACCATGTACAAGTGGTTACTGTCAGTACATGGTTCACCTCCAAAGAACATAATTTACCCAAATCAGAAAACTACATAGGTAGAGAAGGGACATATTTTGTCTCAGAAAATGAAGAAGACAATTATAAAATTAAAAAAAATGTCAAGACACAATAAAGCAGCAGTCATTTCATCACAAATTATTGAAAATAACATCCTAAGAATCATCCATACACAGAGGATGTGTATAACCAGATCAATCATTCACAGTTATAATCATTTGTTTCTATAAAATGGTCCTGTATGAGACAAAGTCATGGAAATAAAGAAATATCATATCAAATGGAGAAATTGAAGAGAATTTACCTAAAGGACTATTTATAAAAATTTGAGTAGAGTTAAGGTAAATAGAAGAATTGGTGTGAAATACCCAGGGTAGTGATGTGGAGAGTCATTACACCCAGGACTAGAGGAGCAGCCACTGCAAAAGAATGTGGTAGGGTAGAAGCTATGGAGTAAAAGTTACTACCTCTCTCTCCTTCCATCCGTCTATCTCCTGACTGTGCCTAATCTGACCAAACCTAAAGCCAGAGGGGCAGTTACACATATTGATGCTGTTCGAAATGGTAACCATTGATTTCATATTCCATACTTACTACTATAGTTTTTGAAATCACCTAAAATTAATGGACTGTGGAATGAGTACAAGGATTTAATGCTGTTTCAAAATCTAACTTCATTGGGGAAACCTAGACATGTTTGCTGAATGATCTACAGCATAAAGGAATAATGTTCAGCAACACAGTATCTTACATAGTCCAATTATGATAATATATGTTCCCACATTTGGAGTTAAACAGTGGGTAGACAGTAATCATTGGTAGATGTTGAACAGGTGGAACTATTTATTTTCAGGAGAGTAGGAAGAAATGATTAGAATGTGAGAAGGTTCAGGATGCAGAATTATGTATCTGGAAAGATAAATGGAGAATAGCTGGGAAAATTCTGGAACACAGTGTTGCTGTCTCTTAAGCTTCACGAAACTCAGAGCCATTCCTAAGGACCAAGTAAGTTCTATGCACTAGACCCCATACTTCCAGATGTCATATATATGAGGGGACCCACTGAAGAGAGGAAACAGTTGACTTCATGTTCAAACACACTAGGGCAGAGTTGCAGATCACCTTAAGCTGATGGATTGTGGAAGGACGACAAGTATCTCACGCTGTGTTTCAAAATCTAATTTCATCAGTCAATCCTAGGAGACCAGAAAGTGCCTGCTAAGGAGCTGACACATAAAGGAATAATGTTTAGTAATACAGAGTCCCAAGAGGCACTCTAGATGGTAAACTGATGAATAAAACAACTGACTGAGTAAGGAGGGAAAGACATTGCTCAAGATATTGCTAGCTACTTCTCAAAGAGACCACACGGTAAATGATAGTAACCTCTAGGAATATCTTTCTCCTAAGGGTGCTAGGAATTCAAGACTATTAAGAGAAACATAGGGAAGCAGATGACAAAACAATAACATCCAATTCTTCTATCAGGAAAATATTTGTCTAAAAGGTGCCTAAAGGCTGGGCGTGGTGGTACACACCTGTAGTCCCAGCAGCTCTGGAGGCTGAGGCAGGAGGATCACAAGTTCAAAGCTAGCCTCAGCAATTTAGTGATGCCCTGAGTAACTTAGGGAGAACCTGTCTCTAAATAAAATAGAACAAAGGTCTGGGGATGTAGTTCAGTGGTTAAGCGGGCCAGAGTTCAATCCCTGGTACCAAAAAAATTAAAATTAAAATTAAAAATGCCCCAAATCTAAAAACTGTCAGTAAGGCCTGAGGTGAAAGGTATGATCCAAGATTTCTGGCTCTGTGCTAGGGCTAACAAAATTCTTAAGCCTTTTGGGCATTGTTTATATAACTATCCTTCCTGTCTTCCCCATTCTTGAGTGCTACATAAAGTAGAATAGTGATTGATATTTACTGTTTGAATATATCTGGAAAAATGGGACTGGGGTTGTGGCTCAGTGGTAACGCGCTTACCTAGCATGCATGAGGCACTGGGTTCGATTCTCAGCACCACATACAAATAAATAAAATAAAGGTCCACAAACAACTAAAACATATTTTAAAAAAGAATATATCTGGAAAAATGAAAATAGTTGTTCAAATGTCTCATATGAAAAAGAAAAACAATTTGAGCATATTGGTGATTTGAAAACACAAATAGATACTGAAGTTAGCCTTCAGATCACCAATAGGAGAGGTGCACAAAAGAGGATTATATTTCATTTCACCTCATAGTTATGACCTTAGTCAAAATAGATTTTGATATTCAGACAAAATTATATATTGTATGGTATGATACATTATCCCTCATGGCTATTCTTATTCTGAACTTGAATAACCTGAGTAAATTTTTCAGACAAGTACTTAATGAAGCCAATATTTATTTTTTTAAAAAAAAATATTCTTCACAGGACTATGGCCTCTAATATATCTCTTTTAATTGGGATCAAGTTTCCTGATCCAGACCCCTCTGGCATTTTCTACACCATATGTTCAAAGTACATGGAGTCAATCCACTATGCCAGCTGTGATCTCATTATGCAGAAAGCACTATAGTTTGGACAGCATGGTTCACACAGATTATTCCAGTTTAGCAGAGGTATGCCAGAAGATAGGTTTGTGTTAACGTGTGAGGTGAAATTGAAGATGAAGATTGATAGAGTCTGGGGTAAGGCTCTATAACAAGTGAATTTTCATAACAAAGACTCTTTCTCTTGTAAACTTAGTTATTTCCAAGAGAATGTGGTAAAAATATTTTTTATTTAATTTGATGGTCAGTGGAAATCATTGGTGGCTTCAGAGAGCTATGTAAGTGTGTATATGATACAATACAGTCTGCCTAGCTAGGTTTGTAATGCAGTAAAAATTAAGGTCAAAAATTTCATATTAGTCTAAGATAGAAACATTTTTTTTTTAGAAAGTTCTATAAATTGCCAGGCACAGGGGCACATGCCTGTAATCCCATCAGTTTGGGAAGCTAAGACAAGAGGATCACAAGTTCAAAGCCAGCCTCAGCAATTTAGCAAGGCTCTAAGCAATTTAGTGAGACCCTGTCTCAAAATAAAAAGTGGTGGGGCTAGTTAAGTGACCTGGGTGCAAACCTAGTAAAAAAAAAAAAAAAAAAAGTCTATAAGTCCAATTTTAAATTTTTAAAATTTATTCTCTTTATCTCTCTGAAAAAAATATTGTACACACTTTCCCTATTGCCATCAGATTTGGGCATGTGACTTGAGATGCTCTTCCTTGTTCTATTTGAATTCAGGCATCCACATGTGATTTGTTTAGGTTGGTGAAGTGTCACTTCAGGGAACAAGGAGTTCTCATTTCTCTCTCTTCTCACTGGAAAAAAAAAAAAAGACATGATGTTCCAAATAGAGACTGTTCTATCAGCCTGAATTCTGCAGTGAATATGACAAAGTTGAATAGGAGATAACCACTGATAAATATATGCCACATAGAAGAAATGTCATTGTCAGCGTGTCCATTTTGTGTCCAGGTACTTGGTGTCCCAAACAAATAATTGAGCAAGATACACACAAGTAACAGGCAAAGTACAGCTTTATTGAAGGTGAGGGTGGCAGTAGTACTCTGGAAACTAGAGTAGAGTGGGCTGAGCAAGAAAGACCGGATGGAGGCCCTGCTGTCTAGATATTAATGTCTTATAAGCTGAGCTATAAGGCATTCACTTCCCTATACAGACCAGATTGAAGGCCTTACACCATTTGCTCCCATTGGTTACCTTATGAATCTTGATTAGAATATTGTCCAATTTTACCCATTGGTCATTTTAAAATACTGAGCCCATGGCAGGATTCCTCATGGTGATAAGTCCTCAGTGGTGGGAATTGTCATGATAATGAGAGTTAGGGACAGACTGTTCCTCTGTCTTGTCTGTGGCATCCTTCTTATAACCCTGCCTAACAGAAATAAGTTTTGTTGCTGTAAAACAAGTAGATTTTTAGGTTGTTTTACTTCAGCATAATCTAACCTATGTCACCAAATGGAATAATGCATTGAAACATTCATGTTTGAAAGACAACTTTTAATCTTTTTTTTTTTTGACATTGACAAGATTTCAAATGGCTTGAATTCTTTATCATGGTTTTAAGCTGGGGAATGTATCCAATCAAAAAGACTAAGGAAAATTATACCCTCAATCTAAAGATATTTAAAATAATTCACCGAGGGAAAATTACACTAAGTTGACAATGGTTTTTGTTGTGTATGCTCCTTATACTTGCAAGCAATTTCTTATGGAGCAGCTAAAAAATGTTTACAAAATAGCTCAGTATGAGAATAAGATGGTATTCATTCTTAGTTTCACTTAGCATCAGAAGACTAACAATTGTATAAAGGTCACAATCAAATAAATGCTGAGAAGACAGAAGATTTAAACTCAGCTTTGAATTTGTGCCAGTGACTAGACTTCATTATGGCGAAGAACTGAGCTATTCAAAGTTAGGGAGTATTTACTCCACTGTAGATGAATTCAAATGCCCAAAGTAAATTCAGATAGGAAAAATAAAGTTTCTAATAAATAAGAATCTATTTGGAATTCAAGATTTCACTACATTATTGTGATTAGACATGTTTTTCAGGGCCTTATCTTAAACCCATGAAAGATAAATAAATCAGTAAGAAAGGTACAAAGAATACATATATAGAAATCAGTTAGAAAGTGACTTAAATTCTATCATGACTTTTTATAAGTCACATGACTTTGATAAATTCTTTTTGTTTTCCTGTTAGAAATATTTGAATAACATCTATTCACGGGGTCGGTGTAAATGCAAAACGTGAAATGCAGCTATTAAAATGAACATAATGAGTTCACTTTATGTTGATTTATGTACATAAAACTATGTTTTAATAATAATAATAATTGGTAAATACATGCACAGAATGTAAAATTCATTTATCAACCTCTGTGCTAGACTCTGTTCTAGTTACTTGGGACCTACAAGTGAACAAAACAGAAATCCCTGCCCATATGCACCTTGCATTGTAGTGGGGAAAATCATAACTAACAAGAAAGGTATAGTGTGTTTTAGATACTAACAAATGCCATGAAAAAAAAAAAAAAAAAACTTGAGCAAGGTTAGAATAGTTTTTGTGTGTGTGTGTGTGTGTGTGTGTGTGATACTTGCTGCAAATTTAAATAAGATGGACATGTAGGCCTCAATGAAATGATTTTTGAAGAATGATCTGAGAAAGATAATAGGTAAACATAGTAATAAAAACCTGCTAAAACAAGGGCTTGATATAATGCATTATTCAGAATTAATCAAAGGCCAAATATTCCTTCATAGATGGAATAAAGAATATATATATATATATATATATATATATATATTAGTTTTTGGTGGACACAACATCTTTATTTTATTTTTATGTGGTGCTGAGGATCAAATCCAGTGCCCCGTGCATGCCAGGAGAGCGCATTACCGCTTGAGCCACATCCCCAGCCCTAAAAAAAAATCTTTATATATCAAATATAATAAGCATACACTGAATTTCTAAGAAATTCAGTTATTGTATTTTATTATATTCTGACAAAAGTCTTTTTCTTCTATCTCTTCATGGACATCTCAAAAAATATGCAGAATATTTCATTTAAACTATTACAGGCAATTAGGAGTCTTCAGTATATTCCAGAAAAATGATTTCATTTAAGTCTTGTCATTTTACTTAAAAAAACAGCATTTCATAAAACCTACTGAAATAATTGGCATGAAGTAACACAGTGGTATAACCTTGCAACTCACCCCAATATTATTGGTGGCAGAGAGGCTATACCATGCAACCCAGCAGATGTTTTGTCAGACACCAGGCTTAGTCAGAATCTGACTCCTCTTCCCTGTAGGCTGTTGAATGAAAATACACACTGATAATTTCTATCACAGTGATCCATAGGGGATGAAGAATTGCACACCTTTCAAACTGTCCACTCTGTTATAAGTGCTGATAACTTATGATGGAAAAGTGCAACTAAAGCAAAATGAGGTTTTTGAAGTACTCCACTTAACTATACTCAAATGCAGTAAATGTAACCTTGATCTAAAAGTCCAAGTAGTTCTCAGAAGCACAGTATACTTCAGAAGCTATATGTATTTATGACTCTGGCCCCACAAATTTATGATGATTTCCTTCTGGGTATCTAAACACCAAAATCTGACTTTTGATTTATTATGTATTTAGAATTCTTACTTTTAATAGTTAATTTTAAGAACACATATTTCTGTCACTTATAAAGGAAAATACATAAAATAACTACTAGGATATAGTTTCCCCATGACCATATAGCCATGCTTGCTTGAAGAAAGCCAGCCATGCATTAACAACAAAAGTTAACACTTCTGTTGTGGCTGATGCTACGTCCATTGATGGTATTTTCTAACCTTTATGGTTATACTGCTTTTTTTTTTTTTTTTGCAAGTCAATGATTATTTTTCACAGGAAATTTATTTTCTAATATCTAGAGAAAAACATTCATAGTGCACTTGTGCCCTTTCTTTAAGTCCAATCAATTTCGCTCAAGAAAAATATGGTCTTTGCAACAAGTTTCATGTTCTAACAACCAATGAAATATGCAATGAAAACACAGGCAGTATGTTCCACTGTAATGAAAACATGAAAGTTTATGAAAGATAAAGCACAGAGGTAGCATAGTGTTCTATGTTCCCTAAATATATTCCAGTCTGTCTGCTGAAGTGGGCACTTCATAGTACATCCTGACTATAATTTAATCACTTTCGGTAAATGAGTACCACTTACTGTAAATCTGATCATAATCTGCTCTAAAGGATTTCTGCAAACTTTTTATTTGCTGTCAGACCCCTTTTGAAAATAAATTTTCCCACTGTAGACTAACCCTTAAAGTCACAATGATGCTCTTCAGGGTTCTTTGTGAAAGGAACACAAGCTAATTCAAATATGAGAATTGGCAGCTTATAACATAAAACCACAAGCATTCGAAACCTTTTGGCTCACTTCAATGCAGTAACAAATTTGACGTGTTGTTTTAAATCTTGCTCTTTTTTACCAAATGATTACAAGAATTACCATCAATTATTGTTGTTCAATTTTATTTTAATTTGTTTAATATTAGTAAATTTCAAATATATAAAAAGGGATATTTTTTTAAATGCTGTATATTCCTATCATGTAATGTTAATTATTTTCAATATATGATTAATTTTATCTCTTACAACTCCACCTAGCTGTCCCATCCCATGATATTTTGAAGGAAATCTTGCACATCATATAATTTTATCCTTAAAATATAGAATATAGATTATATAGAGATTACATAGTTCTTTTTCAAAAGCATAATCTCAACATAATTGCTTTCTAAAAATTTCCAACGATTTCTTGATTTCAACAAATTTGAACACAGTGCTCAAATGTTTTATTATCTCATAAATGTCTTAATTTTAAAATTCTTTATTGAATAAAGACCCAAATAAGGTCCACATGTTGTTACTGGCTGTTATGTTCTTCTTATGTCTCTTTTAATATAATCTGTTTCCACTCCTCACATCCCCCCCACACACACGCAGAGACACACTCTCTCTCTCGCCCTCTCTCTCTTCTTTGCAATTCATTTGTTGAAGAAACAAGATTTATTGTGTATCCAGTTTCCCATAGTCTGCATTTTGAGAACAGCATCCCTGTGGTTCCTTAACACATTCCTCTATTATGTACATTTCCTGTAAATTCGAAATTGAATCTAGAGGCTTGATCAAATTCACATTTAGTATTTTTGGCTAGAGTACTCCATATGTGCTGTTATTATGTATCTTCAGTAGTTAAAATATACACATTTTAACCAAGATAGGGTTATGGTTCAAAGCATGGGTCCTGGAGAACAAGTCCATGGAATCTAATCCTGGTTTTGCCTCATTCTGTAAGTGAACTTAAGCAAATGAATTAATCAGGGTTTGAAATTTTTCATCTAAAAAATGGAACAATGAACACATAACATTCTTCAAAGACAAATGAACTCAAATAAAGTACTCCACATAGTAGACATATAAGCACTCAATAAATATTAGCTATATCAATATTGCAAAGTAGCTGAAATTAATTATAGGGAGGAATATGCAGAAAAGATCTGCAACAATTTTAATTCATATAGCAACTAAATTGCTGTGTGAATCAATAGCAATTTTTCTAATCTAGTAAGTCTAGTAAGGATGGATTTTCCATACCTAATAAAAAAAAAAAAGTTGAAATGTGAGTGGACTAAAAGGTTCAAATGTATCAGGGAACTGGTAATGAAAGTTGCAGCCTTTTGTTGGTAGGTCAGTGATTGAACACCCACGGGTTACTAGAGACGGAAAGTAATTGCTGCTTACTGCCTCTGTAAAATGCATTGTGCCTTTCAACATACACCATTCTTGCCTCACCCTCAGAGAAGAGCCACAAGCACTTATTTTACATTTTATTCTTTCCTAAATACACTTTGACAGTATCAAGTGAAGCAAAACCATTCTCTTAGCTTTGCAGAAGGAAGGGGTTCGGTTCTTGCTTCCTCAAAAATAGTTGAGGAAGAAAGTTTTCACTTTTAAAGATAGGGCATAAATGTTCCAGACCTTCAATCAGTAGTTTATAGAATTTATAAGGGAATAAAATCACTTAATATGCATTTTTTAAATCATAGTCTTGAGAATGTCTATTAACTAAGGATTTAGCAAATGTTAAGTTATAAAATCTATACGATTGGAAAATGGTGAAGATTTGAAGTCAGATGAGCAATGGAAAGTTTAGGCTGGATATTTAAGGAAACTACCTATTAGCAAGAACTATTAGATAATGGAATGGTACTTTTCTTAAGCTCCATAAATTTCAAAAGTAAATTGGAAAACATATTGGAAGAAAATGTTCCACCTCACCAGGGGAATAAATGAAATGGTCTTTTCATCTCCTTTTCTATAAGCTGGTCTGCAAATTAGATGTATAAAGTTTACCTATCCAAATCATGAACACAGTAAGTCCAATATTAGGCTTAGTCTGAGTTTCACTGGGAAAAGTTCCATTTCCAGATCCTCAACCAAAAGCTGAATAATACCAATATGGAAATTTGGAGCAAAATCAATTGTTAAAGTCAGATTATGAGATTTTAACTGCCATTCTAAAACTACTTATACTGCCATTCAGTGTTATTTCCACTTGCCAGATCAACACCCAAGAGTCATTTTGACATTTAAAAAAAAAAATCCCAATTATACATCCAACTGCTGATTTACAAAGCAAACAGCAACCTGTGATTCTGGCTCTAAAACCCAGTTTGCCTTAGGGATAGATGGATGAAAGAAAGTCTAGCCTACTGTTTAAAGGCTAATATTCCTGCATTTCCATATCCCATTTAGGGCAGACAGACTTTAGCACTTCAGCTTAAGCAGTATCACTTTATAGAAGGTGCTTGAGTGGAGTAGGCAGCAAGCTGGAATGGGATAATAAATGGCAAAGAAGCAGAGGCTGCTGCTGCGGCAGGTAGGCTTCCATGCCAATTGCCAAAGGAAAATGGCTGTGAAAAGCTAACACATTTTTTATCCATGGGCAAAGGATGAGAATTTAATAGTAAAACAGCAAATTGAGTGTCTGTCCTCTTACTTCTTACTAGAATTTCTTTGTTGTCCTTTGCGTGGGGAAGGTTAACAGCTCAACCTAATTCTTCGCGCCAAGGAACTTTATAGGCTGTCATTTGGTTAAGGTCTAATGGGCCTTCCGGGATTTGATAACTGAATGCTGTGCTCAGTGGAGCAGGCTGCTCTGCAGAGGGCCTGGAAAGAATGTTTGAGTTGGAGAGAAGGTGCTGCTGCTCCAACTGCTTTTCCACCTGCAAAAACAAAACCTTTGGGGACAGTAGCACTGTAGTTAACAGGAGGCCAGACTCACTCACCCTGGGATCCCAGGAATGAGAAAGGTGTTAACTTAGCCAGCTCTTCTGTTTTGCCAAGGATTTTCAGGGCTTGCTGTTTTTGGCAAAATTTTAAAATATCCCACTTCTCTCACCCTGAGCTTTTCCCTTTCCATTTCTTTAGGGATGGCTTTGGGTATTGGGATGACTAGTCCAAACAGAAAGACAGATTTTTAAGAGGATGTGAGATTCGCACTGTGTGATTCCCCACACGCCTCTAAGCAGCACTTGGCTGCCATGGAGAGTTGAAGGAGGGACCCAGCACCAATAAAAGGACCAGTTGCCAACCACCTCGACCTCAGGGTTGGAAAGTGACACTCCTAAAACCCCAAGCTGACTAAATCACATGGAAAGTTTCAAAACATTGCCAATTGAAAACGCTGCAGCTTTCACTCAGCAGGCTCCAAAAGCCAGTTCATATTTATCTAGGGAGAACTGGCACAAAAGTCCTGATGCGAGCACCTTACAGCTATTTCTGTCTTTAAATTTCCAGTGAATGATCTGAATCATCTGAATCAGCCTGTTGTGATATAGTGAGATAGTGACATAGTCTTTCATTCCAAACTTAATGTTTCAGAAGTTTAAGTGATGATTATAAAATAAACACACACCCTTTAATTTATTTTTATGTTTCTTTAAACATTTTTATTATCATGAATTATGCATAACATAAAATATGCCATTTGATCCATTTTAGTGTCCACTTCAGTGGCATCAATTACATTCACAAGTTAAACAGCTCCTACTACTTTTTCCAAAGTTTTCCATCACCCCAAACAGAAACTCCACAAAAAAAAACTTGTAAAGGGTGGTGTTTTTGCTTACACATTCACCATAATTTGTGTTCCATACAATCTCAAAATAATCATAATTAGCATTCATGTATTTTCAGAAAATAAATAAATTATTGTAAAAGTGTAGAACTAATGGCAACTGAACACTAAATCTGCATGATTCATACAGTAGTTTTCATTAATTTCATTTAATTAATCAAGCATTTTTGTATTATGTAAAATTTTAGTTGTAAGACCTGTAACCTAAAAAATTATCCTACTGCTTGGAAAAATAGCTGAAGCAATGTAAAATAAACAAATACAGGTTTTAAAAAAATGTAAAACTACAAAGATGAGTTCACAAGGCCAGGAGTATCAAGGCATGACTAAATTCTACAATTCTGAAATTATTTAAAAAAACATTTTCAAATTAATCAACAGATTAAAAGTATGTTTATGAAAATTTGAAATGTCTTTAAGTGAGGATATGGAATATAAGTTTATAGTGCATATATAATGTTATCTCAGCCACTGATTAAAATTGCCCTATCTTTCAAAAAGCAAAACTAAAATATGAAATATAGATTTTCCAGTTTTAGGCACAGCTGCTTCTCATTTCAGTCAATTCTTGTTCATTGATTAGTAAATCCAATCAATGGCAATGACAATTTGAGAAGTAAATCCCTCCATCAAATCTGAAATCTTGCATGTTGCATCTTTGAAGTTTGCCCTTTTCTTTCATCACAACACATTTCAATGCCATGTGAGGTGAGTGCATCATTTATTTTAATCCTGTTGAAATGAACGGATGAAGCTAAATAACAATGCAAGCCTTTTTCCATATAGTGCTGTAATTCACTTTGAAGTGATAGCACTTTTAGGATTAAGATGTATACATTTTGGTTGTTTGACTAGTTACCCTTTCTTTGTGTACTATATTAATAAGAATTTAAAGCAAGACTAAGTCACAGCTGCCTTCTAATATAAGTCTTAGAGTCTTAAACAAAATTCCACTGGAGCAGCCAACCAAGATGAATAACTATTTTAAAGGGAATAAAACTATCATTTGGTAACTACAGACTATAGGATTCTCTTTCATTACTCGAGTTAGAGTGACAATCAATAAAATTAGTCTTGAAAATATTTTCATTTATTATCACACTGTCAGTATTACAATGAAAAAAAATTGAAGTACTATTGAAAAAAAATTAATAAAGATTAGATCCCTAACTTGATTCTTACTGTACAAATCAATTCATCTAACAAATCAAAAATTGTATGAGGAATATTCAAAACAGATATTGTCTAAAAGATATTTATAACAGTTATTTATTTAGAACATATGACAAATTTCAATGTAATGTGATTTTTGAGAAGATAGATTCTTCTCGAAATAGTTGTATACCAAAAGCTCTATTGTATAATATTTATATATTAATTTGTTAACTTGTTTTAAATAAAGCTTAAGTTCTAACAGATTCCATTATAGAAGTTATTCACAGAAAGTGTTCACCAAAGGAAATTTCCTAACATATCACCATCTAAAAATGATTATTGTTACCATTTCAAATCATTTCTTCTTTTACTATAGTGCTATTCAATTTTTTTCTAATTCAAAACTAATGTATACCAACAGTGAAAACTTGGATAAATTAATAGCTACAATGTAAAATAATAAATTATAAAACCTACATATTTCAACCATTTAAAGGTAATCTTGTAATTACATTGGCAAATGTTTTGAGCCTAGTTTTATATTTATATCCTTTTATCCAAACATTGTAAATGTTATTAAGTTATCTTTCTTCTAATTAAACTATAACTAAATACTTAATGCAGAAAAATTTGTAGGAGAGTAAAAAGGATGTACTAAAATTATACATAATCTCACCAGTAGAAATCTATTGGTAGTTTCATAAAGATACTATCAACATAGTTTGAAATGTTTATTTTCTCATTTTCCATAAATAGCTAAAACCTTTTAAATTTGATTTGGAATACTTCAAAGTAATATATAAGGGTCCACTTAAAGAAGAAAAAGTCAGAACTATTCTTCAATACCATCAAAGTGAGCCATGCTAATTGGCAAGTCTTATTCTTAGTTTTCAAAGCCCTCCCACATCCTCACACCTTTCAACAAACTGTTGCCAACCTCATTTTTCCCCACCTCTTAGCAAGTCAGCTTCTTTCTGTTCCTCATTTCCACTTTCCATATTCTACTCATGCTCTTCCCCATCTTTTCAAGACAGCTTTTCTTGCTGTTGTTATTACCTCCCGTGAGTGTATGTGTGCATGTGTGTTTAGTCAACCCAGGTCTCGTCTTCCTAGAAGTTTGAGTCAAAGGTTTCCTTAAACAATGTGTCCTTTTCTACAGCTCTGACATGATATCCCTGAGAGATAATTGAGGTACAGAGCAAAGCATGGGGAAACAAGGAAAGGACCAGGTTATTAGACTTGACCGGGCAATTACAAGAAATAGGGTAAAGTATCAAACTCCTGGAACTTGACTACAGGATCAGAAAAGGATCTGTGACATTGCTGACCTTTGCAGGGAGGTTGAACTACTACCTTCAAGCTTCAAATGAAAACAGAATTTGTTTCTAACCAGGTCAAAAAACTGCCCAAATAACCCCAAGGTTAAAAAAATGAAAGAAGTTGGGAAAGGAAACCAGGCAAGGAGGTGTTATTCTCAATGATTTAAGTTAACACAATAATGTGATAATTAGGGTTGTTCTAGATCTTGTCAATACTGAAGTTTGTATAATTTGTGAAGCTGTCTAAGGAAAAAAAGATACAAAATTACAAATGGTAAGTACCACATGAAAACCTCTATTGTAGAATCAGTAAAGATGATAAAACCTTATTGAAGATTTATAAATTTAGATGTATCTTTTTCTATCTCTTTAGAAAATTTATAAATATGGTTATATGGACATCCTTCCTGACACCAACCTGCCTCTGTTGTTGGCTAACCGGGGTTTGTTCAAATGAAGGGTGCTAAACTGAAATTTCATTAGCTTCCTGGGAAATGTGCTGTCTTAGGTCGTTTTGTGGTACTGTAATAGAATACACAAGACTGGACACTTTATAATGAACAGAAATTTATCTCTCAAGTTCTAGAGGCTGGAAAGTCTCAGATCAAGCCACTGGATTCTGCTGATGGGTTTTTTTGCTCTGTCATCCCATGGCAAAAGGGAAAACAGAAGGTAAGAGAGAAAAAGAGAGGGACAAAAAGAAGCTGAACTTGTCCTTTTGGCAAGAATTCATTCTTATAATAATGACATTAACATGCAAACGAAAGTAGATTCCTCCTGATGGAATCATCTCTCATTAGGCTCCACCTTCTAGCACTATTGCACTGACTATTAAGTTTCTGACATCTGTTTTTTTTGGACACAAACTATAGTATACAACAAATATAGACAACTGTGAGAACTAAGAAAAGAAGAATATGAAAGTGCCATAGTCCAACAGAGGAAGAAGACTTAATTGACTCTGAGGGAAAGGTGTGAGGGTGGGGATTTGCTCATACTGTGGCCTTGAATACTTCCTGGAATTTCAACAGGAAGGCAGACAGCGTTCAAACCAGGAACAAGATGCCCACCACTCTTCAGCTTCACCTTTAAGCTTCCCTGAATGTGAAGGTAGTGATCACATAAGCTCGCCTCAGACACAATTCTAGGAAGCCCCCTCTAGTCTTTGGTGTGTCCAGATACCTACTGGTGTTCAGCTGGATCAGAGGAGACAGTCCTTAACAGTCAGTGACTTACCAGTCAAGTTATCGCCTGTTAGGGGGTACAGTCTTGTGTGCCCTCCAGCAGATGAATACAACTGGAAAATATCACGCTAAGTCAAATAAGCCAGACTCAGGAAGTCAAGGGTTGAATGCTGTCTTTCATGTGTGATGCTGAAGCTAAAGAAGGGAAGGGGAGGGCAGGCAGGCATACCATGAAAATAAAAAGGAGTTGAGTGGAGTACAGAAGGGAATAGATGGGGAGAGAGGAAAACAGAAAAACTGCAAATAAAATTGACCAATTTTTTCCTATGTCCATATATGAATTTACCACAGATAAATGATTTAAGTTATCTGTGTATATCCATAAAGTACTAATTTTAAAAAAAATGGAAGGAAGACTAATAATAAGAGGAAGGAGAACAGTGGGAAGGAGGAGGGGAGGAAAAGAGAAAGTAATGGGAACTGAAATGAAGCAAATTAAATTCTATGCATATATGATTATGTCAAAATGAACCTCACTATTACTATTATGTATAACTACAATGCGCTAATAAAAAATATTTTTAAAAAATAAAAAGAAATCTGTTTTTTTTTACTATAAGCACATCTGCATGAAAAATAATGAAGAAAAATTCTAATGTTATTAGAATAAAAGGTTAGATCTAAAAAAAAAATAACAGGAATAAAAGCAGATATGACAGAACAGATGATGCCCAAGGAAAAGCAACTTGGCAAGACCCTGGGTTAAATCCCTGATACCAAGTTAAAAAAAAAATTCAGATTAGATTTAAGTGTACAGATTTGGAATGAGGTGAAAGAATGAAGACATAGATTGAAGCCCAATCTCAGAGGATCTTGGGAATGCTAAGGACAGTGCACTGAATTCGAATGGCAATTAGAACAACACAGAATAGAAATGAGGTTTGTATTATTTTAGGTACTAGTTTGCTGTAAACAAGGACCAGAAATTTCTCATGATATGCTAAGGCCATTCAGCAAATCAGAAGCAGAACAATCAGCAAGTTGCTTGAGTTTTATTATCACCTCAGATAAAGTCAAGAAAATTCTATGTTTAAAAATGTGAGTACATGTTATATAAAACAAAAATCAAGAGTCTTTGGGCTGGGATTGTGGCTCAATCATAGAGTGCTCGCCTAAAATGTATGAGGCCCTGGGTTCGATCCTCAGCACCACATATAAATAAATAAAATAAAGGTATTATGTCCATCTACAACTAAAATTTAAAAATGAGGCTTTTCTCATAGAAAAAAAATTCTATAAAATAATAATATATGTAAATGAAATACATTTGTGAATAATAAATACAATGTGTTAATAAAAATAGTTCTGCTTGAAGTAGTTAAACAGATCTTAAGAGTTAGATTTGCTGCTGGGCACAGTGGTGCATGCCTATAATCCCAGCAGCTCTGGAGGCAGAGGCAGGAGGATCGCAAGTTCAAAGCCAGCCTCAGTAATATAGCAAGGCCCTAAACAACTTAGCAAGGCCCTGAGTTCAATCCCTGATACTTGGTGAAAAAAAAAAAAAAAAAGATTAGATTTGCTAAGGTGCATTTTAACTTCATCATCTACTGTCTGATTTTTAGCATGCTGCTCAATTTTGTTTATCAACTTCATCATCAGTAAAATAGAACAGATAAAATCCACCTCATTTTGCTGTGATGAAGATCCACAAGAGATGACTTAGGAAAGCACTCAGCAGTACCTGGCTTGGTTTATGCTGGTGAGCATGTTAGCTGTAGTTCTCATTCTTCTCTATTCTTCTCTTTTTCTCATTCTTCTTCTCTCTTGTGTCAAGCTTTGTTCTTCTCAATGCAGTTAACAAACTGCAGCCAGTGAACACTCTGAAGTCAAATATGATCATGTCTTATCTGCCTCAACCTGAGGCAAGAATGAGTAATACCCATCACATTCTTTTTTTTTTTAGAGAGAGAGAGAGAGAATTTTTTAATATTTATTTTTCAGTTTTCGGTGGACACAACATCTTTATTTTACTTTATGTGGTGCTGAGGATCGAACCCAGTACCCCGCACATGCCAGGCGAGCGTGCTACCACTTGAGCCACATCCCCAGCCCCCATCACATTTCTTATATGACCTGATCTCTCATGACCATCCTAGCTCATTTTTTAATATTTTTTTATGAACATTTTAAGGTCCAGTCCTGGCTAGGCTCCAGGGCATGCAATTTGTGGCTGCAAGTTCTGTAGCAGTAGTTACTCTTAGTTCCTCCCATTTTTTAGCTCTTCATTTAGTTATCTCTTCAACGGAGATGCCTTACCTAATGTTTTAAGATGGACCTAGCTGCCTTTCCTCAGAGGTCCCAGCACACCCTCTTCTGATCTCATTCCTACCCTTAGGAAATGGTATCAAGATTTTCTGCTTATAGATCTGGATCCTCAAGTTCCAAATTCCGTGGGGGCAAGGACTATGTCTAGTTCACTTCTTGCCTGTGCAGCAAGCAGAGCAGCTAATAAACAAATCCTTACTGAATATATAATTAAGAATGAGAGTGGTGTTTAGCTCCAGGGAGGAAATGAGTATTGACTGTATTGGGGCATGAGGAAAACTTCTGGCATGATAGAATCTATATCTTGATCTGAATAATAGTTACACAAGTACATACATGTGTAAAAATGTATTGAGCTGAACTCTTAAAATGGCTGAACTTTTTTTACCTTTATGAAAATATTTTAGTACTCCATTTTTTGAATTTAAAGAAGTACAAAAAATGCAAAACTCACTCTGTTGTTGTAAGTCAGGTTAGTGGTTACCGTTGAGGTGAGCTGGTCACCCGAAGGGAATGTTGATTTTTTTTCACTTTACTTAATATAAAACCTAGTTTCCAAGGTATTTTCAGTTTACAAAAGTTCATCACGCCATATGCCTATGTATGCCTATGATATATGCACATTTACATGTGTATATTATACTTGAAAAGTCAGAGCAATAATGAGAAACGCACCATATGTGTGTATGAGTATATAACAGAGATCTTCCTAACATAGATCTTCCTATTTCTGATGAGAAAAACAAATTAGTTTTTTAAACTATGTCTCTAGTTCCACATCAGAATCAGTGAAAAATAAAATTGCAAAACTTACTTTCTCTCTCTACTATATTATCCACCTGTATGGATGAGTACTTACAAGTACAGATTTATGCATACATGCAAGTTAATCACACATTTATTATTAACTTTATACAATGGTGAAAAAACGGAAATGTCTCTATAGCTCAACTCTTTTAGATGTTATTTTTAATACGTGGCTCTTAAGAACAATTATCTAGAATTACTTTTGGTGTAAAGTGAATTTTTTTTTCAATTATTTTCTTTCAAAGATCTTCTTAGAGGCAAAAAAAAAAAAAAAAAAAAAAAAAACTTTACTCTTTCCTCTTGCCTTAGATGAACTATTGTTTAAAACAAGACACACAGAAAAATAATTTAGATACTTCTACTAAAGATGTTCATAAAGCATTCCTAATGCTTAAAAAAAAAGTTTCACAGACTATGTAATTTCCCTACAGAGCATTTGTGCATGATTTGGTTTTATTTGGTATACCTACTCTGACAGCAGGAGTTCTGATACAGGCATACATTTAGCAGCCACATTGTGAACAGCATGAATAAAGGAATAAACATAACCTCCAGTCAAAGTATCAGCACAAGTCCCTAATGCCTAAAAGTAAGAAAGGTGGCTGAATGATAGCCGGCAATATTTCCATTGACTAACTTCAATCAAGTTCAAGTTAAAAAGCAAACCAACGAGATAAAAAGGTATCAGACCACAAAGAAGAACTGAGGAATCAAGACTTACCCCACCATCCCCACTCCACATCATTTTAAAAAAGTAATACCACAATTTTTATATCATTACTGATTTCAAAACACAACTGCATTTTATTTAAATAAAAAGTGATGATATTGTTTTAATTCTCTTTTGTGTGTATATTTTAGCTTCCAAACACATGTTTCAACAATTTAGAAAATACTGTGCTCAAAGAGGGATTTCAGGTCAGCTTTTTTTCTTGACCAGAGGTACGATCCAGAAATACATCAGTCATTGGTGTCAATTTGTGACAGTTCAAATTGCCAAAGGTATTTGGTAAAGTAATGGCTGTCAGAACTGTAAAGGTTACTGGACAGTCAAAACAAATCAATTACAACTGCTACCAAAATGTTCTCACATTTCGTGTTAGTGAAAATGGGTGTGTGTGTTCATTCTTGACAATTGAAACTTCTGGTATATCAGCATTAATGGTAATATAGTAATGATAACAATAGCAGTGACAATAGCAGTGCCAACAAAAGATGCCAAGTTATTTGAACATTTATTGTTTTCAATAAAAGATACATAGATGTTGGTAGCCCAGAGCTGTTTTGAAGCTTCCTGAAAGATTCTCAGATATTCTGTGTGTTGTCACCTTTCACAATATGGCTGCTTGTGCTCTAGTCATCATATCCACATTCCAGGAAAAAGAAAAGGAAATAAGAAGGGAAAACTTATTCCCTTTGAGGATACTTCTTGAAAGTTTCACAGGATATTTACTTCTAATTTTTCAAACTTTAATTATGTGGTTATAACTATTAAAATAATGAATCTAGTCTTTGATCTGAGCAGCAAGGTAGCTAACTAATATTTCAGGTTCTTATTTTCAAGAAAGAAAATTGATAATTATTTAGAAAGTATTTTTACTTCAAAAAACACTATAACAGATCCCTTACCTTGGCAAAAATACAAAACTACTGGATAAATCAATTAAATAGTTAAAATGAAATGATCAGACTATTATTTACCAAAATGTAAGCAAAGGAGTTCATTAAATTTTTACTTCTAAATTATTTTGCTGACCTTCTTAATGTACATGAGGAAATTCTCCCAGATATCAAAGAACATCTCAAACTTTTTAAAAACTGTGTATTTTATTAGCAGGAGAAAGAGAAAAGAGGAATTTTTTAAAGAGAGGAGTTAACTTAGAAATAATTTTATCCCACTCCTAAATCAGAATTAATACTCTCAGTTGGGAGTTATGCTGTCATATTTGAGAACCACTGATTTGAACATACTATTTCTGGAAAAGATTTCTTTTTAGTAATTACTAACAGTTTATGAAAAGATCTGCAATTTTATTTTTCCAAGTGTTCAAGTAATCTTAACTCATCAAAATGCTAAAATCTTTTATATCAAAGTCATCTAAGACTTACTCATGTAAATGGCCTGCCTGTTCCCCTGACAGCTGGAAACTCTTAGTGCTGATCTGCAGCCCTAGTCCCACCCCAAGCACTGGGACTCATTTAGCCTCTAAGATGGAATCATTGCTCTTTGTCTAACTTTAAGCTCCCTTCTGACAAGGAAACCAGATTTTGGCAGCAGAGCCTCTGTGCTTTGTCGGATGCTAGGTGTTTCTCATAGGATGCTCCTCAGGAATCCTTCCACAGCATTCTAGAGAATCCCTGTCAAGACTGTAAGTGAATTGCATTGAATTGCATTAATGGGAACCCACTGCCTTTCCAGTGGCCCTTTATACTGTTTGCTTGACTATGCATTCATTTGTTGAGTAAACTAGAGCTGAAAGGTGACTGCAAGTCAGCCCTGATGCCAGATACTGGCAATATAAAGATCAAAGGCACAGTTGTATATCCTCTAGTGAGAGAGGCAGCTTGCTACAATGACACTCCTTAGGAAGAGGTCTTGTTCTTAAGTTAGAACATTATTGTCTTATGGAATAGATTGTTTAGACCCCCACAGATGCACACTCAAACCTGAAATATTTTCAATAGGATTATATTATCATCAACATTTTCACCTTACATCATACCCCCATGTTCTCCAAATAACTTTTATTTAATATCATATAAACATCATTTTTTTCTTCCCCAAGCTTTTAAAACCTTGCTAATTTAACTCTTTAAAATGTTTTCCGTTTCTGCACTCTATTCTAGGATAAACTACAATTTGGAAATAACCTTCTTAAAATGCAGTATTGGCAAATAAATATAATTTTTAAAAAGTCCTAGTGAGTCTTACCCCTACTGAAAAAGGCTTAGTAATCTCATCTAAATCAGCATGTCATAATTCTTGGTCAAGAAAACCCAAGATGCTGCAGTTTGAATTTAAAGACCCTTTCAGATCCCTTTGCATGTTAATGTTTTGTGGTAGGTGTTTGTGTTTGAAAAATGAATTAAGTATCCTAAAGTCAAGAAGCCCAAAGTCTAGTGAAGAACCTGACATATTAGAATTGATTACTCCACAATCATACAAACAAGGCATAGGAGAGCAATACTTCTGCTGTCAAACCACATTCCATTCTTCTCACAGGGTTAGTGACCATTCAGTGAGTATTGATGCATGATGGATACAGATTCCAAACTAAAATACTTTAGGCAAATAGTAGTGTTGAAATTGATCACATAGATTTTTTTTTAATTTTGTATTTTATGAATTAACTTTTAAATAAAATATCCTGTAGTAGATTTACTACATCTGATATTTCGTATGTATTAAAATTGAAGGACTAGGGAAAAGACACCAAAAACACATCCCTAGAAGATAGGGCTAGAAAGCTTATAATATGAGGTGAGATAAATATGATATTTACTTCTCTTTGTTTAAACTTTGATTATATGGTTATAACCATTGGAATAATGGATCTTTGATCTAAGCAGCAAGGTAGTTAACTAATATTTGAGGTCCTTATTTTCTAGAAGAGTAGGAAAATTGATAATTATTTAGAATGTATTTTTACTTAACATCACTTTTAAATAATGTAGGGACATACAAAATAGCTTAAAGGTGATGCCCCCAAAGTATTTTAAAATGATTATCTCTGGAATGGAGAACATGTGAGGTTTTGTTAATTTCCTTATAACATTTTCAAATATCAAAGAGAGTTACTGGGAACTCTGGTACAATAAAAACTGGTGAGTGATGAGGGCCTAGAAACTTGGACAATGCTAGAGTGAGCAGTGTGAGAAACCTGGTCATGTGAGGATTAAAAGCTACAAAAAAGGGATTAATAGTAAAAGGGATACAATGGTAGTGATGCATAGTTTACTGCTATAATAGTATCTGGTTCTCTGCATTTGGGGTAAGTCACAGCTCTGGATTTGTTATTGAGAAGATCCACTGGCCAATGAAATGATCAAAGCACAAGTACATTGGCCTATCTACCCAGAACTCAGGTCAAAATATGAAAATATATCTTGTTGAAACTTAAAGAAAAAGCATAAATTGTTCCCATTTACAATAGTCTAAGTAATGTTTAACAACAGAAAGTATAATTTAATCTATGAGCAATAGATATATAGTCTCAATTTATGAACAAAATGATGCATGTTCTAAATCCAAGACCTTTGTTCCCAAATGAGTCAGGATGTGAACCAAATTAATCTTTTTTATTACTGATGTTACCTTAAGTCTGTTTTCTCTGGAATTATTTGATATGTGATATTTCATAAATAGATAATTGGCAGAAATTTAGCACTTTAATTAAAAGTGCTCTCTGATTTCCCCTGATGGAGGTAAACTTTCCTCCTCTGACTTCACAAAATATCAAATCAATATCTTAACTACATGACTTCAGTATTGTCTACTGCAGTCTAGATCTTCACTTGCACATTTTGTTATACCTGCCCTGCTCCTATTTCTGTGAGTTCCTTATTTGTGTCTTATTCACCTGTGCATCCCTTAAGAGCAGAGTTAATTTTTTTTTAAAACTGGTTTTATAAAAAATACAAGTAAAAGTATCCCCCATAGTTCTGAGAATGCTTGTGGACTCAATCGACTTTTATTAGGTTGATATAAAATATCCTTCACTTCATAAAATCGGAATTGTGGAAACCTGTACCCCAAAGCTCATCCTCACAAGAATGGCCTGAAATCACCAAATCAACCTGTATCTATTCTCCATTTTTTTTATAAATATGATAGAAATAAAGTTCTGTGCAAATGAATCATCCCTCTATACATTCAAGATGGGGGCTGGGGGTGCCCCGTGGAAATGGTCTCATTTTAATGAATATCCTTCATCACACAACAAAGTCCTATGGCCAAGACTCTTTCTTCTTAGATTTTGTTGAGTTGTAGTGTTCTTTTAAATAATGATATAGTTAATCCAACAAAATAATGTTGAACCAAATCTGATTTCATTTTTTTTTCTTCCTAGAGTAGAAAACTCTCAAAGTTGCTTAGTGAAGTGCTGAATGCTTTATATTGACAGACTACCGCTGTTCAGCAATCTATATTTGCAGGCTGCCAAAATGAAAGCCATAGTTGGATCTTCTTTGTTGTTCACAGTATTTTAAATTACAAATGATGTTGATTTTAATCATCTTTGCTCTATTCACTCACAGAGCCGGATGCTGTACAAGGCAGCTCTCAGATTCTGTATAAAATACTTTTTATTGGGCTTAGCACTTGCACAGCACTTTACACCTTCAAAATACTTTGTAAACATTAACTAGTCAATCCCTACTGAAAAACAGAAAGAAAACAAATCTTGATGAATTGGAAGTTATGTGTAAAACAGAGCTAAAGAAAAGAGATTAAATTTGAAGGCAAGGTATTTATTTAGCTATTTACTTTCCAGCCAATAGAGTATATTTCAAGAAATGATTTTTAGTTCTTCACTTTCCATTGTAACATGGTGCAAGTTTAGTGATCGTATGAATTACAGTAGTATCAATATAATTATGACCAATAGAATGTATGGCACATGAGGAAGTTTTAAACATATTGAATGCTTCTTTTTACTCTATGGAAAGCAAATGTTTATAGCAGAGTCAATAGTACTCAACTGGTCTCAGAGAATTGAAATCATATAAAAGTTACTACTTTTCCTTTCTGTCTTCTAAGTGGCAACAACTTTATTTGGTATAGATGCAAGTAAGATTACCTTAGTCCAAAAACTAAATGAGTCCCCATATTTACATTAAATATATGAAAATTCATAGCATTGCATGAGTCAAGCTACTATGTTATTTAAAGAGTATGACATAAAAATTGTTTCTGGTTTTCCCCGTAAAATACAACTCTTGAGTTCCTAGGCTTTGCTTTTCTCTAGTTCTCTCTTTTAAAGTTTCTCACATTTTAGCCTACACTTTTAAAATAAAAATTGTGTATTTTCTTTTTGGAAAGTGACATTTACTCTAATCATAAAAGAAATTCCATAAATAGTCTAATATATTATCAGTACTATCAATACTATAACATGATAAAGGAAAAGAAATTTTCATTATTGCCTTTTATATATTTGGAAACTGAAAGCATAAACATAGTTCATATCCAGAAGAAACCTCAATAATGAGAGTGAGGGGAAAAAATCTTCTAAATTTGATATCAAATTGAGCTATGACGCTAGCTCATAAACTAAAAATTATCTATGATATAAATGTTAAGGAAGGCCTGAATTATATTTTAAACAAATTACTAAATAAAAATGCAACATATTACATAATTAAGAGGTAAAAAAAGAACTTTAGACATCAAATTTAGCAGAGTGAATTCATTTGCTCAAAGAATGATTCATGAATTGGGCAGCAGTCAAAACCAGCAGAGGTTCAGAGAGCTCTACCAGCAATATGGTAAAGTAGTATATCTAAATATAAAAAGGAAATTATACACACAAATAGCTTAATTGGTTACAAATGAGCATTTACCTGTTTTTAGCATGGCAAGATGATTCTTGTCATTGTACAGACATGTTCTGATCAGTTGGCAGTTGGCAGCCTATGCCTGGCTGAAGATCAGCTGCTTGATTGCCTTAAACCATTTCATTTCATTTCATGAATATATGCTTATGCTACATTCTGTTTCTGTAGAAAGTTAGGTTGCAGTTTGCTACATACTACTTTAATTTTTTATAATACTCACAATTATATATCATATATAATGAGGTTTAGATTTGAATCAGGGAAAACTTCAAATTTACTGATTCATTAAGATTCATGTTTCTAAATTCTTTCACAGATCTTCATTTAAGGTAGACAAGTTAGGGACAGAAACCAGAAAAATTCTGATGATTAAAATATAAATTAAAATATAAAGCTATGGATAAATAAAGTGATTTCATAATTTTAGGCTCCTTTTTTAGGTGTAAACATTAAAAGTTTTACTTCTGAAAAATTAATGAAAATATTATGCATATCTGTGACTTTATTGACATGTTCAGAACAATCTTCAAAAATGAAGAATAAACTTGAAACTATATGAAAATGAAGTAAATTTTATAATGATACTTTATACCTTATTTATATTTTCAATATTATTGTTAACATCTTAACCATAGTCAGGTATTATTTCAAGGACATTATTTAATCTTAATATATATGTTCATATATCAGTATATATATGAGACTGATGCTACAAGTAGAAAAAAGACAATAAATTTGATATCAAAGTTCAAAAGAACAATAACAACATTCTGGAAACTAATATATTTCTATAAATTCCTAATATGACTCTCACAGATAATGTTAAAAATTCCTTTAAACTATGTTATGCACACATTTCAATTTTTAAATCATTATTTAAATCTTTCCTTCCAGAAAGCCATAACTTCTAAGATGCTAACTCAATGCTATCTACTCAAGAAAATGGTTAAATCAATTTCTTCATAAACTTAGCAATCAGATGAAAACAAGTGACTTGCCTAGGATATGGTTTCTGAAGCCCCAAGAAAGACTTTGACTTAAAAATAAATAAATGAAAGTACACTTTCCCTGCTCTTACCTCCTTATTAAGTAATAAGCATTCTTAAGATGAGCAATACTTGAAGCTGTGAAATTCTACAGCCACCAAACAGTATTATTTACTTCACAAATTCTGCCTAGCACCATTCTGGTAATTATCTAAGATATAAATGGAAACTGCCCACTAATGAATGCAGCTCAAGCTTGGCTGTAATTCATAAAACCAGTTACAGTTATGTTACAGTTTCTATTTCATAGCTTCCACACATACCTTGATGGAAGATTGGCATTGATTCAATAAAATATGGAACAGCAGGAAAATATCATATGCCAAATAGGTAGCCTACTTTAACAGCCCACTATCATGAAAATTTTCCTTCCATCAAACCTAAACCTTTCCATCAACTACTACGTGAATTTAAGGCCATTCTCAGTTGTTCTAGAATTTGGCTGATTTCTTCTTTTTCTTATGGGTAGGACTTTATATTTTCAAAGTGCTTTTCAACCACATTTACTAATCTTTCCTCATAAATGGGCTGGCAGTTTAATAATTTCCCTCTCTTTTATAGATCCTGATATTGAAGCACAGAGATATTAAGAACCATGTTCAAGATTACACAGCAAATTAAAAACCCAGCAGGGAATAGGCAGTAGAGCACCTGAGTTTCCAGACTATTTTTTAGTCAAGTGGGCCATGGGGACTCTCAAGGAATAATAAATTTAGAAAGAGAAAGAAACTTGAATTAGAAAATAAAATTGTGAAAAATATGAAATGTGTTATCAAAATCACAGTTTCTTTTTTTCCCAGATATGAATAGTGATGAAATGCTTGTCATCCAGGTAGAATTACAGACAGATTAAGTTACCCTTATCTGACTTCAAACTTTCTCAACCACTTATAATGGTGCATAACACAAGTTAGGAAGTAGACTATATATAGATGATCAAAGTGAGGCAAGTTCTATTGCCTAATCGCTAAGGCCTACAAACATCTATTTTCAGAGATCTGTCTGAGTTCCTCTTCTCAGTTTCACGTTTCCAGCTCTGTTCTTCCTAGTCAGTCCTTAATGATGGGTATCAGGAAAGTAAGAAGTACTTGAAATTTAAGATTTGAAGGTTAGTGCAATAAATTTAGGGATCAAAATCTCTTGGGTTGTACCTAGATACTAATGTGAAATGGAAGCTTGTGGCTATTGGGGTAGGAAATATGATGAGATTGTGAAAGTAGGAGAGACTTCCATAGTTCCCACATAAAGATGGTTTCATACTTTAGTCATACAATCTGCGAGTCTTCTAAATT
The DNA here is from genome assembly GCF_001458135.2 of Marmota marmota marmota. Taxonomy (NCBI): domain Eukaryota; kingdom Metazoa; phylum Chordata; class Mammalia; order Rodentia; family Sciuridae; genus Marmota; species Marmota marmota. The sequence goes on along the minus strand of NW_026000026.1, from coordinate 61,339,997 downwards.
TCAAAGATCCCTCCGTCAAGAAGCATTCTTTGAATGTCCTTAATGTGTTGAGCTCTGGGGTAGGAGGAAGGGAACAACCATAAAAAAGTCCTACTTAAAGGCAATAATCTAATTCTGTCTGGAACATCAGAAGAGCTTTCACAGGAAAAAAAAAGCACTATATTTTAAACTAAGACTTGAAAGATATGTAAATAAGCCAGATTGCGGAGTTAAGGAGAAGAGTTTTTAGGCATTTGGAACAAGTTACATACAAAGACAATAGGCAGAAAAGGGTATGAGACACTAAAGGACTTTAAAAAGGACAATAATGCTAGAGAAGGAGACAAAGAGCTATCAGGTGATGTTTAAGGGGTACAAAGGGAGCAGGTCAGACCAGGCTTAGATAATGGTACTTTTTTCTTACCTTATTCTAATGCCACAAGAAGGCGTACTATTTTATTTTTTATTCTTTTTAATTATACATAACAGTGTGATTCATTTTGATATAATTATAAAAGTGTGCAATATATTTTGTTCTCCGTCCCCAGTGCTTCCTCTTTCCCTTTTTTCTCCTCTCTCTCTATTCCTTAATGTTTTTAGAGAGAAGTAATATGACCCTGTGTGAACTTTTCAAATATCAGTCAGATTTCTGAATGTGTTTATCTGTTTTTCATGTTCTCTTCCAATCCACTTGCAGGTATTTAGCTCTTACTACAAACAGATCCTTTCTCAAAAGGAAGATCTGATCATTGGGAGAGTCAAATAATTGAATGATGTGAATTTCCTTGAGTTTCCATAAGTTCCTGCAAATTTAGCCTCAAACTGAAATAAACCAACTGATACACTTGTGAAACTCAAAATTATGCTATCATCAGCTAAGCTGAATGAAAAGAAATTAGACATGGAAGTAATAGGCAGCCCATTTAAAATGGTGTCTTTTATAGAAACATCATTACATGGGACAATTAAAAGAAGGAAATTTATTTGAATGTGCATTTTTAAAACAGTTCAACAAAAACATAATTCTAGCAGAAGTACAAAAAATTCTGTATCAGTGGAAAGACTACAGTCATAATATGAGTTTAAAAAAAACAGAAAACATCACGTGATATCATTAAGATATATGAAACATAGTACAGCATTCAATTACATCAAAAACAAAGATATTTAAGACTAATAAAATATTAATCATTTACTACCTTAAATAACTTATCAAAATTATTCATTGTTTTGTGCCATACCTTCATTGTTATATCATAGTAATAACATATAATTAACACAAAGTACTTTGCTATGAGTAATTGGAAACTTTTGCCAAGTATATGTGATGACTTTTTATTAAAATTTTTATTAGAGTTTCAATTAATTTTTAAACATTTTGAATAAATTACAAAGATGTCAATGCCTTCATTTAATTTTATGAAGATTAAATTTTGACATTTATCAGGACTAAATAAGGCATCTGTGCTTTGGGACTTTTTAAGAGAATAAAATGCAGAACTCACAGTTTCCTATGATAAAGCGATTCATTCTTATACATTTTTGTTTTTACACAGAAATAAAAATACAAGTAAGCAATAATAAGAACAATCTACTTTAAAAGCCACTTAATGATAATATAAGGAACAGAATTGACTTCTGAAGCCTGAATCTGAAATTTAAACCAAATGTTTTTGTTATTATACTGATTACCTAAATTATTCTGATGAAAAATTGCCATTAATCAGAAATGTCTCAACAATATTAAGATACAGATATATTTTTAGACTAAAAAATTCTAAAGCTTTAAAGAACAATAATTTTAATTACAGAGACATTTAAATGCCCAATTTCAGGAGGTCCTAATTTTAAAGACTCCAATTTTAATACCTAACTGTATAGGTAAAATGTGTTTTGCTACTACCTGTTTCTGCTGATGTGCACTTGAAATACAAAAAATGTTTTGAAAACTGTGATGACATTTAAATAAAACACATTATGAATCACATTCCATAAACTCTATTGATCAATAAATATTCCCTGAATCTTCTGTAAAATAGCTCAATTCTCAGACCTCACGTCTCCCTGTGAAGGACTTAATCCTAAGCAACTTACCATGTCTGCCTTCTCCCACTTATTATTTCCGAGATGCAAAAATACCCCAGGAAAATTAAGTACCAAAGAATGAAGCTGCATTTTGCCTGGATCATTACCCTGAACATTCACTAAAGTATCTCTACTCACAACTAGCCTTCAATCTTAGCTCACACAAACTGTCAAGGCCAGCGTTGTGATTTGGATCTAAAAGTCTTCAGAGGTGGGATTTGGAGAATTAATTGGATCTTAAGAACTCTAACTTCACCAGTACATAAATCAAATGATGGTTGAATACATGACCAGGAAGTAGGACCTAACCGGATGATGTAAGTCACTGAGGGATTGCCCTTGAAGGGTTTATCTTTCCTTTGCCCCCTCTGTCTCTGCTCTCCACCCTTTGCCTTCTGGTTGCCATGAGATGAGCAGATTCCCCCTGCTATACCCCTCTGCCTTGATGTGTCAGTCTTACTGCATGCTCAGAGCAATGGAGTCCATCAAACATGGACTGAATCCCCTAAAACCCATGATCCACAATGAATTTTTTCTCCTGTAAGTCACTCTTTCTCTGATATCCTTTTGGGGTCTACAGGTGCATTCTCTCCCTAGACCCCATTAAATTCTGTGGAGCTGAGGTTTTGTCTCACCTTCTGCCACTTATGTACCTCTTCCCCTCTTGCAGTGCTACCCTAGCCACCGAGAAACTCTATCAAGTCCTTTTTTTTTTTTTTTTTTGTACCAAGGATTAAACCCAGGGCTGCTTAATCACTGAGTCACGTTCTCAGCTTTTTTTCATATTTTTATTTTGAGATGGTCTCATTAACTTACTGAAGCTGGTCTTGAATTTGTGATCCTCCTGCCTCGGCCTCTGAAGTTACTGGGGTTATAAGCATACTCTGCCAAGTTTTTCTAAGACCTTCTCTATTCAGAATGTGCCCCCTACCCCTGGTCATGTTTGCCATCTTCCTGGGCATTACCCTAAAAGTGAAAGGGAAGAAAATAAATTCTAAGAGCATTTATATACTACTCATTACTTCTGGGGCAGTTCCCAAGGTTCCTGCTGGAAGGTGCATTGTGAGCTTTTCTTCTTTCTCAGGTTCCTAGCAGGATCTAAACTAGTTTTGTCTTGATCTCCCTTATCTCTCCTTAAGGAATTTTCATTAGTCTTCAGGAAAGGAAGCCTTATTTCTTTGACAGGTAAGAATATCAATCTTCTAAATCTGTATTTTAAAAAATCATTACTTATTAGCCCTCTCAATTGAACAATAGAAACACAATACCAATCACTTTCTCTTTCTTCATAATGTGACATAAGGATTACATTAGGATCCAAGGGACTAAGCCAGGGCTGTGAGTAGGACCATATAAGCAGAGACTTTAGCTACCATTTGCTGTATCAGATCTGCAATCATTAGTACACATAGGTATAATAAACATTTTCCAAACTACAGGGCCTCTTTAGAAATTCCTCTTCAGTCATTTACCAATACAACCTGGCCTGAGATATACCAGTTCATCCTATTATTTGGGAACCACACTAAAGTATATGAAATTTCTTGGCTCTATGTGTTTTTCCTGAGTAGACACACCTCACCATGATCTCTTCATTGAGTCCCTCATGTTGTTTGGGCTTTGCTGAGAAAAGAAAAGATAGATTGTTCATGCCTTCAAATTCCCTTCAAATTCAGATTCCCTACTCCTGGCAATCAGTGGTTCTTAAAACTCCTTTTATTAGGTAGGAATCCAGCTTATTTACCACACAGAGAATTAGCTTCCAATTTTCTTTTTCCTTTTTTAGGATACAAAGAGAAGCCATAATTCTTGACTACAAGTTTGAATTGCATATTTGAAGATCAAAACTCAGAAAGTAATGGACTTTGATTTCTCTGCTTTCTGTGGTTGTCATATCCCTTACTGAAACAATAATTTAGCACTTAGCTGTTTGCATGAAGAGAATTTAATTAGGAGGAGAATTTTGCTAAAGGAATAAATGGAGAGATAACAATTCAAAAATATCATCCATTAAGTAATTATTTTTCTCATCGTTACATGTGAGTTTTGTTACCCCACTCAGATTCATAAAATTCACTATGTATTCAAAATGGTTAGTTATTTTATTTTCCTTATGGTTTCTAACTCTGTAGTTTTTATGGGATCAATAGTCTGGATTACAGAAAACAGTATGAAATAGGTTAGGAATACCAGAGTACTATAGATATTCTGTCTTTCTTTTGGTTCTTAAATATTAAGGAATGAAATGCACGGCACACACAATAAAGGACATACCACGTTGATGATCAGTGTGAGGAATTTCATAAAATTTAAGGCCTTATATAAATTATATTATTATAATGTGACTTTCTAGAAGAAATACATATTCAGTCACACAAAACACAATATCATTGTCAGTTAAAAAGGAAAGAAAACATTTCCCAGTTTGGGTAAAATTAAAAAATGTATGTATCTGTTCAAAATTTAATATTTTTGCTTTGATCAACTTGTGGTCAACAAACATAAGGGCTTGAAAAGCATTCTGAATCCCTATCTCTGTAACATAATATATAACAAAATCTATTTTTGTCATAATTCTGCATGTAAAAAATTTAGATGTTGTTTTTCTTTAGTTACTGTTGCTCTCCTGTCATAAAATATGTGGCTCCAGCCATCATGTGTGTTATGATTACTTTGTATTGACATTATCTTGTGCACCCATCATAGCGAATGTTATTCTCCTTGTGTTGTTGTCTTAACACTTGGGAAGTATAGGGAAGTGACAGGAGATATGAAGCTCAGATCCTGCAGCAAGCCAAGTTTTTCGCTACATCTCCAACACTCCATCTGAGCTGAGGACTTGACTCATCACTTGCTATTCTGGTCCTGGATCTTTCTCAACTATACTAATAAAGTGAAAAGCAATGGCAGCGGAAAGTGCAGGCCTTTGCTTCCAAGCCTGCCCCATTTACAAGAACAATGATGCTCTAAATGCAATCCACTTAGTCTTCCATATCACTCCTCTACTAGTCAATTGCTAATCCTTGAGAAATGCAGGGAGACTGGGATGGCTTTAGGACAAATTCTCCTCTTTCATAAAACATTAACTGAAGAAACCCACGAGGCAGCTATGCTTTATAAAATGGGAGTAGTCAAATTACATTGAAATATAAGAAAATGGCAACATATTTTGATGAGATATGTATCTTCACACAATGTATTGAAAAAAGATTAATATGGTTGTGATCTAGACTATATAAAGATCTATCTATGCTACATAAGAATAATTTTAATTTCAGCCCTATATTTTGTTTTGTTTATTTTTAAGTTACCATGCTATTTATTTATTTATTTATTTATGTGTGTGGGGTGGTGTGCTGGGGATTGAACCTAGTAGGGTCTTGTGCATGCAAGGCAAGCACTCTACCAACTAAGCTGTATTCCCAGCCCTTAAGTTACCATGTTTTTATAGAAAAATATAAAATCTTAGGCTTTTTTTTTTCAGGATACAAGAACCTAACCCAAAGCTGTTATTTTTGTGGAAAACCAGGGTACCCATTCTTACAATTGAAACACAAGAGCTGGCATTCAAAGGCTGTGTTAAGGCACATGAGTGAAAGCAGGACATTCTCCAAGTGTCAAAGCAAGAGTAAATCATTTTGAAAGACAGAGATATTTTAAAAAATTGCAAACACTAGAATTATTCAGAGATGCATCTCTGATTTTGTAAAAAAAAATCATTGTAATACACTATTGTAATTCAGTTTTTCTCATTGCATTTAATATTTAATTTCATTTGTTAATCAATATAAACAATAGTTCTTTCTGGAGGAAAGTGATCCTATTGAACTCTATCATTTTGGGTTTTTCACCTTATGGCACACACCCACAAAGGTTGGGTTATTTAAACAAACATTTACATCAAAATGTACAAAACCTAGTTAGCTTATAGTAGAAGTGCTGAGAATACCTTTTCAAGAGATTTTTGAACTCTAGCCTCATATTAATTTATTCAATAAAATGTAAGGAACAAAAAAATTAAATCTCTGTATTTGCTCTTTCCTAATCACATATACAGAAAAAAAAAAAAAAACTGTCACTCTGAAGGAAAGACCTATGCATTGTGTTTGTTTACTGATGCTGGTGCTCAATCCAACGAGGCAGTGGGTTATGCTACTTAATGTTCTACATTGCTGGGAATGCTACTGTGTTCAGAATGAACTTTATGTCTGACAGTAATTTTATTTTCAGGTTCAGTCATAAGATGCCTTTCTATAGGAACAGCTTCTATCACAGGAGCAAATTATTCAAATCTAATTTAACATACTCAATAATTCTCCTCAGTTTTATCTTGGGCATTTTGTATTCCATTCCCTACACCTCGTGGCTATGTAACAATTCAATTACCAAAGTCCTTCATCCAGAAAGTGCCACTGATTTCCAGTAATTCTTATTCTGTTTGATTTCTTTCTTCTCCTAGTTTAACACATGCCAGTTGGTGTTGACTGAGTTAAAAATCTTGAAATAAGTCTGGCACTGTGTCAGCATGTAGGTTAAGAAATGAAAAAAAAATTAATAAAATATACACTAGAAATGGAAAATAAGATTAGCACTGACATTTCTTGTCATGAGGGCATTTTTTGTCTATGCACACAAAATAAAACAAACTCAGAGCAGCTGAAGAAAAGAGGAATGAGAGACATGATATAAATTGAAAGATGAAAAGGCAAAACATGAGTGCAAAGAAGCACATTGAGAGCACAAAGAGTCAGCTGGCAAGAAAAAGCAGCTCAAAGAGCCTAAGAAGGTGAAACCTCAATTAGCAGATCAAGTGGGTAAGAGGCAGATTTTGAAATAAAAGAGCAATCACATAAGCAACTTCAAGGGAGATTAAAAGAGCAAGGTGATGAAAGTGTGTAAGAGTCTTTGGAGATTATTAGGAATTTTATGGAATTACAATGATGAGAAAATTCTAAGGGGAAAGTCTTTTACATATTCTTTAGTAACAGAAAACGAACTGTCAAAACCTGTCCACAGGGACACTAGATTTGGATTCTTGTTTTTCAAAAATGAGGTTTATCTTCTGATGAGATTTGGATTCATCTTTCCTCCATTTCTATAAAATAGCCCTCCTCTGTTTTATAAAATATGTCAATATACATAAATACCCATACACAGAGTACCTGAAATTAAAATTTCAAATAAAGTCAAGGAAAATAAACTTAATAGTGCAAGTACACAAAATTTATTGGCAATATGAACAATTCTAATGATTACTTTTAAAAATGAATTTCCATAAATCTTCTCTGTATAGTTAGAGGAGCTGCATGTAATAAATTGATGAGTGATCATTCAATTATTTTGTTAAATCACAGAAAACATAAAGTAAATTTAGACAAATAAGATAGGTACATATTTGGAGAGGAAGCCTAAGAAAAATCCCATTGTCATTATTGTTTAAATGATTCCAATAATGAGTTTCTACTTAAAATGTGACCAGAGTCTACAGACTTAAAGATTCCCTTTGAAAATCTGAAAATTGTATAATAGAAATAGATATAATTATATTTTTGGTGCTTCTCTACCTTGTTTTGTACTCTTGTGTACCTTAAAGAATTTTAATAGACTTCTATAGAAACAGGATTTAGAGGTATAGTTGGAGAACCTTTACAAAGAACAGCTAACAATTATCTCGCTCTTGCTATGAGGAAGATACCTGCACTGCAATTAAAGAAACATATGACTAGGAAGTATCCCACTCCTCTGCCTGCTTTGTTTATATCTCAACTAGGTTATATAACAAATTTCTCCATATCAATAAGAAAAAAAAATACTTTAGAGAAAAAGTTCAAAACATAAGATAGGAAATTCAGAGGAAAAAGAACAAGTATTTGCAAGGATAATTAGCATTAGCAATAATCCAGAAAAGAAATTTCAAAATAATGTAATAATTAGTATTTATTGTTTGGCACTGATGTAGACAACTGCTTACTTCTACATTCATGATAGGGGAGGTAACTAAGGTAGTATTATCAAATGTAAAAGGGAGTATAAATGTAAACCATCAATTCTGTCTCTAGAAATACTTATGATAGAAATACATACATGGATATGTTTAAAAATAAGTTTATTAAAGCATTTGTTATTAGCAAAACTATTAAAAAATTCTCAACAGTGAGAAAACTGTAAATATAGTTATGTCATAATTCTACTATTGAAAACTATGAAGTAATTGAAAAGATCTAAGTAAACTCAATGAAGAAAAAAAACTTCCAAGATATTTTTGTGTGTATGTTATACTGGGGTTCAAACCCAGGGTCTCCCACAGACTAGATAAGCACTCTATCACTAAACTATATCCTCTAATATATATTTTGACTGAAAAAAAATAACAAGTAGCAGTAAGTAGATAAAAAAAAAAGTGGCAGAGTTATATTGGCAGAAAGAACGGAGACTTGCTACTCAGAGACTAAAAGCGGTCTTCCAAATTTTAATTCTATATACTTTGAGTTTTTGAATAATGTACACAGTGTTCCTGAATTTAAAAAGCAATACAAAGGTGAAATTCTTTATGTATCTCCTATTTATCCCTTGAAAGTACAGAACTCAATTATACATATAAAATTGTTTTAGTTTTTGTACTCCACTTTGTGTGTTTTTAAATAACTAAATACTTTGTATGTACGTTTGAGAATGACTCAGTGATATTAAAATTATGAAAAAAACATAATAAACCACTTGTATATTGGAAAAAGCAGCACGTATACAAGTACAGACCTTTGTACTCAATCTTTACACAACAATTTTTGAAAATCCCCTGAAATCTGAAACTCAACTTTCCTTATGAAAACTCTTATCTGTCCTATGTAACTTATGTTTTCCATAAGTATATCTACTGTAGCTCAACTTCTACAGTTACTATCATATTAAAAAATTCTATGAATACCACTTTGCAAATAGCACATTTTATGCTAATAGCTACAGTTATTTAATTAATCTGAGTCTACTTGGGAAAAACATAAATTAACTCATTATTTTCTTTGTCTTTAAATGTAACTAAGTAGTTATACTAGAATTGGTAAACAAAACTCTAGTTTCAGCTACTTAGTCTATATTTCAAATATAATAATGTAATCAAAAAGTGTTTTATAAACTGAAACAGCCATTATAATTGTTTCAGAAATCAATATTGAAGTTTCTGCATTCCTATAATCAACTGAAGACTTGGTACAATTCAAAGAGAAGGAGAATTAGTAAGTTTTTATTCACAAAAAATTGAGAATTGGTTATAAGTTTGTTATAAATATTGTATGCTATGTTGTTCAGAGCCAACATAATTACAACAAATGGAAACTATAGTTGTGTATTATTTTAGGAAAAAAAAAAAGCTATTAGAATTCCCCTTCAAATTGAAGAATTTTTTTTTACTTGAAGCTTCTTAGGTTAATATCACATGTTAAATGGATAAGAGATAAATCATAGGAGATACATGATAGTTAGATACATATATGCATACAAGAAAATAAAAGGATGCAAGTTCATAAATCACACCCTATAATAAGCACATCATTTTCAGTTGTTTATTTATTTTCAGTGTATTAAATAAACAACTTAAAAGTGTTTCATAGAAAATAATCTGACTAATAAGCATTGGAAGGTAATGTGAAGATAGTTTTGATGGTGGAATATGAATGGTTGCTTCATACAGTGATAATTAGCTCACGAAAAAGAAAGAAAAAGAGAAGATACAGTAAGAAAATTATTTAGATTGAAGTTTACAGCAGCTGTGCAAATAAAGAAAATGGTGCTATCAACAACTCACATCCTTCAGATGGATCACTGAAAAAGCTCTATGTAAATAGTTTTGATGTTTAAGCTCCTGCAGAAAATAATGCAGTAAAAAATGCTAGCAAGAAGCTATGAACTATGAAGGATCTTACAGTCACTTTTTTTTAGCAGAAACAGGCCACTGATCAGCTGATTTATATATTAAAAAATAACTTATTATTAATGACTTTAAAAATGACCAAGAACTGCAATCTTTGATGAATAACTGAGAAGTTGTAAGATTGATATGCCCTGTTGCATCATGGGTACTTTGCAAATGATAACAAGAGGGCCTGGACTTTTGTGTCAACTGAATCAAGTCTCCACATGGAGAAATTTCTCTCACCTTAAGATTTTTTTAATAAAATAAGGTAACAAAAGTTAATGGCCTGCCAGATGTTCACCACGGGGAGTTTGTTTCACGGAAATTGAAGGAAGAACTTAATTTTGAATTTATGGGAACATCCCTCCCCCAATTTTCCTTGTTTGTCCCAGGTTGCTTTTCAGGTTTGTTGACCAATGCCAGAAATGCCACGCTGGGACTCTTTCCGAGTTATTCATCTCTGCATTAGAACAAGATGCATTTAGCTTTCGAGTGTGTGTGTGTGTGTGTGTGTGTGCGTGTTTTATATTTTTCCCGTTACCAGAGTACAGCCTGAAGTAGTAATAAAATCATCCTGAAATTGACAACTGCTCTGACAATTTTTGCCCAGTTCAAGAACAACAACAACAACAACAACAAAATCAAATGTATCAATGGGAATACCTTGACACAGTCAGATGCTCAAGCTGTAGCATTCAATGGAACAAGATACTTGGTATTCCAGCTTCTGTGTTTAGGATACATGTGTCTCTTTGTTGTTCATTTAAGCAGGCTTGAAACTGAAGCAAAATTGAAACATTGCACTTGGGTGGTCTCCAAGAATAGATAAATACAGAATACTGGAAGAACCTTTTTTTTTTTTTAAGCAATCTTGGGTTAGGGAGTTAAGAATCAATGTTTATATGCCTTGGAAAGGGATTGAAGTAAGAAGGAAAAAGGAGAAAGAAATGACTCTTGTTCATAATGAAAGAGATACAAAAACAGTCAACTATTCCTCAAATTATAGATTCATATATTTAATTAGTAAAGGAGTATATTTTACACACATGTATATGCGTAATTCTGCACAAACACTGGATCTGTAATAACTCACTTCATGAGTGGATACCAAACTTTGAAGGATGAATACAGATAACCCAATCTCCAAAAAAATTGAATTTTCAGAAGTACCTCAGTACACGTTCTTTCAGATGGCACATAATATGTAATGCACAAAATATTGCTTTTCATGCTTATGACAAAGTAACCTAAAATATCTATTAAGATAATTTTACCTCACATTTGTGGATAGTTCTCTTTTTCTTGATATCAGCTCAAACTAGGTAAATAATTTTTTAAAATGTGTAACAGAATAAGTCTTTTATATTTAACTGAAAGAAAAAAATAAAAACCTAAAAAATATTTGTTGAATATACAGTTGAAAAAGCAAGTGTGTAAACAGACTAGCCCAATCTTTGTATAAATCAAACTTTGTGACATACAATAAGAAATCTCCACTTAAAACTGATTAGCTTTCTAAACACTTTACAATTTAAAAACAATTCTTGTGTTGCTTTAAACAAAACTAAGTGAAGGATCTACATTAGGGGGCAATACATACAGAATTGCTTTTATTTCATTTATTGGAAGATATTACTCTAATGTACTACTCTTCTTTGCTGATATGAAAACGAGGAAATACTCAGTTTCCATCATTGAAAGAATATATACAAACAGATTGAAGATAATTTTCCTAACCAATCTCCCAGTTTATTAGCAGTATTTCTCAAAGTTCAGACATATGATTAATATCTTTGTAATATAGGCCACAGTCTTACATGATATATCAATGCATTGAAAAGAACACATGTATTTGTTGTAGACACTATCTATTTTAGACTAATATCAGTTATCACATGAAATCTCTGATTGGTTTTATTAACTATATTTTCCTATTCAATACTTAAATAAAACACCTCAGTCATTAAAGTTTAAAAGTGTTTCTTCATCTACCATCTAAAATTAGCTCTGGTCCCAGTGTGGTTAATTCACCACATTTTGAGAAATCGTGTTCCAAGACTTCAAGTCTCAGAAATTCATTTCATTTGGGTAATCTCACACTCCTCTGTGAAGAAAGAAATTCTCCAAAACTTTCCATGTGTAAGAAATTCTCAAAATATTCAAACTACCTCAGACATAAAGAGCCAGGCATTCTGTATCTCTTCTCAAATGGCAAAGAGAATATAGAAGTGGTGATTATAAATGTCTTCATCCCTACTTCCAAAATTAATTTATGTTGAAGAGAAGTCAGAAGACAGAGGAGGACTTGAGCTACTATTGGTTTTATTCAACAGAAAAAAAAAATAAACATACATTGTTCAACTTACCAAGATAACACAGACTAAACTGTAGTGGACATTATGCCTAAATTATGAAAATAATCATCTCGATCCACGTATTTGTCTAAGAAGAATTAGCCTTAGCATGATCAGTCACATTTTCTAATTGGATAAAAAGTTTCCTTGTATTTGGTGGGATTTACTTTATTTACTTTTACCCAAGTAATTTCTATTTTATGTTGGATTTGGTAGCTTAAAAGAAAATAGGTTGTTGGAGAAGGTGTCATCAAGTATATAAGAATTCTACATATGTCAGCATTTTATATCACACAGTGAAAAATTCAGGGCTTAAGAAGAACAAGTTGCCTTAACTGTATTTAATTTTGCATTGCAAATAAGATCTGCATCTATAGGCATTTGAGGAACAAAGTTCTATTAAGGTAGAATTTTTATTTTACATAAATTTGTGTCTGTCTCAAAAAAATAAATGAGGTCTATTGAGGAAACTAGAAAAAATGTGGATATTATCAGCATTTTGCCCTTGAAATAATATAAATATAGTACACTGGAAAATGAATGCCTAATTAAACCGTAGTCTATTTAAAATGTTTTAATTTTTCAAAATTTCACTTAAAACAAGATTCTACTTGCAAAGTAATCCAGCCCTTCCATTTCTATTTCCAGTGTTAACAACTATCCTGCTCTGTCCATGATATACCATGAAGTAGAATCATTGATATAATTTGGCATTATACTCTCATTAATGTTTGCTTATTAGTTATTGGAAGCTGAGGCAGGGATTTGCTTGAGTCCAGGAGTTCAAAACCAGCTTAGGCACCACATTGAGACTCTACTTCAAAAACGACAACAGTAAATATGTGTGAGTGTGTGTGTGTGTGTGTGTATATGTGTATACTTATATAGGTATATGTAATATATGTGTATATATATACAAAAAAGAAAAAAACATAAATTGAATAAAATCAACATAATTTATCAAGTTAATACAATATTTCCATTTCCTTACTGAGATGGAAATATACAAATTAAAATTTACTATTAACAATATTTTAATTCTAAACTAAGCCATGATTTTACACAAAGCACATATACTCTTAGAAATCCACACCCATTCCCATAACAAGTATTGAGGCTGTCCACAGTTCTCCTAGAGTAACAAAGGTAACCAAATAATTAAATCACAATGAAAATGCAGAAATGTAAGTGGTAATAAAGGAAGAGGCACAATATTTTCACTGCAGTGAGGAGAAAAATAACTGTCTCAATAGTGAGTTCTCCTAAAAAGGGGTTTTAAAATTAATAAATTGAAATGGGTATATTCTTTTATGACTACATCATATTGTTCATAGTAGTAATGGATTGATTCAGGAGACCATATATGCAGTATCAATCAAGTGACAGGCTCTTGCTAAGTATTTTACATGCAACATCTTATTTCATCTTTGTAAAACCCTTTGAAGTAAAATTATTCTCCCATTTTATAGATGATGAAGCTAACTAAGGTTTAGAAAAAGTGAGTAAATTACAAGAGCCCTGGTTAATTAATATTGGAATTAGACCAAATCAAGATTTGTCTAATTCCAATACCTGAGGATTTGGATACCAAATTGTACATCAATCAATTTTTAAGCAAATCCTCCAGACATCATAGGCAAACTCAAAATTTGCCTACTCTGAACCTGACATCTCTTTAAAATTTTGAGGTTTTAGCTGGGCATAGAGGTGTATTTTTGTATTCCCAGTAGCTCAGGAGGCTGAGATGGGAGGATCTCTGATTCAAAGCCAGCCTTATCAACTTAGCGAGACCCTACGCAACTTAGCAAGATCCTGTCTCAAAGTAAAAAATAAAAATTAAAAAAGATCTGGGATGATGATCAGTGATTAATCACCTTTGGGTTCAATTTCTAGTACCAAAAATAATATTTATAATAATAATAAATGCATTTTGAGGATTTTTCTCCTTAAAAGCCTGGGAATGCTGCCTTTATTCAACAATAGTTTTATTACTCATAAACAAATGTTTATTTTAAGAATAAATTTTGGAACTTCTACAAAAACACTAGAGTAACATTTCCATACATGCCATTAAGATAGTGACATTGGGGCTGTGGTTATGGCTCAGTTGGTAGAGCACTTACCTAGCATGTGTGAGGCACTCGGTTCGACTCTCAGCACTACATGTAAATAAATAAAGAAAATAAAGGTCCATCAACAACTAAAAAGTATTTTTTAAATAGCGATATTTACACAATGTATGTATTTTTATGAAACTTCTATACTTGGAGAATGTCAGCTAAATGATATATGAAAATCAGAACGAAACACAAACAATAACAGTAAACAAAATTTTTGATAAAGAAGGTAAAAAATCCAACACTAAAAAATAAGGAAGAAAAACAGTTGAGGTCCTGGACTAGATTAGTACAGTAATGCCTAATCAATTTATTTTTCTAAAACTTGTTATGTATTTCTTCATAAAAATTTTCAACATGCAGGGCTGGGGCTGTAGCTCAATTGTAGAGTGCTTGCCTAGCATGCATGAGGCACTGAGTTCTATCCTCAGCACCACATTAAAATAAACAAATAAAAATTTAAAAAAAAAATTTAAACATGCTTATATTTTTTACATAGAACAGGTTTGATTCCCTTACGCAGAAGGCTGCATTGAAGTTGTTAGTTCCCCACTTCTGTGACCACCTGAATAAGTCTAAAGGATACTGCAGGTGTAAGGTATCAGTTAAACACCAAGCTCTCAACATGTTGATAGGAGAATAGAAATAAATGCCTTCAGGATCTTGGTAATTTGTGAACATGCCAAATAGTTACACAAGCATTTAGCTGAGACTTGCTAAAATTGCAAAGGAGAATGTAAATGAAAGCTACATCAAATTTCAAGTCAGTAAAAAATAGTTTGAATCTTTAAAAAGAAATGCACTATGCATAATACACAACTTCTAGGAGAATCTGCCCTAGCAATTTACACCACTTCTGAAATATTATCTGAACACCTAAAAATGATTCCATGTGTGTGTGTGTGTGTTTGTGTGTGTGTGTGTGCGTGCGCACACGCCCATGCACATAACTAGAGGCTTGGTTTAAATGGGATGGGTAAAATCAAAGTTGGTTTTTAACTCAGATTAACCTGACTCATTTTGGAAGTGAAGTTTTACTAGAATTTTCACTTAATGAGTTTTAATTTTTTCATGTGTTAAAATATATTTTTTGCAGTCTCTTATTGTCATATACAATACTTTTTTGTAACCTAACACCTGCAGTTGGCAATGGATTATTGTGCAAAAAGGATTCCAGGATGACACAGTATGCTTAGTAGATGTGGAACTTGAATTTGGACCTAAGATTTTTGGAATGCAATCGATTACATGATTCACAGCATCCAGGAGATAATAATAAACCACTGACAGTCAGGACATTCTTTCTCTTCCATACTTGATTTCTCATCCAGGCTCAAAGCATCTGGAGTCATCTCTGACATCTCCCCACTTCAGGCTCTATATTTAATAATCAAGTCCCGTAGTTCCACTGTCATGGATCTCTCAAATCAATTTCTTCCTTTCTATTCTCATTGCCACTACCATATTTCAGAGTTGCATTACCACAATCTGTTCTGTCACAATATAGGCTTCACGCTAATCAATCCTGAAAATGCCATCAGGTTAATCTTCATAAAATGCAATTCTGGACATGCCACTCACCTGCTAAAAATTTTTCAACAGCTCCCCAATGCCTAGAGAACAAAGTCAATAATTCTTAGCTTGGAATTCAGTATACCTATATTTTCATTATGGTGGGTGTTTTGTTTCTTCTTAGGAGGTGGGACCATTTTTTATCCTTATATATATAAAGTATCTGGCACAGAGATTTATACATAGAAGTATGAGTTACTTTCTATAAACTCCACTATGATTCACACACATTTCCCTTTCTCAATTCCATCTTCCATTTAATCATCAGAGGTGCATGCTCTTTTATTTATAATTTACTCTGTACTATAATAGTCCATTACTTCAGGAAATTTTCCATAGTGGTTTTTCAGAATTAAGTATCAGAGGCAGTTTCTCAAAAGTAATCATTGCTATTTGTTCTACATTACTGACATGAGAAAAAGAAGAAAAGAATCACTATTACTTATTTTGTGGAGAGTAAACTCCTTAAGGTCAGAGATTGAACCTAATCTATAGTCCTCCTCAACCTATCTCCAATTTCTCAGGAACCTGTATGAGTCCAACAAATGTGTTCACTAAATGCTGAATGTCTGGCCACAGAAAAAATCAGATACGAGACAAAGGGTGCCCATTGATATTTTCAAAGGCCATCTTTGTCTGAACTAATTCTTTTGTTTTTCTGTGAGTTAGATTATACTGCTGCATTAAAAGTCTCCCTGCTCCAGGGTTGTTTGTCAGTGTCGCCTCTCTCTTCACAGAGAATGATTACAGATGAATCTCCACATTGGTAATTTAGATGGGAGATCACTTATCAGACCACTTGTGTTCAATTCAGTACTAAAAATACTATTGGGGTCCCATAAATGTTAAATAGCACTGAGAATAATAATAACTAACCTCTTCTTAGTACATGTGCTCCTGAGTACACACACTTGAATTTTTTCCAATTACAATTCAAGAACATTTCAGGTCCCTTTATTCAGGACCATTATTCAGGCTCCTCTGGAAATGTTTTATTCAGGTTGTGCATCTCTTCTCCACAATCTTTGATTCAGAATTCAGCTCTCTAATAATGAGCGGAAATTGGAATCTCAAAGAGAAAAACACCATTTTCTTAAGTGATGAATGCCATAGGCACACATTGTCTTAATCTGAAAAAGAAAAAGAAAGAAACCATGAAGCAGTTTCCTAAACCACTGAAATGCTTGAGCTTTAAAAACAAAGAGAAAAGGCAAATAACAAAACAATTCAACTTTAAAAAAAAAATACTCATGATGGGATTTGTAACAACATAATAGCATGAATAGCATCCTAAAAAGGAGAGAAGAGTTTTAGCAGTTTTTGTTAGGCAAATGTGCAGCCTGGCTAGCCATGCACTGTGGCATAACCCCAAAGTAGAAAATACCTGTCACTATAGTGGAGTTGTGGTTATTGTCATTCCTATAGATGATAAAGTTAAAGGCCTGAACTCTATAGGACAGCTTTGCTCCACCCTTTCCCTGGACTGTAGTTTACTCTCCTCTTAGTACATAAGGACAGTTGAGGCAGCCTGTTAAGCACTGTAATGAGAACTGAGTAAGAAAACTTTCATAATAAATCAATGCTGTTTCTCTCCAGTTCAGAGAGTTTCGGTTAACACATTTTGAGAATTTCTTATTTCTAACCATGGAATAGGCTCTTTTGCTTTGACTGGTTTTTCAACTGAAGACAAACATATAACTTCTTGGTCATTCTTGGAAAAAAATAAAAATAAAAGCAGCCAGTCATGGAGCACTTGGGTACTGTAAGTCAGAGTGCTTGGAGGGTCCAGCGGAAGCAACAGAGAACTCACAGCTGAACAAGTGCTTGCTAATGGAGAAGTGGAAGGACAGGATAGCTGCAGAAGCACTGTCAGACAAGTGTCTCGGTGGGGAAATCTACCAGCCTGACAACAACTTGCTCAAGAAATGGGGATGAATTTAGAGCCACCTATTTTTAAATGACCACCATGACAAGAGCTGTTAAGTATTAAACAGGTGTGTGCAATCCGTGATTACATTTGGATCTCCCAACTTAGTGGTGTCAGTAGAACTAATGACTGAGACAGATAAAGTGGCATACTTCCTGCTTGGATTAAGATTCTGTAAGCAAGCCAAAATAGCGTGCGGCACACCTGCCACATTTGAGAAAACAGTCATAATTCCTAAGACACTTATCTAAACTTTCTGGTCTTAAATTCTCAAATGGATCAGATCAGAAAGATTTCAGATATTTGTAGAAAAAAATCACAAAAACTTCTGTGAGCATATGTCTACTCCAAATCTCTTCTTACACGTGCTAGCTACAAAATTATATTTGCTGTGACTCCCTCAGTATGTGTGATCTGATAAGATCACTGATATATCAATTAGTGTGAAATGAAATAAAACAATACCCCACCATAAATAAAGCATTGGTCAAAAATTCTGAATTCCAATCAATATTCTACACTTGAGTTAGTAAAATTTACATTTATATCAATTCTATTTGGCAAGTAAAATAAAAATTAAACTTCAGAATATTTTTAAATGCCCCCCCCAAATTTTAAGCCAGTTTATAAACATATTTTTGTTCTTTTTTTTTTCTTGCTTTTATGTGTGCAAGTCTGTAATTGAGCCTCTTTGAAAACATCTTCCCAACTCAGTAATTCAAAAAGTCTTCTGCTTTTGGGCTGGGGATGTGGCTCAAGCGGTAGTGCGCTCGCCTGGCATGCGTGCGGCCCGGGTTTGATCCTCAGCACCACATACAAAGATGTCATGTCTGCCAAAAACTGAAAAATAAATATTAAAAAATTCTCTCTCTCTCTCTCTCTCTCTCTCTCTCTCTCTCTCTCTCTCTTTAAAAAGAAGAGTCTTCTGCTTTATTCAAGGTGTAAAGTGATAAAACACTGATCCATATCCTCAGAAAAACCTATTCTATAACTAAGCCAAATGTACATAAACACAAAGATAAAATGTATAGACATTTAAATGCTATAAAAGAAATACAATTAAATGATAGAATAGAAATTTTTAAATTAAAAATTTTGTTTTCAAAAATTGAAGATATTATTAAGAGGTACCTTGGGCAAATGAAAAGAATTTCAACAGAAATGCTTTCTTTCTTTTTTGTCCAGAATAAAAGAGAATATTTTAAATGATATTAAAATAGACATAAGGACCGAGGATGAGTCTTGGTGGTGAAGTGCTTGCCTAGCAATCACAAGGCCCTAAGTCTGATCCCCAGCATGTACAAAGAAAAGAGACAATGCAATGATGTTAGTTTTATAGATTGGTTAGGGGCTCAGTTTGCCTACAACAAAGTGTACAAAAGAGGAGTAGTTAATTACCCACCATGAGATTGACAATTTTCTATATAATTTGCATAAAACTGAATAAAATAGACTAATTCCCAATTTCTATGTAACTTAACATTTTGAAGTTACAAGAACATATGTATACACACATCCTTACTATTTGTTCACTTGGGTCTTTAGAACATAAGAAAGAACCAAATGCTTTTAAAGTATTGAGGCATATACACAAGCTATGTATGAGTATATACATCTGATAATGTGGCTGTGATAACATGGCCAAATTGTTTGGTGTTTATCAAAAAGAATATAAATTACATATCATTTTTATAATGTATATTTTATTTGCTAGTGATATTCATGATGAATTGGGTTTTAGATGTTATTTTGTAACATAACTCACTAATGTAAGTGGTTATATAATGTAGCTATATTTTCCTCTAATATTATAAATACTATTACATTAAAATCAACAACCAATCTAAACTGTGTGATGTATGAGCAAAATTTATTTTTCAAATAAAATTTGAAATTTTCCTACCTCCATACCATTCATTGGCTAATCCATCATTTTTCTCAACATTTTTTTGAATAGTTCAGTTTTTAAATCCATTCTTTAAGATATAACATAGAATATCTCAAAATTGTTTATTAAAATCATTTCTCATGTTCTTCCCCAAGTACTTTATAAGGCCTAGCTAGTATTAAACTGCTCTTGCTAATTTCTTTCTGATATTTAAAAAAAAAATGAAAACTCCCTCCTATTTATTTCCTAAAAGCTGATTCTAAAAGCTGTTATTTTCAAATTTCTAAACATCTTACTTTTTGGTATTCATAACTTATATAATTTTCTTATCTGATTACATTGACCAAATCTTTTCATGGACAGTTGCTAGAAAAAGATAACAGTTCCATATTTACAGAGAAGAGTTCTGAACCCTGGAATCTAAGAAATATCTCCATGTATCCATTAAACAGAAAACTTAGCAGGGATCTAGAGTTAACACATGTACTTAGAGGAACTATTATCAGCAGTACCCTAGATTTCACACTAACAGAAAGTAGAACTTCCAGGTGATAAATACTATTAAGATCAGACTGGGCAAATGGAGGCACAAGCAATTGTTAGCTTTTTTATTTTTCTATTTTTAACATCTAAATGATAATTTTTTTTTAGTTTCTGAAGTTTTCAATGTAGAAATTTTCAAATCTTATTATAGTCTGTAAATGATTTAAGAAGAGTTCAAATGATTGTATTTTAAGCCATTAAATTTAATCCAGGAGGCATATTGCAGAAGGGGAATATATCAGAGTCACATATAGCATTTTCAAAAAAATACACTCCCACCCACTTTACCTCATATTAAAGGAGATTTTCCTGGAATTCCTATTCATCATCAATTCCAATACAAAGTAAGCCATTATTTCTGATGGAAATGGATTAAATTTCTGGGATGTGTTTAGAATCACTTCTACATTAAGGAAAATATTGAAAAATCGTTTTGTAGTTACTAATAGCTTACTCATTTATTTAAAAAAATATTTGTTGACATCTGCTACCTGCCTAGCACCTCACCCTATAAATATAACAACAAAAGAGTTAGACAGTTAAACATAGAGTCATAGAATTAAATAAAGTGGCAAGTTACACATGGAGAGACCTGCTATAGGTGTAAACTCAAGCACTATGGGACTATGCAGAAAGAATACTAATCTTCTGTTGGCGAGTGAGAAAAAGATGCACAATGAGATTGATATTGATGCCTAAAAAATAAAATAAATGAAATGAGTTAATGACTTAAACAATAAACAGGAGAATAAAGTCCCTAACAAAGCATCCAATGATGTACCCAGAAGTGAGAGTCTACCTTGTCTTTAGAGAATAAAAACACATGCAGAATGACCAGAATGCAGAATTCAAGTGGAAGGAAAGGCAGGCAATCACGAAAGTTACTACATAAAAGTAGGGCTAGCAAGTCAACAAGGGTCAGGTAATGCAGGGTGTTTCAATTCCACCAGAGAGCATGGAAGAGCAGGTGGACATCTTCAGCAAGAAAGGTACCTAAGCTTCATCTTTAGAAAGCATGTCCTAACTACAATATTCAAAACAAGAGGGAGGAGGGTGAGTCCAGTGTCATGGACACAGCTGGTATACAAAATTGCTTCATGTCGACTTTTGAACAAAAGTTCAAGTATTCAACAACAAGCACTTTCTTACTAACTATTGATTACTCTGTGAATTATCTAGTTAAAACACAGTGTCTTAATTGTTATACTTAATAATTGCACAGTTTGTAATCTAAGTTGTTTACTATCTGAGGTTTAGCACTCAGAGAATTGATTGAATGGGTAACTCCTCTCTTGGATGGAAGCAATAACCTTCAATGGAATGCTAACAACCTCTGAGAATTATGTTTAAACTCAAGACTTTCATTGCCATAGGCAGAAGTAATTGATTTTAGGCTGGGTGAACTGGTTCTTAACACATATGCCCACAGGGAGAATGCCATTTTAATAAGATGCTTCTATAAGCCACATGCTACTTTAAAAAGAAGTTTTCCCTTTTTCTTCATAAGCAAAAACTGAAAGATCCCTGTTTGCCCTTAAGACGACAGTAAACAACTGTGAAATAATGTAACACTGAGTTGGCAGTCTGCATGTTTCTTTACCAATTCAGCTGTCTACTTTAAAAAAAAAAGGAAAAAAAAATCCTATAACTTTTCTAGAAAAATAAATCTGTGTTCAACACTCTCAAGTACCACCACTAATGAGCATACCTAAATTGACTCATATTGGTACTTCAGCAATTGTTCTCTTGATTTCATAATGCATTGTTTTGCTATCTTACCGCTACCCACAATCAAAATAAAAGTATCCAAATAATTGGAAATCATGCAGGGGAAGTAATAAAACAAACAACTTCATCTCAGAGATCAAAACAAAAAATGAAGTTTTTTAAAAATGTGAAATAACTGATTCATCAAAGCAACCAAGTTCTCATGTTGACTCATAGATTTCACCTATGGGGTACAACCACCAGAGGTTGCTCCAGATCAGCAACTGTATTGAGGGGCAAATGTTTAAATAAATATCTATTTCTCTTCATGTTTATGTATCATCTTTTAAATTTTGGTTTATGTTTTCTAATTCATAATATATTAATATCATATGTAATATTTGAGAATATATTATTGTTCATATTGTGGGCTTAACTACTTATATAAAATGTTAATATTACGTAAAGTCAAATTTACATACATTTTTCTTATAGCACAGCTTCTAGTTCATAAAACAAAGTTAAACATAAATTTCTAAAAGTAGTTCCTTGAAATTTTTCAAGTTGTGGTTGGTATTATGGACCTTTAAAAAATAATTTTTACCTACGTTATTTTTTCTCAAACCACTGGTAGCTATAAGACTTATTTTAAGTGGTAGGCAGCTGAATATTTTAAAAATGGTTATTACATATTTATTTTAATATCATTTGGAAAAAGTAAATCTACCGTCCAAACTATGATCTCATCAATATTGTTTATTTGACATCTGATTATTGATAAAATTTAAGTAAAAGTAAAATGACAGTGAAAAAGAATATATTTGAAATGTGTGTGTGTATGTGTGTGTGTGTGTGTGTGAGAGAGAGAGAGAGAGAGAGAGAGAGAGAGAGAGAACAGAGAGAGGGAGAGAGAATCTAAGAACAAATAGTTTGCAAATCAGGCAGAATTTATGAAGTAGTTATGCTTAGGCTAAGAATAAACAAATGTGATAACAGTCTTCAGAGCACTTGCTGAGTTGAGACTTTGTCAGATCAGAAGAATTCATGACTATGGTCTTCCTGAGTTTGATGAAACTGGCACAGGGGCCACATCAGCAAGTAAGTCTTTTTTTTTATTGGTTGTTCAAAACATTACAAAGCTCATGACATATCATCTTCCATACATTTGATTCAAGTGGGTTATGAACTCCCATTTTTTACCCCAAATACAAGTCTTTATTCTTCTACCAAAAAGGAAATTCACTTCCTGCTCCATTACATATTTATATGTTCTATGCTAGCATTTGAAGTTGGAAAACAATCTTCTAGCCAGAAAGTCTTGTTGAACTATTTATAGCTATAATTTAAATGTGGAAATGAGTTATCATGTTTCAAACTATGTTTTCTGAATTCCAATTAAAAGTAGAATCTAGTTGCACATATTAGGAATATGTATGTTTAATGTTTGTGATGGTTGATAGTGTGTGTCAGCTTGACTGGCCCACAGACTATGCAGATTATTCTAGGTGTGTCTGTGAGGGTGTATTTGAATGAGATTCACATTTAAGTGGATTGAGTAAAGAAAACAGTCTTTCATAATGTGAGTGTGCTTCATCCAATCAATTGAAGGCCTGAATAAGGAGGGAAAAAAAAAAAATGACCCTTCTCCACATAAGAGAAAATTCATTCTGCCTATTAGCCTTAGAAATGGAATATCAGCATTTTTGCTTCCTTCAGACTGAGTTGAATAATTTACTGAATTATTATTTCCTACCCTTGTATCTGCTAGTCTTCAGATTGGAACTACACCATTCTCAGGTCTTCATTCAGACTGGAACTAAACCATTGGCTCTCCTGGGTCTCCACGTAGCTGATTCATCCTGTGAATCATAGGACTCACCAGCCTCCATATTTTTATGAGCCAATTCCTTCATGTTTAATAGTGGTGTGTGTGTGTGTGTGTGTGTGTGTGTGTGTACACACACAAAATTCCATTTTTCTTAACAACCCTAAGTACTGTTATTTAAGACATCTGAAGACAATACCTACATCCTAAGACAAGAAATGGGGATTAGCTCAGTTCAGAATTCATGTGTTCTCCAGTGACAGAAAAAACATAAAAAGAGCAATCATCTCCCAGCACAGCATGATGGCTTTGATAACACCTGCACATTTTAATAAAATGTTCAGTTTAAAAGATAATTATTATGGAGGCAGCCAAAAGTTAAGTCAGTCTCATAAATAATTGTATTTTTAATTTTCTCCTCACTAAATGATTTACTTTCATGTGCTTCTCATCTTGAAAGCGCACTTTAATAGAGCCATACAGTGTAGTGTTAAAGAGGTGGCGCATTTACCATTGTGTAGTAACATAAAATCAATGGCAGCTAGTCATACAGGCTTTTTCAGTTTCCATCGCACATGGTACACAGTCTTTGGTTCAGTGAATAATCCAATTGTAAACAGTGACTCACTGTTAACAACTTTAGGAAATAGGATTAGCAATTTCTAATTTCAGAGTAAACCTATTTCATTTTTGTCCTCTAAATAAAAACAGTGTGTTCAGAGAGTTAGCTTTTCAGTTTTCAGAGCTCCCTAGAAACAAAAATATTGGAAACAAATTTTTCACCGTACTGATTCTACTAATAAAAACCATTGGGTATATGTTCCTAATGTTTTTTTTGCTAGTGAAGTACCAAAAAATAAAATAGTAGATGGACAGTCAGTTAGATGAAACTTAAAATTTGAATTTAAAAGAAAATTTAACTGAACACCTAGAAATTTAAAGTATTAGAAGTATTCTCTATGCAATATAATCAGGAGGAATATAAAAGTTCATTTACAATTTTCTTTCTTTCCACAACAAAGGTCATAGGTGAGATTTTAGGAGGTGGTTTTCCTTGTAAACACAGTTAAATGGAATTTTTGATCGTGCAATTTTTGTAAATTATTTATTGTACCATTCTAAAACCTATTTTCCTTTACCTTATCTGTGAATTCCTTTATGAGAACATTGGCCCAACCGAAACCTAGCTTTGTGCTAATTTATAGACTCTTCTCAGCTCCCTACACCAAAGATCTGAGAATGGTGATTTTATTTCACATTTAAAATACCAAAGTGTCACCGAGCTGAACCAGAAGGTCTCTGTTAATATTGCTTATCCCTGTTTTTTTTAAACCCTATCCCCTCCCCCCAAATTTCTCTAATTGGTCTGAGCTAGAACTTCTCGATCTGTATTTCTTATGTTCTTCATATATCTATAGTGTATAGCTACAGCTAGAAAACACTGGCTTAGAACAGCCAAGGAATGGTTATTCCAAAAAGAAGCCCGAGGCTGTGGTGATTGGATTTAGAACCATTATGATTATTGTTCAAGTTTTTAGCAAGAAAACCATACTTAATTCAAAGGGAAAATCATCAGATCAATCAAGAGTGAGAATAAAGTTAGTGGATGGGAAAATCAATATTGCAGACTGAAAGAGTTTTATGGGAGAACATTTATGTCTTGTGATCATTAACAGAAAGTAGATTTAGTAGATAACTTGAAGTGGTCCTTCCAGGCTGAAAAAAAATAGGTATAAATATATTCTTAGCTCCTAAAATCTTGTTTAAAAGTGAAATTTTACTACCTGTCAAAAGAAATTATATTAATTATATTATTCTGAAATTGAATATTCTATTTTTCATTAAACTTGTTAATCCTCCATAAACTTATTCAAGTCATTTTTTATGTTTATATACTCCCTAATATGAGATCACAGAAATTTGGGGTCATTTATAAATTTGAGATAGAAAGAAGATAAGATCAGAACTCCATATCCATATACTGACTAATCTCACTCATCTGGTAAGTTTAGAATATGTCCTTTATAATCTGTACTCTCTTGGGACAGAGATACCCACACTAGAATTAACTTATTTATCCCTCTTTAATTCTATCTTTGCTATATCCAGTATGTATTATGAAAGGTGCTAGGCACTGAGAAAGGATCCAGTCCTTATGCTCCAAAATCCCGTGTCCTCAAAACTCGTTAGATACTTACTCAATAATAAAATATGCACAGGACATTGCATAATTAGGTGTGTTAGAATATGAGAACCAGGTGTTAGAAGAGCACAAAAGGATTCAATGATTGCTCATTGTTGAGGGTGGGCTGCTGAGAGGTATAAAATTCTTTTTAAGAGATTAAATTTATGATTCTTGAAGCAAAGAGCAGAGATGTCATTATGGGAGGAGAACGAATTATGTTTAAAACCACAGATAAGGAAAATGCATTCATTTATGGTCCTAGGAAAAGCTACATGAAGGCAATGACATGGGGAAAATGGAAGAATACCAATATATATAGTCTTTTTTTATAACCAAAATAGTTTAATTTCCATCTTAAAGGTAATGAATGATTTGAAGAATTTATACAAGGCAAACTTTTAAAATATTAGATATAGAAAAGAAGCTAAAAGAGAGACAGACTCGTCAGTTGTAAGAGTATTCAAATAGATATAGACAAGACTTGTGATAAACAGAGCTGAGACAGTCTGAGTGTGGAGAGAACAGAAGAGGCATTTAGGAATTGACAGGATTGAGTAAACAGTATGAATGAGGAGGGCTGGAATAATCTATGATGACTTCCAATTTGGGGCTTATTAAATCAAGGGAAACAGAAGTGCCATTCACTTGATTGAGAGCACAGAACTTGTGAACTCAATCTTGTACAAGTTGAATTTCAGGTGCCACTGGGAAGTCAATGGGAGGTGTCTTAGAACTGCTGGAGACATTCTCTGAAATACAGGAAGAAGTGTGTACTTGAGATATGGAAGTTATCAATTTATATTTGCTTGTCGCTATGGTTCTTCTTACACATGTGTGTCCCAACTTTTCCTATCTAATGTAGAGAAAACCACAGAGCAGTTGGCGGTAATATTGAGGTGACAGAGAACCTGACAGATTTCTTACCTTCTTATCCAATGTATTTTGAGGATATAAGAGAATTTAAGATTAAACAATTTAAAAAACACACAAAAAAACATGGGGTATGGTAGAGAGTGTAGGTCTAGAAAGAAAGCCAAGAGAGCTCAGAAAAGTAGGAGGAAAAGACAGTAAGCTTGCCTAGCATGTGTGAGAACAGGGGTTCAATTCCCAGTAGATCAAAATAAAAGAAGAAAAGAAAAGGCATTTCAATGGGAAGAAAATGAAATGGTCAACTTCTATCCCCAGCACATGTGGGAAAAATTAAAAAAAGAACAAAAGAAAAAAAAAAGAAAACAAGGAGAGAATGTTACTCTAGCCTATTTATTCTAAAGAACAGTTAACTTTAGAGTCAAGGGATAAGGATAGTAAGGGAATTTGAGAAGAGATGTAGAAGCCTCAAATAATAACATACGGAAGAAAAACTTTGGTTAAAAGTTTAAAAGATTTCCAGAAAAATTTTAGGATCAAAGTTAATGGTTTGGATCTGAAATGTCCCCCAAAAGCTCACATGTTCCAGGGCTGGGCCTCAAGATAACAGCGTTCAGAGATTAGGCTTTTGGAAGGTGATTGGACCCTGAGGTCTCTGACCTCATCAATAAATTAAATCATCAATGGATTAATAAATTAAGGACTATTGGAGATGGTGAAAACTGAGGAGGTGTGGCTTAGTTTGAGGAAGTAGTTCATTGGAGTGTGCTATTGAAGGCTGGCATCCCCAGCCCCTTCCTCTTTCTCTCTCTTTGCTTCCCTGACATCATGAGGTAAGTAACTTTCATCCACCACATGCTTCCCATCATAGTGTGCTGCATCTTCACAGGCTCACAGCAATGGAGCCAGCCAACAACAGGTTGGAACCTCTGAAATCATAAGCCAAAACAAATCTTTCCTCTTTAAATTGTTTTTCTCGGGTATTTTATCAAAGCAATGGAAAACTGCGAACAACACCCAGTGAAACCATAAATCTGCTTTTTTCCAATCCTCCCATGGTTATGTGATTATCTGTAGCAGGGATCAGCAGCCTTGATATAGTAAACAGATAATCCAGGTTGACAGTTGTGCCTTAAAGCTCAGGTAGAGAGAAAAACATGAAGACAATGCTGTTGAAGATATTGGAGAAAGAGGGACTAAAAAGAGGTTTCATGGTCACAAGATTAAATGCAGAAGAAAATGAAGCCAGGATAGAGAAATAGAAAATTGAGGAATCAAGGGACTAAAAGTTATCTTGAATTTAATGCATAAGCATTGTGAAGAGAATGAGTTGAAGGTTGGAAAAGTTATATTCACTCAGTAGGCTATTAGAGCTAGCTATTGCATAAAAAAGCAATTATTTTATTTAGTATTCTCATCTTCCACTACCATGCATAGCACTCAATAAAATGTTTGTTAAATTAAATTTATTCTGAGATAAATATTTAAAATATTTTTTTGAATTGAGGGATAAATCATATAGTGATTTATGTTGTAAAGTCCCTTCCTCATATAGACAGAGCTTAAAAGTCTTATATCCAAACTAGTAAACCACTCAAAAGCAATAGCGAACACTAAGCCTTCAATTTCAAGCTAAAACTCAAAGGATGTGATTCAAATACCATGTTTTGGCCAGTGAGATCCAATTTTAAAACTAGATGAGTCATCCTGCTCATAGGATATTTTAAGTAAAGATTGCACTGCATGAAGAGACTCCCTATCACAGTCTATAACTAATGCAGGGAAACAGCAAATTATATACAATCTTTATTGTTGGATTTTTTCCACTGAAAAAATAGATTACTTTCCAGAAGTTTACTTTCATCTGTTAAAGAAACTGATCCTAGGGATGCATATGTTGCTAATCACTTATAACAATACCTATTGTTCTCATTTTAGAGGGGAAAAAAAGTCAAGATCACTTAATACAAGCACTTCATTATACAGTATAAAAATCAAGTCCTGAAAAAGGTTAAGTGACTTGTTTCCAGGATCACATATTCAGAGAGTAGGCAGCTGAACTGTCACCAAGACCACTGCCCTATACCTAGGCTCACTCTTTCAGAGAAAAATCACTGGAATATTAATATTAAAGAAGCTCCTCAGCTTATTTATAAAAGTATGTGTATTGGAGAAATTGAGTGAAATAGCTATGATTTAAATAGGAGCAATTGCTTTTCCTCTACCCTTTACAAAAGGACTATGGACTATAAATCTTACTCATGCATATTCTCTCCGCCCCCCTCTAAATGAGCAATAGAAAAGTTGAGATGGACAACTATACACACACACACACACACACACACACACACACATACACACACACATAATGTGGAAGAGAGACAAAGAAAAGAAGATATGTAAAATGTATAATTCACAAATGGAAGTTTTTCTCCCTGGATAATTAGAAACGGACTATATTTGCCTGTTTTTTTTTTTTTAACTCCCTGATGTACTTGACTAAAATGGTAATTAGCTGCATTTTCCATTTTGGTTTCGACATATTGTATATCATGTGTAGTGTAGTCCAAGTCTCAAGAGGGAAATGAATAATCAGGAGAATATTTTTCAATGTCTCTTCTCTGTAAAGATTTACTGAGTTGTCTCTAATGTATACTGACAGCTTCTGCATTAAAATTAGAGGAAAGTAGACATCAATATTTTCAAGCTAAAAAAAATCCTCTCCTTTCATTTTCATTCAACTAAAATAAATCAGGTCCATATCTTTTAATATTTTATTAGAATTGTTCATTTCTGAAGGTCAGGAGCTAAAGGACTTTTCAAAGTTTAAAGAAGATTCAAAAAAGGTGGCAACTAATTGATAGTCTCCAGACACCAACAAAGGTCAGCACTAGAAGCTTAAATGCTGTATTATTTCTCTTTCTCTAGTTGCTGGTGTTTCTTAATGCTGTTACTAAACAACAGTGTATTTGTTTCAAACAACAGAAACCATTTCCAGATAACTAAATACAATTATTTGAAGGATATCAGGGAGTTATCAAATGGATGAGGTTATGGAAAACCAGGATTCAGAGTAAGATACAAGGCTGGAATTTCTCAGGGAAAATTGCCAGAACAAATGGGATTCTGCCATTTCTTCTACTCTGTTTCATTCCACTTGAGATTTATAATCAAAGAGGAAGAATTTACTTGGCTGAATCTAGGTTTTACAGGTGGGTACCCCTTGACAGTACCTGGCTATTGTGATGTGGAGATCCCTTCAGCTTTTCTAAGTAAAAAAAATAAAATAAAAATAAAAAGCAATCTGATGTGATTTACCCTACCTTCTAGACCATACAACAGGAGACAGGTCATTTTTCAAAAGGAAAGCAGGGTACTGATAAGAGATGAAAATTAATACTGAGCAGTCAAAACATAAAAGGTGTCAACTTCAAGGCAAAATTCTTTATTTTGAAAGAAACCAAAAAGAATCAATTCTAAGTTCTATGCCTTTAAAGAAATAATATGTCTGTTACATGTAAGTAAATGTATTTATTATTTAAGTGTTGTACCATCTAGAGGAAAGAAAGAATATAGAAATCTGGAGGAATTCTCCCCATCAAGTGATAGTGTTTATGAAGTTTATAAACACTTTTCACTTATAATCAGCAGTCCAAGTGCCAGGGGCAACCTAGCATCTTTTTTTTTTTTTTTTGTTCCTAGAGCCACATGTTAAGCTTTACAGTTTAGGTCTGTGAGTTACCATGAATGTAATGTAGAGCTAATGTGTCAGTCTTGCCACAAGGAAAAGAAAGAAAAGCCACTTCAGAAGTGATTTAATACATGCTTCAAACTAGCATATGTATCCTGGAAAGTATTCCTTGTTGTACAAACACTTGAGAGAAATTTGCATTTGGTGGCTACAATCTTACACCATGAGCATTAAACACTAATAACATACAATGTTGCAGGAATTTCACATATTTGCATTCATAAACTACTCTCTTGAGCATGAATAAGCCACCAGAAACTCATTCAAATCATTTCAATTTACTGTGAGGAGTAGTAAAACACTGAGCAAATGAGCAAAAGTCTAAATTCCACCTTGGTGGTTCTGACAACTCTTGTGTTTCTTGAATATTTTATATAATGATGTACAGTTTCTTTTATCTGTGTTACATGCTTCTAAAGAAATACACTCTTAGAATATATATGGAAGTCAATGAAAAAGTTTGATTAATTCAAATCAAATATTGTTTTATTTATGAACTGATAAAGGCATCACTGAAAGTTATGAAACACATTTTTGAAACACAATTGGAAAGTTTTTTATTTCAAGCAATTTCATAATATTTCCATTTCTCAAGAAGAGCATATTGCATAATTAAAATAAAAGATAATTTCATATGGAACAAAAGAGTGTATCTGGACAATTTCCAGCATACTCTTTAATATATGTGATATCTGATTCAAAAGAAATGATATAAAAGTTAATATGTTGTCTACCTTTGACATTTACCTTTGAGCCAGAACAAAATAATGTCATTCTGAATGTTAGTCCTTGCTCTTATTTTTGCTAGAGCCACACATTTTCAAGCTTCCTATGGATAATGTACTGATATCTATGGGATCTCAAATACCTTTATTGAATGCCTCCTTCTTCCTTCCTTAGTGTTATCATTGGTCTTGGAGAACAAAGAAGCAGCTCAAGGTTAAGAATACATCACATAATTTCTTAAAGAAAAATGATTTTTCTTAAAGAAAAATTCTAAATGGGACTACAAAGGGAAAAGAGGATTTCATAAAATATTATTTTTAAAATAGACATATTTATACAGAGAAAATCATAGATTTATTTCGTTTTGTTAGCAACATACACAGAATCATAGACTATTGGAATGAGAAGAAACTGTATAGATCAAGTAGACTGTTAAAGTGCAATGAGATCATTTTAGGTAGATGACCATTGATATATATATATATATATATATATATATATATATATATACTATTAATATAGTAATTTATGTATAATTTATATATATTTACATGTAATAATTTATGTGTAATTTATGAACTAAAAAAAGTACAACTTGAACATCAAAACTAACCCCATAGTTTTCAGAGACTTTCATTATTCAAAGAATCTAAAAGTTTGTTATATCATTATTGTTTGGTTAGGGTTTCACTTTTATTTTTTCACTTGTTTTATTTTTTTTTCATAATGTTATTTTAAGATGTTAATAATTTTCCAATATAGGTGAAGATCATATATGTACATATTCATTACACTACTCTTAGAACTTTTCTGTATACTAGGAAACTCTCATAATATTATTTTTATTGTTCCTTTATGCCATTTGCTTAAATTGTCCTTTGCTACCTGCTCTGCTCATTTAATTTCAATCATCAGGAAAACCCCATATCACTTGCTAAGCCAAGCAAAACACCCACAGAGAGCCAGGACCTTTCCATCCATAATTGTACTGTATGTTGCACCTACAATGCCGTCTGTTGCATCTCTTCACAAGCATTCATTCCAAGACCATCTCTTCCATTACCAAGGGCATTCACAGCAGGTGTATAACAGAAGCATATGAAGAACTTTAAGAAATTGATATAATTCCCCACTCACTCTTAGGGACAGACAAGAAGATAAGGTTTTTTGGTTTTGTTTGTTTTGTTTTGTTTTGTTGAGATAATGCCTTGCTATGTTCCCCCAGGTTGGCTTTGAACTCCTGGGCTTAAGGAATCCTCCTGCCTCAACCAACTAAGTATCTGGAAAACCAGGCATGTGCCTCAAAAGCCAGCAAAGAATTTTTATATTTTTAAATATCCTCAGGTAATGTCTTCTATAATTAAAAGTAACTGTAAGTTAAAAGTAAATTTGAACTCCTCAATCTCAAAGAGATTTTCTTATGTAATTACAACTCATGACTGTTCTAAATGCAGTACACCATAGGCAAGGGCAATATTTAGTTAAGTATATTATAGCAAATGCCAATCAATAGGATGAAGACAAAAATATACGGAGAGGCACAGATTGAGCTGTATACAGGCTGCCACTAACTGCATGGAGGACTTCATAGAAGGCTCTTCAAATGAGGTGTGGCTTCAGGGGCAGGAATATTGTGGATGGTCATCATTTCTGGAAGGAAAAAACTGCTCCACACAGTCAGAAATAAATCTAGTCATAAAGAGAAAATATTTCCCGCCAAGATGGTTTAGATCTCTTGTAAGTCATTTACCTAAGAGCAGAAGCTTCTGATGTTCCAGAGTAAATGTACATTTTCTGTTATTAAAGAACTTAATTGCATTCAAATGATGTCAGGTGGTTCTAAGAATATTTCTATGGGATTATTTTTAAAGTAAAATTAATTTTATCTCATTTTATTTTAATTTTATTTATTTTTTATGTACTAGAATATTTTTATTGATTTTTTTTTCCTCTTAACAGGTAGCTATAGTGGCTTCATGGGCAATGCTTTAGTTTATGGTTCTGCACACTCAGTCCTTCTTGTACATTATTGAACCTCCAAATTCTATGATTTTGAAATAGTCTAGGAAGTAAATGGTAATAATTCACAATATTATTTATTTGAACCCTGCCAGCTAGAGGTACATTCATTAATACTTGCCAGCTCTTTGAGGTACCCTTCCTATATAATCTTCCAGCTGAATGTCTAAATGTTTGCAGGATCTTCAAAATTAATCTTACAGCACTTTAGAGAAGAGTATAACATAGATTTTTGTTCTTTTTTGTGTGTGTTTTTAGCTATTTAAGAGGTCCTTATCAAGCATGCACCATGGTGGAGCTAGAAGTACCTACAATAGTAGAGTTTCTTTTTTATATGTTTTAAAAATTTATTGGTTCTTTTCAGTTATACATGACAGCAGAATCCATTTTGATATAATTACACAAGCGTGGACTGTATCTTATTCTAGATAGAATCCCATTCTTATATATGTACATGATGGTGAGATTCACTGTAATATATTCCTATATGTACATGGGAAAATGATGTCAGATTCATTCCTCTGTCTTTCTTTTTCCTAGTGCTCCTCCCTTTCTGTTCTTCCCCTCACTACTTCTTATTGTGAGTTAGTTTCCACATATCAGAGAAAACATCTCATTTAAAAAATGACATCCCATGTCTGTTTCATCTGTAAAATTACAATAATTTTGTCTTTTTCTTCAAAGTGCTCTGAATACTATAAAGAAATGCTCATCCCACATAATTCCAACACACGTTAGTCGTGAAGCATCGGGTTCTCCTAGTAATGAGTGATTAAAAGAAAAGTGTCCCTACCTCCCAGGACAGGCCATGGTGACTGAAGCATGGGTGAGCATCTCAGTGTCATTGCCTCCAGGGGGCCTTTTTCTTCCCTTCCTTTTCATCCACCCTTTATTATTCATATAAAGAAAAACATCTTTCTCTCCTAATATTCCCTTCTTTTTATGTAAAATAAATTGTCAATTTTAGAAGGTAATAGAAACTCAGCTTTTAGGAATTAATTCAAATATGTACTAGTAATTAATATATTAATTCTTTGTAAAAAGTGATCACTGTAAAAGGCAAGAACATTGTTGCAATAATCTCCAGATTCCCAATTCATAGAATAATGCCTGGTAGATAATAGGAACATGACAAATATTTATCAAAAAAATCAGTGAATTAAAGGATTTAGATCTACTTTACCTAAAGTAAGGTACTGCAAATATAGGTTGGTCTTCCTGTGTTATAAATTACATTACTCCTTTGACTCAAAAGCCTAGATTTCTTTTTTTTTTTTGTAGTAGATGGACAGCATACCTTTATTATATTTATTTATTTATTTGTTTTATGCCATGCTAAGGATCAAACCCAGTGACTCACATGTGCTAGGCAAACACTATGCCACTGAGCCACAAACCCAGCCCCTGCTAAGAGTAGTAAGCCAATCTCAACAAAACAAAGGCCAAGTGTTCTCTCTTATAAGTGGATGCTGATCCATAATGGGGGTGGGGAGAGGCAAGGGGAAAATGGAGGAACTTTGATTGGGCAAAGGGGAGGGAAATAAGGGGAAAGGGTATAGGGACAGGAAAAATGGTGGAATGAGATGGACTTTATTATCCTAGGTACATGTATGACTTCACATATGGTACAACTGTACATTGTTTACAACTAGAGAAATGAAAAGTTGTGCTGCAATTGTGAACAATGAAACAAAATGCATTCTGATGTCATATATATATGTATATATACATATATATATGTATGTATATATATATATATATATATATATATATATATATATATATATTTAAAATAAATTTTTTAAAAGCCTAGATTTAAGCCTGGCAGGCACAGTGGTGTATGCTTGTAATCCCAGTATCTCAGGAGGCTGAGGCAGGAGGATCACGAGTTCAAATTCAGCCTCAGCAAAAGCAAGGTAAATTCAGCCTAAGCAACTAACTCAGTGAGACCCTGTTTCTAAATAAAATACAAAATAGAGCTGGGGATCTGGAACAGTGGTTGAGTGCCCCTAAATTTAATACTGGTATAAAAAAATAAAAAGCCTAGATTTAAAAGAGCAGTGTAATCTAGAGTAACATATCTCACAAAAAGCTGAGGTCAACCACAGAGGTAAGACTTGGGACTATCAGTTGATGCTCCTCCTTCCTTCTAAAGTCTGAATTAAGCGTCCTTGAAAATAATCAGAAGGAAAGAGGAAGCAGAAAAGAAAATCACAAGACCATCCAGAAATGAAAACAGTAGGCTTTAGGAGATGGAAAATGCATTATTTTCCATTATTCATATTTTTTAAAAATCTGGGATTAAGTTTTCTATCATCAAAGAACCTCATGACAGATACTATAGACCTCTGATCTGGTATCTTTTAAAAATTTTTGCCAGGTACAAGATCATTTACAGAGAAATACACCTTGACTAGCATGTCATACAGAGGTCTCAATGCCTTTAATGTTGCTGTTAATATCTAGGAAAATTCAGAGCCTCCTACTTATTCTCTCTCATTGTTTGCACCTGATGTCAACTTAGTCAGAATGATTTGTTTAAAATATGTAATTTAGTGGACACCTCAAGAAGTAATGTGGAATGTATAAACCTGGCCTGCCTAATTTCAAGTGAAATACAAGAGAGAAATGCATATTAATGTAAAGTGACTATAAATCAAAAGCTATTTCATTTTCTAGGGTAGTATAAAAGCCAACCCTGTTTGAAACCATAATTCAGCTGTCATAATCTCTTAGATATACCACTGACCTTCCTTGGAAGTTCCTGCCACACAGAAGTGAATGGATCAGAAGCAGCAACATTAAATGACGTGGCATTATGTGAGCCAGGTACTTGAAGGTAATTTAGCTCAACTTGAGCAAGTCCTTAACCACAAGTCACACTTTCCTGGATACAAATTCCTCCTGCTATACATGTCCATACATTGACATAAAACACATTCACTATGTAGACTATACAAAGAGATTCATTGTATATTCTATGCCTGTGTTTATACATTTTTTCAATCAATATTGAACTTAATGCTCCAATGTTTTCAAGAAACAGCTGAAAGATTTTGTGTTGTAATTCCTCAAACCACATTGTCTGATTAACTTAAGAATGTATATTTTCCCTCAGTATTTTACATTTATTATTAATAAATAGCAGTAGCTGACATGATTGCTTGGCTGCCTGCCTCTCCAAAATGAATTATTCTATTAAAGTTGTGACTTTCAATGTTAAGCCTGAGGTAGGAAAAGGGCTTGAATCTGAAATCATGTTATCTGCAATGCTTAATGGTACAAGGATCAAAACAATTCTTTTGGAAGCAAGGTTGGAGAACAACCTGCCTTTGCAATTTATGGGAACTTTTAAGCTAAAAGGAAATGGTTGATGTTTGTTACACTCCATTTTCTATTTGTTAATCAAAAAAAAAAAAAATCCCTGAAACATCTACTGCAGAAAACTGCCTCTATGTTCTATCTTCCAGGACTCATTCACAAAATTTGGTTCTGTCTCAGACTTTTGCATAGGTTCATAGATTAATTGAACTCCATACCATCACAGTCAGTGGCAAATTTGAGGCCAGCTCTGCCCACCACCCAACACACACACAACAATGTTGCTATAAAGAAAAGTACCAACTGGCAGCATATTTTCTTTAATCAAGAGATGAATTATAGAATGAGAATCTTATAAAGTCTCATCCAAAGGGTATATATATTTTGAGGACCTTCAAAGCCCTGTTTCCTCATAATTGATATCATCTGAACCCCATTCCTTTGTCTCTGACATCCATGTCTTATTTAACAACACCAAAGAAATGTCAAAAGTCAACTCACACTCAGCAGACCCAAACACGGAACTTATTTATTTTCCGATTAGCCCTTCTAGCTCACTTAGTCAATCAGTCACTCAGTCATTTATCAAATATTTATTCAGTAGCCAGTATGTGCTTGGAATTATTTTAGAGGCTGGAAATAAAATTGAAAAGGAATTATCTTTCAAGAGGAGTTTATACGCTAGTGAGGTTATAAACCAGAAAAATATAAAATATAAAAAGATATTGTCAAATTCCCAAAACAAATAGAGTGGGAATTGGGAGGGGAGTAATTTTGAATAGGAGTGCCAACTCATAGAATGTGATCCTCCTGTGGTTTTTGCCTTGGAGAATGTCAACAACACACACTCAACTGCCAATCAGAAGACAAAGGTTGAATTTGATGTTGCAATTTTTCTGTATCCACAGTAACTCTCCAATTCATTCACTCGTTTCCTTCCCACTGCTATGACATTAGGTCAATCTGACATTATCTCTTGCCAAAGTAATTACAAAGACCTCCAACAGGTATTCCTAGTGTCAGTCTTGCACAGCTTAAATTCATTTTTCGTACTGCAGCCAGAGACATCTTACTAAAACTTCATCTGAAGGGTTGTTCTTTCCCATGGACAAAATATAAATGAGCTACATTCCTCTATAGACCCTTCTCCATCACCATCTATTTCAAACTGTACTCTCAAGCCATATATTGACCCACTGAGAACTCTCTATCTCTTCATTCTGTCGGGGTCTCTACACATGCTGCTTCCTTTCTTTGAAATGCTTTTCTTCCTCTTCCTCCCTTTCTCCCCATTCCCTCTTGTAATTTTTTTTTTTCCAACTGGGTAGATTCTACTAATTTTTCAGTTCAGACATCATCATTTGCTGGAAGTCATCCCCAAGGTCCCCTGCAACTGAGTCCCAGGACTTCTGATAGCACTTTTACTCATCAGGTTGTTGACCTTGGAAATGTTGCTTCAGGGAAAGGGAGATTAGGGTAGAAGGCAAAATTTGTCCATCAATCCTCATGTTTTAAAGAAATGAAGAGAATTTTTGGTATAGGTAAATGACTAGGTTCAAAATATGAAGGAAAATAGATTTCCCTGCAATTACAAAGAAACTCTTCTGTCATAGGAGCAGAGAAGGGGTTGAGAATAGAAGTCT
Organism: Marmota marmota marmota; assembly: GCF_001458135.2. Lineage (NCBI taxonomy): Eukaryota > Metazoa > Chordata > Mammalia > Rodentia > Sciuridae > Marmota > Marmota marmota. The sequence goes on along the minus strand of NW_026000026.1, from coordinate 61,301,579 downwards.
GTTGATCCAAGAGCAAAAGGGAACTGGGATTGGCTCCTGGAGCAGAGTATGAGGGTTGGGGGTGGTAATAGTGTGGTGCACCTCTGCTGATGGTTCTATGGGCAGTTTCAGAGATTTCCTAATCTCAAGAGTGATGTGTAGAAAGTAGAATGCCAATGGACCTGAAGCAACCAGTTCACCAAACTGGTGGATGACTCTGGCATGCTAAGAGCTCTAGGAATTTAGGGCTTCATGCCTCAGGAAGGGAGAGATCTCTTCATGATTAAGATTTCAGACTTTCAACCGAGGTGGAGAGGTCTTCAAAAGAACCAAAGCTAACTGTAGGAGATGACTATTGTCCTACTCAAAATCCATCTGCTCCCTCACCTTAATAACAATAATCTGTAATCTATAAATTGCAAGGTACCTAACAAAAAATTCTACACTCTCCAACATCCTTCATGGCTAACAGAATGCAATTAGATGTAGGCCTATGTCCTTTAAGGGACATTCTGGAAAATTTTGGGAAATGTAGCTTGTATTTTCTTCTTGCTATCTTTTATTCCTCAGGTCGTTGGCTGTCATGCAGATTTTGCGCTTTGCCTTTCCTTAATTTCTTGTCTGTAAGTTTACTGGGGACATGAAAGGCTGTGTTTGTCACTGTTTTATTCCCCAAATAGTGTATGTTGCACAGTGATTGTTTAATTGCTTTTATTCAATGAGCTAATAAATACATGAGAGCATTGCTTTCCACAAATGTAAAAAGTATAATTTCAAGTGCCAAGTTTCTCAAAGCATCTAAGATAAAAGAATAGCATTAAAGTCACATATTCCTTAAGAATAACAACCTATGTATTAATGGAGCACAAAGTTATTTTTAAATAAATGATACTAAAATATCAAAAATAATAAAAAGAATTTTGGTTAAAAACCACCTCAAATTACCTTTTATTGCAATGCTATAATGTCTGTTTCTTTGCTTTCAGTAAAATGAATCCCTAAAAGTGTCACATTGTGTTGGGTTTCCTGTGAAACATAAAGTATAAGCCAAGGTAGGAGAGTTTATGTGGAGGTAACAAGTAACATGCAACTCTCAGGAATTGACCACTCACATTTATTCCTCACTCTTGCTAGGTCTCTTGCCCATTCAGGTGGTTCTCCAGAGCCACTCTTCTTCCAGAGTTGCCCAGTATTCCAGGCTATTTTAATCTTTGGTATTATCATGTCAACACAGGCCTTCATGGTCATATTTGGAGGGGAGAACACTGTAAAAGATTTCATGTCAGCCATTGTGTGTGTGTGTGTGTATATATATATATATATATTTCAGCCATGAAAGGGATCCTTGTCATTGTCACTCACAATGCATTAGTAAAACTGGTCACATAAGTCACATGGTTGCAAAGATATGAGGAAGTATATTTCTCTCATGTTCCCAGAGGGAGAAGGGAAATGAGCATGATGATTATTTTCAGTCTCTACTATACATAAACAATTTTCAGGAAAAATTAAATTTTGGAAAAATCCTCTATCTTCCCTTAAGATAGAGGTTGTCATTATTTTGATTTCAGGATCTCTTTTTACTCTTAGAAATTAGAGCAAAAGTTTTTGTTGATATTGATTTTATCTGCTAATATTTAACCACATTTAAAACCAAAACTGATAATGTTTAAAAATATTTATTCATATTTATAATAATATTATAATAAATTCATTTAAGAGAACAGTACTAAATTCATCATACATTAATATAAATAGCTATTTTTTTTAATTAAAGCACTAGCTATTTGAAAGTGATGCAAAAATAATAATTAGATGAGTGGCATTATCTTATATTTTCCATAAATTTCATTAGTGCCTTTTGTACATTGATGGCAGCTGTTTTAGTCAGCTTTTCTACTGCTTTGACTGAAAGACCTAACAAGAACAAATAGGGGAGGAAAAGCTTATCTGGGAACTTAAGGTTTCAGAGGACTCAGTCCATAGAAGGCTGGCTCCATTTGGGGAAGCTCAAGGTGAAGCTGAATACCATAGTGGAAAAGTGTGGTGGAGGAAAGCATCTGGGGACATTGCAAGAGGAGGCAGAGAGAGCTAAGCTCAGCTTACAAAATTTATACCCTACAGGCTCACAATATATACCCCAGCAACTCACATCCTCCAGCCATACCCTACCTGCCTTCAGTTATCACCAAGTTAATCCCTATAGGGGGATAAATTCACTGACTGGGTTAAAGCTCAAATAACCCAATCATTTCACCTCTAAACCATCTTGCATTGTTTCAGACATGAGCTTTTGGGGACACTGAATCTCTAAACTATAATAGCAGCTCCATTCACATGTAACTTTGGCATTCAATCTGGTGAGATATCATACTTTAACCCCTAGGAACACTGCACTGTGTGACCCTGAGAGAAAGAATGTGAAAAAGGCAAATAACATTTTTGCATGATTATTAAAATAATTTTGAACTCATTAAATCTCTGGAGGGGTTAGCAGCCATTCCTCTCCACTCTGCCTAAACAACCAGTGCACCTGGGCAATAGCATTGCCAAGTGCACAAAGGCAAAATGTTTACCACCTATAATGCCTTCTATTTTTCTTTACTTTTGCCCTGAAAACTTTTATTAGGAGAACCCATTGTGCTTTGATTGAAAGTATTCAGTACCTCATTCAGGGGATAAACTTGCCTGCTGGTGTTTCCAGAAATGATCTGTGAAGAATGTGTCTATTATCTTAAATAATAGTATTGTTTTCTTCTTCTGGTGTGCCTTTTCAACTTTCTCAGTGAATCTATTTGTCATTTTCTGATCAGCAGCTGAATAGGCACATTGCTTTCACATCCTCTTTAATCCACTTTCTCTATCCTTCAGGACCCTAAATCTCATAATATGAGAGTCTTAATCCTGAGCACACTCTTTCTTTCTATATGTGGGTTTATTATCTTACTCTGTTTTGGGGGGTAGGCCTATAATTTAAATCTTTTTATCAATAAGGCTCATGAATTCTCTAAAATGGCATGATACTTCTTCCCCTTTTCTAAAGCAATAGAACTAAATAGTAGTTATTGGAATAACCATCATATGCAAAAACTCCTATACATATATGATATTTTTGCCTTTATTCAAATAAACACAATTTGAATTATACATTTTTAGTGATGTAAATGTCATCAAAACAAAACAAAAAAACCTTGGAATGTGATAAAAAGGACAAAATTTAAATGCTCCAGCTGAGACACTGAATTTTACATAAAAAGAGAACCACTTTGGTCACCTGGCACCCATTCACAAATATGAAAATATTATGTGTCATCAAAGGAGATGAGCACCATGGCAGTCTTTCAGAGAGCTAATTTCTCTAAGAATCCAAGAAATGTCTACTCACTTTCTTTCTTAAAAAAAAAAAAAAAGGTTCATCATAAAAAGTTTCCATAGTCTGTTTTATTGTCCAATTATCACTAAGTTTACAATCAGAGAGGTTTTTTTTTTTTTTTTTTTGCTTCTAAGAATGGTAGAAGTTCAAGTGCCTCACAAATATAATAAAATGAGAACAAGAAAGCCTTTCAAGCTAGACTGAACTGAGATCTTTGCCTTCTTCACTCTAAATCTACATTACCCACCATGAATTATTCTTGAATATTAAAAAGCACATAACTGGAAATTGGGAATAGCTTTTTTGTTTGATTTTTTCAGATGTGAAGTAGAAAAGCATGAATTGAGTATTTATTATGCTCTGGACTCACACTAAGGACTTGACCTTCATTAATCTCAACACTCTGCAGTGTGCTGACCTCATGGGACAGAAGAGGAATGGAAGATAGAGAGGATAGGACTCCAACCAGGAAGGCACCCTATCCACATCTACTTTAATCCAAGTGCACTCTCCTTAAATTAGTCCAGTATCTCCAGTCTGAAACCGACCAGGACTTATACCATCACCTCTAAGTTAGCCCCCAGAAGGGGAAGCCTGTATTCCACACTAATGATCCAACAAAAAGCTTGATGTGGAGCATCCTGCCATCAGGGGAAGGTAAATTCAGCCATATGAGTGGGTAGGGGAGATAAAAAGCCCTTCTTTACTAGTTTGTATGATGATCAGTTCCAGGGATATCTAAAAGGTGTTTCAAGTTTCCTTCCTTTGTCTTGGGCTTCAACGTCCCACTCTATAAAACAGGATGAACAGAGGTCCTTGGAGTCTAGAAACTTTTTTCTGTTTCCCAGCAGGTAAATTCATCTTTTCCCTCTGCCTGAATACTTAGCACTTATAAAACAAAGCAAGACCCTGGACCATTCTAGGACTGGCCTGGCAAACCCCAGGACCCTGACCAAACTTCAGAGTCTGGCTTCTTTCACCCTCTACCACCCCCAGCAGGACATTTTGAATTTCAAGGACCCAACCTGGGAAGAAGCTTGAACAAATAGCAAGTGAGTAAGGAGAGGCCCTGGAGATAAAGCCCCATAAGCAAGATAAAATGAGGCTCAAAAGTCCTGGGATCAAGACCACGACCCCTCCCACACCCTTTGTTTAGGCAGTGACTACAAGTCACTGTTTTTAGCTGCTGAGCTGTCCTCTGGGATCCTGGTGTGTGGGGTGCCTTGTCTTCACCCTAACATGGTCACAAAAAAATGCTACTGCTTTGAGAATAAAGCTGTACCATATGTTAATTTTAAAATATTTTATAATATTGTATGATTTTGGTCAATGTGGCCCAAACTCTGATGTTGCTCATGAGGCAAGCCAGCAGCTAGCACAATACATGCTGTGACTGATGTGACCGAACTGTTGGTGAGGATGTTGCCATATAGTTACATATGACCCCCCAGAATGTCCTCAAATGATCCTGCTGTCTTGGGGCAGGATGAAGGGCCTCAGCATTCAGCAACTTCCCTTCACATAGAGCTCAACCTCCCTTAAGATCTGAGTTCAGATCCTGACTCTACCCTCTCACTAGCTATGTGGCCTTGTGCAAGTGACTTTATGACATAATATGGACAAAATTAAGAATATGATGAAAGATTCAGGGTGACATATATTTGGGACATGGTAAGTGCTCAACAGCTTGCCTCATTATTATAGCCACTTTTAAAATTTGAATTATTTTCTGTGTGATCATATTGGTCACTTCATGCTGCCACAACAAACTGTCATAGAATGTGTGACTTAAAAAGAGAAACTAATTTTCTCACAATTCTGGAGACTGCAAGTCTGAGACTCAATGTACCATCCAGATCTAGTTCTTCCGAAGGCCTCTTCTTGGCTTTTAGACACCTGCCTTCTCAGTTGTTTTCCTTGTGTGTTAAATAGACCTCTCTCTCTCTCTCTCTCTCTCTCTCTCTCTCTCGTATTAGTCTCTTTTATGGCTATAACAAAATACCACTGACTAGGTAATTCATAAATAATAGACATTTTTTTCTTACAGTTCTGAAGGCTGGAAAATCTGAGTTCAAAGCACGGACAGGTCTAGTGAGGGTTGCTATCTGCTTCCAAGATGGTACCTTGTTGCCTCATCCTCCAGAGGGAAATATGTGTTCTCACATAGTACAAAGTATGGAAGGGATGAACTCACTCCTCAAGCCTCACAAGGAATGGCATTGTAGCCAAACCTGGGGAAAGAAACAAGTTCACTGAGAGGAAGAACCTGCACCTGTCTCCACAGTGCTTCAGTACACATGCATAACTGTCAGCAGTCCCAGCAAACAGCAGCACAGTAAACACCTGGACCAGTGTCAGGTAAGAGAAAAGTTTCCACCAATGAGGGGGACACCATTAAAGGTCAATCCCAGAAAACAACCTCACTCAAACCATCTCTAACAGAACTCCAAAACCCTCTTAAGGATAGATATGGCCCAGCCTTCCTCTAAAAACCCTATCATGTCTATCTAGGAGACATCCAAACCCCTGAGCTGCATCAAAGGGTGAAATGTGGACTCACATGGCCTCTGTTCAGACCCTAACTGTTTCACTGATCAGTTCTGGGAGATATTGGTTTCCACCTTGACTCAACTCTTATTTATTTATTCTATAGACTTCATTTTCTTCAAACAAGAGAAGAAAAATTTACCTTTTATACTCATTGGCCTCTAGCATTCAATGATTCCAGAGTCTAATTAACTCATCTATGTATCAAATCTCATGACGTGCAAGTGACTCAGACTCTATCTTTGAAAGTAACGGTGTCCTCATCTGTATGGAGTCCTCATCGGGATGGTTGAAATAAGTTAGTGCTTATAAAAACCTGGCATTCTTTAGGAATTTCAGTAATAACTGGCAATGTCTTTCATTTGACTATATTATAAAGTTGATATGAATTTGAGGTCTAAATTATATAAATGAGCAATTTAAAATACCTGAACATTTATTTTGGATTGGATTTTGACATTCACTTTGCTGACTAGACTAGTTTCAATGAAAGAAAAGGGGATCTTAAAACACACTTTACTGAAGTTTTAACAACAAGATTTATGATTTATAAAGGACAAAGCTAGTATAAACTCAAGATAAGTTTTAACTAGCTTTACAAATTCTGTTCTTGTTAAACTCTCAATTTTATGCGATCTCAATTTTAATAAAAATAACAATAATAATGCTTGTACCTATAATGTCATTTACTATTGTCTCAATGAAATAGCAAATACTTACTACCCCATATTTTCATATTGGAAAAGTGAAGTGTATTACTAAAAATAATGGAAGTCAGACAGAAAGGATTAGGCATACAAATGAGAACACAGAGCCTTTTGAACCGTTAGAGAGGTAAAATGACTGACAGCTTTTATCAAAACTATTGCAAATGGTTTCAAAGGAATTGAGTGAAAAGGTTCAACTACCTGCTGCTTATGAAAATGGCTCCAACAGTCAAGAATAAGTGTGTACAAGGCATCCATAGCCAGGAGGAAAGCCTGTGAAGGGGGTTTCAAAATGATCAAGTTGTGTTGTCTTTGCCGTGGAAACAATCTCTCATTTTAACTGAAAACTGAGAAATAAATCCAAAAGAATGAACTTACTAAATAAATGGTTCAAGAAACAAATCAAACATCGCTGAACTGTGAAAACTTGTAGAAATAATAGGAAGTTTTTTCATTTAGAAAACTACAATAGATTTGTAGACTCCTGTACACATAATTAACTCCACATAATAAATGCAACAAGTCTTCTATTACATATACACACTTATAATAAAATCCCCACTGGGATTATTTCCCTTTGGAAGTATTTATTTAATCATAACTCTAACATGTTTCTAAGTCTATATTTACAGATACAGGAATTATTCTGGTAACATCTCTGTCTGGCAATATTGTATGCTATTTTTAAGCCATCCATCTCTGTAAACACTTCCATATCCATATTTGTGGGAATGGAAATTATTTTGATAATATCTTTAGTTAGTAAATGTTCCTATATCATTTTCTAGACTATAACCCATCTCAGCAATGAGACAATGACCATGAAAGCTTTTCTAAACTTCCTACATTTTGTCCATGAAGGTGGCCCCTCCCCAAAGAAATTCATTTGAAGAGTAGTGACAAAGTATGATTGTGCTCATTGTTTGACTTAAATCAAATCATTTCGGACACAGTTCAAATCCTTAGGAACCTATCTATGGCCAATTCAAACAAATAAACACTCAAATAAGAAAAGTAGAATGAAGTCCTGCTGTTATACATTTCCCTTAATAGTTGCTTTGCTGATGTATTTGAGAAGAGTATTTGAAAGGACAGTATGTATTTTTCTGTGATGTCAAAATGTCAATTCAAAATCCATCTGTTTTAGCAGAAAAATAATACTTTGTCATAAATCTGAGCTAACAGCCAGTATTCTGCCTGGCACCCAGAGGAGATTGAGAAAATCCTCTATTGTCCTAGCACAATATTAGTTATTATTTATAAGGCCTTATGGAAAAAAATAGTTGTCTGACATTCACATGGTTTTCATAGAAGAAATATTTCCCTTTTCCAACGGTGTTTAAAATATACCCAGGCAGCTACAGGTATGGTTATTTACCTTGATATGGAATTATTTTTCTAAAGATTGTCATTTTAAAGAAAAGATGCTAAATATTGATAAGGATTGGTTGGTTCCATAGCTTCCAAACCAAAAAGCTAGAGAAAAATCAAGAGTAAAATAAAACTTTTCTCCCACTGAGCTATAAACACATTTCATTCAAACCTGGTGTGAATGTCCTTTGAATCTATAGTTCACAGAATTTTAAGACCAGAAGCATATCAAAGCTAAGATTACTAAATTAGAACCAATTTAGTACAATTTAATGTAATATAATCTTGTATAAGAAAACACAAGCTGAGACTCCCTTATTTACCTAGTGACATTTATAGCGGTCTTGTTGTCTTTATTGCTTCACTTTTGCAGGTACAGCAAGCATCTCTTCAAAATAGCATGAGGTTTCTTGCTAAAATGAGGCAAAAGACCCTATGGAGGCCACTTGGTGGTCTGGTAGAGACACATATTTCTACAAACCACAAAACTTAATGAGCTAGCCAAGGAGACCAATTTTCTTTTAATAAATAAAAATTGTGTAATTCTAAATATAACATTTCAACTGACATGCCATAAATATGACTAATACTTCTTTTAAAAACAATTTTTATAAATGAAAATAAATGTAATACATACAAAGAAGGCTGGTACACTGAGGGATGGAGTCATAACTTCTCAAACTGAAAGATATTCCTCTCCTCAAGGTATAATAAAATATTTTTATTATAATTAAGAATCTCTAGAAGGGTCAGTCTTATCAGAACCCACACCTTTGCTTGTAAGTATCAAATGATATCATTTATTTATTCACTTGCTCAATTCCCAAATATTAATGAGCTCCGTGAGTCAGGCCTGTGCTACACACGGGGGCTGTGTCAGTGAATAAAACAGTGGTCTCACTGAAGTCTACAGTCTGTGAGGGAAGACCAATATTATACACGTGCATATCTATTCAGAAATTTCAATTTCAATTGTGATAAATACCATAAAGGAGCAGTATGCAATACAGGACAAAGGGAGATATTTAACAAGGAACTTGATCTAGTTTCCTATTGGAAAGGAGAATCCTCTAGACAGAACAACTGAGAAGACCTTGAAGTGGCAAAGAGCAGATCAAGTTTAAGAAACCAAGAAGAACATGATACAGGAATTATTCTGGTAACATGAGTCATGGGTTAAGGTAGGGCTGAAGAGATGGCAGGGAGCCATTAGGCGATTCTCTCTGATAACATTAAGGATTAGGAACTTTATTTTGAGAATAAGAAAATGTGTCTCGAGATTGCAAGAAGGGGAATCTCATGGTTAGATTATTCCTGAGGTTGATTCCTACTCCAAAATTCTACAGAAATGTACTTTTTCTTATTATTTAAAAGCAAAGTAAGTAAGGTTGGCACCAGTTGACATATACAGAAAACTCAGATTGATAATATGGAACTTTATTGTTACATCATCAAATTTAATTTAACTCATTAACTTCCTCAATTGCCAACCATTGTAATACAATGTAGTCTTTGCAACTGAAGGCAAATCAAGTCATGAGTAACTCAGTCAATTTAAGTTACTCTTTGGGATTCTTCTTTCACCACTCCATTTCCCTTTCCTTTCTTCTAGGACTTACTCTATATTCTCAAAGATTATTCATATTGTTGAGCATCTAGCCCAGGACTCTTTCATTTTCTGTGTTGCCTGTAACCCATTTCTTTTTCAGAAGACTCTAACATTTTCTAGTAATGGCCTCCAATCCACCATGACCTAGATCTTCTCCTGACCCAGGTTTCTATTTTTTCGGATCTTTCTGACATTTAAGAGGATAGGACTTGAAAAAAGTACCAATAGGCCTATTGTCTCAGGTATCCACAGTCCTTCCTGTCTTTTCTCTAGATACAAGTCTTCCAAAATAGACTTAACTTCTCTCCAAACTATACTCAGAGACCACACAGGCCCCTTCCACTGGTAGATTTCCCCCAAATATATCTGTGTTTGTATTTGCTCCTCTACTCAGCTCCCTTACCACACTACCCAGACAATGATTTCAGGCAACCTCTGAGTTCTAGTCCCATTCCTCTGATCTGCCAACTGCTGATCAAACCTAGTTCTATTTGAGTAGGCACACTGCTTTCATGTCATTCATACAGTCTTCCCCAGTCTACAGCTTATTGTAAAAACCCTGTGCACTGAGTCCTCTAGGTTTTGCTCTTGATATTCAGAGCCAATCTTTTTGGAAATCAAACAAAACAAAACTGTTCTCTCTGAATAAATTCTATCCATTCCAACTCAAAAGAGCTTTGACTTTCAGACATTGACTTTGCAGTACAATATAAAAGTCTACCTGGGAGATCAAAAACCAAGAATTTTAGTTTTTGTTCCCTTTAGATTATTTTGTGTGACTTCCTTCAGTGGGGCAATATACCTCAGTCTCTCAAACTAGTTCTATTGGTAGGAAGGTTCCAGGATGCAAAGAAAAAAGAATTATATAATAAATAAATTACATCAGATATTTTTTTTCAAAAATTTAGCATGAAACATAAGAACTAAGACACTAGGATAAAATAATATTAGAAGATCCAAGATTAAAAACACAGTCTCCTATTTTAAAACACAGTCTCCTATTGCAAGGAAATATAAATAAAACATTTCAGGTTTTGTTTCCAGAGTGATGCTCCTCTTCTAATATGCTTTTTCTTGTAAATGTTCAATAACAATGGAAAAGCACAGTTCCACTGTTGGTATAGACTAGCAAATCTGGAAGAAGTCTTATCTGGAACAATGGGTAGTTTCAAATATATTACTTGGTTTTACAAGTTTATAGAAAGTAATTAAAATGTCTTTTCTTCATAGTTCTGTAAACCACAGTAGCAAGATTCCAATAATAACCAAAGCATGTCTTTCCCTACATTTAAGATATTTCCATATAAAACAAACTGAACATCAACATATTGTTTAACACTTTGCTGCTGAAAATGTGGTACATGAACTATAAGCAGAGGCATCAACTGAGAGCTTGTTGAAAATGCAAAATGCAGGTCCCACTCCAGACCTGATGAATCAGTCTGCATTTTCACAAAATATATTACTAAATGAAGCCTCTGCACAAACTTTGAGAGGCACCAACTTATGTTATTTCTCTTCTACCAAAATAAGTGAAATGCTTTATTAAAGAAGAAGGAAATCGATGTAGCAACTAAAAACATTTGTCTTAAAATAAAAGACAATTTTACTAAAAAGTAATTTTAGTGACATTTGTGTACCATTAAATGCTAAAATATGTAGTTTCTAACAAAATATAGCATTTAATTCCTAAAGAGCTAACCACAGTATATGAGTGAGACAACACTATTTGTTCTTAATGTATTCTTACCATGTTAATATGAATTATGTAAATTCTAGTGGCAAGTTAGAGCCTTATTTAGTGGAATTGGATTACTTACTAACAGTCATCCTGTCTGCTATCTAAATTATCCTGCTGTGGTCTAAAATAAAGTTATCTTTAAATGTTGTCCTAAGAAAATTCCTTCTGGTTCCTCTTGTATGTGATGTATGAGTGTATGTGTGTGTGTCTTTGGCTCTAAACCTATTACAAAAATGAAGACTAAAGCAATAGAAGAAAAAGTATTAAAGAAAGTGTTGCTGTCTAGGCTTTAAAAAATGTTCATTGGAACAGTTGTAATTTCAGTAACATCTTTGAACATAATCATACTTCAAGTTGCTTTTTTGAACACTGGAAACCATGCGTAACACATTTTTCAGTAGTGACTATGAAACTTCACTAGGTTATGTCCCACAACCACTCCCTTATACAACTATGCATGAGGTGTCTCCAGAACCAAAGTGAAACTCAGTAATCATTCCATAAATTCTATGCCAAGTATGATCTTGCCCAAGTGGATGCTTATAGATGTTTATTGATAATGAAGCCTTATAAAGCTGTCACTATTTACTATTAATTACCCAGATTGCCTTTTGGATTGTGCATGTTCTCTGAATAATTGTAAACTTTATTTTAATTCTTCAAGACTGGAATGTTTGTCTATTTTTTTTTCTCTTAAAATCTTTTTTTTTAAATTGGTTGTTCAAAACATTACACAGCTCATGACATATCATCTTCCATACATTTGATTCAAGTGGGTTATGAACTCCCATTTTTTACCCCAAATACAAGTTGCAGAATCACATCGGTTACACATCCACATTTTTACATAATACCATATTAGTGACTGTTGTATTCTGCTACCTTTCCTATCCCCTACTATCCCCCCTCCCCTTCCCTCTCATCTTCCCTCTCTACCCCATCTGCTGTTGTTTAATTCTCTCCCTTTCTTTTTCTTCCCCTTTCCCCTCACAAACTCTTATATGTAATTTTGTGTAACAATGAGGGTCTCCTTCCATTTCCATAGTTTCCCTTCTCTCTCCCTTTCTCTCCCCCCACTCGTCTCTGTTTAATGTTAATCTTTTCCTCATGCTCTTCTTCCCTGTTCTGATCTTAGTTGCTCTCTTTATATCAAAGAAGACATTTGGCATTTGTTTTTTAAGGATTGGCTAGCTTCACTTAGCATAATCTGCTCTAATGCCATCCATTTCCCTGCAAAATCCATGATTTTGTCATTTTTTAGTGCTGCGTAATACTCCATTGTGTATAAATGCCACAGTTTTTTAATCCATTCATCTATTGAAGGGCATCTGGGTTGATTCCAAAGTCTAGCTATTGTGAATTGTGCTGCCATGATCATTGATGTGGCAGTATCCCTATAGTATGCTCTTTTAAGGTCCTCAGGGAATAGACCGAGAAGGGCGATAGCTGGGTCAAATGGTGGTTCCATTCCCAGCTTTCCTAGGAATCTCCATACTGCTTTCCATATTGGCCGCACCAGTTTGCAGTTCCACCAGCAATGTACAAGTGTACCCTTTTCCCCACATCCTCGCCAGCACTTATTGTTGCTTGACTTCATAATGGCTGCCAATCTTACTGGAGTGAGATGGTATCTTAGGGTGGTTTTGATTTGCATTTCTCTGACTGCTAGAGATGGTGAGCATTTTTTCATGTACTTATTGATAGATTGTATGTCCTCCTCTGAGAAGTGTCTGTTCAGGTCCTTCGCCCATTTGTTGATAGGGTTGTTTGTTATCTTGTTGTTTAATTTTTTGAGTTCTTTGTATATTCTGGATATTAGGGCTCTATCTGAAGTGTGAGGAGTAAAGATTTGTTCCCAGGATGTAGGTTCCCTATTTACCTCTCTTATTGTTTCTCTTGCTGAGAAAAAACTTTTTAGTTTGAGTAAGTCCCATTTGTTGATTCTAGTTATTAACTTTTGTGCTATGGGCGTCCTATTAAGGAATTTGGAGCCCGACCCCACAATGTGTAGATTGAAGCCAACTTTTTCTTCTATCAGGTGCAGAGTCTCTGATTTGATATCTAGGTCCTTGATCCATTTTGAATTTACTTTTGTGCATGGCGAGAGAAAGGGGTTCAGCTTCATTTTGTTGCATATGGATTTCCAGTTTTCCCAGCACCATTTGTTGAAGATGCTATCCTTTCTCCATTGCATGCTTTTAGCGCCTTTATCAAATATAAGAAAGTTGTAATTTTGTGGATTGGTCTCTGTGTCCTCTATTCTGTACCATTGGTCCACCTGCCTGTTTTGGTACCAGTACCATGCTGTTTTTGTTACTATTGCTCTGTAGTACAGTTTGAAATCTGGTATCGCTATACCTCCCGATTCACACTTCCTGCTTAGAATTGCTTTTGCTATTCTGGGTCTTTTGTTTTTCCATATGAATTTCATGATAGCTTTATCTATTTCTACCAGAAATGCCGTTGGGATTTTGATTGGCATTGCGTTGAACCTGTAGAGAACTTTGGGTAATATCGCCATTTTGATGATGTTGGTTCTGCCTATCCATGAACAGGGTACATTTTTCCATCTTCTAAGATCTTCTTCTATCTCTCTCTTTAGGGTTCTGTAGTTTTCATTGTATAAATCTTTCACCTCTTTTGTTAGGTTGATTCCCAAGTATTTTATTTTTTTTGAGGATATTGTGAATGGGGTGGTTTTCCTCATTTCCATTTCAGAAGTTTTGTTACTGATATACAGGAATGCCTTTGATTTATGCGTGTTGATTTTATATCCTGCCACTTTGCTGAATTCATTTATCAGTTCTAGTAGTTTCTTTGTAGACCCTTTTGGGTCTTCTAAGTATAGGATCATATCGTCCGCAAATAGTGATATTTTAAGTTCTTCTTTTCCTATTTTTATGCCTTTAATTTCTTTTGTCTGTCTAATTGCTCTGGCTAGTATTTCAAGGACTAAATTAAATAGAAGTGGTGAGAGAGGGCATCCCTGTCTTGTTCCAGATTTTAGCGGGAATGCCTTCAGTTTTTCTCCATTTAGAATGATGCTAGCCTGAGGCTTAGCATATATAGCTTTTACAATGTTGAGGTAAGTTCCTGTTATCCCCAGTTTTTCTAGTGTTTTGAACATAAAAGGATGCTGTACTTTGTCGAATGCTTTTTCTGCATCTATCGAGACGATCATATGGTTCTTATCTTTAAGTCTATTGATGTGGTGAATAATATTTATTGATTTCCGTATATTGAACCAACCTTGCATCCCAGGGATGAATCCTACTTGATCATGGTGCACAATTTTTTTGATATGCTTTTGTATTCGATTCGCCAGGATTTTATTGAGAATTTTTGCATCTATGTTCATTAGAGATATTGGTCTGTAGTTTTCTTTCTTTGAAGTGTCTTTGTCTGGTTTCGGGATCAGGGTGATGTTGGCCTCATAGAATGAATTTGGAAGAGCTCCTTCTTTTTCTATTTCTTGAAATAGCTTGAAAAGTATTGGTATTAATTCTTCTTTGAAGGTTTTGTAAAACTCCGCTGTATACCCATCTGGTCCAGGGCTTTTTTTGGTTGGTAGTCTTTTGATGGCTTCTTCTATTTCTTCCTTTGTTATTGGTCTGTTTAAATTGTGTGTGTCTTCCTGACTCAATCTGGGCAGCTCATATGACTTAAGAAATTTATCGATGTCTTCACTGTCTTCTATTTTATTAGAATATAGGGTTTCAAAATACTTTCTAATTATCTTCTGTATTTCTGTAGTGTCTGTTGTGATATTGCCTTTTTCATCCCGTATGTTAGTGATTTGAGTTTTCTCTCTTCTTCTCTTCGTTAGCATGGCTAAGGGTCTGTCGATCTTATTTATTTTTTCAAAGAACCAACTTTTAGTTTTATCAATTTTTTCAATGGTTTTTTTTGTTTCAATTTCGTTGATTTCCGCTCTGATTTTAATTATTTCTTGTCTTCTGCTATATTTGCTGTTGTTTTGCTCTTCCTTTTCTAGGGTTTTGAGATGTAGTGTGAGTTCGTTTATTTGTTGGTTTTTTCTTTTTTTGAGGAATGAACTCCAGGAAATGAATTTCCCTCTTAAAACTGCTTTCATTGTGTCCCATAGATTCCGGTATGTTGTGTCTGAATTGTCGTTTATCTCTAAGAATTTTTTGATTTCCTCCTTTATGTCTTCTGTAACCCATTGATCATTCAGTAACATATTGTTTATTTTCCATGTGATGCAGGATTTTTCCTTCCTTCTTTTTTCATTGATTTCCAGTTTCATTCCATTATGATCAGATATGGTGCATGGTATTATCTCCACTCCTTTATATTTACTAAGAGTTGCCCTATGGCATAATATATGATCTATCTTTGAGTACGATCCATGTGCTGCTGAGAAGAACGTGTATCCACTTGATGATGGTTGATATATTCTATATATGTCGGTTAAGTCTAGGTTATTGATTGTGTCATTGAGTTCTATAGTTTCTTTATTCAGCTTTTGTCTGGAGGATCTGTCTAATGGCGAGAGCGGTGTGTTGAAGTCACCCATAATTATTGTGTTGTGGTCAATTTGACTTTTGAACTTGAGGAGAGTTTGTTTTATGAACGTTGCTGCACCATTATTTGGTGCATATAAATTGATAATTGTTATGTCTTGTTGGTGAATAGTTCCTTTTAACAGGATATAGTGTCCTTCTTTATCCCTTTTGATTAACTTAGGTTTGAAGTTGATTTTATTCGATATGAGTATGGCCACTCCTGCTTGCTTCCGAGGGCCATGTGAGTGGTATGATTTTTCCCAACCTTTCACCTTCAGCCTGTGTATGTCTTTTCCTATCATATGAGTCTCCTGAAGGCAGCATATTGTTGGATTTGTTTTTTTGATCCAGGTTACCAGCCTGTGTCTCTTGATTGGTGAGTTTAGTCCATTAACATTTAAGGTTACAATTGAAATATGATTTGTACTTCCAGTCATGTTTATTTATTTATTTATTTTAGTTTGGCTAGTTTTTACTTTTTGGTTGTTTTCCTCCCCCTTTACTGAGATACCTCCCGCTGTTGGTTTTGGGCACTGTTTTTCCATTCCTCTTCTTGTAGAATTTTGCCCAAAATGCTTTGCAGTGCTGGTTTTCTGGCTGCGAAATCTTTTAGCTTTTGTTTATCGTGAAAGATTTTAATTTCATTGTCAAATCTGAAGCTTAATTTTGCTGGATACAGTATTCTTGGTTGGAATCCATTATTTTTCAGCGTTTGAAATACATTGTTCCAGGATCTTCTCGCTTTCAAAGTCTGTGATGAAAAATCAGCCGTTAACCTAATTGGTTTACCCCTGAATGTAATCTGCCTCCTTTCCCTCGTAGCTTTTAATATTCTCTCCTTGTTCTGTATGTTGGCTATCTTCATAATTATATGTCTTGGAGTTGGCCTATTACAGTTTTGGATGTTTGGGGTCCTGTAGGCTTCCAGGATTTGGCAATCCATTCCATCTTTCATCTCTGGGAAGTTTTCTAGGATTATTTCATTCAATAGGTTGTCCATTCCTTTGGCTTGAATCTCTGTGCCTTCTTCTATCCCAATGACTCTCAAATTTGGTTTTTTGATGAAATCCCATATCTCTTGGATAGATTGCTCGTGAGATTTAAGCATCTTTTCAGTATTGACTATATTCTTTTCAAGTTGATAAACTTTGTCTTCATTATCTGATGTTCTGACTTCTACTTGATCTAGTCTATTTGTAATATTCTCGTTAGCATTTTTAATCTGGTTTATGGTTTCTTGCATTTCTAAAATCACTGTTTGGTTTTTTTTTAAGATCTCTATCTCCTGGTAAAGCTCGTTCTTTGCAGTTTGAATTTGTTTGTTTAGTTGGTTTTCAAAATATACTTTCAATTCTTGGATTTGCTGTCTCATGTCTTCTCTAAAATTCCGTTCCATCTGAGTTAGGTATGCCTTGATTTCTTTCCCTGTCCATGTTTCTGATGCTTCTAGGTCCTCCTGTAGATTTAAGTTGTCCTGCATTATCTGTACTCCTTTTTTCCCTGGTTTTTTCATGTTGTTCACGTTACTTTCCAGCTCTATTTGACTGCTTTGTAACTGCTTTCTCCTATACATTTGTTTTGGCTTTGTTTATATCTGTTGTTTCTCCTTTGTGGTGGGAGATTATGCCTATAGATGTTGGGCTTTATTGTACTTTAGAGCTGATTCATTCAATTTATAAAGGGCTTCCGGATTTTGTATGCATATAGTGATTTGTTTTTTGTTCTTAGGACTTTATGTTGGGTGCTATGAAGGTATACGGGTTAGTATGTCTTGGCTACTTTAGAAGATTGCTCTACTGAAGGGGGATGCTAACCGTCAATTGGATCAGGGTGTTGGTAGTAGCTAGGTATTTAGGAGCACTATAGACGGCCTCGAAACATTCACCTGTTTGCATTTAGACAGTTACACGAAATGGAGGACGTAATGCTTGGGATGAAAGTTGGGGGGAAGGGAAAGGAAGGTGCTCTTGAAAAGTAAGAAGGAGGGGGAGTTAGATAGCATAGAGGAGAATGGAAAGAACAATAAAACTTGGAAGGGGAGAGAAAGAGGGAAAAAGGGAGAGAAAAGATAAAATAAAATAAGAAATAAAATTAGGTCTTAGAGATCCATTTTCTTCTCTTCCCGTAGGCAAAGCTGTGCCCTCCGGGCTGAGATTTGCCCTCAATGTGTCAACAGCAATCCCTGTAAGGCGGCTCCTGGGAGTCTCTCAATCCTGTTGGTCCAGAGCCGTTTCACTTCTACAGCCCCTCCTCCCCTTCCTCCTGCCAGCCAGCCAGGTCCTGTGCACCGGAGGAGGTTCTCCAAGGATTTGGTTACACTTTCAGCCCCTCTGGGTGCTCTATTTCCCTAATGACTGAGCACTCTCTCTGTCATTCATCTAAGCCCCAGTGCTGTGGAGCTGTGTTCTGGGAGTCAATAGTTTAATTTTTCCTGACCCCTTTGGTGGGCACACCTTCGGAGTCTGGCGGCTAAGACCATTGGTGTCGCCACTGGTGGTAATGGGAGTTGGGGGTCGAGGATCCCATCTGCTTCCCTCAGCCCCTACAATCACGACCACTCCGCTGGCAGTAGGAGGAGTTGGGGGTCTGGAGTGTCCTCTGTTTCCCTCCGCCCCTACTGTCACGCCCTCTCAGTTGACGGTTGGGGGAGTTGGGGGTGGGGAGTCTTCTCTGCTTCCCTCCGCCCCTACAGTCACACCCACGTCACTGGCAGTATTGGGAGTTGGGGGTCGAGAGTCCTTTGGCCCTTACAGTCACGCCCACGGAGAGATTTTGAAGTTTCCCGGTTGTTTGTATCTGATGCGGGTGGGAGTCACACACCTGCTAAAGTAGATTCCGCTGGGAAGGAATCTCTTTGGCCGAACTTTGGTGACTTCCCCTCTCTGCAATGGCAGGCCCCTGCCTCCTTGCTGGAGTGTCCGAAGGGAGGGGTGGAACTGGCTTGTCTCTGGTCTGACCCAATCTCTGGTTTTAGTTCCCAGTTCGCTATTTCATAAAGGCTTGGTTAGATTTCCTTCACGTCGTCTCAGGGGGGGGAGCCGTTTGCCGGGTGGGCGGGGCCGTTCGCAGTGGGGGCGGGGCCGTTAGCAGAGCTGGGAGGGCACAGGCCGTCTGCCGGGCGGGGACCCTTCTCGAATCGCAGGGCCGCTGGGGGCCGCCTGCAGAGCCTGGGGCGGTGGCCGCGGGCGGGGCGCCAGCAGAGCCCGGAGGGCGGGGGCCCCGTTAGCCGTGCGGGCGGGGCGTTAGCAGCGCCGAGAGGGCACAGGCCGTCTGCCGGGCCAGGCGGGGATCCTTCTCGCTGCACGGGCCGCCGGGGGCCGCCTGCAGAGCCGAGCCTGCGCTGGCCGGGGGCGGGTCCGCCAACAGAGCCGGGAGGGCGGGGGGGGGCCCCCGTTTGCCGGGTGGGTGGGGCCGTTAGCAGAGCCAGGAGGGCGCAGGCCATTTGCCAGGCCAGGCGGGGCCCTTCTCGCCGCGCCGGCCGCCGGGGGCCGCTTGTAGAACCCAGTAGGCAGTGGCCTCGTGGCTAAGAGCCGGGCAGCCAGGGTGGCCGATCACCGAGCGAGCGGGGCCGCCAGGAGAGCCAGGATGGCGGGAGCCGTCTGCCGGGCCAGGCGGGGACCCTTCTCGCTGCCCCGGGCCACAGGGGGCCGCTTGCAGAGCCGGTTGGGCGGTGGCTGCGGGATTGGACCTCTGTGCCCGCGTGGCGGGCCAAGATTCACTTGTCTGGGGCCAACTGTCACCTCTAATATAACTTACTACTTCCTGGCAGGTCTCCTTTCAGCAGAATTTTGCTAGAAGTTCCTCAGTAGGTAGAATGTAGCTGTTTTAATGGGTGTTTCTGATCCGGTTAATGTGGAGATACTGAAAGTGCTGCTTCCCTGCCGGCCGCCATGTTGGATCCCCCTGTTTGTCTATCTTAAGTAAGTTCTTTTAAACTGCCCTGAAATACCAAATGGCTTAATATGCCATTCCTTTTACACATTCATAATTCTAGGGAAATGAGATAATATTGATGAATTGTGAAGACTGAAGCTCAAAATTCATTTTAAATTACTTCTCAGACAGAGGAAATAGCTCATTCCAAGCTACCTGTAATCTCTTTGCTCTTGTGACTTATGGTACATAATGGTGAAGCAGTTGGTTAGGTTGGAAATACAATAGCTGAAAGTTCCACTATTTCTACCATCATCACTACCTCATGAAACTTACTGATCTAGGAAACATTACAACAATATCTGCTAAACATCCATGATTTCGTGTGCACTAACTGCTGTGCTACAATTTTCATTAATTACCTCATTCAATCTTAAAAAAAATCCGACGAGGTAGGTGATATTATTGCCATTATTCATATTTCACACATGAGGAAACTAGAAATCAAGGCTAAACAACAAGTAAGCATTGTAACAAGATTCAAAGCCAAGATTAATGCTCCAAAACCTACCTGTAAGTCTTTAATTATCATATTTGCCTAATATAGTTTTCTGACCTTGAATATCCCACTTGAACTTAAATAATATTGTTCAGGTGAATTTGATCAACATTTATATCCCTAAAATAGAATATATATATATATATAGTCACAAATAAAGGCTTAAAAATAAAGCTATGTCTGAGTCATAATTGCTACATGTGAAGTGACACACACCTGGTACAAAATAAAAAATGTTAATGAAATGAGAATTATTGTGCCATTCCTATCAGATAATGTCAAATCTCATGGGTTTATATGAAAAAAGAATCTATATGCTCTATAGGGCACATGTTTATTGTATATTTACACACATGGGATTCCATTGTTAAGACACAAAACAAAGCATGATTTTTGCTTAGAAAAATCCTCAGAACCCACTGAATTCAGAAGTCCACTTCAGGAATTTGCTCATTCCAGGTGCATGGACATCAATATGGACTGAAATCTTATTAAATATAATAAAAAGGTCCATTTGGAATTATATTCCTTAGCCTACTTCCAAGGGAAATCATTTATAGGTTTCTTCAGGGCAATGGTTATCAACCAAGTGCTCAGGCTCATCTTCAAATGTTCTGGACCAAATTTACTATAATAATGATAACTGCTCCTTCAGTATCCTGATCTTTTTAACTGCTGTACATCTTTTCATCTATTTCCATTTCCCTTAGGTAGAGTGCAGGCTAAGAAATCATCAGACCCATTTTTCAATACTACATATCATCAGAAACAATTTTGATAATCATATTATTAGTGTGCATATCCCCTTCCTTCAGAACTCTGCTAAAAGAGTCACCTAAATGTCCTGCTCTTGTTCACATGCTCTATTTATATCTGCAAATGTCAAAAATTCTAAATGAAGTGTATGAGCTTTGCTTGATAAGGGAGATGGCTGTCTTTTGTAGCAAGTAAAAATAATTAATAAAATCCCAGCACCTGCTTAAAATTGATCTTTAAGATTCTTTAAAAATGTTCTTTAGTTAATTCAGGTGACGCACATTTGTATCCTGGTTCAGCAATAGTTTTCAAATGCATGATTATTTGGGAGAGAATATTGGATTTATTACCTTTGCTAATGAACACTTAGATAAAAGTGGTATTCTCAAGACAAGTATTCTCATGAGGTGAACTCTGATTACCATATATTAATTTTCATTTCAGCTCAGAATTATACAAAGAACTTGGTGACTTTTACATATAGAAAATGGGACCCCTCCAAAGTACACTCTTCCATAATTCTCAAGTGTCCCCTGTCACTTTTATAATGTCACATATCAGCAGAATCAGAATTCATCATGTAAAAAATTCCAGAGCTTTAACAAAGCAATAGATGAACCTAAATGACACAGTATTTAAGCCTCTGTTGTTCCAAAATATGTCTCCTAACTATTTAAGTGGAACTAGCAAGACTGATTTTTTAAGAATGGTCAGTGAATTTGTTGAGATGTCCCTTTCCCATATATTCTATAACCACGAAAGACCTATATTATGTGTTTAATTTTCACAGTACAAATTTAACACAAACTGAATGTAACAGAGAAAATAATTTTTGGACAACTGTAAGGTACAGAGTAATCTCTAATATTTGAGACAATGCCAGAATTTCTCAGTATTAAACAGTGCCTCCAGCACCATAGAACTCACATTCTCTAGAGCATATGTCTCTGTCTGAGGAATTTGGGGAAATGGACATATCAAGGAGCCAACATAATCAAAATTTTAAGGAAAAAAAATGATTTGATAATATAACAAACTGAAATGAGCAGCAGCGAAATTAAATGTCTTCATGAACTCTAGGAACTATTATTGCTTGAACATTGTATACTATAAAAATTTATGCAAGGCATGTGGTGTTCTTGTGAACCTAGAAAATAACTCAGAGCACAACAGCAATTGCAACAACAGAGAAATGGCACATTTGCATGATTAATTAGTCTGTTTACACTTAATAATATTTTTATCCTGTGTATCCTTCAAAAAGTATCTCTTCAAATGATTTATATTTTTAGTGGAAAATGATCAAAATTAGCATTAAATATTTTAACTCTTTTATTGTACTATAATATATACATAGGAAAATTCACAAAAGTGGCAAGCACAATGAATTATGGCATGGGAAACACACCAGTGTCAGAAATAAAATATTTCATACATCCCTCAACCTACATTTCTTCCCAATGACTATTACCTCCCTTCTTCCCAAATGTGCCCAAGGTATTATAGGCCACCTATCAAAAGCCATGAATTGAGCCATTTTGGAATGAATTTGCCTGTGCTACTCAAGTTTTCAGATGATGGAAACTCTGACTGACATTTTAACTGGAACTTCGTGGGAGACCCTGAGCTATAATGACCCAACAAATTTACTCAAAGATTGGTAAATGTACCTAAAGGTAATAAATCTTTATTGTTGTGTTAGGCAAGTTTTAAAGTAATTTGTTTTGCGACATTATGATCAATACAAAAGCTTTCTTGACTGCTAACACAGTAGCTTAGCATTTTTAAAAATCTTTTGTTTGTGGAATCATTGTTACTTATTCTTGTTGTGTATTTAGCTCATTTTACTTAACACTGTTAGATTCATCCATGTTTTTATGCGTAGCTATGATTCATTTATTTTTAACATCATATAACATTCCAAAGTATGAATATACCACAATTCATTTGTTCTTTCTACAGATGACATTTGATGTGCAAAAATTTTAATTTTTTACTATTATAAATAATAATATTTCTATAAACATTTTAAACAAGTTTTGGGTGTATATGCATGTGTATTTTTACTGAATGTATATCCAATATTTTAATATTAGTCACAGCATTTACAAATATTCAAATTTAGTTCTTTATAACAGTTATCTTTCTAAAGGGGTTGGAAAATTTTGCATTTCCTTTATCAGAATAGGATATTGGATGATTTGAGAGGCTGAGACAGGAGGATCACAAGTTCACACCTGGTCACAGCAACTTAGTAAGATCCTAAGCAACTTAGCAAGACTTTGTTTCAAAATACCAAATAAGAAGGATTGGAGGGCTGGGGTTGTAGCTCAGTGGTAGAGTACTTACCTAGCATGTATGAGGCAGTGGGTTCAATCCTCAGCACCACATAAAAATAAATAAATAAAAATAAAGATATTATGTCCATCTACAACTAGAAATATATTTTAAAAAAGGATTGGAGATGTGGCTCAGTGGTTAAGTGTCCATGGGTTCAATCCCCAGTATCAAAAAAAAAAAAAAAAAAAAATTCCATTGCTTTATGTCTCTAACAGTTTGTATAATTAGGGAAAAGTATTTCATTGCTATTTCCAACTTAAAGTTGATCCTATAAATACATATGTAGACTGTAGGAAGACATAATTAATTCATATAAATGACAAAGGATTTATACTAAGAATATATTAAAAATCCTTACAAATAAATGTGAGAATATCTGTATCGTCTGTATCCCAATCTTCTTTTATGAAAACATTGTTACACTGTATTAGAGCCCACTCATTTGACCTCATTTTTTAATTACTTTTTCAAAGTCCTGACTCTCAATACAGTCCCATTTGAGGTACTGGGCAATAGGCCTTCAATATATAAAATAGTTTAAAACAGTAATAGAAGTCAGAACAAGCCATTCGTTGTCTCATGGAAGTGGGGGAAGAAGCATGAGGCAACCTTCCTTGATGTTGGAAATGTGGTATATCATGATCTGGGTGGAGGTTATATGACAGTGCACACAGGTGAAAATGATTAAACTGTATACTTAGACTAGCACTGTTTAGTTTACATAATGTAGATGTTACTCAACAAAAAACTAAATATACTTTTGAAAAAATATTATTTTAGTTGTAGTTGGACACAATATCTTTATTTATTTTTATGTAGTGCTGAGGATCAAACCCAGTGCCTCACATGTGCAAGATGGGTGCTCTACCACTGAGCTACAGCCCCAGCCCCAAACTAAATATACTTTTGATATCATGATAGATAACATTTCTGAGATTATAGTTGTAGAGCCTTGAAATTCCAGGTTTAGTTAACCTTCTCTATTTCTTCATCAATTTTGATAATATCAGATATTCATTCATACACCAAATATTTATTGATAATCTACTATCTGCTGCAAATTGGAATGTAAATATCAAGGACAACTTCAATAACTGTTGGAATATTTAACTATGGAGACTTGGAAGGACTTTAGAAAGATTTGCTTCCATTTCTTCCTTCAAATCCTTTCTGCTCTTACCTCTTGAAAGGGGAAAGAAAACACAAAAATTTATCAAACAGAAAATACCAGTTATTTTTTAAATTAATTTTTAGGTGTAGATGGACTCAATACCTTTATTTTATTTATTTATTTTCATATGATGCTAAGGATTGAACCCAGTGCTTCACATGTGCTAGGCAAGTACTCTACCACTGAGCCATAACCCCAGGCCACCATTTAATTTTTTAAAAATAAATTTGTAATTATTCCAAGCTATTGTGTTTCCAAAGTAAGGCTAAAGAAAAATATGACATAATTTTTTTCTAGATTATGTATTTATTTGTTTTTATAATACATTAACTTATACCGCAAGGCTTAATGTTTCAGGTTAAAACTATCTTTGAATTGATATAATTAATGGTGTCCATACAAGTTCATATTCTAATGAGAGAAGAAAGGATTCTTAAATCTAGAATTTAAGAATTCTAGATTTCTGGAGTTGTGCCTGAGGTTACTTATTCTTTATCCAATTTTTAAAAAGTGAGTTTCAATAAAGTAATAGTAAATTATAGAATCACAGATAATCTGTAATAAAAACCTTAAAATTCTTTCCCACATATCTATTTCCATTTCAAAGGAAGACTACAGAGTCCCACAGACTTTTGATCATGTTGAACATCTGATCAAATAGGAAAGGCAAAACAACTGAGGTACAAAATGCATAAGCCCACTGCTTTCTATGAAAAAAATATAGATATCTAAGAAATATAACACTAATCTGACTGAGAACTCCAATACTTCAAAATCCACTAATTAAGCAGACTCTATATCTACTCAGTAAAGAAAGAAAAAAAGATTCACATTCAATAGAAAGGAAATTGGCTAATCATTAGCACTGATCTCCCAAAACATAAACATAATTTCTCATTTTTGTTTATTTATTGACATTGTTTACATATACAATAAAGCAAAACAGTCAAGCCTTTCTCTCATAATCTCTCTCCCTCTCTTTCTCCCAAACACACACACACACTCTCCCTCTCTCTCTCTCTCTCTCTCTCTCACACACACACACACACACACACACACACACACACACATGAAGAGAAGGGAAGGGAAGGGAAGGGAAGGAATACTGGTATCCAGAATGGGTCAACAATGTTTTAGTTAAAATACTGATGTCAGCAAAACAGACATTAGACAGTATTTTCTAGCACTCCTGTTTCATATTCCCATCCCTACTCCAATATAGGCAAACCCTGCCATCACAGGCTTTCATCCAACATTTATTGACTGAACACTCTATGTTTCAGTCACTGTTCTAGATATTGTGAACATAGTAGTGGAAGAAATAAAGTTCCTTCTCTCATGGATATTACATGCAAGTGCAGTTAATGATAAGTGTGACCTGCATGATACACACATGCAGATGTATTATAATGTAGTGCTTGGAAGAAAAGATAATAAATTATTATTCAAAATGAGTCAGGGTAAAGGGGGTTGTGCTAGTCAGTTTTCTGTTACTAGAACAAATACCTGAGGTATTCAACTTATGAGGAGCAAAGGCTACTTTTGGCCCCATAGCTTTATAAGTTTCAGTTCAGAGTTTATCTTTGGTTGAGGGAATGTGTGGCAGAGGAAGCCTTCGTTCATCTCATGGGGACTAAGAAACAAAAGAAAGGGAGACGGGAAGGGGCTGGATTCCTACTATCTCCTTTTTTATTCGTTCTTTTGATTATACGTAACTTTAGGATACATTCTGACATAATTATAAAAGCCTTGCATGACTTTGTTCTAATTCAGTTCTCAGTAATTCTGCTTTCCCTCCCTTCCTCCCTCTCTCTATTCTACTTTTTTTTTTAATTAGTGTCTTGTAGATGTATATGATAGTGAGATTTACTATTGTATATTCTTATATTCAAAGTTAGATCAAATCCAGTCGACTGTCTTTTCTTTTCCCATTCCTCCTCCCTTCCCTTAATTTCCCTTTGTCTACTTCACTGATCTTTTCGTTTTTGTGTATCCTCCCCATTGTGGATTAGCATCCCCATATCAGAGAAAACATTTGACCTTTGGCTTTTGGGAACTGGCTCATTTCACTTTCCTTTGAGGACAAACACTCAATGACTTAAGACCTCCCACTAGATCACTTTTCTTAAAGTCCCACCACCTCTTAATAGCTAAGGACCATTTTTATTTTTTTTTATCATGAGGCCTTTGCAGAGCATTTTAGATCCAAACTATCAGAAAAATGATGGGAGACGAGGCAGTTTTACACAGGAAAGGGGGTGTTAGTAAGAAATATTTTCTTCAAGAAGATCAAATTTGAGTTGAGACATAGAAATAGAAATGAAGAATTAGCTGAGCTGTGATAAACCCTCAGGAAAGAACATTTCAGGCTGAAGAGAAGAGTAAGTGAAGAAGCTCAGGAAGCAAATGTGTCTACTATTTTTGAGGAACTGCCAGAAAAGCAATATGACTGGGGCAGAGATTATAAGTGAGAAAAAATAACAGACAATGAGATGCCCAAAGGCCAGATTATAAAGGAGATTTTATGCCAGATTAAGGATTTTGGAATTCATGTCTCAGTGTGATGAGAGGACACTAGTGTTTCTGATGAATCTGTCTAATATTTTTAAATCATCACTCTCTTTATACTCTATGTAACAGGGATGTGAGAATGAAGCTCCAACAAACTTCAAGAGGTTATTACAGAAAAGATGGGTTAGTAGCTTGTTAAAGCCGCAGTGGGAGGTAAGGGGGAGAGAGGACACATAATGAGTATGGAGCCCAACAAATCTGAAGTCAGAGGAAAACGAAAATCTCGCCAGGCAAGGTGGCACACGCCTGTCATCTCAGCGGTTAAGAAGGCTGAGACAGGAGAATAGCAGTTCAAAGCCAGTCTCAGCAATGACAAGGTGCTAAGCAACTCACTGAGACCCTGTCTCTAAGCAACATACAAAATAGAGCTGGGAAAGTGGCTTAATGGTCAAGTGCTCCTTAGTTCAACCCCCAGTAACCACCCCCCAAAAAAGGAAAAATTCAAGAATGGCTCCAAAATTAATGTGCTTACGAACTTGGTGAGTTTTTACTGAGATGAACAAAAGAGTAAAGGGGATTACTGTGTACAGAAAATAAAAATCAAGACTTTCATGTGTGATATGGTGAGTTGTAAAGGCCAATTAGACATCAAAGTATAGATGTCTTCAGTAAAAATTTTTATACATAAAGAAATGGAGCTAAACCGGGGGCTGACGTACACACCTGTAATCCCATAAACTCAGGAGGCTGAAGCAGGAGGATTGTAAGTTCAAAGTCAGCCTCAGCAAATTAGTGAGGCCCTAAGCAATTTAGCAAAACCTTATTTCTAAATAAAATATATTTTTTAAAAAGGGCTGGGGATGTGGCTCAATGGTTAAGCACCTCTGGGTTGAATCTCTAGAACAACAACAACAACAACAACAAAAAACAGAAGTGGACCACAGAGAGTCATCCAAAACTGTAGAAAGAAAAAAAAAAAAAAAAAAGATTAA